>NC_091238.1:16431129-17048814 GCF_040958095.1 Procambarus clarkii
CCCCCTCCCCCCATGCCTTTGTCTTCCCCTGTCAGTTCCTCAAACAATTTTATATGTCGTGATCATGTCATCTATTGTCTTCAAATCCTGTTTTATAATCCCAACTCAGGACGTTATCTTGAGTTAATAATTACCACAAACCGGTTGAAGATAACAACTAAAACAATGAAGTTATCAAGGCTGATTAATGATTTCTAAAACACTCCCCCCCCCCTGCAGGTTTGGAAACAGGTTGTTAATTTATGGAACTAATTACCGCGGGTCATATAACAGGTGTGGGATGGTTGGAGTGTTATAAGTATAGGTTAGACATGTATATCAATGAGTTCGGGTGGATATAAGTAACCTCTGCTTCGTATAGGCCACTTTTTTGGGGAGGGGGATTAAACAGAAGCTACAGTTAAGGATTAGCGGCCGGTAAATCCTCCCCTGGCTGGGATTCGAACCCAGGACAAAGCGCTGGCGAAACGCCAGGCGAGCGTCTTATCACTACGCCACGGGGGACTGTATATGGCTTAATATATAATAGGCTTAAAATATAGGCTTAATCCTGCAGTTTCCTGTGGAGGATCAGTAGTTAGGAGGGTGGGGGGGGGGATGCAGTTCAAGAGGGGACTCACTTATTGTGCCCACAGGATCGAGCTTTAGCTCTTGGGCCCAGTGTGTTTGTGTGTGGTGGGCAGGGGGGGGGGGAGATTGGGGGAAAAAAAACTGAGATATCCCTTCCCCTATCTTCTAATCCCTAACAAGACCATGCCTCTCCTAACCTAACTCCAGTAACCTAACTTCAGTAACCTAACTTTGGTAACCTAACTTCAGTAACCTAACTTCAGTAACCTAACTTCGGTAACCTAACTTCGGTAACCTAACTTCAGTAACCTAACTGCAGTAACCTAACTTCGGTAACCTAACTTCGGTAACCTAACTTCAGTAACCTAACTTCGGTAACCTAACTTCAGTAACCTAACTTCAGTAACCTAACTTCAGTAACCTAACTTCGGTAACCTAACTTCAGTAACCTAACTTCAGTAACCTAACTTCAGTAACCTAACTTCAGTAACCTAACTTCAGTAACCTAACTTCAGTAACCTAACTTCAGTAACCTAACTTCGGTAACCTAACTTCGGTAACCTAACTTCAGTAACCTAACTCCAGTAACCTAACTTCGGTAACCTAACTTCAGTAACCTAACTTCAGTAACCTAACTTCAGTAACCTAACTTCAGTAACCTAACTTCGGTAACCTAACTTCGGTAACCTAACTTCAGTAACCTAACTCCAGTAACCTAACTTCAGTAACCTAACTTCGGTAACCTAACTTAAGTAACCTAACTTCGGTAACCTAACTTCGGTAACCTAACTTCAGTAACCTAACTCCAGTAACCTAACTTCGGTAACCTAACTTCGGTAACCTAACTTAAGTACCCTAACTTAAGTACCCTAACTTAAGTAACCTAACTTCAGTATTAACTACCTACCAAATTAATAGCATTACATTAAAGCTGATTGTTGAAGAAAATAACCTGGGAGTCAAAATCCAGCACTCACTGAGAGATGCACAACAGGTGGGAGCAGCCGTCAGACATGCTAACCGTCAGAATTACCAAACGCACCTTTAAGGAAAAAGAAGGTAGTGATTCAACTGTATAAATCTCTGGTACGTCCACGTTTGGACCACTGTATCCAGTCACGGATACAGTGGTCCAAAGTCTCATTTTCTGAAGGACATAGCCGCTCTGGAGAACGTGCAACACCGGGCAACAAAAGTCATTCGAGAGTTAAAGTCGTCTCTCGTATCAGGAACGGTTGAGGGCCACGGGGCTAACAACACTACAAACCAGGCATGTCAGAGGTGATCTCATTGAAACTTTTAAAATACTAAACAATTTGGAGGATGTTGATCCGGACAATTTCTTCACAAAGTTCAGATGTAACACAAATAAGGAGCAACGGTTTCAAGCTCAAGAAGCCACAGTGTAGGACTGAAAACAGGAGATGATTTTCCACCCATAGGGTTATAAACCCATGGAACCGCCTACCCGCCGAAGCCATAAATGCCAAAACTGTGCTACAAGCCTCCGGCTTCCTGTCCTCGTCGAAGCCACTAGGGTTAGTGGCCCCCCTCAGGTAAATCAAGTAAATTAAATGGCGTAATTTTGTTCTAAGATTATTATATTTTCCGAATTACTTTCATATTCAATTTCCTAAATTACATTTTCTCCTAATAGTAATGGTATAAATGGCATTAAAGTCCGAAATAATTACATGGGCTCAAAAGACATTTAAGTTCAAAAACAAAAAAATGGAGGCTTTTTGTCATGTTTTAATTGAGGTTTGTCCTACTTTGTACTGTAACTGAGGGGGTTTTGTCCAAGGGGTTTTATCCAAGGGGTTTTGTCCAAGGGGTTTTGTCCAAGGGGTTTTGTCCAAGGGGTTTTGTCCAAGGGGTTTTGTCCAAGGGGTTTTGTCCAAGGGGTTTTGTCCTAGGGGTTTTGTCCAAGGGGTTTTGTCCAAGGGGTTTTGTCCTAGGGGTTTTGTCCAAGGGGTTTTGTCCAAGGGGTTTTATCCAAGGGGTTTTGTCCAAGGGGTTTTGTCCAAGGGGTTTTGTCCAAGGGGTTTTGTCCAAGGGGTTTTGTCCTAGGGGTTTTGTCCAAGGGGTTTTGTCCAAGGGGTTTTGTCCTAGGGGTTTTGTCCAAGGGGTTTTGTCCAAGGGGTTTTGTCCAAGGGGTTTTGTCCAATGGGTTTTGTCCTAGGGGTTTTGTCCAAGGGGTTTTGTCCAAGGGGTTTTGTCCTAGGGGTTTTGTCCTAGGGGTTTTGTCCTAGGGGTTTTGTCCAAGGGGTTTTGTCCAAGGGGTTTTGTCCTAGGGGTTTTGTCCAAGGGGTTTTGTCCAAGGGGTTTTGTCCAAGGGGTTTTGTCCAAGGGGTTTTGTCCTAGGGGTTTTGTCCAAGGGGTTTTGTCCTAGGGGTTTTGTCCTAGGGGTTTTGTCCTAGGGGTTTTGTCCTAGGGGTTTTGTCCTAGGGGTTTTGTCCAAGGGGTTTTGTCCAAGGGGTTTTGTCCTAGGGGTTTTGTCCAAGGGGTTTTGTCCAAGGGGTTTTGTCCAAGGGGTTTTGTCCAAGGGGTTTTGTCCAAGGGGTTTTGTCCAAGGGGTTTTGTCCAAGGGGTTTTGTCCTAGGGGTTTTGTCCTAGGGGTTTTGTCCTAGGGGTTTTGTCCAAGGGGTTTTGTCCTAGGGGTTTTGTCCTAGGGGGTATTTTTCCGTCTTGGTGTGCCCAAACGTCACTGTGAGCGGTTACGGTGCGTCGCCAGTCCGGCCCTTGGGGCACGCCGGGGGGATTAATTAGCACTTATGATGGTTCGGGAGAGATAAGGGGTTACCTTGAGGTTACCTTACCTTGAGGTGCTTCCGGGGCTTCGCGTCCCCGCGGCCCTGTCGTCGACCAGGCCTCCTGATGGGGGGCTTCCAATGTTGTTTCCCAGTCCTTATTTATCCCCCCCCCACCCCCACCCTTACCCCCACCCCTTCCACTCCCACCCTCCCTCACCCTAACCCAAGCTACAGATTACAAGCTTGATCAAGGACGCTGTTCTGGAAACGTCTTCCACGATACTGTTCTGGAAACGTCTTCCAGGACGGTGTTCTGGAAACGTCTTCCAGGGCAGTGTTCTGGAAACGTCTTCCACGATACTGTTCTGGAAACGTCTTCCAGGACGGTGTTCTGGAAACATCTTCCAGGACGGTGTTCTGGAAACGTCTTCCAGGGCGGTGTTCTGGAAACGTCTTCCAGGACGGTGTTCTGGAAACATCTTCCAGGACGGTGTTCTGGAAACGTCTTCCAGGGCGGTGTTCTGGAAACGTCTTCCAGGACGGTGTTCTGGAAACATCTTCCAGGACGGTGTTCTGGAAACGTCTTCCAGGGCGGTGTTCTGGAAACGTCTTCCAGGACGGTGTTCTGGAAACGTCTTCCAGGGCAGTGTTCTGGAAACGTCTTCCAGGGCGGTGTTCTGGAAACGTCTTCCAGGACGGTGTTCTGGAAACTTCCTCCAGGGCGGCGTTCTGGAAACGTCTTCCAGGGCGGTGTTCTGGAAACATCTTCCAGGACGGTGTTCTGGAAACTTCTTCCAGGGCGGTGTTCTGGAAACATCTTCCAGGACGGTGTTCTGAGAACATGCTCATTAGGCAACATTCCAGCATCGTATTTCCTCATTAACACCTAGAGAGCTTAGACTCGTGTTGTATTCCATGCATCTGGTCTGGAACCCGGCGCTGGAACACGTGTTTCTCTTGTTGTAAATCGCTTACACTTTTGTTTACACGTGTGAGTACTGGAACAGACGCATTGTAACTCTTGATTAGAAGGCTGAGAGGTTCCTCCCCTTCCATCACTCTTGGTAAGCCTGTTTTCCCCCCTGGAACACGAACCTGCCAATCGGTTTTACAACCAATCGCCCAATTACTGCTGGGTGAACAGAGGCGAGTAATATAGACGTTCTTCAATCTTAATATTCGGGAGAAAAAAATCAGCAGTTTCTACAAAATCTTTATTGACAAACTAAACACCATTTCGCTGAATTGCAGGAATTGAATTAGGTCTTATTTCAATGAGGATTTTGCTCTTATTCACTGCCACACAGTGAAGATACTGCTGTTATTCACTGCTAAATAGTGACGATGCTGCTGTTATTCACTGCTAAATAGTGAAGATACTGCTATTATTCACCGCCAAACAGTGAAGATACTGCTCTTATTCACTGCTAAACAGTGAAGATGCTGCTGTTATTCACTGCTAAATAGTGAAGATACTGCTATTATTCACTGCCAAACAGTGAAGATACTGCTATTATTCACTGCTAAACAGTGAAGATACTGCTATTATTCACTGCCAAACAGTGAAGATACTGCTATTATTCACTGCCAAACAGTGAAGATGCTGCTGTTATTCACTGCTAAATAGTGAAGATACTGCTATTATTCACTGCTAAACAGTGAAGATACTGCTATTATTCACTGCCAAACAGTGAAGATACTGCTATTATTCACTGCCAAACAGTGAAGATGCTGCTGTTATTCACTGCTAAACAGTGAAGATACTGCTCTTATTCACTGCCAAACAGTGAAGATACTGCTCTTATTCACTGCTGGACAGATAAGATCAGGCATAAGACAATAGATCTAAATTGTAGATTCGAATCTTGCTGTTGTGAATTTTATTTAATTCATATAAACGATAGTTCTTACATTCTCCTAAAGCCATTAGTAGGCATAGCATTTCGGACAGGTCCTTAATTTTAATTTTCCCCGGAATACGACCCGGCCAAGTCGTTTAACAACCAGGTACCCATTCACTGCTGGGTGAACAGAGGTATGAGTTAATTCTGGCCTAGCCAACCTTCCGTGGCCAGGGTTACGAACCAGGCTAAATCGCTCGCGAAGCGCGGGGAGAGTGTCTTACCACTGCCCCACGGGAGCTTACATTGAGAGGATAAGAACCCAGAAGGCAAGTCTGGAAGGTATTTCCAGTAATCTGTTCCTGAGTCACACTGCTGGAATCTGTTCCTGAGTCACACTGCTGGAATCTGTTCCTGAGTCACACTGCTGGAATCTGTTCCTGAGTCACACTGCTGGAATCTGTTCCTGAGTCACACTGCTGGAATCTGTTCCTGAGTCACACTGCTGGAATCTGTTCCTGAGTCACACTGCTGGAATCTGTTCCTGAGTCACACTGCTGGAATCTGTTCCTGAGTCACACTGCTGGAATCTGTTCCTGAGTCACACTGCTGGAATCTGTTCCTGAGTCACACTGCTGGAATCTGTTCCTGAGTCACACTGCTGGAATCTGTTCCTGAGTCACACTGCTGGAATCTACATGCTAAATGTAGAGTTGGGTTTGAAAGTCTTAAGAGGGTGTCAAGAGTCTATATGGGGAGGATATTCCCTCGAAAGGATTTTAAAAAATTTATTTTTGCACGGTATTTTCAAGACTTAACCTTGGACTTGGATTTTAAGGCTTGCCCTTAACTTGACGTCACTGAAGGATATCTGACAACAATACTTGGGAGTTTTTACTCGGAGACGACGACGAGGACATTGTGTAAATGTGTCTTGAGAGACAGTTTCCTGGTTGTATGTACAGGGATTGTGTTGTTGTTGTTATAGCTTAAGCTACTCGGAACAAGTTCCAAGTAGCACGGGCTATGGTGAGCCCGTACGTACAGGGAGCAGTCTGAAATGTTTCTTATTGCGTTCTTTTCCCGGCCCCGGGCGAGATTATTCTTACGGACGATATTCCTGGAATTCTACAGCGGACGATATTCCAGGAATTCTACATCGGACGATATTCCTGGAAGTCTACATCGGACGATATTCTTGAATTCTTCATCGGACGATATTTCTGGAATTCGACATCGGACGATATTCCTGGAATTCTACATCGGACGATATTCCTGGAATTCTACATCGGACGATATTCCAGGAATTCTACATCGGACGATATTCCTGGAAGTCTACATCGGACGATATTCCTGGAAGTCTACATCGGACGATATTCCAGGAATTCTACATCGGGCGATATTCCTGGAAGTCTACATCGGACGATATTCCTGGAATTTTACAGCGGACAATATTCCTGAAATTCTACATCGGACGATATTCCTGGAAACTTTACTGTAAGGACGAGATATTCTTGAAAAGTGTACCTCTTGGCGATGTTTTGGAAAGCAGTTCTCAAGAGTAACTCGACTAAGGGCACTACAAGATCAGCTTAAGTCCTCTCGGGAACCACTTAGAGATAAATTGGGATTCTTTGATGGTACTCAGGATCAAGTGCCCACTTAAAATCTTAAAGCTATTAATCAGATTGTTCAATAGTGTGTGTGTGTGTGTGTGTGTATGTGTGTGTGTGTGTGTGTGTGTGTGTATGTGTGTGTGTGTGTGTGTATGTGTGTGTGTGTGTGTGTGTGTATGTGTGTGTGTGTGTGTATTTTCACCTAGTTGTGCTTACGGGGGTTGAGCTCTGCTCTATCGACCCGCCTCTCAACTGTCAATCAACTGTTACTAACAACTGTATTTTCACACACACACACACACACACACACACACACACACACACACACACACACACACACACACACACTCGTGATGTCAATTTCGCTCTTGTGATGTCACTATCGTGACGTCACTTTCAACATCCAATCTGTAAACACTTGGAAAAACTGTTTGTGTAAACTTAGTGTTCACTGTTTACCTTTACTCGTAAAATTCGCCGCCAGCTTTGTTATTTGACTTCCACACATTGTCAACTGTGTTGATGTATATCAACACCGTTGACAACGTATGTCGTATAACAACCATACATATGTATGCGCGCTCGCATACATATGTATAATCATAAGAAAGTTTAACTCTTAAACAATAGTCTTATTCAAAATATAATATTATTGATGATATTTTACTGTAATATTAATAATAACAATATTAGAATGTAATTAATTTTATGATTAATTCCGGAAAGATATTGTCAACCCAACCCCACCTCTTCCCTACCTCTTTCATACAAATAAAAGATAATTATACAACTCACCCAACCCAAACTCACCCCCTCCCACCACCCACCTCAAGTCAGTCAATCCAACCCAGCAACCGTCCCTTACCCCAACACAGACAGACTAACCATCGGCCTCCTTCTCTCAACAGATAAGTGGTCTTCGGTTCGAGACTCAGCTTCGGACCCTCAACCAGTTCCCGGACACGCTGCTCGGGGACCCCGCGCGACGGATCCGCTACTTCGACCCGCTCCGCAATGAGTACTTCTTCGATCGCAACAGACCGAGCTTCGATGCCATCCTGTACTACTACCAGAGCGGAGGCCGTCTTCGGCGGCCCGTTAACGTCCCGCTCGACGTCTTCGCCGAGGAGATCAAGTTCTACGAGCTTGGAGAAGTTGCCATTAACAAATTCAGGTGAGGGGGAGACGGGAGACTGGAGACAGGGGAGACGGGAGAGGAGGGACAGTCACTGGGGAGACGGGAGGGTAAGTCTGTCATCTCAGACAACCTGAGATGAAAACCTCCCCAAATGGGGAGGGTTGAAGTCGTGGGTAAGAGTAAGGTAACATGGAGGAGACCTCTCACTGAGAGGAAGAGAAGGATGAAGGGGGCGGGACAGGGAATAGAGTACAATAATAAGCAAAAACAAGAATAAAAGAGAGGAGATAAAATAGTGAAATATGAGACTATATTGATCAGATAATAAATCATAGGGGAGGAGGGGCAGGCTGTATTTTTTGTGCATAGTGTATAAAGGAGATTGTTGCTCTCCATGTGGAAGAGCATTACCCCTCAAGAGCATTAGTCAAGGACTGTATTACCCCCCAACCTATCCACCAACCGTCCAACCTATCCACCAACCGTCCAACCAATCCACCAACCGTCCAATCTATCCACCAACCGTCCAACCTATCCACCAACCGTCCAACCTATCCACCAACCGTCCAACCTATCCACCAACCGTCCAACCTATCCACCAACCGTCCAACCTATCCACCAACCGTCCATGTGACTATCCGTCACGAGACAAAGACCAGTACAGGACAGGTACGAGAAAATACACAATACTGTACAAGATTATTGGTTATAAAAATGTCTGTGAATGGGTAAGCGAAGGAACGGAAGGTGGGAACGAGGGTGGACAGGTGAAAAGGGGTGAAGGGGGGTTAATGGGGTAGTAAATTATATGGTGGTGCGGGGGGGGGGGACAGAGGGTAGGGGAGGGGGGGTGTGGTGAGGGAGGGGTAGTGTGATGGGGAGACAGAGGGTGGGGGAGGGGGGTGTGGTGGAGAGACAGAGGGTGGGGGAGGGGTGTGTGGTGGGGAGATAGAGGGTGGGGGAGGGGGGAGTGTGGTGGGGAGACAGAAGATACACACCACTACCTACTTACACAAGGTTACTAGAGTTCAACTCTAGTAAGTGCAGTGTTTTGAAATTGTGAGGAAATTCTCCAAAAATCTAACAGAATGAAAGACTGAGCTCCTAACGCACTGAATCTGACACCACCAGCCCTCATCACACCAATATCATCAACTACAGATGAAATGTTATATATATATATATATATATATATATATATATATATATATATATATATATATATATATATATATATATATATATATATATATATATGAGCAAACTGTACTGATCTCAACCATGAGTCGCAAAGTTTGCAAGCTTTGCAAAGTTTCCAAACTCTATAATAAATACAGACTATAAGCCGCCATGAGCGAGGAAAGATGTAGAGGTTTCGTAAGTGAACACTTCATTAAGTGCTTGAAACAACCTACGCTGGCTAGAAGTCCTTAGCACAGAACAACATTGGAGAACGACCAGAGACAAAGGAGACCCACACGCGACAGAGAAGACTAAGGCCATTCAACCTCACGTCCCTGCAAGACGAAACCAATTAGTGAAGACATGTTTACTACATACAAAATTATCGGGAAAAATGACAGACGAGGGTAAAGGTCACTCTGAACGTCCAAATGAAGGAACAAAGGTAAAGCTACCCTAACCTAACCCATCGAGCCCCGGAATTGGACGGCAGACTCCATCCACAGATTCAAATGTCGATATGACATGTCCCAATAGGATCGGGAACCTGTAAACCAGTTGAGTGATAAGAGGCGGGGCCAAAGAGCCGGAGCTCGCCCCCAGAAGCACAATTGATGGGATACAACGAGGCAACTGGGCGAGTATGAGATGTAGAGGGCTGGTAGAGGCCCGTTGAAGAAGGATGCCTCATCTGGGTGATAAAGTTCTTGTGGAAATCAATACGGCACTCTGGCCCCCTGTGGGCCCCCTGTAGCTCCCCTGCAACCCCCCCCCTGCACCCCCTCTATCTCCCCACCATTACTCTCCCGCCTCCCCCCCCCCGTACTCTATTTCTAACCACGGTACACGCCCTCCCTTAATCTCTTGTACCTGTCCATGTTGCTCCTACTCTTCCCTCACACCACTCCCTCATTATCTCTACACTCCCTCCTCACATTTCTCCTTCACCTCATTCCCCTCCTCCTCTCTCTATTTCCTCCTTACATCTCCTTCTTTCTATCCACTCAAAATAATGTTCCTCTTTTCCTTCTTATCACTCGCTAGTGTTGACACCCCTCAGGCTGCTACACTCACCCCAACACACCCTCAGGCTGCTACACTCACCCCAACACACCCCTCAGGCTGCTACACTCACCCCAACACACCCCTCAGGCTGCTACACTCACCCCCAACACACCCCTCAGGCTGCTACACTCACCCCAACACACCCCTCAGGCTGCTACACTCACCCCAACACACCCCTCAGGCTGCTACACTCACCCCCAACACACCCCTCAGGCTGCTACACTCACCCGAACACACCCCTCAGGCTGCTACACTCACCCCAACACACCCCTCAGGCTGCTACACTCACCCCCAACACACCCCTCAGGCTGCTACACTCACCCCAACACACCCCTCAGGCTCCTACACTCACCCCAACACACCCCTCAGGCTGCTACACTCACCCCAACACACCCCTCAGGCTGCTACACTCACCCCAACACACCCCTCAGGCTGCTACACTCACCCCAACACACCCCTCAGGCTGCTACACTCACATTTCTCCTTCACCTCATTCCCCTCCTCCTCTCTCTATTTCCCCCTTACATCTCCTTTCTATCCACTCAAAATAATGTTCCTCTTTTCCTTCTTATCACTCGCTAGTGTTGACACCCCTCAGGCTGCTACACTCACCCCCAACACACCCCTCAGGCTGCTACACTCACCCCCAACACACCCCTCAGGCTGCTACACTCACCCCAACACACCCCTCAGGCTGCTACACTCACCCCAACACACCCCTCAGGCTGCTACATTCACCCCAACACACCCTCAGACTGCTACACTCACCCCAACACACCCTCAGGCTGCTACACTCACCCCAACACTCCCCTCAGGCTCCTACACTCACCCCAACACACCCTTGGGCTCCTACACTCACCCCAACACACCCTTGGGCTGCTACACTCACCCCAACACACCCCTCAGGCTCCTACACTCGCCCCAACACACCCTCAGGCTGCTACACTCACCCCAACATACCCCTCAGGCTCCTACACTCACCCCAACACACCCCTCAGGCTCCTACACTCACCCCAACACACCCCTCAGGCTGCTACACTCACCCCAACACACCCCTCAGGCTCCTACACTCACCCCAACACACCCTCAGGCTGCTACACTCACCCCAACACACCCCTCAGGCTCCTACACTCACCCCCAACACACCCCTCAGGCTGCTACACTCACCCCAACACACCCCTCAGGCTGCTACACTCACCCCCAACACACCCCTCAGGCTGCTACACTCACCCCAACATACCCCTCAGGCTGCTACACTCACCCCAACACACCCTTCAGGCTGCTACACTCACCCCAACACACCCTCAGGCTCCTACACTCACCCCAACACACCCCTCAGGCTGCTACACTCACCCCAACACACCCTCAGGCTGCTACACTCACCCCAACACACCCCTCATGCTCCTACACTCACCCCAACACACCCCTCAGGCTGCTACACTCACCCCAACACACCCCTCAGGCTCCTACACTCACCCCAACACACCCCTCAGGCTGCTACACTCACCCCAACACACCCCTCAGGCTGCTACACTCACCCCAACACACCCTCAGGCTGCTACACTCACCCCAACACACCCCTCAGGCTGCTACACTCACCCCAACACTACAATACACACCCATAGTAGACAGATTACCCCTCCCCCCTATTTACCTCCACTCTCTCAGCATTCTCTTAACCTTTTCTGACCTGACCTTAAATGACCTCATCTCATCTGACCACACACAACCTCATTTTACTAAACGTGACCTGACCTAAAATTACCGGACCAAAACTTTACCTGATAAGTATTTGTATAAATCTTTTTATAAGGGAGACAACCAGGGCTGGAGAGCAAGATCTTGGAGCTAAAAGAACATCTGTTCTTGCTAAAGAACATCTGTTCTTGCTGAAGAACATTTGTTCTTGCTAAAGAACATTTGTTCTTGCTAAAGAACATCTGTTCTTGCTAAAGAACATCTGTTCTTGCTAAAGAACATCTGTTCTTGCTAAAGAACATCTCTTCTTGCTAAAGAACATCTCTTCTTGCTAAAGAACATCTCATATTGCTAAAGAACATCTGTTCATGCTAAGGAACATCTGTTCTTGCTAAAGAACAGCGAATGTTACATCACCTTGAGAACTATTTCTCTGAAAACATATATTTCAGAAGTGAGTACTCTTGGAGAGAGAGACATACAGATCACCAACAGTTGAGGGTTTGTTACGCTACCATGGGTGAGACGAGCCAATCACAGGCTCTCTCTCCTCCCTCCTTAATCTTGTACACTTGTCGCCTGAAGACACGACTCATTCACAGGACATTAAATTAAGGTTAGGTTACGTTAGGATCTAATTCACAGGACCTTTTCAAGTGCCATATTGTCGTAATGGCTTGGCGCTTTCCCCCCCTGATAATTCCTTTCTTCCTTACCGTATACATCTTCAAATTAGTATAACATGATTTATGGATGTAGGTTTGAGGTATTGTATGTTGTATGCTGTCAGAACTGGCAGGCGTAGATATCTTCACGTTGATGTGATCGATATATTTCACTGATAACAGTTTTAGGGATACTGTAGAGAACAGGGGTTGACTGACAATAGAGGGAAAAGCTGGTGACAGTCATAACACTAATTGGGGGGGAGGAAAAGACCCGTCCTAATTGGGTCTTTTAGAGATGATAGGGAGAAAAAGAGGGGCTATAAATCCCCAATAGGATGACCTTGCTTAGGAGCCTCGTGTGGTACATTGCAATGTGCTTTGTAATTGGACGATACCCTACAGCACCTTCCTTACCCTTCAGCACCTTCCTTACCTTTCAGCACCTTCCATACCCTTCACCACCTTCCCTTCACCTCTTTCCCAACCTCTTGTAACCATTTTTAATCAATAATTTTCGTCCAAAAATAGTGTAATTTGGCACTTCATGCAAAGGGGTAGGTGTGTGTAGGGTAAGGGATGGGGGGGGGGGTAGTGGACGCATGGGGCTCGACCCAGAACCGCCTATTACCACCCCCGGCCAGTGACCAGTCATCCTGCAAAGTTTGGTGAAGCTAGTCTGGCTTCCATATCCTCGAATAGACAGACATTCACTTCTATAAATATTGATCTTGTCAGTATGGTATAGGTATTGTCAGAATTGTATTGTATAAGTATTTTGTCAATATTATGTAGGTATTAAATGAACAAATCCACAAGGGCTGTGACGAGGATTCGAACCTACGTCCGGGAGCATCCCAGACGCTGCCTTAATTTGATACATCACGCTATTGTGATTTCTGTGTGTAATGTAGGTAGTAGGCAGTAGTAGTAGGCATCATTCAGTCTCGGAAGACTATGGAGTTGCACCCTGACAGGGCGCAAAGCCTGGGTAGGTTAATATGGAAGAGAAGCTGTTACCCATGCAGCGGGTCTCCTCCTCTCCACGTAGGTATTATGTTTATAAAGGTGTGTGTTTGTGTATGTACTTTGTGTATATTATATATAAGTGTTTTACGGAGTGTTGCCTTGGTTACAGGGAGGACGAGGGCTTCATCAAGGAGGAGGAGCGTCCACTGCCCGAGAACGAGTTCCAGCGGAAGGTGTGGCTGTTGTTCGAGTACCCAGAGAGCTCGCAGAATGCGCGCGTGGTGGCTATCATCTCCGTCTTCGTTATCCTCCTCTCCATTGTGATCTTTTGCCTTGAGACCTTACCGGAATTTAAGCACTACAAAGTGTTCAATACCACGACCAACGGCACTGTGGTTGAGGAGGACGAGGTGCCCGAAGTCACGGATCCATTCTTCCTTATAGAAACCATTTGTATCGTTTGGTTTTCAACGGAACTATTAGTGAGATTTTTTGCGTCGCCACTCAAAGGAGCGTTTTTGAAAGACGTCATGAATATTATCGATATAGTAGCTATCATTCCTTACTTTATTACTTTGGCCACTGTGGTAGCAGAGGAGGAAGGGGAAGTGATGGTGATCCCCGCAGAAACACTCTCCCCGCACGAGAAGGGGTCCAATCAGGCCATGTCCTTAGCCATCCTCAGAGTTATCCGACTGGTCCGAGTATTCAGAATATTCAAATTGTCTCGGCACTCCAAGGGGCTTCAGATTCTAGGAAGAACGCTCAAGGCATCCATGAGAGAACTTGGTCTGCTAATATTCTTCCTCTTCATTGGTAAGTATGAGTGTGTTTTCTAGTTCCTCGAGGGTTTTACTTTTTCTGTCAGCCAGCTGGCGTACCAGACTGTTGGTGTTAGCGTAGGCCTACTCATCATCCCCCCCCCCTTTACCTGCTGCTCTTGTGCCTACAGCAGGTGATGTGTAGTACGTGTCAACCATTTAGTAAAGATCATACCTCCTAGATATGACGGCAGATGATAAAGATAGCTAGTTACCTTCAGGCAGGATATCAGCTTTACTGACAGGCTTCAGAAATAGATTTCTTATGATACAAAATAATGTTATTCTCCCTGTGATTTTTTTTAATATGGTTGGAAATGGTGATGTAGCCTTTGATTCAAGACACATATATGCTTCCTGTAGTGAAGGTTTGATCCTATCACTCATGCAGTTGACAGTGGATCAAGATTAATATGGTTTTTGTATAATTAAATTTTCAAATCAAACGGCTCTCAAGATTAACACATCAATCGTTAAACTAAATAAACATTATTCAAGTTTGCAATTTTCGTAGCATTGAATTTGCATGTAGTAATGTTTTGTGAATATAGTTTCAAATGCCGGAAATTTAATTTTCAAAGTGGTAGTCATTTAAATTTCAACATTTGCTTCTTAATACTAAAAAAAATAGATTTCAAAACTGCATCCCATTACTGTAGAACCCGGCGTCAAAAGAGTATTCTCAGGAACAAATGTCTTCCACAATTTCCATATTCTCGTAGCTGTTTCATGGATAGACTCTGCCACCCATTATATTCATAAAGATATCCAGATTAACCCAGTTACCTTTCAGGATGCTTGTGTGTTAAAGAGTGGCTTAGAGCTTATTGGGGGCTTGTCTGTCTGTTCTACGTGCATGTCGCAAAATTCTTCTTCTCTGTCTCTTTAGTCCACTTATAAAAAGCTGTTAGAACCGTTAAAACCGTTAAAAACCGTTACAAAGGGACTCTCAGGGCGTTCAGTGGGTTACAGGAGTCGCGGGGAAGATGAGTAATATTATGTAAGGGGGGAAATGAGTAAGGTGGTGTATCATGGGCTGTGAATCAGATGCTGGGTGATGGGAGATGAAACTTGTGTTCCTTGAGGTATGGACTGCGTTGGGGGCGGTGAATCAGGGAGGTAAATCAGGGCGCCAATTTTTAGATGTGATGGGGGTGACGAGCAAGGTGCTGGGGACGGAGAGGGGGGAGAGGGGCAGCTGAGACCTGTGGGGCGTTGTTGTTGTCGTTTCAGATTTAGCAACTCGGAACGATGTAGTGTCCATGTAGCACGGGCTATGGCGAGCCCTGTGGGGCGGTGACGCGTGCGTTTCATTGCGTTGGTAAGTCAGGTGTTTTATTGGGGGCAGGTGAAGCATATGTTGTGTTAGGACGGCGAGTACAGGTGTTGTAGTCCCAGGGCAGTGGGACCAACAGTACCAGGACAGTGGGACAAGCAGTACCAAGACAGTGGGACCAACAGTACCAGGGCAGTGGGACCAACAGTACCAGGACAGTGGGACCAACAGTACCAGGGCAGTGGGACCAACAGTACCAGGACAGTGGGACCAACAGTACCAGGACAGTGGGACCAACAGTACCAGGACAGTGGGACCAACAGTACCAGGACAGTGGGACCAACAGTACCAGCACAGTGGGACCAACAGTACCAGCACAGTGGGACCAACAGTACCAGGACAGTGGGACCAACAGTACCAGCACAGTGGGACCAACAGTACCAAGACAGTGGGACCAACAGTACCAGGACAGTGGGACCAACAGTACCAGCACAGTGGGACCAACAGTACCAGCACAGTGGGACAAGCAGTACCATTAAGTGGGACAAGCAGTACCATTAAGTGGGACAAGCAGTACCACAAGACCACCGGAGCTTGTTAAGTAATAACAATGTACCATATCTTGCTAGACGTTGCCTAATCATTCCTTGGAGATCAAGTCCCTCGTCTCCGAGACATAACCCTACAGCTGGGGCCTCTAGTTGAGTCTTAGGTTCAAGTATTTGCGAGTGTATAGGTCTAAGCCCCAGTGTCTCTGTTTGATCCTTGCAGCGGGGGGACATAAGTGCCAATCTCCGTGTTTGTTGACATGTTGATGTGACGTTTTAGCACCCAGGTGCTTTCTGGTCTTTCGGGTGATGAGAGAGAGAGAGAGAGAGAGAGAGAGAGAGAGAGAGAGAGAGAGAGAGAGAGAGAGAGAGAACACCCCCCCCTGCCATAGGTCGAGCTATTGACTGACTATTTACTGAGTACCTATTTACTGCTAGGTGAACAGAGGCATTAGGTGAAAGGAAACGTGACTAACCGAGGATCGAATCAGGGATCCGTGATTGTAAATCGTGAATGAAGTCAGCTGTACTACCAGTTTGTGTATTTACTATTTGTATTTAATACTTATGCCTGCAGGGGTCTAGTTCTAAGCTCTTGGGCCCCAGCCTTTCTAACCGTTGGGTGTCTAATGTACTGACTCCCGATGTGTGTTCCTCTATCATATATTCTACATATATTTTCCTTTAACACACACACACACACACACACACACACACACACACACACACACACACACACACACACACACACACACACACCGGTGGCCGAGCGGACAGCACGCTGGGCACGTGATCCTGTGGTCCCGGGTTCGATCCCGGGCGCCGGCGAGAAACGGTGGGCAGAGTTTATTTCACCCTATGCCCCTATTACCTAGCAGTAAATAGGTACCTGGGAGTTAGTCAGCTGTCACGTGCTGCTTTCTGGGGTATGTGTGAGTGTGTGTGTGGTGGGGAAAAAAATAGTAGTAGTAGAAACAGTTGATTGACAGTTGAGAGGCGGGCCGAAAGAGCAGAGCTCAACCCCCGCAAGCACAACTAGGTGAATACAACTAGGTGAATACACACAGAAGGGTGCGAAGACTGCACATTTTTGGAGTGCCAGGAAGCCTTTGACACTGTACCCTATAGGAGACAGTACATAAGCTGGAGAAGCAGGCAGGGGTAAAAGGGTTCAGTCCTTGGATCTATACTGTTTCTGATATATATGAACGATCTCCCAGAGGGATGATACTCGTTCCTCTCGCTGCTTGCTGATGATGCAGACATTATGAGGAGGATTAAGACACAGGAAGATATCAAGAGGCTACAAGATGACATGGACAAACTGAAGGAATGGTTCAACAAATGTCTACTAAAATTCAACCCAAGTAATTGTAAGGTAATGAAACTAGGTGCAGGGAACAGGAGGCCAGACACAAGGTACGAATGGGAGACTAAGTCGTTCATGAAACGGACATCAGCGGCGTATGCGAGGCTGGCTAACATCAAAACTGCCTTTAGAAAGTTGTGTAAGGAACTATTTAGAACCTTTTATACCACATATGTAAGACCAATCCTGGAGTATGCAGCTCCAGCATCGAATCCATACCTTGTCAAGCGTAAGACGAAGCAGAAGGTTCAAAGGAATGCAGCCTGACTAGTCCCAGATCTAAGAGGCATGAATTACGAAGAAAGGCTACGCGAATTGCACCTCACGTCGATGGAAGACACAGGTGTTCGGGAGACATGATCACCATATACACAATTCTTCGTGGAATTGACAGGGTGGACAAGGATGGATTATTGAATACGGGTGGTACATGCACAACGGGACACAGGTGGAAGCTGAGTACCCAAATGAGCCACAGACACATTAAAAATAACTTTTTCAGTGTCAGAGTGGTTAGTAAATGGAATGCACTAGGCAGTGATGTGGTGGAGGCTGACTCCATTCACAGTTTCAAATGTAGATATGATAGAACCCAATAGATTCAGGATCCTATGCACCAGTAGATTGACGGTTGAAAGGCGGGACCAAAGAGCCGAAGCTCAGCCCCCGCAAGCATAACTAGGCGAGTACACACAAAGGATGTAACCAGGAGCAGTTACGTGACTCCCACGTATCTAGTGGTTGCTGAGTGAACAGGTAGCTTTAGGTGAATAAAAAAAAAAATTGCCCCATTTGTTTATCTCAGCCGGGAATCGAACCCGGGATCTTAGAACTACGACCCCTTATCGCTATCCCCGTGTGTTGTACTCCTTGGCTTCCACGGCTCATTTTACGGCTGCTAAGTCTTATTGATGTTGTGCTTGCGAGGGTTGAGCTTTGGCTCTTTGGTCCCGCCTCACAACCGTCAATCAACAGGTGTACAGGTTCCTGAGCCTTCTGGGCTCTATCATATCTACACTTGAAGCTGTGTATGGAGTCAGCCTCCACCACATCTACGTGTGTGGAGGGAGAGGCATTTATGACCTTACCTCCTCTTCCTTCCCCACGTACCCCTCATATATGCACTAGGAGGCATATATATGCACCAGGTATAACTCGTTTGTTCTAGATATATACACTTCTATTCCTGGACAATGTTCAGCACTAGGGTATTAAGAACATAAGAACAAAGGTAACTGCCGAAGGCCTATTGGCCCATACGAGGCAGCTCCTGTATATAAGGTATTCTTGCTCATATTTGTGAGCAAGAATATGCTCCTGGTGCATATTCTTGGTGATTTGTCATTAATTGTGGGCTTAATTTTCCTCTAGAGGTCGAGAGGCCTTAATAACCCTCCAGAGGTTGATAGACCTTAATAACCCTCCAGAGGTTGATAGACCTTAATAACCCTCCAGAGGTTGATAGACCTTAATAACCCTCCAGAGGTTGATAGCTCCTTAATAACCCTCCAGAGGTTGATAGACCTTAATAACCCTCCAGAGGTTGATAGCTCCTTAATAACCCTCCAGTCTACCCCCTCCCTCCCCCCCACTCCGCTCATCAATCTATCCCCTCGTTTGACATAACTTGGGTGTTGCATAGCCAAAACACAATACTTGGCCTAGTATGCAAGGCCTGATTTGCCTAACAGGCAGAGAGTTTTAGGTATTAAAAAAATCAAATTGGTTTATTTTAATTAATATTATATTAACAACATACCTTGCATACTAGGTCAAGTAGTACGATTATGGCTATTAGGCACGACAATATATATATATATATATATATATATATATATATATATATATATATATATATATATATATATATATATATATATATATATATATATATATATGTCGTACCTAGTAAGCAGAACGCACTTCTCTGCCTACTATGCAAGGCCCGATTTGCCTAATAAGCCAAGTTTTCATGAATTAATTGTTTTTTGACTAACCTACCTAACCTAACCTAACCTATAAAGATAGGTTAGGTTAGGTAGGGTTGGTTAGGTTCGGTCATATATCTACGTTAATTTTAACTCCAGTAAAAAAAAATTGACCTCATACATAATGAAATGGGTAGTTTTATCATTTCATAAGAAAAAAATTAGAGAAAATATATTAATTCAGGAAAACTTGGCTTATTAGGCAAATCGGGCCTTGCATAGTAGGCCGAGAAGTGCGTTCAGGCTACTAGGTACGACATATATATATATATATATATATATATATATATATATATATATATATATATATATATATATATATATATATATATATATTGAATGATCCTCTAGCACTGATATATAAATATAACACTACAACTCATCACGGGATTCGAACCCAGGCCGAAAGGGGTCTCCCATCAGCAACAATAGTACTCTGATCGCTGGTACAGTGGGCAGAGTACCAGTACTCTTGGTGGGGAGAACCCCTGGCGGCATGGGTTCGAATCTTGTCATGGGGGGCATAGTGTTATGGTGAGGTGTGTGTGTGTGTGTGTGTGTTTGTTTCCAAGTTTGACAATGTTAAATAATTTTTTTTCTCATGACGTGTTCTTTACTCAGGACTTTTTCTTGTTGTCTGTTCTTTGCTTGTTCTTCTGTTGAAGCTGTTCTTCACTAGTACTTCTTTGTTCTTCTGTTGAAGCTATTCTTTACTAGTACTTCTTTGTTCTTCTGTTGAAGCTGTTCTTCACTAGAACGTCTTTGCTTGTCCCTTATGGTAAAGCTGTTCTTCACTAGAACATCTTTGCTTGTTCTTCGTGTGCTGCTGTAGGTCTGTTGTTATCTGACTGTCTATCCCCCCCCCCTCCTGTAACTGCTTCCTGTCAGCCAACGATCCTCTGCTCCTGTAAAAGTCATGTTTTTCTAAACCTTTTTCTGACTCTTTTTAATCTACTTTTTTTCGTGTCTATTCATCTTTCTCACCTTCGAATGAAAAAGAAATTACCTTATAGCTGTTTTCCTGTAGCTGTTGCTTTTGTAGTTTTTGTAAGTCTATCTTTTATAGACTTTCTGAAGGCTTTTTTGTGTAGCTCCGCGTGCTTGTTAGAGGAGCTTCGTGCTGCTAGCACACAGCTTAAACCCCTTGTGTGTGTAATTACCTAAGTGTAATTACCTAAGTGTAGTTACAGGATGAGAGCTACGCTCGTGGTGTCCCGTCTTCCCAGCACTCTTTGTCATATAACGCTTTGATGTGTGTGTGTGCTTAACTGCCTCGTTTAAACAACTTCATAAACAGTTTGTAGCGAAGAAATCATTGCGTAGATTTCTGCTATTTTTTTTTAAATTTGATTTATATAACGTTTTTGCATTTTGAACGATTTTTTTTTTGGGGGGGGGCCAATTTTAGAGCATATCAATCAACATTGAAATGGTATTTCGTTTAATAAATTATAAATATTGCTATAATTTAAATTCTGTGATCATTGTCATATATTTTTAACTTTAAATTTGGTTTTACTGTTTATTTTTCAGTAAATGTTTTAGTCGTTTATTGGTCGAGTTTTTACTAATTTTTTGTGGAAAAACGAATGATTACATTCGTGTATTTATAAATATATTAGAGAAAAGAGGATTTTTGTTCTGATTAATTTCTCGTGTCTGCTAAGTTTTATTTGCACGCTTTACTGACTGGTTTAATATTTCCTTAATAAGATATTCCTTTAGTTATTTAATAATATTTCTCTCTCTCTCTCTCTCTCTCTCTCTCTCTCTCTCTCTCTCTCTCTCTCTCTCTCTCTCTCTCTCTCTCTCTCTCTCACTCTCTCACACTCTCTCACACACTCTCACTCTCTCTCACACACTCTCTCTCTCTCTCTCTCTCTATATATATATATATATATATATATATATATATATATATATATATATATATATATATATATATATATATATATATATTAGTATATTTTGGTAGCAGTCTTTCCTGTAGACATATATTATTAAATATGACCGAAAAAGTAAGATTAATAATTCTAACACGAATTTTCTCAATCTTTCGTACATTACGCTTCACTGTTGGAGGTAAATCAAAAATCACTTCTCCAAAATTCCTTCGCCTTATATTTCCTTCGCCTAGAAATAAAAATGAATTTTGGAGAAGTGATTTTTGATTTACCTCCAACAGTGAAGCGTAATGTACGAAAGATTGAGAAAATTCGTGTTAGAATTATTAATCTTACTTTTTCGGTCATATTTAATAATATATATATATATATATATATATATATATATATATATATATATATATATATATATATATATATATATATATATATATATATATCTCACACATGTATTTTCCACGTCTCTTCCTTTATTCTCTCCTCCATCTCCCTCATTCTCTTCCTCCTCTGGATCTTCCCTATGCCTCCCTACCCTAATCCCCCTCATTACCCTCTCCCCACCCTGCTTACCCAAACTTGCCTTACCCCTGCACCTTCAACAAGTCTTTACCTTGACCAAATTTTAGCCTTGAAGACCAAATGTTCTTAATATAACAACGCCCCTTGTTCTTCTCTACGCTGGCCCACTACTTTTACTGAACCTCGTGACATACTTCCTGTTCTCTCTACCCTTCTACTCTCTACCCCTTCTACTCTCTACCCCATCTACTCTGTCTATTCTATAATATATTTACTGGACTCTGGTTGTCTTTACAAACACTTCCACTACTCTTTACTACTCTATGCCCCACTACTCTACTCTACATGGAGAAATAACATTATCGTCATATATCAATAAGAAAATCCACAGAATCAGTGATGAGGATTCGAACCAGGGCGGTGGGTGTTCCCAGAAGCACGCCCTAGACCACTACGCCACGACATGGTCAACAGGATGGCAACCTGGAGGGCAAGTCCCCATGCAGAGCTTGAGTCTTTAGGAACACCCCGGCACATAGGTTCGAATCCTCATGACAGCTTCTCGGGATTTACTCTACTCTTTCATCTGCTCCTAACTCTTTCTTTACTGCCCTGCTCTTGAGAGAATCAAAAATATGGGACTAGGAAGTAAAGCAACAGAGAAGGAGAATAAAGAACAGTTTCCGTTATGTTCTTTCCTTCTCCTTATTCCTTACTTCTTTACTGAGGTCCTTTGTTCTTCACACGATTTGTTAGAATACGTTTTTTGCTAAATTTTTTGATATAGCATTTGTGAGGAATATAGAACAGGTGATATACAGGTTTCGCTCACCGGTGATGCATAGGGAGATCATTGCACGCATTGCACTAGACAACCAGTGGCTAGAAAAGTCGGGTCCAAGAGCTAATGCTTGATCCTGCAGGCACAAGTAGTTAAGTGCACACAGAGTCGGGAACTCAATGCCTGGGAGATAGGTATATATATATATATATATATATATATATATATATATATATATATATATATATATATATATATATATATATATATATATATATATATATTATTTTCGATCGTAGCGCTTCGTGGGTCGTAAGATCACGTAGTGATTACCAATTAATCCGCCATGATGTAGATAAGAGGAGGGCCACCGCGTAAGTGTTTTGTGAATCCCAGCGTTGACCCTCGTCTCTTGTTCAGAGGGAAATTATCTGGTTCTTGTTATCTACGCTTTTCTTCTCTTGCTAATTCGTAAAGTTATATTAGCCTGCGTTTTCTGTGTTTCGCAAATAGTTTAATATATTTCCTTCGCCTTCCCCTTCCTCTGAAAGAGAGAGAGAGAGAGAGAGAGAGAGAGAGAGAGCACCACTCATGCTGATCTAATATGTGAGGCTTCACCATTCATGCTGAACTATTAATGGTTTCACCAACGTCAGTGTGTGTATTGGTATACATATGCTTGTATACATATTACGTGTATGCTTGCAAATATATGTTGGTATTTTCTAAATGTGTATAGATAGGTTAGTATGCATGTGTTTGTATATATATATATATATACATTTGCGTGTATGTTTATGTTTGTATATGGTCCTATACATATGCTTGTATTCAGAGACATGTATATGTATGTTGATATGTGTATGCTTGTTCAAGTGTGTTGTTACTCGTATGCTTATACAGTTATTTTAGTATGTATATTCTTGTATACATATGTTGGTATATGCATCTTGTAATATCTTGTATAATAAAAAAAATCCTAGGCCCTCTCTCCTCCAGTTAAAGTTTTCAAAATTAATTTTTTTTTTCGAAAATAATATAGTGATATTATTTTTATTGACCAATCCATGAACAGTTATATTGTTCAATCGCTTCAGAACTAGTGGTGGCGTTAGGAACTAATTAGTGAGAGATCTTGCTAGTGCTCCACGACTATCCTGGGACCACTATTGTGTGAAATAGTTTATTGTTTGTAAAATCTATTTGTAATAGATTTAAACACAGGATCGAACAGCTAAAATGGAATGTATTCCCATGACGCTTAAATTGGCCGGTTAATAGATCCAGGTGGCTTAAAATCGCTACAAGATCAGTTAGCAAGTTTTTAAAACTATCAAGAGTCTGGCAGATGAAATTGAAAACTTTAAATGTTAAAAATTTACTATTGTGATTAGCAGGGATTTTAAGCTAGTTACCCAATATGTAAATGCTAGAAGTAGAGAAAATGGGATTCGAAACAAGAGTACGTAATAATTCGTGAAAGAGAGAGTACCTCTCAGGAAGGAAACAAAGGGTTAGAGAGAGAGCAGAGACATCAGAGAGAGGTTACGAGTGGAGTACCGCAAGGGTCGGTTCTGAGGCCCCTTCCTGTTTCTAATATATGTCAACGACCTGACAGAAAATTGGCTCGTTCATATCGATGTTTACAGATGATGCAGAACTAATGTGAAGAGTCAGGACAGAGAGATAGGTGGTGATTATAGGCATTGCAAACGGATTTGAATATATTCCAAAAGTGGTTTTAAAAAATGGCTGCTGGAATTTAACCCAGCCAAATGCAAAGCTATGAGGAATGGAACTGGAGTGCTAGACAAGATATACAGTGGGTTTTGACGGCCGGGTTACCGAATAGTTGACCGGATACCGAACAGTTGGCCGGATTACCGAACAGTTGGCCGCATTACCGAACAGTTGACCGGATTGCCGAACAGTTGGCCGGATTACCGAACAGGTGGCCGGATTACCGAACAGGTGGCCGGATTACCGAACAGTTGGCCGCATTACCGAACAGTTGGCCGCATTACCGAACAGTTGGCCGGATTACCGAACAGGTGGCCGGATTACCGAACAGTTGGCCGCATTACCGAACAGTTGGCCGGGTTACCGAACAGTTGGCCGGGTTACCGAACAGTTGGCCGGATTACCGAACAGTTGGCCGGATTACCGAACAATTGGCCGGGTTACCGAACAGATGGCCGCATTACCGAACAGTTGGCCGGATTACCGAACAGGTGGCCGGATTACCGAACAGTTGGCCGCATTACCGAACAGTTGGCTGGGTTACCGAACAGTTGGCCGGATTACCGAACAGTTGGCCGGGTTACCGAACAGTTGGCCGGATTACCGAACAGTTGGCCGGATTACCGAACAATTGGCCGGATTACCGAACAGTTGACCGGATACCGAACAGTTGGCCGGATTACCGAACAGTTGACCGGATACCGAACAGTTGGCCGGATTACCGAACAGTTGGCTGTTGTTCATGAGAGCGGATTGCTTACTGGGGTAAACACAGGGAGTTGAGTTATTCAACTCTGACTGCATTTAAAAATATGAATCGAAGTTTGAAAAGTTAAGATCAATCTTATAGGAGCAACATCTTGGTCTGCCTCTCCGTAAAAAAAGCAACTGTTGTGGGGTTAGCGAACCTGTCGCTGGTGCACGGATAACGTCATTATTACGATGCTTTAGTTGTTTACTAACACGTCGCATTTATAACGGAGTTATCGCTTCCGGAGGAAATGAGGCGAACTGTGAGTAAAGTGATAAACTGTTGAGGTGATAAGAGTCAATAGTTTCGAATATTGAGAACGTGGTTGTCCCCTATGAACCTCTGGAGGGTTGTTAAGGCCCATCAACCTCTGGAGGGTAGTTAGTTAAGACCTATGTAGGGTGTGTGTATTCACCTAGTTGTACTCACCTAGTTGTGCTTGCGGGGATTGAGCTTTGGCTGTTTTTGGTCTCGCCTCTCAACCGTCAATCAACAAAACTCTTGACCCCTGAAGGATTCGAACCCGGTCAGCCAGGGCCTCCATGTCCCTTGGCGTGTCCAGTACTATAACCACTCGGCCAGACTGACTGTGTGTGTGTGTGTGTGTGTGTGTATTCATCTAGTTGTATTCACCTAGTTGTGCTTGTGGGGGTTGAGCTCTGGCTCTTTCGGCCCGCCTCTCAACTGACTATCAACCTTTATTTTCCACACACACACACACACACACACATCCAGGAAGCAGCCAGTAGCAGCTGTCTAACTCCCAGGTACCTATTTACTGCTAGGTAACAAGGGCATCAGGGTGAAAGAAATTGCCCATTCCGCTATCGCCGGGGATCGATCCCCGGTCCCTACGGCAACGAATCTAGAGCGCTGACCACTCAGCCACAGGCCCCCTGTGTGTGTGTATGTGAAAATTCTTACAAAGTATTCATGGTTTTTCGATAAACTTTTACAACCTGGAGAGAATAGCGTCCACATACAAACTCAGGAGTCGGCCTCAAAGAACCTTGTGAGGACTCAGATTTATGAGTTTCTCCGGTAATTGGCTCATACGTTGACTTATTGTTTAATAATTTGCTTTACTGAATATTTTACTCACTTGCATGGAGTTTCCTGCATAGACTTTTGTGAGGGAATTCAAGTAAAGTGTTTTTTTAATTAGACTATGAAGTCTCTCTCTCTCTCTCCCTCTCCCTCTCTCTCTCTCTCTCTCTCTCTCTCTCTCTCTCTCTCTCTCTCTCTCTCTCTCTCTCTCTCTCTCTCTCTCTCTCTCTCTCTCTCCCTCTCCCTCTCTCTCTCTCTCTCTCTCTCTCTCTCTCTCTTTCTTTCTCTCTCTCTGTCCTCTCCCTCCCACCCACCAAGAAGCAAGTTAGAACAGTCTAACAGAACTAGTTTGCTAGAATTGCCTAACTGCTTCCCGGTACTTAATTGCCCTCAGATTCCTAGTTCGTCTCCTAGGTACAACAATAGTCACTGTAATCATTATATCAGACAAAATTTAAATGGTAATTAGAGTAATTATAATACCAATTTGGAGAGGGTGTGGGAGAGATGAAGATGTGGGAAAGAGATGAAGATTCTGTGAAACACAGTAAGAAAATGCTATTGAGAAGTCCACCTACAACGATGTTGATGTCTAGGTAGGGGTCTCTGTTGATGTCTAGGTAGGGGTCTCTGTTGATGTCTAGGTAGGTGTGTCTCTTGGTGTCTAGGGAGGTGTGTCTACCTGTACATGGAGGTCCCTAGAGACTTGGTGGAGGGGTCATAGTAAAGAGTCTCCAGAAAATGAATTTATACCCAAAATGTTTTGGTCAAGGGAATTGTTGGGGTTGGCTGGTGGTTCGTGGGGTTGGAAGATGGAGCAGCAGGTGGGGTTAAATATATGTGGGGTGCATGGCGGGTGTTGAATAATATCCGGCGTTTTTAGTCAGGTATTGGGCCTATTTCTTATGCAGGTGTTAGACATATGTTGTATATCGTCTCACTGTTCAATTCGTCCTTAAGATGAAGGCTACGAGGTCCGTAAGATCTCTGAGCATCTGTATACACAACACTTACGAGGGCCTACGACGAGCTTTGAGGTAATTACTGACAGTTTCGTAGCGCCTCCGACCTCGTAAACGTCTCCGTAAATACCGATTGAGTCCATATGATGGAGAACAGATGTACACATCTCGTAAGTGCTCTGTGAATACGGCGGGGGAGCTTGTGAGGGGGAAAACTTAAAGGTTTCTCTTAAGAGTAATTCAAGAAAATGATTTCCCTCGACTTCTATTTTGGACGCATTCGATCCTTTTTCTGTTTTTACAGTTTCTGTATGAAGTTTTTTTTTTGCATGGTGTTTTGATTTTTATATTAGAGGAATGTTAATTTTTTTTATTTGAAACTTTCAGAGAAGCAATGTAAATTTATTGTTCTAAATTGTCTCTGAATGTATATTTTCCGGCATCTGACTTTCATTTATATATGTGTATTTTCTGTTTTTATTTATGTGTATTTTCTGTATAATATTAAATTTGGAGAATCAAGGCGCGCCTTGAGTCTTCCTGTGTGGCGGTGTAGAGGTCAATGTGACAGTCCATCCTCTGAATAGACAGTACGTTTTAATACTAAATGTAATAAGTACGATCCTGACTATCGGCATAGTACATAAATACACTTAATTGTAAGCAGTGCATCAAAATATTGTGAATATTAGAGTTTACCTGAAAAGCTGTATGGAAAACCACGACCTAACCTAACCTTGGGAGTGTTGGAGGACAAGCATGTAAATAGCATTTATTGCTTCTTAATTACAATTAGTACTTAACCTATAGCTATATTGATATTACAATTTTATAAAACTAATAAAACAAAAATAAAGTCTTTCAATAAAGTATAAAGTAACTCAGGATATATTAAAATTTTGTATAAAATCTCTATTGTTTAATAAAACTGAAAAAGAAATTCTTTATATTTAAAACTTGTGTATATAGAATTGAACACGAAAAATTCAACCTAAAATTTTTATATTTATAACTTGTGTATATAGAATTGAACACGAAAACTTCAACCTAAAAATTTTGAGTGTATTAACACAAAATTTGAAGAATACTTAGGAGGTAAATGTAACAGCACAATTAAGTGCCTTAATGTACTATGCAGACAGTCAGGAATGTACTTATTACATTTAGTAATAAAACGTACTGTCTATTCGGATTTAAGGTTAATGACAGTAGCAATAACACTTAACTCTCTGCGGTTCACCACTTTGTTGCGTGGATTTCGGATTTTAACCACAGACGTGGCCACACATTTACAATGCTAACCAGCATATATATACATTTTCTTCTGTCCTCCACGTGTAAGACTCGGCCTTATGTAACGTATTGCGCATTGAAACACTTTTGGGATGCAAGGAATTGAAGCCCCAATGTTTCACTCGTACAGCATTTGCTCTCGTATTGTTTTGACCGGACAGTGGGTTCAATTGTCTGTTGTAGGAGAGTTAGGGAAGAGGGGGGGCGGGGGGGGGGGGTCAATCGACAGACAGACAGAGATCATTGGTGTTTTGTAAGTGTTATAGAGGAGGAATATTTTGATTTTTCGCTGGATATTGGGTTCAGTCGTTTATGTTGAGCCGGAATGCATGATCCAATCGTGTGTGTGTGTATATATATATATATATATATATATATATATATATATATATATATATATATATATATATATATATATATATATATATATATAAATAAATAAATAAATGACAACAGAACCAGAATACTGAAAACTCCCTTCCCTAAGGATAGCTAAAAACGAGATTGCATAGTATTGATTTCAGAAAATACCATAGATGAATTAAAGCGTCTTCAAGGAGCACAGGTTGAGGAAAGGGTTGGAAATAGAGGCATCAATCTTTCATGCAAGACGTGAGTCTATTTCATGAGGGATAAGGGTTTCAACTCTTTACATGTCACAGATTAGGGAGTTCTGTTGCCTGTTGTAAGAGATATAGAGAGGGTTCACATAGATTTGACGACTGATAGACGGTTTAATTATCTATACTGCATGGAATAGAATGGGGCCACTTCTCTATATAACAGGCGATAGACGGTTTAGTTGTCTATGTTGTAAGGAATAGGGAGGGTCCACTTGTTTATAATGCTAGGCATAGCAGGTCCAGTTGTCTATATAACAAGGGATGGGTAACAAGGGATAGAGGGTTCATTTCTCTTCATTGCAAAGGAAAGAGGATCCACTTGTCTATATTGCAAGGGGATTAAAGGTTCAGTTGTCTATATTGCAAGGATTAGAGGGTTCAGTTCTCGATATAGCAAAAGATAGAGGGACTATTTGTCTATATAGTTTGGGATAGAGGGCTCACTTGTGTATAGAGCAAGGGATAGGGGGGTTCAGGTGACTATATAGCAAGGAATAGAGGGTCCAGCTGTCTATATAGCAAGGGATAGGGAGGTCCAGCGATAATAATATATTAAGGTATTTCTGATGCTTTTATGGGCGAGTACTTCCTAGTGAGTACACCCCCTGCAGGATGAGTACTTCCTGGTGAGTACACTCCCTGCAGGGTGAGTACACTCTTGCATGGTGAGTACACCCCCTACAGGGTGAGTACTCACCATGCAAGAGTGTACTCACCAGGGAGTACTTCCTGGTGAGTACACTCCTGCAGGGTGAGTGCACTCCCTGCAGAGTGAGTACTTCCTGGTGAGTACACTCACTGCAGGGTGAGTACATTCTGTCGAGTACACTCCCTGCAGGGTGAGTACATTCTGTCGAGTACACTCCCTGCAGGGTGAGTATTTCCTGGTGAGTACACTCACTGCAGGGTGAGTACATTCTGTCGAGTACACTCCCTGCAGGGTGAGTACTTCCTGGTGAGTACACTCCTGCAGGGTGAGTACATTATGTTGAGTGCACTCACTGTCGGGTGAGTGCATCCTGGTGAGTACACTCCCTGCAGGGTGAGTGCACTCCCTGCAGAGTGAGTACTTCAGGGTGAGTACACTCCCTGCAGGATGAGTACTTCCTGGTGAGTACACTCCTGCAGGGTGAGTACATTCTGTTGAGTGCACTCACTGTCGGGTGAGTGCATCCTGGTGAGTACACTCCCTGCAGGGTGAGTGCACTCCCTGCAGAGTGAGTACTTCCTGGTGAGTACACTCCCTGCAGAGTGAGTACTTCCTGGTGAGTACACTCCCTGCAGGATGAGTACTTCCTGATGAGTACACTCCTGCAGGGTGAGTACATTCTGTTGAGTACACTCACTGTCGGGTGAGTGCATGCTAATCTTCGCCAACATTATCATCTGAATTATTATACTCATCATATTTAAACCTAATTACTCGGAATTATGATAACTGATAATTACCACCATTGTCAAGGATCAGAACCAAGTCAAGGATCATTAAGTTGCCTTTAAGTTTTCAGTGACTCTGTTAATAATATTGTCCATATTCTCGTTATGTTATCAGGTGTTTGTTATCAATTCTAAGATAACATAGTGGTGGCTAAGGTTGGGACGTAACAGCGGGGTTGTGTCGTTATGATGGTGGGGGGTTGTGATGGTGGGGTTGTGATGTAAGAGTAGGGGTTGTGATGGGGGGTTGTGACGTAGTGATGGTGAGGCTGTGATAACGTCCAGTAAACGATATTTCTACCCGTATATATATTTTTTTGAGGGGGTTTAACATTTTCAGCCTTCTCTATGTAGCATGGAGTGTGTGTGTGTGTGTGTGTGTGTGTGTGTGTGTGTGTGTGTGTGTGTGTGTGTGTGTGTGTGTGTGTGTGTGTGTGTTCGTCTCCCACTTGTGTATTGTGTATTCTCTCGCTGTTGGTGTACTTTCCAAGCAGCCTGTATGCCCGGAAACCTCTCCCTTGTGTATTGTGGTTACTGCGATATACAATCCAGTGCATTAACATCTTCTGAGGTCCTAGCAGAGACTCTTACATAATCCTCTTTCTTCGTGATGTTAATGCTTGTTAGTTTGGGCGGGTCGGGTCGGGTCAGGCAGGCAGGCAGGCAGGCAGGCAGGCAGGCAGGCAGGCGGTGATCACGCACGGATTATGTTACAGGCGTTGTGTTATTCTCCTCTGCCGTATACTTCGCTGACGCCGGCTCTGAGCGCTCCTGCTTCAAGAGCATCCCGGACGCCTTCTGGTGGGCCGTTGTCACCATGACGACAGTGGGCTATGGAGATATGAGGTAAATTCAGGTGATGATGCTGCTGGTGCTGCTGCTGCTGCTGCCGCTGCTGCTGCTGTCACACACATATTCCTTCCCCCTCGGGGCTTCCTGACGGTGCTGAGCCGGGAGTGACGCAAGTGCCCGGTCACCTCAAACCCTCCGTCAGGTGTGGAGCTCGTAACAGGCTTGCAGTACGGCAAAAGGGCATTCTGGACCAGATGGACCGTTTACATCCTGCCGTCAGCGGCACGCCCCGGATGACAGGCTAGGTCTCTGACGTCACCACTCTTGGCTAGACCCCGTCCATCTGATCTAGAATTCGTTTTGCGAACGATTGTTTGCTCACAGTTAGCAGGGACGTCGCCCGCACCGTCAGGAGCAGCCGAGGGCGTCACTGTCAGCGGCGGCCCACTCCCTCAGAAGTGGGCCGCTCCTGCCCTTCCTACAGCCCACCTTTTTCCCCCCTTTTCCCCCCTTACCTACCAACCACTTCCGCTAGTCTTTCATCCCCAGCTTTTCCCCAGCGCCTTCCTCACCAGGGGGGAAGATAGGAGGCGTAGTCAGACCTGGGGGGTCGTGTCGTGTCACTGGGGGGAGCCCTGCACATGCCACACACCTTCAGCCCCCTCTCCCCCATATCCCCAACCCCCCAGAGAACCTTTCCGCCCCCTCGTTCTTCTGCCCTGGGGAGTGAGGCCTCAATGTGTCTGTTCCTATTGCAGGTGTGGTACTGTTCTCAAGTGCTGTGTACTTCGCCGAGGCAGGCTCAGAAAAATCCTACTTCAAGTCTATTCCTGATGCCTTCTGGTGGGCGGTCGTCACCATGACAACAGTGGGCTATGGAGATATGACGTACGGGTCCCATGAGCCTCCTGTGGCTATCCTGCATGACTCTAGCCCGGCTAGGCCCTTGCCAGCTCTCAGCGGCGCACACACTCACACACACATACATATACATACACATACATACACGCCAGCTAGCATGTCCGCTCTAACACACTCACCAAACACACGTACACGAAGAAACACATGCATGTCCGCCCTAAAATACACACACACACACACACACACACACACACACACACACACACACACACACACACACACACACACACACGCGCACACACACACACACACACACACACACACACACACACACACACACACCTGTACTAATATGGTCGCGCCGGGCGGGTAGGGGAAGAGGTCTGATCTATGGACAAAATAACAGTTGACAGTCAAAGCCAAGACCGTCGCAAGCACGATAATATTAACACTGCCGCTCCCTGTGTGCCCCAAGACAAGTGTCATTATGTGTACACATGTACACAAACACTGGTCAATGTTTACATAGTGCTTTGCAAAATGTCTTATCATTGTGTCAAGTCCGGCGAAGTGCCATATATCTTGGACCTGTTCCCCCGCCCAACCCACTATACTGCGCAGGGTATTAAGGCAAGCCACGAGAATGGGTGATGCCCTTAACCGTAGTAACCAATCACAATTCACGGCCGTCCAGTCCCTGAGTTGTGGTTGGCTGCAGGACCAACGCTTGGTTATACCCTGCCTTTGTTTTTGTTTTTTTTCCCCACCGCCAACTTTGGCCCCCCTACAAGCATTGACGGACGAACTGAATGATGCCTTCACAATTGCTGTTTGACTTGTGCATGCAAGATATTTTTTCACGGTGGGTTCTTGTGTCAATGAGGCATTCCTGACAGACCACAGCACGAGGCCACAGACTTGTATATGACAGGAGCTCACATCCAGCGCTCAATTCTCACTACTAAGTCACGCCAGCTGCGCTATAAGACCCATTTTGACGGGGGGTTGGCCGCCCGGAAAATGGATCTTGTCTACTTTCTCCTTTTTTTTTTATATTGTTCTAAAGTCTAACCAAACATGTCTTCCTTGCTGCAGGTTGAGCATGGCTTATTGATACTTGAGGCAGCGAGCCGGCTATCTAAAGCTACCACGTCACACACACACACACACACACACACACACACACACACACACACACACACACACACACACACACAAGACGACCATTAAGACTCGTGTTGCACCCATAGCGTGCAGTCTTGTTCCCACCTGGAAGAGACTTGACATAATTTGCATGTTTACTATCAACGGCTCCCTTAAGAGTCCCCCACATGACGACCATTAGCCAGCCTGCACACGCAAACTTTATATCATATTCTAGAAGGTCACTCATAAATAGCAATAATATATATATATATATATATATATATATATATATATATATATATATATATATATATATATATATATATATAGTACTGAGTCCTAGTGTGACTACTGAGAAAGTCTTTATTAGTGGAAAACGCATCATAGCTCTTTAATTTTCAAAGAGTTTTTTTCGCATACTTTGATACATGTTTACATGATCGATGTATATATATATATATATATATATATATATATATATATATATATATATATATATATATATATATATATATATATATATATATATATAAGGAATTACAGGGAATTAACTCTTGAGTTAATCATCACAACACATGATAATTAACACGAAAGCGCTTAAGTAATTTTAATTTTCCTTCGTGGTTATACATTGTCAGTATTTTATATGTATATTATAGGTATAGTTTCATTGAATATGACCGCATATTCTGTATTTATTATTTTCTGGTTTAGTATTGTAAGATCTGTTCACTTGAGAATGAACCATGGAGGTTCGAAACGTCGTGCAAATTATACAAATAAGTGGAATACACTCTATAGTAAATCACTTCTTTTCTTCACCTTAAAAGTACGAAAATGAGTTTTGGAGAACTCCTATTTCAATTAAGCCCTGATGCTAAGAAAATAGTTAGAGGGATAGAAGCCCTAAACCAGAAAATAATAAATACAGAATATGCGGTCATATTCAATGAAACCTGTTTGAAAGAAAACCTGCTGCCAGTATACACCAATATAGGTATAGTATATTGTTTTCAGTTGTATAGTATATATATATATATATATATATATATATATATATATATATATATATATATATATACATATATATATGAAGGGGTGAGATCAATATATTCAAGCACGAATCGTCTCTATATTTCATTAAGTTCTTCAACTGAGAAGGAAGTAAAAAAAAAATATCTCCAAAATTCATCACGAAACTTTATATATATATATAGCCTGACGCGAAGAGATTTGTCTCATTGATCTTGTCATCATTTTCAAAGACAAGAGGTGAATGATGGGAGTACATATAAGGTGGGACAACTCCAGGTATGACCCCAGGAAGGTGAAGTAGAGTGTATGTGGACATCTCCGCCTCTGATTGAGGTTGATGTGTAGTGCTTCGCTGATGTCTAATCTTCTTTTGTCGCTGTTTTTGTCAGTTATTTCGGTGTTGATGGTAAGGACATAGCTGGTGATTTGGTTGTGTGTAGGAATTATATGTTATTTGATGCAGCCTTGGTGTTTGTGCATTGTCAATCGCCTTGAAAGAGATGTTGTCTTGCCTATAGACTGAGATCTATGGGGCTGACAGTCCCCCTAGTTGGCATGTGAAGGCGGAGGTGATATTTGTCTCTCAAGATGTTTTGTTTGGTGTGAGGAGAGCTCTTCGTGAGCAGGGTGGCAGCCTGCTGGTTCTTGTAGTACATTGTCAACATCGTCTTCTGGTTGGTGTCAGTGAGGGTCTCGCGTCTATCAATAATGTCTTTCAAAACTCCTACATTTTATTAGCAGTGGAAACAAGTTCCTATAATATTGGCCGTTGCGTAGGAGGTAGCAAGGTGGTTCATCTTCCTTTTAATGATCTCTTAAACATATCCATTAGTAGGTCCATTATTGACTATGATCTGCCTTTACCAAGTTGTTCATCAACCTGCTTCCCACTGTGAGTGAGAGCAGGACTGACAAGGTCATGGCACTCACTGCTAACATTAGCGTACATTCCCATGTTGATTCTCCTGGTGTTGACTGTGTCCTCATGTTGGTTTCCCTGGCGTCAGACTGCGGTATGACAGCCACCATTCCTTTCCCAGACTGTGACATGACCAGTGAAACGAAGGCAGCTCACTCACCATCTCGTGAGTGAAACTTAACACGAAATTTTCCTCGAATGCATCCTTGAGTTATACCAGTCATTCGGTGTCAGGTACCTTCCTGTATATGCCATCAACATGCCTAAAGAAAACGTCAGGTTTTAAGCCTGAGCCCGCAAGGACTTTCTGTTCACTAGAACTTGTGTACAAATTCGTAAATAGGACACCAAGGACGGGGCAATGGGGAAGAAACCCCACAGCCATTCCACCTGCTTGTTGGTGCAGGAGACCATCAGAGCTCAGGCAGCAAGGAGCTTCAATACATGCTTCGCTCAGCGTCTCTGATGACAGTCAGGCTTGTAGCAGCATCAGGCTATATAAAACTCTAAAATTAACTTTTCAGATGTCATTTTTTTCAACTCGAGTACACAAGAAAGTAAGAAATACATGTACACACATCCCACACATCTAAATACAGGAAACGACAACGTTTCAGTTTGTCATGAACCATTTTCAAGTGGTGTAAAGAGTGGTAGAGAAAGTGACTATATAAAGTAGGAGTGTGAGATGATAGGGGAGAAGGTTGAAGTATACCATGGGGAGTTAATAGAAATAAAGAAAACTGGTAGAAGGCCTAATGGCCAAGAGAAAGTAGATCTTCTTCGGCCGTGTGATTAGACTTTTCCAGACTTTTCTCTCTCAACAATCTGGCTCCTATCATTTTCAAAGATGAATATAAACTTTAATGATTTCCATTCCTTTCTGTGTGCGCCTTTCTTACTGTCTCCCGCACAGTGCTATGTACCTTCATGTGTTTTCCTACCATCCACCTTCTGTTAAGATAAGTAGTCTCGTCTCCCTACTCCTCCAGGTCTCTTGTATGTCACCCTTAGTGTCTTTGAGTGTGACATTTATCTTCGTTACAAATCTTCCTAGCCTTGGTTATTTAATTGTATCAACTGTGCCAGTCCTAAGGTTAAAAGAACGTTCTTTTATCCTAAACCGTCTTTCACACTAGAAACATTGGTCTGTAACTTTCTTTCATATCTCAGTTAAACAATCTCACCGCAACCCTTCGTCCTCTTGATATAAATCTCGCATTAAAAAGACTAAAAGTACTTGGTAGCAATCTGGTTCACACACTGATAATCCTGCTTCCAATGCTGCTGCTGTTTATAGCATTTTCAGTTCCTTTTGTCCTCTTAAATGCACTCGACAAACTGGCCGTACGCTTAATGAGAGACTAAAAGAACACAAAAGTGCAATGTCTTCAGGCCAAAATAATGCTTTATTGTGATGTGAAAGGGGACATTAAATAGGTCACATATTGCTCTATATTATGTAATATTTCCTGCTTCTATTCTTACCCAAAATCTTCTTGAATGGGAAGCACAACATACCCAACATGAACCTTAGTCCTGGCTTTGTTGGTGTTGTTTAAGATACGCTACTCGGAACAAAAGTTCCAAGTAGCACGGGCTATGGTGAGCCCGTAAACTGCTTTTTTTTTTTTAGTCCTGGCTTTGTTGGTGTTCGCTCTTATACCTTTCTCACTACGTTTCTTATTAACCCTTTTAACAAACGTGATGTACATAAACCTATAGGCTCCATTTTTTGTTCATCCTCTTTTGCTATATCTTGTGTCCTTATTTTAGCCTCGTTCTCTGTCATTAGCCCTTCAGTAGTTTTCTTCATCCCTATTAACTCTTAAGGGGAAACTAATTACTTTCCAATCACCTAACATTCTGACCTTATATATGTTATCTACTAAGATGTTATCTCTTTCTTACCTGTCAGATTTGTGGACTGGGTCAATATATATATATAATATAAAGTTAGAACAATACTGCTTGGTCTAATAAGGAAAATCCAATTTGCTCAACAGCGATTTTCGTAATTTTTTTTCCAACATTTCTTTCCACATTGGTTCGTTCTTATCAAAAGTAATATATTAGAAACATGAATTACTAATTTTGGCAGGATATGTTAGGTTTAGGATAGGTTAGGCTAGGTTAGGATAGGTTAGGCTAGGATAAGATGGTTAGGTTAGGTTAGGTTAGGTTTGGTAAAGTTTTGCAAAATTTCTATGTTATGTCTAATTTTTAAATATTGCAATCATATATAATACAACCAAAACGATATAATTCCATATATATATATATATATATATATATATATATATATATATATATATATATAAATAACATATATTAATTTGTGTGTGTATTTACTATTTGTGTCTGCAGAATCAAGCTCTTGGACCCCGCCTTTCTAACCAATCTATTTTTTCCTTTATTATATCTACTATGTGTAATTATATATACACACACACACATCCCCAGGAAGCAGCCCGTAGCAGCTCTCTAACTCCCAGGTGCCTATTTACTGCTAGGTAAACGTGTGGATCAGGGTGAAAGAAACTCTGCCAATTTGTTTCCGCCTCCGCCGGAATCGAACTCGGGCCATTAGGACTACGACCCAGGCGCTAACCACTCGGCCGCGAGACCGTGTGTGTGTGTGTGTGTGTGTGTGTGTGAAAATCGTGAAGAAACTAACACAATATTGTAACAATGTCTGCCTATGAGGGGATATTGAGATGGTAAACTCCTTAAGTACTTTCGAAATAATCAATACATCTTAAGAAGGATCCTTTTGAAGTTGTATTGGTTAATACGAACGTACTTCAGGAAAGTCCTGTCTCATTTTCCTCTGTGGTTAGTTTTATATATATATATATATATATATATATATATATATATATATATATATATATATATATATATATATATATATATATTGAGAGCAAATGTTCTCAAATACATGTGTATTATGTTACACGTTAAATACACACATGTAATTAAAGCAGTTTGACTGTTGTTAGCTTTCTTATGGATATTTTCCATTCTATGTAAATACCCTCTACCATTTAGAAGGTGGAAAATCCCTAAATCCCTCAAACTTTCCATTTTATTCCTCGATGTTTCTTCAGCAATGTGACATCTTGAGGAATATACGCTGTAATTATGTGTTAACTGTTGTTGATTGCTGGTCTTATGTTTGTTTATGTGTAAGTCTTCTGTTGTCGACGGAAGACTCGACATCAGCGAGGCGCTACACATAAACACAAGACCAGCTATCAAGAATAGTTAACACATAATTACATTCTACCCACTTCAAGACCCCGAGTCAACACAGAGACAGGATCCGTAGGAACATAAGCTGCTTATGTCGATGCATGTAATGCCTTATACACAAAGAAATCTTATTAACGTGAGATAACAGTGTAAACATCAGTAGGAGCCGTGAGGAGGATTCGAACCTGCTCACTGGTTACTCCTAGAGGATTTAATTGATTCCTAGGATGCATTGTAACCCTGTTCTGGGTAATATATATTAGTACCCAGTATATTATTACCCTGAATGTATAGATATGCCGATGATATCTTGTGTTTATGGACCACTAATTTTGATCCTTCCGAGTTTCTTGATCAGCTCAGTGCTCTAGTCCATCTTTAAACTCACAGTTGAGGTTATGAAAGTGAGGCATTGCCGTTTTTGGGTCATGCAACATCTCAGGAGCGATACATCTGTAAAGTTTAATGTTTACAGAAAATCTGCTAATGTGTGCTGTTATGTGCATTATTATTCCGACCACAATATTAAAGTTAAATGTGCAGTGGTTTCTTACAAGCATCTGAGAGCCTTGCGAGTTTGTAGCCCCGAATTCGTTGATGAAGAAATCAAAATATATGAAATTGGGGTAAATTTGCAATACCCTAGTGCAGTCTGGAAGAGACACCGCCGTCGGCAGACGGCCGATTCTTTTCCTTTGGAAGGCGAGTACGGTGGCCCGTAGGGCCATCCGTACGGCTAAAAGTGAATGTTGGGCATCTTATGTCTCCACCATTACGTCGGAAAGTCCTCTGCCACAGATCTGGAAGCGTATCCGCAAGATAGCGGGTAAGTTCGTTCCCGATGTTTCACCGGTCCTTCACCTCCGTGGTACTCTTGTGGCGGACCCGTTGCAGGTCGCTACCAAACTGGGTTCCCACTTCTGTTAGCTCTGGTCTTCATCTTCCCCAATCTTTCCTTCTTCGTAAACCTGTCCTTGAATCCCGTCCTTTCGATTTCTGCACTCGTCTTCGACTCCCTGTAACGATCCCTTCTCTCTCTCTGAACTTCGTTTTGCCCTGGCCCTCTGCGGTTCTACGGCAGCGGGCTCCAATGACATTCATTATGAGATGCTTCGCCATCTCCCTCCGTGCACGTCTCAGTATTTACTTAGTCTGTATAATCGGATCTGGGAGTCGTCGTCAGTCCCTGAGGACTGGCTCGATGCCGTTGTCCTCCCTGTTTGCAAACCGGGGTCTCTGGGAACATCCCCTAAGGACTTTCGCCCTATTGCCGTCACAAGTTATGTCTGCAAAGTCTTCGAACGTATGATTAATGTTCGTCTGATGTGGTTCCTGGAACACCATCACCGCCTCTCCCCTTCTCAATTTGGTTTCCGTAAGTGCTACAGCACAACAGCTGTCCTGGTGAACTTGGAGGTCTATCTTCGTACTGCTTTTGCTGCAAAGACCTCCGTTGTTGCCGTCCTTTTTGACCTGGAAAAGGCTTACGACACCACTTGGCGTTATCATATTCTATCCCAGCTTCATTCTTTTGGCCTTCGTGGTCATCTCCCTCTTTTTCTCCGCAACTTCCTCTCTCGTCGTTCCTTTCGGGTGAGGCTTGGCACCGCTCTCTCTGCCTCTTTTCAGCAATACGAAGGTGTGCCCCAGGGTAGTGTTCTGAGCACTACTCTTTTTCTGGTTGCCCTCAATGGTCTTCTTTCCTCTCTTTCTTCAGGCGTCTTCTCCGCTCTCTATGTCAATGATCTTACCCTTTGCTCTCAGGGTGATGATTCGCCTCTCCTTCAACGTCGGCTTCAACTTGCGATTGATGCCGTGTCGTCTTGGGCCACCGATCATGGCTTCAAGTTCTCTTCTACTAAGACTTGTGCCATGACTTTTACTCAGAAACGGGTCGTTCTTCGTCCCTCTTTGTCACTTTATGGTCATCCCCTTGAGTACAAAGATTCCGCGAAGCTTTTGGGGTTATTCTTTGACACTCGTTTGTCTTGGTCTCCGCATATCTCTTACCTCCGTGTTGAGTGCTCTAAGGCCCTTTCCCTCCTTCGGGTATTGTCCCATACTTCTTGGGGAGCTGATAGGCGCACTCTCTTTGCTTTACATTCTGCTCTCGTCCTGTCTAAGCTCGATTATAGTTGCCCTGCTTACTCGTCTGCTTCTCCTTCTACTCTTCGCCGTCTTGATGCTTTGCACCATACTGGGTTGCGCCTCAGTTCTGGTGCCTTTCGTTCGACTCCCGTCCTCAGCTTGTATGTTGACACTGGCTTCCTGTCTCTCCAGGACCGCCATGATCGCTACTGTCTTCGCTATCTTGCACGATCCTTGCAACATCCTTCCTCTCGCCTCTGCCGTGCTTTAACTTTTACCCCTCCTGCGGTTCCTGTTTCTCTTCACCACCTCCCTCTTTCTGTCCGGTTATCTCTTTTACAGGATTCTCTTTCCGTTCGTATTTCTAATATTTCTCCTCGTGTTGTTCCTTCTTTGCCCCCGTGGAGAGTCCCCCTTCCGCAGTTTTGTACATCCTTGACCCACATCACTAAAGCTTTTACCCCTCCTACGGTTCTAAAACGCCTTTTCCTTGAGCATTTTTCTTCTCACTCGAACTCCGTTTCCGTCTTCACTGATTGGTCTAAGTCTGCAGACGGTGTTGGCTACTGTTGTTTTTCCGGATCACACTTATATGTGTCGCTTACCTCCGGAGACTAGCATCTTCACAGCGGAGCTTTATGTTATTCTCTTCGTCTCCTGCTCTGTCGTTGTCAATCTTCCTTTGTAGCTGTTGTTGACTCTCGTAGTGCCCTCATGGCTCTCGGCGTCCTTTAATTCGGTTCATCCAGTGGTTGTCGAGATCCAGCATTGGCTGTTTCTTGTTCACAGTAAATTTAAGTTGGTTGAATTTTGTTGGGTTCCCAGCCATATTGGTGTCTCTTTAAATGATCGTGCGGATGCTGCTGCCAGGGAAGCTGTCTGCTCTTGTCCCATCTCTTATAAAGGTATTCCTTATTCCGACTTTTACCCGGTTATCCGTTCCTCCATCCTTACCCGTTGGCAGGCTTGTTGGTCGTCTGTTACTGGTAACAAATTACGTTCTCTTAAAGGTTGTGTGTCCTCGTGGCCGTCCTCCTGCCACCGTAACCGGTGATGGGAAACGGCTCTGGCGAGGTTGCGTATTGGCCATACTCACTTAACTCATGGTCACTTGATGGAGTGCCACCCTGCTCCTTATTGTCCTAATTGCATTGTCCCTCTTACAGTCGTGCATATCCTTGTTGAATGTCCTGACTTCCGGGACGAGCGTGTGTCTTGTTTTCCGACCGTCCCCCGCGGTCGCTTCGCTCTCGATAGTATTCTCGGTGACTCGGATACTTTTGATATCATTCGCCTTATGCGTTTCTGTTCTCGTATTGGTGTCCTTGGTGATATTTAGCGCCCTCTGATTATCCTGCACATTTGATGGTGCTGCATAACCTTCCCGGTTTGGTGCCTTCATTTTGATAATTACTTACACCCCCTTCTTTTATAATTATATACTTTACTGTACATGGGTATATATAAAAAGAAAAACACAGCAAAACGGAATGGTGGCATTGGTACCTCTGATAATGATTTTGTAATCAGTATTAAAGCAGATTCAATAATGTTCCTATTGAAAGTGCTTTTACAATTAGTTTGGTACCTCTGAGGCGCTACGTATTTCTAAAGGTCTGACCTTTAGTGGTCGGTCCCTTGGTCCCTTTTTCTGTCATCTAAGTTAAGGTGAAGGCCTTTCTGAATATAAACTTCAGGAGCTCGCCAAACTGACTTAGTAGTAGACTGCTAACAGTGGGTGCACACCCTAAGAAGCACGTTAGTCTGGGCAAAGTTGGGCACCTTGCGAGAAGGTGCAGGTTATCAAAGTCCTCTGATTTCGGTTTTCCGACACAAAGGTGCCGGAAGTATTGCGCTGTCTGTGGGTTCGATGACCGAGGCTTCCGGTATAGTTCGTTTCAGTTCATTAATGACTACTTCGATGGATGAAATTATTTCACACACTTCGAGGTGTTGAGGACGAGCCCGAAGGTCTTCCTCCTGGGACTATATAATACACTGAAAAGCTTTATCGTTGCGGATTAACATATTTAAATGTTATTGAATGTGACAAGAAGGGTGAGATTAATTACTCTAGCACGAATCTTGTATTTGTGTTCTTCACTAGAGAAGGAAGTTGAAAAATTAGCTCTCCGAAGTTCATTTTGCAGTTTTTGTGACCTGACGCTAAGATATAAAAGGGTTCGTTTATAGAATCTTGCGGTTTGTGCATAGCCAGACGCCTTTAAAGAGATGTTGTCTTGCCTATAGACTGAGATCATTGGGAGTGACAGTCTCCCAAGTTGGCATGTGAAGGCGGAGGTCATATTTGTCTCTCAAGATGTTTTGTTTGGTGTGAGGAGAGCTCTTCGTGAGCAAGGGTGGCAGCCTGCTGGTTCTTGTAGTACATTGTCAACATCGTCTTCTGGTTGGTGTCAGTGAGGGTCTCGCGTCTATCAATAATGTCTTTCAAAACTCCTACATTTTATTAGCAGTGAAAACAAGTTCCTATAATATTGGCCGTTGTTTAGGAGGTAGCAAGGTGGTTCATCTTCCTTTTAATGATCTCTTAAACATATACATTATAGCATCCGTTATTGACTATGACCTGCCTTTACTAAGTTGTTCATCAACCTGCTTCCCACTGTGAGTGAGAGCACGACTGACAAGGTCATGGCACTCACTGCTAACATTAGCGTACATTCCCATGTTGATTCTCCTGGTGTTGACTGTGTCCTCATGTTGGTTTCCCTGGCGTCAGACTGCGGTATGACAGCCACCATTCCTTTCCCAGACTGTGACATGACCAGTGAAACGAAGTCAGCTCACCTTCTCTCACCATCTCGTGAGTGAAACTTAACCCTGGTTGTATTGCTTTTGACCATGTCTTGGCGAAGTGGTTGGTCTAAGGCGTGTGCTTGTAAGAACCCAGTTTGAAGGTTCGAATCCTCCTCACAGCTCCGACTGACTTCTCTGTGCTGGGAAGCATCCTGAAGCTGTAGCAAGCGCTCAGTATCTGCCACCTGCAGGAATATGTCATCGACATGCATACACAAGACGTCAGGTTATAGACCCGTATCAACAAGGACTTTCTGCCCGGCACTACCCATGTAAACATTAGCAAATAGGGCGGGGAAATAGGGGCAAGGAACTCGTAGCAACACCTTAATTTCCCCTCACTATCGGGTATATGTTCAGTTGCCCCAGCTAAATTGTAGTCATTTCTACTACAATTTGTGTGGTATTCGTAGTTCGTAATAGTAATATTCGTTCGTAATAAGTAATAAAACTCTAAGATGGACTTCGGAGAAGTTAATTTTTCAATTAACATATAAAATGTTGCCAATGTTCACGCTAAAATCGGTGATAGTGTTGTACCTAATAGGCTAAGTTGCCTAGCAAGTCGAATTTTCTTGAAATATTATATTTTTCACAATCTTATGGAATGATAAAGCATTTCATAACACTGTATATGATTTTTTTTTTTAATTTGAGTTAAAACTAACATAGAAATTTTATCATACCTAACATAATTAAGTCAGCAACTCATGTTTTTAATATAATAATATTAATTTGAAAAAACCTGTTTGAAAATAAATATTTGAGAATAACAAAAATATCTTTGCTTGTTAGGCAAATCGGTCCTTGCATACTTGGCCAAGAAGTGCGGTTCAGGCTATTAGGAACAAAACACACACACACACACACACACACACACACACACACACACACACACACACACACACACACACACACAGGTCGTGGCTGAATGGATTGAATTCAGCCAGCACTTTGGGGTCGTGGCTGAATGGACAGCGCTCGGGACTCGTAATCCCAGGGTCCGGGTTCGATCCCGGCCGCCGGCGGAAACAGATGGGCAGAGTTTCTTTCACCTTGTTACCCCTGTTACCTAGCAGTAAACAGGTACCTGGGAGTTAGTCAGCTTTTACGGGCTGCTTCCTATGTGTGTGTGTGAAAAAAAATAGTAGTTAGTAACAGTTGATTGATTGACCGTTGAGAGGCGGGTCGAAAGAGCAGAGCTCAACCCACGCGAGCACAAGTAGGTGAATACAACTAGATGAATACAGGAAATGAGGGTACGAGGAAAGGCTACGGGAGCTAAACCTCACGTCCCTAGAAGACGGAAGATTAAGGGGAGACATGATCACCACCTATAAAATTCTCAGAGGAAAATGACAGGGTGGACAAAGACAAACTATTTAGCACGAGTGAAACATGACCAAGGGGGCACAGGTGAAAACCTAGCACCCAAATGAGTCACAGAGACATTAGAAATAATGATTTCAGTGTCAGAGTAGTCAACAAACGGAATGCACTAGGCAGTGATGTGGTGGAGGCTGACTCCATGCGCAGTTTCAAATGTAGATATGATAGAGCCCAGTAGGCTCAGGAACCTGTACACCAGTTGATTGACAGTTGAGAAGCGGGACCAAAGAGCCTAAGCTCAACCCCCGCAAGCACAAGTAGGTGAGTACACACACACACACTCGTGGCTGAGTGGATAGCGCTTGAGGCTCGTTGTTCTAATGGCCCGAGTTCGATTCCCGTCGGAAGCGGTAACAAATGGGCAGAGTTTCTTTGATCCTGATGCACCTGTTCACCAAGCAGTACATAGGTACCTGGGAGTTATACAGCTGGTACAGGCTACTGCCTGGGGAGTGTGTGTCAGAGAGAAATATATGTGGCTCATATAATACAGGAAAAATTTATTAGTTAGAAAAGCGGGGTCCAAGAGCTAATAGCTCGATACTGCAGGTACAAATAGTAAATACAAATAGCACTAGATGAGGTACCCGGCTCCACCCAGGTCTCTCCTCCCCCTCTCCCACTTCTAATATCCCCATCTCCCATTTCCCTCTTAACATTCTCCCTTCTCCGTCCACCTTTTCCCTCTTTTCTCTTCCACCCACTCCTCTTCCCTGTCCCCCATTTCACCCGGGGTAAACAGCTGGAGTAAACATCAAAACTCTACGGAAAACTCGACCCCTGATTTTATTTTAGACCATGAAAATCGGAGGAGGAGCGGTGGGGGGCACTTAACATGCTGATATTTCTTAAATCATGACACTAGGGCTGACTCCGATTGGCCTAAGACACCCACACCACAGCAAAATAATGAAATTAGAAGCGACACCCTATCACAGCATCACGATACACACTACACCCAGTGTATGGGAGTAGAATAGTGGAATGGTGATGGTCTTGTACTCGAGGTGTTGTGTGTAGCCTATTTGTGATGGTGTGCTATATGGGGGTTAAGTTAGCTCTGGAGTGTGATGCAGTTTGATGGTTTATGGTGGTGTATGGCGTGGTGGGCTGCTGAAGTGTGTTACAAATGATTATGTTTAGCGTCTCCTTGCCAGCTATTTCGAGCAACTTCCTTGGCTTTCTCTCCATTGTCTCAGACTGAAAATGTCTCGCTCCTGAGACGAAAGTGGTCACTTCTAATTTCATTCTTTTGTGGTGCTTTATGTACATGTGAATTCACGTGTTCTGGTAAATACTGATATATATATATATATATATATATATATATATATATATATATATATATATATATATATATATATATATATATATATATATATATATCTCGAACAAATTATTTCGCATTTGTGTTGGTCACGTGGCCCCACAAAGTGAGATGATTTGATGAAATAACTATGCCCAAGCTCACCACCAAGTGCCGTCGGGACGGTGGGGGAAATGGCTACCATCGTCTTTTGTATGGTCACGGTTGGTCAAGTGGTTAAGGTACCAGTTACGCCAGTTACATAGTGCTCCTGGCTGTCTGGGTTCGAGTCACTTCTGGGGTGTGGAGTTTTCAGTTCCATATATATATATATATATATATATATATATATATATATATATATATATATATATATATATATATATATATATATATATATATATATATTTACTGTTGTGTAAAACAGGTGAGAACTGTAGCAAAGACAAATATGTTAAAAATGGCGTTTAATAAAAGAATTAACTCTTTCCATCTTCAAATCAATTCAATAACTTGAAAACATTAAAAACTCCAGTTTATTCAATTAAGAAACTAGAAAAATTATTCCACTAAACGAAATCACACAATCTAAAAAAGCTTTTTATAAATTCAAATTAAATTACAACATTAAATACGAAAGCCCCTGATATCGGGTTTGTATTTCAACAAATGTTCAACACAAACTCAAGTTCTGCTGTGTTTGTGTTGGTAATTAGAGGTCAATTGCCATAACGTGAGAGAGCTTCCACTATGGACAGAACCGTGTCTGTTGAACCAGTGATCAGTAGAGTTACATTACTTCCTCAAATCGTTTGGTTAAACTGTGCGTGTGTGTGTGTGTATTCACCTAGTTGTATTCACTTAGTTGTTCTTGCGGGGGTTGAGATCTGCTCTTTCGGCTTGCCTCTCAACTGCCAATCAACTGGTGTACAGATTCCTGAGCCTACTGGGCTCTTATCATATCTACATTTGAAACTGTGTATGGAGTCAGCCTCCACCACATCACTGCCTAATGCATTCATCTGTTAACTACTCTGACACTAAAAAAGTTCTTTCTAACGTCCCTGTGGCTCATGTGGGTACTCAGTTTGCACCTGTGTCCCCTTGTTCGCCTACCACCGCGTGTTCGCGAGTGTGTTGCAATAAATGAGGGTTTGGCGATTGGGTTAAGTTCACATTAGGTTTATTTCAAGTTCATTTGTAAGTGATGTTATAGTACTTTTTTCAACATGCTTTTAAAAAAAAATCATCAAATTTGTTCAAATATTTAATATTTTTCTTCGCGTTTATAAGAATGTTCGACATATTATTTTTTGCCATTAAAACTATTTCAAATTTTCGAAAATACAACATTATGAAATATAAAAAAGTACTAAAAATAGCAATTAACATGTTAGAAGACCACACTGTTTATTAATCATTAAAAAAAGCAATGGGGTCACATTGAAAAATAATATAGTTACAAATTAATATTTCTTCACCGTTAAAGTAAATACTGAATCTTCAATATTACATTTATCACTAAAAATCAGAGATATTAAAGAGATCTATTACTAGTAATTCGAGATAGTAAGCAAAATGAGCCGATAGATGACAAAACGTCCACCTAGCTTCTAGAAGCCCAACAAAATAAACTTACCCCTCACACCAGTTATTGCAAAAAAATCACTTTTATTATTTCAAGTTTCGAAATTCCATGAAAGTATTCTGATTGTACCATCACAATGAAATATTTAATTATATCACTTGATATCAGATGACCGGCGAGCAAAACAATGCCGTTAGTTTTTACATTCAAATTCTTATTTATAAACGGGTTTGGATATTTAATTTACTTAGTTTACCAATTTCGTTCACTTATAGAAGCAACAAGTAACAGTGTAATGTTACGCTGACTATAAATGTAAATTATGTATTGTATAAATAAAATGGAAAGGACTATTATGGCCTGATACCGAATAAATCAAATTGGAAATAATTTTTTATTAATAATTTGTTCTTAATATTTCTTTATTAGTAAGGACTACGTCAATACTGGAGGGTTATGCCCTTTTAGCTTGGACGCGTGTAGCTCACAATCATAATTTTAAATTTTTTAACAATAAGGAAAGAATGAATTTTCGAAGGTCTCAGTAAAGAACATTTATCCCCATGAGGTCACCCACCCAGTTACTGGCCTTAATTATAAGCTTGGGGGGGAGGGCGGTGAAATAGCCGTTGACTTTCCCCGAGCGAGCAGGCAGGCAAGCGTGCAGGCAAGCAGGCAGGCAGGCAGGCAGGCAGGCAGGCAGGCAAGCGTGCAGGCAAGCAGGCAGGCAGGCAAGCGTGCAGGCAAGCAGGCAGGCAGGCAGGCAGGCAGGCAAGCGTGCAGGCAGGCAGGCAGGCAGGCAGGAAGGAGTGAAACAGCACCTAAATGGTTAAGAGGGTACCTAGCTGGCCAGAGTCTGATGGTCACAGGAGTGAGAAACTGCACTGGCATAGTGTAACAAGCGGAGTACCTCAGGGATCAGTGCTTGGTCCCATACTGTTTCTCATTTGTGTTAATGACCCAACTACGGAAGAGGAATCCTATATGTCGATATTTGTGGATAATGCAAAGCTAGTGAGAAGAATCGAGACAGAAGATCCTTTAGATACTTTAAGATGACATAGACTATCTGCCGACTTGGTCTGAGAAATGGCTGTCAGATTTAAACACAAACAAGTGTAATGTCAATGAAAAGCCAACAGGTGCCATGGTGCAGAATGAATGGAAAATACATCTTTATAATGTCTAGAGAAAAAGACCTGGAAGTGCATTTAACACTAAGCCTAATTCAGAGGCATATAAAAATAGAATCAACACTAACAAAAGTAAGAACATCATTCAGGAACCTAAATAAGAAGGCATTTAGATCACTATACACTGCCTATATTAGACCAGTCTTAGAGTATGCCGCCCCATAGTATAGCCCACGTCTAAAACACTATAAAAGGTTCAGAGGTTTGCAATGAAGCTTGTGGCCTTCCTGCCACCGTAACCGGCGGTGGGAAACGGCTCTGGCGAGGTTGCGTATTGGCCATACATGCTTAATTCACGGACACCTAATGGAACGCCGTCCTGCTCCTTATTGTCCTAACTGCATTGTCCCTCTTGCAGTTGTGCATATCCTTGTTGAATGTCCTGACTTTCAGGACGAGCGTGTCTTCCTTGCCGACCGTCCCTCGTGGTCACTTGTCCCTCGATAGAATTCTTGGTGAATCGAATACTTTTGATATCATTCGCCTTATGCATTTCTGTTCTCATATTGACATCCTCAGTAATATTTAGCACCTTCTGATTATCCCGCACATTTGATGGTGCTACATAGCCTTCCCGGCTTGGTGCCTTCTTCGATAATTACTTGCAATGAAGCTCGTCTTATAATTCCGAGGAATCGGATATGAAAAAAGACTGAAAGAACAAGACTTGGCATTGCTGGTCTTGTTCATAGACTTGTCGTTGGTCCCATACATAGTCTCCCCTAGTCTATACATATAAACTGAAAACTCGGCAACCCAGAAGGACTCGAACCCAGATAGCCAGGATTGCTATGCACCTTGGCGTACCTGGTACCTTAACCACTAGACCACACGACTGTACAAAAATCTTGGTAGTCGTGAGACTATTTCATCCAAGATCCGACAGTGCTCGATGGTCAACTCGGGCATAGATATTTCATCGAATCACCTCACTTCACATACCCAAGTATTAATTTGGTATTAAATATATCAACATGGGCAGCTTATATTTCTGAGTTAGGGTCATTGGATCCTGTCTCTGTGTTGGCTCGGGGTCTTGAAGTGGGTAGAATGTAATTATGTGGTAGCTGGTTGTTGAGTGCTGATCTAGACTTCTAGATGTGTAGTACTTTGCTGATGTCGAGTCTCCTGCTATCGTTATACCTGTTGATTATTTCAGTGCTGCTTGTCACGATGTCTCTGGTGATGCTCTGGTTGTGTGAGAAGATTATATGCTCCTTGAGCCCTGTTGTTTGTGTATTGTTAATCGCCTAGAGAGAGACGTTGTTGTCTTGCCTATATATTGAGATCTTTGGGGTTGACAGTTCCCGAGTGTGCATGTGAAGGCACTGACGACATTAGTCTCTCTTAAGGCGTTTTGCTTGATATGCACCAAGTGGTACATGAAGGTACATTATATATATATATATATATATATATATATATATATATATATATATATATATATATATATATATATATATATATATATATATATATATATATGCAACAATAATCACAAAAACACTGATCCAAGTATGCCCGCTTTCATATGTGGTTATTCTGCATATATATATATATATATATATATATATATATATATATATATATATATATATATATCGATCCCGGGCGCCAGTGAGAAACATTGGGCAGAGTTTCTTTCACCCTATACCCCCTGTTTCCTAGCAGTAAATAGGTACCTGGGTGTTAGTCAGCTGTCACGGGCTGCTTCCTGGTGTGTGTGTATGTGTGATGTGAAAAAAACAGTAGTAGCAGTATTAGTTAGAAACAGTTGATTGACAGTTGAGAGGCGGGCCGAAAGAGCAGAGCTCAACCCCCACAAGCACAACTAGGTGAAAACAAAGGGGCCTCGTAGCTGAGTGAACAGCGCTCTGGGCCTGTAGTCCTAAGGGTCCGGGTTCGATTTCCGGCAGAGGCAGAAACAAATGGGCAGTTTCTCTCACCCAGCTTCACTTTTTCACCTAGCAGTAAATAGGTACCTGGGAGGTAGACAGCTGCTACGGGCGGCTTCCTGGGGATGTGTGCGTGTGTTAGATAGTTATATGTAGTAGAAATAATAGAGGAATATTAAATTGGTTAGAAAGGCGGGGTCCGAGAGCTACCCGCCAAACACACACCGAAACTACGACGTTGGTACAACGTTCGAACAAGTTTTAACACCTAACCAGTTATAACAACCAATATAGCAAGTTGTAACAACGTTCTAATACGTCATAAACACGTTAAGCCAAGATGTAACAACTTTATTACAATGTTGTAACAAGCGGAAAATAGAGACAGTTTCGGTTTGTGTTTCCAGGGAAATAGCTCGATTCTGCAGATACAAATAATAAATACAAAAATAGTAAATACATATGCATGCACATATTGGGCATGTTCTCTACACCATCTCTGTTAAACCAAAGTGATACACACTCATTTATCCTCTTGATTCTCTATAGCATTTTTACAGTATAAACCACAATTTTGGTTCATTAACTGATTGAACAATTTAGTCATGATTGAACAATATAGGGCTGGCTGAACAATATAGTCCTGACTGTACAATATAGTCCTGACTGTACAATATAGTCCTGACTGTACAATATAGTCCTGACTGTACAATATAGTCCTGACTGTACAATATAGTCCTGACTGTACAATATAGTCCTGACTGTACAATATAGTCCTGACTGTACAATATAGTCCTGACTGTACAATATAGTCCTGACTGTACAATATAGTCCTGACTGTACAGTATAGTCCTGACTGTACAATATAGTCCTGACTGTACAGTATAGTCCTGACTGTACAATATAGGCCTGACTGTACAATATAGTCCTGACTGAACAATATAGTCCTGACTGTACAATATAGTCCTGACTGTACAATATAGTCCTGACTGAACAATATAGTCCTGACTGTACAATATAGTCCTGACTGTACAATATAGTCCTGACTGAACAATATAGGCCTGACTGTACAATATAGTCCTGACTGTACAATATAGTCCTGACTGAACAATATAGTCCTGACTGTACAATATAGTCCTGACTGTACAATATAGTCCTGACTGAACAATATAGTCCTGACTGTACAATATAGTCCTGACTGTACAATATAGTCCTGACTGAACAATATAGTCCTGACTGTACAATATAGTCCTGACTGTACAATATAGTCCTGACTGTACAATATAGTCCTGACTGAACAATATAGTCCTGACTGTACAATATAGTCCTGACTGTACAATATAGTCCTGACTGTACAATATAGTCCTGACTGTACAATATAGTCCTGACTGTACAATATAGTCCTGACTGTACAATATAGTCCTGACTGAATAATATAGGCCTGACTGTACAATATAGTCCTGACTGTACAATATAGTCCTGACTGAACAATATAGTCCTGACTGAATAATATAGGCCTGACTGTACAATATAGGTCTGATGAGAACACACAGGTTCAACAACGTAGGAAACATCAAGATGAGTTTGATAGTGAACTATATTTCTCCTATATACCTAAAATAGTATATTCTCAACTTATTGTTGCTCTATATAATATAGGACTACGACTTACCTACACTAGGAGCAATTAAGTAATAGGTTACTATATTAAATGCAGATAAATGTTTTAAATGTAGTTTTGAGTCAGATTTAAAAGTTTGCAACACAATAAGTTTTTTTTAATCAAAACTATTTAGCTCAATGTAACTTAAGTCTTCGAGAAAATTAATTCAGGAAATTCGACTTGAGAATTCAAGATAACGAACTCGGCTCTCTCTCTCTCTCTCTCTCTCTCTCTCTCTCTCTCTCTCTCTCTCTCTCTCTCTCTCTCTCTCTCTCTCTCTCTGTGCTTGCTCATTTCCAGTTACCCAAAATAAAGTTAGTAAGGAACTATTATACGTCTATCAGAGAACAAGGTAAAGCTAAGGCTCTATTATGATCTAGGGACGTATTGCCAGACACAACAGGTCTATTACACGTGACCAACAAAGTTCAGCATTATACAAACACAAAAGTGACACCGACCTTTTAATCATACGGGATAATTCTTGTATAATTCCCCCCCCCCCAATATTGTTGCTTCAAAATAATACTTTATAAAATGTACTTTTATTAATAATTCAGAAAATTCAATATCTTCTCGGGGTAATAATTACCAGATTTAGTAAGCGATTGTGTAAAGAAGTTATTACCTCGTTTAATGCTTAAAATTGTTTCCAGGACACGTGATATGACACTATAAAAACATTCTCTCATTCTCGCTCACTGCTGAAGAGGGTCCCGGTTTGGGACCCTCTTCATATATATATATATATATATATATATATATATATATATATATATATATATATATATATATATATATATATATATATATATATATATATATAATATGGGTCAACGAAATGCCTTTCTCACTGTCCGGACATAATTAAACTGTATGGTGAAGTTTAGATAATTTATTTGTAAACTTCTCAAGGGAAGAAAACATGAAGATAAGGGAAGATTCGTGCTATTATCCTATATATGTGACTGGACTAGAATCATATATATATATGAATGAATCAAATTGGAAATATATATTTGAAATAACGAAAATTGTTCTGCCTGTATAGCAGATCAGACCTTTCGTACCCAGCCAAGTAGTGCGGTTCTGGCTGTTATATATATATATATATATATATATATATATATATATATATATATATATATATATATATATATATAATATATGAAATATGTTGTTAAATATGACCGAAAAAGTAAGATTAATAATTCTAACACGAATTTTCTCAATATTTCTTATGTTTCTTTTTACTGTCGATGGTAATTGAAAAATCAATTCTTAAAAATAAAAAAATAGAATTGATTTTTCAATTACCATCGACAGTAAAAAGAAATATAAGAAATATTGAGAAAATTCGTGTTAGAATTATTAATCTTACTTTTTCGGTCATATTTAACAACATATGTTTACAAGAAAAACTGCTACCAATATATATATATATATTACATTACAGAATCTCCTCACCCCTGAATGATTCGAACCTAGACAGACAATGTTGCTCACGCGGCCCCATCAGATGAAGTGATTTGATGAAATATATGTGCCCAATATGGTCACTGAGTGCTGTCGGGAATTGGGTAAAGGGTCAGACGACTTCCAATTGTGTTGAACAGTCAGTGTGGCCTAGTGATTAAAGTATCGGACTCGCCAAGGTGCATGGAGCCTGGCTGTCTGGGTTCGAATCCTTCAGGGGGTGAAGAGTTTTCTGTATATGAATTACAGTATAGCTTGCAAATATAGCATATCAGGCAGCAATGTGGCACGAGTATATTTCCTGTGACAAGTTGCACAAAATAGGGCAGCGTGACCAGGTGTTCTAGAATATGATAAAGTGACTGCTGGCTTGTACACTTGTGTTTTCCCGCTCTTAACCTTCTCTTTCACTGTCTGTTAACGAGCTTACAAGTACCACACACTTTGTCTCTAATCCTCTGTAGGTGTCTCTTCTACCTTGTTTACCTCCTCTCTGATCCTCTTACTCTAGTAGTGAATCCTACAAGTACCACACTGTATAATGCCCAGTATCCTCGCCTCTACTTCATTCCTTTCCCTTATAACCCCCTTAGGATAAGTGTTTGAATCGTACTTAATCTCTTCTTAACCCGATTCCCTTACCTATTACGACGGTATTTTTTTTTATTATAACCTCGAGTGGCACACAGATGAATGCGGAGCTTGTTATCTAACACTGCCTATTAACAACAATTAAGATTCTCATATAAATCCAGGTGATTAGTACATTATAATAGCAGTGGCACTGTTAACTACCATTCAGAGAGATATTCGAACGATAGTCATTTGTTTTACACCAGTTATAGGTAGATTCAGACGTTCATTTTATGTCCCCAGGAATTATGATTATTTTATCGGTGGAGGATGTAAAGTTGACTCAATATAATTATGAATTAATCCAACATGAACTAGTGTGTTGATTAGCAAATATGGAACCCTTGACTACCTAAATCCTTTGATTACTTGTTGTAGAATTTAGACTGTTGTAGCCCCTCTTCAACTGTGTAGGTGTGATAATCACCTTGCTAATAGTAGTTAATGTTCCCCCTTTCCCCTTGTCCCCCCTCCCCTTGTCCTGGTGTTGTCTGAGGGGAGGTTGGTGTGTGAGGACCCTCACCCCACCCGTAACCCCTCATATGTTAAGGCTCCTCATACCCTCGCCAGCGTTGAACGACCTCAATACCGGTTCCCCCCCAGGGAGTTATTGTCTTTGCTTTGGTCATCCTGTGACGTGAGGTCCACCCCCGCCCTCAAGGGGCCAGATTCACAAAAGCACTTACGCAAGCACTTAAGAACGTGTACATCTTTCCTCAATCTTTGACGGCTTTGGTTACATTTATTAAACTTTTTGCAAGCATGAAAACTTCCCAATCAACTGTTGTTATTGTTATAAACAGCTTCCTGGTGCTTCGGAGCTCATTAACTGTTTAATAATTGTAAACAAAGCCGCCAAATATTGAGAAAAGATGTACAGGTTCGTAAGTGCTTGCGTAAGTGCTTTCGTGAATCTGGCCCCAGGAGTCTTGGATAACGTTCAAGGAATGTGTGCTTACTCTTAAGTCACTTATTTAAGGGCGTGTAGTGAGGTGCTACCACTCATTATACCGTACAAAGCTGGCGATGATCTGAGATGAGCTCCTTAATCGTTATAAGACATTTTGTTTTTATTCTGGACTCGGTCTTCCGGTCCTTATATAATGTGAGTTATTTATCTCTTCCCAAACCATGTTCAGTTCATGTTAGTCAGCACTAATTTTATATCCATATTTTATATATATATATATATATATATATATATATATATATATATATATATATATATATATATATATATAAAACCCTTGTGTGATCTCATTAGATATTCCAAAACTCCTCGTATCAGTAAGATGTTCTGCAATCTTTTTATGAAGATATTTAGATTCTATTAGCCTTAAAACCCGCCTCTATTCGGTATAGTGAGTTCAATGTCCCATCTCAATCCTTTTCTCACATGCCATTTAACCCTCTTCCTCACCCCCCCCCCCCCCTTGAGCCATTCACCCCCCCCCCCCCCCCTCCCTAGCCACATATTTCACAGTAACTGTTGATACTCAGTTGACATTTCCTCTTTTTTTTTTTTACCATAGCCGGTCCCTTCACAGGACAGGTGGTAATGAACCCAGCTTTAGTTTGCTTCACAGTAGACCGTTCTTACCGTATTCGGTTTACCTTTGCAAGATATATATATATATATATATATATATATATATATATATATATATATATATATATATATATATATATATATTACATAATTTTTGTGTATAATTTAGTACTGATGTTCCCCATTTTCAGGAACCTTTTTCCACAACACTTAGCTTAGTGTCTAAATATTTCGTAGAGACTGCAATATTATATATATATATATATACCCTTTTAGTGAGCGTTATGATCCTGGAAGCTCTCTTAGCAAGCTTTATGTTCTCTCTTGTCATGTATATGCTTGCCTAACTCTCCAGTAGTAACTCTTCAGTGGTGCTTCCTCTCTTATGTTGGGGTATATCAGGTGTCTCATGCTGGAGTATATCAGGTGTCTCATGCTGGGGTATGTGTCTCATGCTGGGGTATATCATGTGTCTCATGCTGGGGTATGTGTCTCATGCTGGGGTATATCATGTGTGTCATGCTGGGTATATCATGTGTGTCATGCTGGGTATATCATGTGTCTCATGCTGGAGTATATCAGGTGTCTCATGCTGGAGTATATCATGTGTGTCATGCTGGGTATATCATGTGTGTCATGCTGGGTATATCATGTGTCTCATGCTGGGTATATCAGGTGTCTCATGCTAGGTATATCATGTGTCTCATGCTGGAGTATATCAGGTGTCTCATGCTGGGTATATCATGTGTGTCATGCTGGGTATATCAGGTGTCTCATGCTGGGTATATCATGTGTCTCATGCTGGAATATATCATGTGTCTCATGCTGGGGTATATCAGGTGTGTCATGCTGGGTATATCATGTGTGTCATGCTGGGTATATCATGTGTGTCATGCTGGGTATATCATGTGTGTCATGTTGGGGTATATCATGTGTGTCATGCTGGGTATATCAGGTGTATCATGCTGGGTATATCATGTGTCTCATGCTGGGTATATCATGTGTGCCATGCTGGGTATATCATGTGTGTCATGCTGGGTATATCATGTGTGCCATGCTGGGTATATCATGTGTGCCATGCTGGGTATATCATGTGTGTCATGCTGGGTATATCATGTGTGCCATGCTGGGTATATCATGTGTGTCATGCTGGGTATATCATGTGTGCCATGCTGGGTATATCATGTGTGCCATGCTGGGTATATCATGTGTGTCATGCTGGGTATATCATGTGTGCCATGCTGGGTATATCATGTGTGTCATGCTGGGTATATCATGTGTGCCATGCTGGGTATATCATGTGTGCCATGCTGGGTATATCATGTGTGTCATGCTGGGTATATCATGTGTCTCATGCTGGGTATATCATGTGTGCCATGCTGGGTATATCATGTGTGTCATGCTGGGTATATCATGTGTCTCATGCTGGGTATATCATGAGTGTCATGCTGGGTATATCATGTGTCTCATGCTGGGTATATCAGGTGTGTCATGCTGGGTATATCATGTGTGTCATGCTGGGTATATCAGTGCTGGCCAGTAGCCCTTAGACACTTGATCACTGGTGGTCAGTAGCCCCTGGACACTTGATCAGTACTGGCCAGTAGCCCCTGGACAGTTGATCACTGGTGGTCAGTAGCCCCTGGACACTTGATCAGTACTGGCCAGTAGCCCCTGGACACTTGACAGTGCTGGCCAGTAGCCCCTGGACACTTGATCAGTACTGGCTAGTAGCCCCTGGACACTTGACAGTGCTGGCCAGTAGCCCCTGGGCACTTGATCAGTACTGGCCAGTAGCCTCTGGACACTTGATCACTGATGGTCAGTAGCCCCTGGACACTTGATCAGTGCTGGTCAGTAACCCCTGGACACTTGATCAGTGCTGGCCAGTAGCCCCTGGACACTTGATCACTGCTGGCCAGTAGCCCCTGGACACTTGATCACTGCTGGTCAGTAGCCCCTGGACACTTGGTCAGTAGCCCCTGGACACTTGATCACTACTGGCCAGTAGCCCCTGGACACTTGACCACTGCTGGCCAGTAGCCCTGGACACTTGACCACTGCTGGCCAGTAGCCCCTGGACATTTGTTCAGTAGCCCCTGGACACTTGGTCAGTAGCCCCTGGACACTTGATCACTACTGGTTAGTAGCCCCTGGACACTTGATCACTACTGGTCAGTAGCCCCTGGACACTTGACCACTGCTGGCCAGTAGCCCCTGGACACTTGGTCAGTAGCCCCTGGACACTTGGTCAGTAGCCCCTGGACACTTGGTCAGTAGCCCCTGGACACTTGATCACTACTGGCTAGTAGCCCCTGGACACTTGACCACTACTGGCTAGTAGCCCCTGGACACTTGATCACTACTGGCTAGTAGCCCCTGGACACTTGACCACTACTGGCTAGTAGCCCCTGGACACTTGACCACTACTGGCTAGTAGCCCCTGGACACTTGACCACTGCTGGCCAGTAGCCCCTGGACACTTGACCACTGCTGGCCAGTAGCCCCTGGACACTTGACCACTGCTGGCCAGTAGCCCCTGGACACTTGCCTAGGTTGCCTCTCTCTCCAGGTAGTGTAGATATCCTGATATATTTGGGCTTAAGAGAGGAAGCCAACTGAAAGAAACTTATCCCGTTGAAGCTCCTGCTCTTAACATCACTTAATACAAACTCCAGGATATTTGTCGCTGGAGATTGTACATATTTTTTCACATTCAGAGAGCAGCCTGTCCCCTTGGAGGAGGAGGAGGAGGGGGGGGGCACAAGGCTGCTCCTCTTAGATTTATTTCAAGAACGAAATATTTTTTGTATCAATCTACTTCGCATCCCCACTCTCTATGACACATAAGTATGTTGTTATTTAGCTGATTCTCCTTCCTCCCTCCTCATATGTTGTGCCCCATTATTACTCCCCCCTACATGCCCCCTTGAGACAGCATTAAGTGTGGGCAATACTGACTGTTCTTGCCCTGCAGGCCTGTGGGTGTGTGGGGCAAGATTGTTGGCTCCCTGTGCGCGATCGCTGGCGTCCTCACCATTGCGCTTCCTGTTCCCGTTATCGTGTCAAACTTCAACTATTTTTACCACCGGGAGACTGACCAGGAGGAGATGCAGAGTCAGAACTTCAACCACGTCACCAGCTGTCCGTACCTGCCTGGCACTGTGGGTAAGTGAGTCTACCCTACATTAGCTAAGTCTACCCTAGATTAGCCGCCCCTCCGCCTTTCCGTTTTCTTTCATCGGGTCTTTTCTGTGTTGCCTTATTCTCTTGTATGTTTTTTTTTCCAGTGTCACCTCATTTTCCTAGTTACTGTTATCTTTCATATTTCTCATGTCTACTTTACTTTCTTTCGTCTGATTTTATTCCTGCGTTTCTGTTTCCGCTCTTCTCTTTCTCCTTTATTCCTGTTATCTTTCGTGTCTGCCTGTCCCCTTTCCATATTTCTTGCCCTCCGTCTCTCTTCCTCTTCTTTAAGCAACAATATTCCTTCATCCACTTTTCACTTTTTTCTTCATTTATTCACAACTAATATGGGTTAGACGATTATAATCTATCCTCTAAAACCAGGTTTATATAATCTAATATATAATCCCCTAAAGTATACAATCATTAAGCTATCAATCATATATGACTAAGAGCATTGATTAATCTATCCTATACTGTATGTTTTACAGGCAGGAGATAGCTATCCTACATGTGTAGACGCATTGAATAATCTGTGTGAAAGTATTGAATAATATATATATGTGTGTGAAAGCATTCAATACTCTATCCTATATGTGGGAAAGCATCGAATAGTCTATCATATACATGTTAAAACATTGAATAATATATCTAATATGTGTGAAAACATTATATAATCTATCATATATGTGTGAAAGCTGTAGGTAACGGCTATAAATGTGTTAATTATTCCTTCTTAAGGTAATCATGACTTAATTAACAACACTAATCCTACTTGTGTGTTTAAAGTATTAGACAATTATATTCTTTATTCAGTGAGATTTCACCTTGGACATTTATCTCTCTCTCTCTCTCTCTCTCTCTCTCTCTCTCTCTCTCTCTCTCTCTCTCTCTCTCTCTCTCTCTCTCTCTCTCTCTCTCTCTCTCTCTCGAGGTGAAGATAGTATGTATCATGGTTCCTCTCTCTCTCTCTCTCTCTCTCTCTCTCTCTCTCTCTCCCTCTCTCTCTCTCTCTCTCTCTCTCGAGGTGAAGATAGTATGTATCATGGCTCTTCCTCTCTCTCCCTCTGACAGGTCAGCACTTGAAGAAGGATTCCTTATCAGAGTCATCGTCCGACATCATGGACCTTGAGGAGGGCATCTTGTTGCAACACGACCTTAGTAAAAAACAGAATTGCAACCCACGTCACAATAATAATATAAACGCTATGAGCATCGAAACTGACGTCTGACATTTGTGTGAGTACCTGTTACTGTGTTTGTGTGAGTACCCCCTTACTGTGTTTGTGTGAGTACCCCCTACTGTGTTTGTGTGAGTACCCCCTACTGTGTGAGTACCCCCTACTGTGTGAGTACCCCCTACTGTGTGAGTACCCCCTACTGTGTGAGTACCCCCTACTGTGTGAGTACCCCCTACTGTGTGAGTACCCCCCTACTGTGTTGGTGTGAGGGTGCTTCTCCCCTCATGTTGGTAAGAGTACCTCCCCCCCTTCCTTCCTCATGTTATGTGCCAATTCCCCCCCCCCTTATATTATGTAGACCAGGGGGGGGGGGGTAGATAAATTTATCCTACCTTTCGTTCACTAGTTTTGTCTAGCGCGACCTGCGCTAAATCTTAAGTTATCTTCTCTTCAGTTGATCAATTTTTTATTTTATCGTCCAACAAAAATTATACATTGTATACTCTATACTCAAGCGAGCGAGTATACATTGTGTGTACATCATACACTCTGGTACCCTCGTCTCGTCCACCAAGTGTTTGGGTGACACAGGGATTTGTACACTGGGAGGGGGGGGGAGGGGGAGTGATCTACACTTTTGTGTACACACACAAGGAGCTGTACACCGCTTCTGGGTGGTTGTTAAGGCTTATCAACTTTTCCAGAGGGTGATAGGCCTTAATAACCCTCAAGAGATTGATAGGCCTTAATGGCCCTCCAGAGGTTGATAGGCCTTAATAGGTCAGAGGTTGAGAGGCCGTTTATAATAATATATTGAATTTATTTTAATTTTATATTGGATTATGACTTTTTTTCATCTTCTGTTATTGTCTTGGGAGGAGTTGAAGTCTCCTTTAAGATTTATCTTGCGTCAAGTTGTGACTTGTGTCAATCACTGTTTTGCTTCAAGCTATATGACCTTGTCATTGTGAGTTTAACCGTGTTAAGTGACCTATGGTGATGTGGTAATCATTCTTTGCTCACAAGCAAGAGAACCAGAGTTCGAACCCTCGGCAGATGGGAACGATGAGGCACCGTTCCCTCAGTGTTCAACTCTGCACCCACCAGTATCTGGGGGACCTGGTTGTAAAGCAAGTTGTGGATCGTGTTCTAGATACATGCTGTTGAATAACTTAACCGGTTCCAGTACCTGAGGTTAAAGGTAGAGTCCCAACATCCCAGTTAACCGATTGTCTGTTTCTATTCCTTGTCGAGGATGTGAGGTTCCTACAGGTGTGAGTAGTGACCCCTCACACAGGCCTTACCTGCTTGATGGGGTTCTGGGAGTTCTTCTACTCCCCAAGCCCGGCCCGAGGCCAGGCTTGACTTGTGAGAGTTTGGTCCAACTGGCTGTTGCTTGGAGCGGCCCGCAGGCCCACCACAGCCCAGTTGGTTCGCCACTTCTTGGAGAAAACTATCTTGTTTTCTCTTGTAAATGTCCACGGTTGTTCTGGCAATTGAGCACGATGTAATCTGTCTCGTTGTCTTCTCGAAGAAAAAGTCGACCTAACCTCCTCGAAGTTAACTAAGCTGCTTCCTGGTGATAACACAATGCCCGTAGTAGTGCACAAACGTCTCGGCCTGCCTCACAATCGACCATTTTGTAACAAAATCCTGGAGCACAGCCAACGAATCCACCCGCTACTAAATTTCCGGACATAGTGACACCTGGTAGTCAAATGAGAGGCCATGAGCGCTCGCTCTCACTAATGACGTAACCTTGGGGTTACGTGTCGATTGGTAAGCCTTACAGCACTAGAACCAACATCACCAACATCTTCAACGCGGGTTGACTAAGCATCTCCTCACATTCTTTTAAGACCCTGGAAGATTCTTCGTCAGCTCCATCGCACTCAGATTCAGATTCAGCGACACCGCGGATCCGAAACTGTATCCTTCCTGTTTGTTTTTATTCCTGGTAAGTGATAGGCAGCAGAGAGAGAGGGAGGGAGGGAGAGGGAGAGAGAGTGAGAGAGAGAGAGAGAGAGAGAGAGAGAGAGAGAGAGAGAGAGAGAGAGAGAGAGAGAGAGAGCCACTCTTGCTGCAGACTCTGAGCATCATCGATCTCCAGGTTGTCATGGTAACGAAAACAGTTCCACCAGCCTTTCTCTGGCATTGTTGATATGGTTTGGTGGTGATTAAGGCAGGTATAGGTCTCCCATGGCGTCTTATCATCCCAGCCCCCTCCCCCCCCCCCCCCCTCCACCCCCCAGGATCCTTCCCTAGCTCCATCTCTCACCCCCTCCCACCACCATCTCTCGACCATCTTCTCTCACCCCTCCCACCATCACCTTATCTTGCCCCTCCCACAATCACCTTATCTTGCCCCTCCCACCATCACCTTATCTTGCCCCTCCCATCATCACCTTATCTTGCCCCTCCCACCATCACCTTATCTTGCCCCTCCCACCATCACCTTATCTTGCCCCTCCCACCATCACCTTATCTTGCCCCTCCCACCATCATCTTATCTTGCCCCTCCCACCATCATCTTATCTTGCCCCTCCCACCATCACCTTATCTTGCCCCTCCCACCATCACCTTATCTTGCCCCTCCCACCATCACCTTATCTTGCCCCTCCCACCATCATCTTATCTTGCCCCTCCCACCATCACCTTATCTTGCCCCTCCCACCATCACCTTATCTTGCCGCTCCCACCATCACCTTATCTTGCCCCTCCCACCATCATCTTATCTTGCCCCTCCCACCATCATCTTATCTTGCCCCTCCCACCATCACCTTATCTTGCCCCTCCCACCATCACCTTATCTTGCCCCTCCCACCATCACCTTATCTTGCCCCTCCCACCATCATCTTATCTTGCCCCTCCCACCATCACCTTATCTTGCCCCTCCCACCATCACCTTCCCTCCCCCCCTGTTACCTAGCAGTAAAATAGGTACCTGGGTGTTAGTCAGCTGTCATGGGCTGCTTCCTGGGGGTGGAGGCCTGGTCGAGGACCGGGCCGCGGGGACACTAAAAAGCCCCGAAATCATCTCAAGATCTCAAGATAGCCCCTCCCATCATCACCTTATCTTGCTCCTCCCACCATCACCTTATCTTGCCTTTGTGTCCATTAAACCTGTGAGGCAAAGCGTGCCTCACAGGTTTAATGGAATTCTATGGCCAGACAACAGAAATTAGACAGTAGAAGAGTGGGCAGACTGCATGTTTTTGGCCTATCAAAAAGCTTCAGACACATTGCCCAATAAGAGACTAGTGCATAAGTTGGAGAAGCAAGCAAGAGTACCTAAGCAACAGAAGACAGCAAGTCACTGTGAAGGATGAGATCTCAGAGTGGTGAGATGTGACTACCATCCAACAGGGTCCCACAGGGTTCAGTTCTCTGACCTATCCTGTTTCTAAGACCTGTATATGTAACTGATCTTCCTGGCGGAGTAGACTGATTCTTCTTAATTTAATGTTTTCTGGTGCAAAAATTATAAGGAGGATTAAGACAAAAGAAGCTAGCAAGAGACTGTACGATGACCTGAACAAACTGAAAGACTGATCCAGCAAATGGCCACTAGACTTTAACTCGAGTAAATGTAAAGTAATGAACCTAATTGTAGAGAGTGAGCAGGAGGCTGGACACACGATACCAAACGCCAGATGAAATCCTTCATAGAATAGACAGAGAAGGATCTAGGGGTTGATATGCTGAATCTGAATCAGCGGGACATTGAAGACAGGCTAACATAAGAACTACCTTTACAAATTTGCGTAAACAATCATTCAGCACCTTGCATGTGACATGCCAGACCAGTCTCAGAGTACGAGGAGTCCAGCATGGAGTCCTTATCTAGTCAAGCACAAGATGAGATTGGACGAGGTTCAAAGGCATGCCACTAGACTAGTCCCAGAAATTTCGAAGAAAGGCAACAAGAATTTAACCTTACGTCGCTGGAAGGCAGAAGAATTACGGGTGACATGATTACCACATGCAAAATTTCTCAGAGGAATCGACAGGATAGATAAGGACAGATTAGCACAGGTAGCCCTCGCACAAGGGGACATGGGTGAAAACTATATGCCCGAATGAGCCAAAGAGACATTTGAATTTATCCAGTATCAGAGTAGTTAATAAATGGAACTATATATGTATGTATGTATGTATGTATGTATGTATGTATGTATGTATGTATGTATGTAGGTGTGAAGCAATGCTTGAACCTTTGTTGTATGTAAGAATGAAAAAGTTTTCTTGCATAGAATCTTACTACTTGTATTAGCAAGATGAATTATTTCAATCTAACGAAATGTAAAAAGATCGACATTTGTGTGATAATCTTGTTTTTAAGGTCTCGGAGATTAATGTCCGGTTGTAATCGTTCACAGATGACGGAGCTATTAAAATTGCCGATAACGGAAAACGGGTTTCAGTTGAGGGGCGCCGCCTAGGGTCTGAAGGAGTGGTAGTGGGTCCTGCGCTTGCCCCTCTCTCTCCCCTATAGTATCATGCTCAACACCCGTCCTCGCCAATCGCGTCACATTTCGAACGGAATGGACGAAATCCGTTAAGAATGCGACGTATTAGTAACATTTCAAGCACAGTATTATTGACGCAGCGGCCTTGAGATGTTAGGTGGGGGAGTTGATAATGTTTTCAGGGTTTTGGGTTAAGGAAAACGGCTTCGTTTTTTAACAGCGTAGCAGATTCAGAAAACGGGCGTGATGGAGAAGAACCTTGAGATCTGAAAATTCATTCTCATTGAACGAACTCGTAACAGTCTAAATTATTAGTCGTTAAATCTATTGGTAACGTTATTTAAATTATCTGAATACCATGATGGATAATTTTAAATTCCAGTTCTAATATTATCACAATTAATGGCATTCTCTAGTCTTCTGGCGCTGAATTTAACCGAGAAAAATGGAAGGGATTTCTAGCAATAGAAACCCCCGTATTACGAAGTCCAGTGATTTACGTCCTAATCCCCACTGTACATAAAGTTATAGTTAGCAAGTCATAATAATAATAATAATTCTAACTATTTAATGAGGGTCAGTTATTATAGATCCATAATGTGTTGCGTGGTGAGAGCGCTCCTGGGGCCAGATTCACGAAGCAGTTACGCAAGTACTTACGAACCTGTACATCTTTCCTCAATCTTTGACGGCTTTAGTTACTTTTATCAAACAGTTTACAAGCATGAAAACTTCCCAATCCACGGTTGTTATTGTTATAAACAGCCTCCTGGTGCTTCGGAGCTCATTACCTGTTTAATAATTGTAAACAAAGCCGCCAAAGATTGACAAAAGATGTACAGGTTCGTAATAGTGCTATCATTTGTTTTATTTGAGAAAGCTCTCGCAAGGGAGTCAGTATTGATTTATGTAATGCATCAATCGTTAATGAAGTTCTTAAACCAAATGTGTGTGTTCCGTTACCATCTTATTTGTGACATTGTTCGACGTCAAGAAACAGCTTGTATTTATCTAACAAATTTCGTCAAATGTGTTTATATCTAAGTGCTTCATCGAGATTTTATTCTAAATTATCCCAAGAGGTGATGTAGATGTGTCTACGGTTGTTGTAGAAAGGCATAGTGATGATGAATGGGCGAGTGATATATGATAGTAAAAGGGAGAGGACAGGAGGGGTGGGTGCTGGAGGATAGTTTCTCCCTGGTGAGAGGCGAACATTCCAGCAACATTGGACGATCTCTATGGGAATTCTCTCGCTGTCTCTCCTTCCTGATGTTTCTGGAGCTGCTGTCATCTTAAAGGCCAGAAGACACTAAGCATTAACGTTTCCACTTACGAAAGCTCTACATCATTCCTCAGTCATAACGACTTTGTTTACAGTTACCAAACCGTTTGAGCTCCTTAGCGCCCCCCGAAGTTATTTATAACATAAAAGCCTTTGGTTGTCAAGTTTGGAAGCTTGCAAACTGTTCAATAAATACATAATACATGTAAAGCTGTCATGATCGAGGAAGGGTGCAGAGGTTCGTAAGTGAACACATGATCCTTCGTGAATACTGACACGAAGGAGATGGAATACGTATCACAGATGGAATGTGATCCATCTGTGATACGAAGGACACAGAGAGATCACAGACAGTCTCTGTTTTTCTTGATAGGTCAACCTGTAGGTCTTTACCTCCTGGTAGGTCAACCTATGCATCTATTCCTCCTGGTAAGACAAATTATAGGTCTATTCCTTTTTTTGAGGTGAACCTCACCTGCTTATGCACTGGGCCTCCAACCGTTTCGCCACGAATTATGGACAGGGATAGTTCCCAGCCTGCTAACAAGAGTAAGAAGGCTTCTGGTCATGTATCCACCTGTACAGGGTTCCGGTTCTACTCCCCGAGCCCGGGCGGAGGCCAGACTCGAATTCTGATAACTTGGTCCAAAAGGCTGTTACTTTTGAGCGCCCCTCAGGCCCACATATCCCCTCAACCCGGTTGGTCCGGCACTACTTACAGGGAGCTATCTAATTGTTTTTTTGGAGAAGTCCACTTTTGTTCCAGCAATATTTCTGATGCTTGCTGGGTGAGTAGTGAACAGCTTCAGACCGTGCTCTCTGATTGTGCTTGTGGCACCTCTACTCCTCACTGGTTCTATTATGTAGCTCAATTCCTCTTCTCATGTCAAGCTAAATGTCTATTCCTCCAGGAAGTTCAATCATATGTCTATTTCACCTGATAGATCAAGCTCTTGATCCTGCTAGTTGGTCACTTGTATATATCAGAACAAGAACGGGTCTACAGATTCGTCCTTAGGAAGACCTTACTTGTTTTAATTGATTATCATACTGCTTCATCTCTGTCTGCATAGATATGTTGTTTACGACCATGTTTTGTGTGTCACCACAATGTTGTGTGTGTGTCACCACAATGTTGTGTGTGTGTCACCACAATGTTGTGTGTGTGTCACCACAATGTTTTGTGTGTGTCACCACAATGTTTTGTGTGTGTCACCACAATGTTTTGTGTGTGTCACCACAATGTTTTGTGTGTGTCACCACAATGTTTTGTGTGTGTCACCACAATGTTTTCTGTGTGTCACCACAATGTTTTCTGTGTGTGTGTGTGTCACCACAATGTTTCATCTCCCCCTAAAGTGTTTCCTCACTATACAGTATTTCGTCTCTCTCCATAACATCCTAACGTGAGTGTGTTGATCTCTCGTGTATTATTGTATCATTCCGGCTTTTCCCCCGGGATCTGTAGCCTCCCTAACCTGCGTCGTCCGGGGTTAACACCCTAAGCCTATCATAGGCTTATAATAGGTTCGTAATTATGGATTTGCTATTAGTAAATTCTTATTGATGTTTCTTGATGGGGGTCCAACATTTCTATATATTCTGTAAATAAATAAATTTGTTGGGGGAAAGGACTTTTGTACTTAGGCCTATCAAAGTCCCCCTAAGTTAAGTACTGACCTTCCCCAGAATACAACCCACAATATTTAATAAACTCCCATGTATCTATTTTTTCCCGATGGGTGAACAGTAACATGAGGTGAAAGGAGTTATGCGCTACTGTTTCTGTCTTGTTGGAGGATTGAACCCGGGCCCGTCAACTGTGAGCCTTGCCAGTGTGTTAAGGGCTTCATGTCTGTCTCCCGTGGTTCACACCTATAGCCTCATTTCGTCGCTACAGATGAGGTGTGCGTCTTCTAATTTGATGCTTATCACTGAAGCATTTAATATTTTTAACGATGATAGCAATTTTAACAATAATAATTGTTATTTTTTAACGATAGACCAGGAGAGATTGCTGAAGCAGAGGGACTTCAGCGAACATACACGGCACGCATAGACGTGATAAAGCACCTAACTTATTGGTATCGTTTCAAAGCCCTCCAAATGTACTCGCTAGAAAGGAGACGAGAAAGATACCAAATAATATACACCTGGAAAATACTGAAGGGCCAAGTACCAAATCTACACAGTAAAATAACAACATACTGGAGTGAACGATATGGAAGAAAATGCAGAATGGAACCAGTGAAGAGCAGAGGTGCCATAGGCACAATCAGAGAACACTGTATAAACATCAGAGGTTCACGATTGTTCAACATCCTCCCAGCGAGCATAAGAAATATTGCTGGAACAACTGTGGACATATTCAAGAGAAAACCAGGTAGTTTTCTTCAAGGAGTGCCAGACCAACCAGGCTGTGGTGGGCCTGTGGGCCGCTCCAAGCAACAGCCTGGTGGACCAAACTCACAAGTCAAGCCTGGCCTCGGGCCGGGCTTGAGGAGTAGAAGAACTCCCAGAACCCCATCAAGCAAGTTAATCTTGAAATACTCATCTCCATACATTTGAGTTTCCTTATATCGTGTAGGCCTACCCACGTATGTCAACGTCTCCCACAATCAATACACAATAAACCGTCTGAGGAACTGATAAATCATTTAGCGATGATTTTGTGTGGGCGACATGCATCTTGGTCTGCCCTCCTGTTAGTGGAATGTCCTCCTCCCCTCGCACGCTCCTACATTCCCCCGCCCTCCTAATAGTCACTATTTACAGCGCTGCATAAATCTTTGAGGTCGGAACTTCGGAGTTTTCCACCCTCCCTGTGCATCGTAACTGCAGTATGCATCGAAATTCCCCAACAATCAAAATCAAAGCAATCTGTTTCGCCTTAGTTAACCACAAGCCGCGGATGAATATATGTATCGATCATGTTTATATATATATATATATATATATATATATATATATATATATATATATATATATATATATATATATATATATATATATATATATATATATAAGCTTTTTACTATCGTGACCTTAACAAGATTTTAACTTGAGACTTAAAAATCATATTCTAGTTAGTCCGGATTTCTAAGCATATCACGTATCGTTGTTTAAGTCACCCATCATATGCCAACTGTTCCGATGGGTTAGATAAATCCTATATAATGCCCACGACGCCTAAATCATCGGGGGTAATGCTTTGGTAAATAAAGCAAGTATGTTTTAAATAATTTATTGAAGGGGACTCCCCAGTTGCAGGGGATCAATAATGGCTGTTGCCGCGAGTGGCGGAGAGATGGCAGCAGCAGGCGGCGGCGACGCGGCCACACTAGCGCACTCTCTGCAGTGACGACCACCTCACGAACCAACTGCCCAACCACTTGAGCTGGACGGTAGAGCGACGGTCTCGCTTCATGCAGGTCGGCGTTCAATCCCCGACCTTCCAACTGCTTCGTTGCTTACTGCCGCCATTCAGGAGGGAAGCCTGGTAGTCCTTGCTACCTGGGTCTCCGACCATCTCTGGTACCAGTGGACGAATTCCCTCCATATAGGGCAACATTATTCCCAACAGATCTTTATTCCTGTCGGACTGATTTAGTACACGGTAGAGACTTAAGGGGGGGAACAAAGTATTGCGGAACGAGCACCATTCCTCTTGATCCATTATTGCGTCTGTTACATCATGTACAATTTTTATATAATTGGGAAAGCGAATTAGCACATACGAGACCATGTTTGTTCGCTGACAATGTAAATGAAAGCTCGAATATACATGCGTGAATACGTTAACTTACTCGTACATTTACTTATCCATGTATGATCACATGTATAACAAAGCATAAATACACATAGCTATACATTGAATTACATTTACACTGCTATCGTAAACACACGCGCGCGCACACAGACATTACAAATAATTTGTTTCATATTGGAATATACAATACACCAGGAAGCGAAGTAATGGAAGACTCCACGTGCACAGTTTAAAATGTAGACATGATACAGCCCAAGAGGTGGGTCTGAAATTTATACATCAGTTTATTTTGGGGTTTGAGAGGCCGGACCTAAGAGCAGTCTCTCATCCCCCGGGACAACATTTTATGGGAATACAACTAGGTCAGTTCACACGCACGCACATAACCAACACACACATTTGCAGTTGTAAAAGTCGGAACATCTTTCAGGAACCGAAATAGGGAGGCATTTAAATCAATGTGCACCACCTAAGTGGGACAAGTTTTAGAATAGACCACCACATCGTGAAGTCTGAATAAACAAAAATTTGAAAAATCTTAAAAATAAAAGTTTTTCAACAAGGCTCATCTCTCATTGACGAGGAATGCCATAATAGGAAAGCTGAAAGTGCCACATAATCTCACATAAGAGGTTGTTCTGGAAACTGAAACATACTGGAGGAGTGACACAATTCTAAAATGGATGAAAATATTTGACAGACAAATAAGGGCAGTAATCAGAGGCAATGTATGAGACTGGAGAAATGTCAAGAGTACCACAGGAGTTAGTTCTTGCACGGTAATATTGGTCGTCTATATCACATACTTCTTATCTTGAGGTTATCTTGAGATGATTTCGGGGCTTTAGTGTCCCCACGGCCCGGTCCTCGACCAGGCCTCCACCCCCAGGAAGCAGCCCGTGACAGCTGACTAACACCCAGGTACCTATTTTACTGCTAGGTAACAGGGGCATAGGGTGAAAGAAACTCTGCCCATTGTTTCTCGTCGGCGCCTGGGATCGAACCCAGGGCCACAGGATTACAAGTCCAGTGTGCTGTCCGCTCGGCCGACCGGCTCCCCGGTGGTGCTCCATAACACTTTGACACTACTGACGGTTTTCGCCTCCCATCTTCTCACTTAACTTGTTCAAACCGTCTACCACTTTGTTTGCAAAGGAAAACTTTCTAATATTTTGTCGGCACCTTTGTTTCCTTAGCGTGAATCTGTGTCCTCTTGTTTTTGAAGTTGTGGTTTCAGGAATTCCTCTTTGTCAATTTGGTTGATTTTTGTTATTTGCAAGTGATAAACATATAATCTCTTTTTTTTCTTCTATCTTCTAGCTTTGGCATATTTAACACCGCTAGCCTCTCCGTAACTCTTATTTTTCAGTTCCGGAAGTCATTTTGTAGCAGGCCTTAACACCTTTATCAGTTCATTGATATGCTGTTTTTTTTTTTTTTTTTTTTGTTTTTTAAAGATATAGACAAGAGTTGTTACATTCTTGTTCAGCCAGTAGTACGCGTAGCGTTTCGGGCAAGTCCTTAATCCTATGGTCCCTGGAATACGATCCCCTGCCGCGAAGAATTGTTGTTACAACCAAGTACTCATTTTACTGTTGAGTTAAACAGAGGCTACAGTTAAGGATTTGCGCCCAGTAAATCCTCCCCGGCCAGGATACGAACCCATGACAAAGAGCTCGCGGAACGCCAGGCAAGTGTGTCTTACCACTACACCATGGAGACTGGTGTATGTGAATACCCAAGTGCTGTTACAAGATGAGAGCTACCCTTGTGGTGTCCCGTCTTCCAAATACTTTGTCATACATGCCAAATACATGCCTTGAGGCTCCTGACACTTTTGGTCTCCAACACCTCACCTGTATCAATCGTCTACCACTGTTTCGGAAGTCCGACTAAAAAGTCGGAATTTCAAACTGCGAATACGTGCGGAGAGCCAGAATTTGGCTCCAATATATGACTCAGCAGTCAAATTTGGGATGTTTGAGATATTTTGAAAACTGCAGGGGGGTTTGCGCAAAATGTGACCTACCGCCGCTTTCAGTAATTGGCATATTTTCGGTATGAAAAGTCGGAATTTAAAACTGCGAATACGTGCAGAGAGCCAGAATTTGGCTCTGAAATATGGCCCAGGAGTCGAATTTGGGATGTTTGGGATATTTTGAAAACTGCAGGGGGGGGTTTGGGCAAAATGTGACCCACCGCCGCTTTCAGAAATTGGCATATTTTCGGTATGAAAAGTCGGAATTTAAAACTGGGAATACGTGCAGAGAGCCAGAATTTGGCTCTGAAATATGGCCCAGGAGTCGAATTTGGGATGTTTGGGATATTTTGGAAACTGCAGGGGGGTTTGAGCAAAATGTGACCTACCACCGCTTTCAGTAATTGGCATATTTTCGGTATAAAAAGTCGGAATTTCAAACTGCGAATACGTGCAGAGAGCTAGAATTTGGCTCCAAAATATGGCTCAGGAGTCGAATTTGGGATGTTTGAGATATTTTGAAAACTGGAGGGCGTTTGGGCAAGATGTGACCCACCGCAGCTTTCAGTAATTGGCATATTTTCGGTATAAAAAGTCGGAATTTCAAACTGCGAATACGTGCAGAGAGCCATAATTGGACTCCAAAATATGGCTCAGGAGTCGAATTTGGGATGTTTGGGATATTTTGAAAACTGGAGGGCGTTTGGGCAAGATGTGACCCACCGCAGCTTTCAGTAATTGGCATATTTTCGGTATAAAAAGTCGGAATTTCAAACTGCGAATACGTGCAGAGATCCAGAATTTGGCTCCAAAATATGGGTCAGGAGTCGAATTTGAGATGTTGGGGATATTTTGAAAACTGCAGGGAGGTTTGGGCAAACGGTGACCCACCGCCGTTTTCAGTAATTGGCATATTTTCGGTATGAAAAGTCGGAATTTAAAACTGCGAATACGTGCAGAGAGCCAGAATTTGGCTCCAATATATGGCTCAGGAGTCGAATTTGGGAAGTTTGGGATATTTTGAAAACTGCAGGGGGGTTTGGGCAAAATGTGACCTACCGCTACTTTCAGTAATTGGCATATTTTCGGTATGAAAAGTCGGAATTTCAAACTGCGAATACGTGCAGAGAGCCATAATTGGACTCCAAAATGTGGCTCTGGAGTCGAATTTGGGATGTTTGGGATATTTTGAAAACTGCATGGGAATTTGGGCAAAATGTGACCCACCGCCGCTTTCAGTAATTGGCATATTTTCGGTATGAAAAGTCGGAATTTAAAACTGCGAATACGTGCAGAGAGCCAGAACTTGGCTCTGAAATATGGCCCTGGAGTCGAATTTGGGATGTTTGGGATATTTTGAAAACTGCAGGGGGGTTTGGGCAAAATGTGACCCACCGCCGTTTTCAGTAATTGGCATATTTTCGATATAAAAAGTCGGAATTTCAAACTGCGAATACGTGCAGAGAGCCAGAATTTGGCTCCAAAATATGGGTCAGGAGTCGAATTTGAGATGTTGGGGATATTTTGAAAACTGCAGGGGGGTTTGGGCAAAATGTGAAAACCACTGCTTTCAGTAATTGGCATATTTTCGATATGAAAAGTCGGAATTTGAAACTGCGAATACTTGCAGAGAGCCAGAATTTGGCTCCAAAATATGGCTCAGGAGTCGAATTTGCGATGTTTGGGATATTTTGAAAACTGCAGGGGGGTTTGGGCAAAATGTGACCCATCGCCGTTTTCAGTAATTGGCATATTTTCGGTATGAAAAGTAGGAATTTCAAACTGCCAATACGTGCAGAGAGCCAGAATTTGGCTCCAATATATGGCTCAGGAGTCGAATTTGGGAAGTTTGGGATATTTTGAAAACTGCAGGGGGGTTTGGGCAAAATGTGACCTACCAAAGCTTGCAGTAATTGGCATATTTTCGGTATAAAAAGTCGGAATTTCAAACTGCGAATACGTGCAGAGAGCCATAATTGGACTCCAAAATATGGCTCTGGAGTCGTATTTGGGATGTTTGGGATATTTTGAAAACTGCAGGGGGTGTGGCCAAAATGTGACCCACCGCCGCTTTCAGTAACTGGAATATTTTCGGTATAAAAAGTCGGAATTTCAAACTGCGAATACGTGCAGAGAGCCAGAATTTGGCTCCAATATATGACTCAGGAGTCGAATTTGGGATGTTTGGGATATTTTGAAAACTGCAGGGGGGTTTGGGCAAAATGTGACCCAACGCCGCTTTCAGTAATTGGCATATTTTCGGTATGAAAAGTCGAAATTTAAAACTGGGAATACGTGCAGAGAGCCAGAGTTTGGATCTGAAATATGGCCCAGGAGTCGAATTTGGGATGTTTGGGATATTTTGGAAACTGCAGGGGGGGTTTGGGCAAAATGTGACCCTCCGCCGCTTTCAGTAATTGGCATATTTTCGGTATAAAAAGTCGGAATTTCAAACTGCGAATACGTGCAGAGAGCCAGAATTTGGCTACAAAATATGGCTCAGGAGTCGAATTTGGGATGTTTGGATATTTTGAAAACTGGAGGGCGTTTGGGCAAAATGTGACCCACCGCAGCTTTCAGTAATTGGCATATTTTCGGTATAAAAAGTCGGAATTTCAAACTGCGAATACGTGCAGAGAGCCAGAATTTGGCTCCAAAATATGGCTGAGGAGTCGAATTTGCGATGTTTGGGATATTTTAAAAACTGCATGGGGGTTTGGGCAAAATGTGACCCACTGCCTCTTTCAGTAATTGGCATATTTTCGGTATGAAAAGTCGGAATTTGAAACTGCGAATACGTGCAGAGAGCGAGAATTTGGCTCCAAAATATGGCTCAGGAGTCGAATTTGCGATGTTTGGGATATTTTAAAAACTGCAGGGGGGTTTGGGCAAAATGTGACCCACCGCCTCTTTCAGTAATTGGCATATTTTCGGTATGAAAAGTCGGAATTCAAAACTGCGAATACGTGCACAGAGCCAGAATTTTGCTCTGAAATATAGCCCAGGAGTCGAATTTGGGATGTTTGGAAAATTTTGAAAACTGCAGGGGGGTTTGGGCAAAATATGACCCATCGCCGTTTTCAGTAATTGGCATATTTTCGGTATGAAAAGTAGGAATTTCAAACTGCGAATACGTGCAGAGAGCCAGAATTTGGCTCCAATATATAGCTCAGGAGTCGAAATTGGGAAGTTTGGGATATTTTGAAAACTGCAGGGGGGTTTGGGCAAAATGTGACCTACCAAAGCTTTCAGTAATTGGCATATTTTCGGTATGAAAAGTCGGAATTTCAAACTGCGAATACGTGCAGAGAGCCATAATTGGACTCCAAAATATGGCTGTGGAGTCGAATTTGGGATGTTTGAGATATTTTGAAAACTGCAGGGCGTTTGGGCAAGATGTGACCCACCGCAGCTTTCAGTAATTGGCATATTTTCGGCATAAATTTCGGAATTTAAAACTGCGAATACGTGCAGAGAGCCAGAATTTGGCTCCAAAATATGTGTCAGGAGTCGAATTTGAGATGTTGGGGATATTTTGAAAACTGCAGGGGGGTTTGGGCAAAAGGTGACCCACTGCCGTTTTCAGTAATTGGCATATTTTCGGTATGAAAGGTAGGAATTTAAAACTGCGAATACGTGCAGAGAGCCAGAATTTGGCTCCAATATATGGCTCAGGAGTTGAATTTGGGAAGTTTGGGATATTTTGAAAACTGCAGGGGGGGTTTGGGCAAAATGTGACCTACCGCTACTTTCAGTAATTGGCATATTTTCGGTATGAAAAGTCGGAATTTCAAACTGCGAATACGTGCAGAGAGCCATAATTGGACTCCAAAATGTGGCTCAGGAGTCGAATTTGGGATATTTGGGATATTTTGAAAACTGCAGGAAGATTTGGGCAAAATGTGACCCACCGCCGCTTTCAGTAACTGGCATATTTTCGGTATAAAAAGTCAGAATTTCAAACTGCGAATACGTGCAGAGAGCCAGAATTTGGCTCCAAAATATGGGTCAGGAGTCGAATTTGAGATGTTGGGAATATTTTGAAAACTGCAGGGGTGTTTGGACAAAATGTGACCCACCGCCGCTTTCAGTAACTGGCATATTTTCGGTATAAAAAATCGGAATTTCAAACTGCGAATACGTGCAGAGAGCCAGAATTTGGCTCCAATATATGGCTCAAGAGTCGAATTTGGGATGTTTGGGATATTTTGAAAACTGCAAGGGGGTTTGGGCAAAATGTGACCTACCGCCGCTATCAGTAATTGGCATATTTTCGGTATGAAAAGTCGGAATTTAAGACTGCGAATACGTGCAGAGAGCCAGAATTTGGCTCTGAAATATGGCCCTGGAGTCGAATTTGGGATGTTTGGGATAATTTGAAAACTGCAGGGTTGTTTGGGGAAAATGTGACCCACCGCAGCTTTCAGTAATTGCCATATTTTCGGTATAAAAAGTCGGAATTTCAAACTGCGAATACGTGCAGAGAGCCAGAATTTGGCTCCAAAATATGGGTCAGGAGTCGAATTTGAGATGTTGGGGATATTTTGAAAACTGCAGGGGGGTGTGGCCAAAATGTGACCCACCGCCGCTTTCAGTAATTGGCATATTTTCGGTATAAAAAGTCGGAATTTCAAACTGCGAATACGTGCAGAGAGCCAGAGTTTGGCTCCAAAATATGGGTCAGGAGTCGAATTTGAGATGTTGGGGATATTTTGAAAACTGCAGGGGGGTTTGGGCAAAATGTGACCCACCACTGCTTTTAGTAATTGGCATATTTTCGGTATGAAAAGTCGGAATTTGAAACTGCGAAAACGTGCAGAGAGCCAGAATTTGGCTCCAAAATATGGCTCAGGAGTCGAATTTACGATGTTTGGGATATTTTGACAACTGCAGGGGAGTTTGGGCAAAATGTGACCTACCGCCGCTTTCAGTAATTGGCATATTTTCGGTATGAAAAGTCGGAATTTAAAACTGCGAATACGTGCAGAGAGCCAGAATTTGGCTCTGAAATATGGCCCTGGAGTCGAATTTGGGATGTTTAGGATATTTTGAAAACTGCAGGGGGGTTTGGGCAAAATGTGACCCACCACTGCTTTCAGTAATTGGCATATTTTCGGTATAAAAAGTCGGAATTTCAAACTGCGAATACGTGCAGAGAGCCAGAATTTGGCTCCAAAATATGGCTCAGGAGTTGAATTTGGGATGTTTGGGATAATTTGAAAACTGCAGGGTTGTTTGGGGAAAATGTGACCTACCGCCGCTTTCAGTAATTGGCATATTTTCTGTATGAAAAGTCGGATTTTCAAACAGCGAATACGTGCAGAGAGCCAGAGTTTGGCTCCAAAATATGGCTCAGGAGTCGAATTTGGAATGTTTGAGATATTTTGAAAACTGGAGGGCGTTTGGGCAAAATGTGACCCACCGCAGCTTTCAGTAATTGCTATATTTTCGGTATAAAAAGTCGGAATTTCAAACTGCGAATACGTGCAGAGAGCCAGAATTTGGCTCCAAAATATGGGTCAGGAGTCGAATTTGAGATGTTGGGGATATTTTGAAAACTGCAGAGGGGTGTGGCCAAAATGTGACCCACCGCCGCTTTCAGTAATTGGCATATTTTCGGTATGAAAAGTCGGAATTTCAAACTGCGAATACGTGCAGAGAGCCAGAATTTGGCTCCAATATATGGCTCAGGAGTCGAATTTGGGAAGTTTGGGATATTTTGAAAACTGCAGGGGGGTTTGAGCAAAATGTGACCTACCAAAGCTTTCAGTAATTGGCATATTTTCGGTATGAAAAGTCGGAATTTCAAACTGCGAATACGTGCAGAGAGCCATAATTGGACTCCAAAATATGGCTCTGGAGTCGAATTTGGGATGTTTGGGATATTTTGAAAACTGCAGGGGGGTGTGGCCAAAATGTGACCCACCGCCGCTTTCAGTAATTGGCATATTTTCTGTATAAAAATTCGGAATTTCAAACTGCGAATACGTGCAGAGAGCCAAAATTTGGCTCCAAAATATAGGTCAGGAGTCGAATTTGAGATGTTGGGGATATTTTGAAAACTGTAGGGGTGTTTGGGCAAAATGTGACCCACCGCCGCTTTCAGTAACTGGCATATTTTCGGTATAAAAAGTCAGAATTTCAAACTGCGAATACGTGCAGAGAGCCAGAATTTGGCTCCAATATATGACTCAGGAGTCGAATTTGGGATGTTTGGGATATTTTGAAAACTGCAGGGGGGTTTGGGCAAAATGTGACCCACCGCCGCTTTCAGTAATTGGCATATTTTCGGTATGAAAAGTCGGAATTTAAAACTGGGAATACGTGCAGAGAGCCAGAATTTGGCTCTGAAATATGGCCCAGGAGTCGAATTTGGGATGTTTCGGATATTTTGGAAACTGCAGGGGGGGGTTTGGGCAAAATGTGACCCTCCGCTGCTTTCAGTAATTGGCATATTTTCGGTATAAAAAGTCGGAATTTCAAACTGCGAATACGTGCAGAGAGCCAGAATTTGGCTACAAAATATGGGTCAGGAGTCGAATTTGAGATGTTGGGGATATTTTGAAAACTGCAGGGGGGTTTGGGCAAAATGTGACCCACCACTGCTTTCAGTAATTGGCATATTTTCGGTATGAAAAGTCGGAATTTGAAACTGCGAATACGTGCAGAGAGCGAGAATTTGGCTCCAAAATATGGCTCAGGAGTCGAATTTGCTATGTTTGGGATATTTTAAAAACTGCAGGGGGGTTTGGGCAAAATGTGACCCATCGCCTCTTTCAGTAATTGGCATATTTTCGGTATGAAAAGTCGGAATTCAAAACTGCGAATACGTGCAGAGAGCCAGAATTTTGCTCTGAAATATAGCCCAGGAGTCGAATTTGGGATGTTTGGAAAATTTTGAAAACTGCAGGGGGGTTTGGGCAAAATATGACCCATCGCCGTTTTCAGTAATTGGCATATTTTCGGTATGAAAAGTCGGAATTTCAAACTGCGAATACGTGCAGAGAGCCAGAATTTGGCTCCAATATATAGGTCAGGAGTCGAAATTGGGAAGTTTGGGATATTTTGAAAACTGCAGGGGGGTTTGGGCAAAATGTGACCTACCAAAGCTTTCAGTAATTGGCATATTTTCGGTATGAAAAGTCGGAATTTCAAACTGCGAATACGTGCAGAGAGCCATAATTGGACTCCAAAATATGGCTCTGGAGTCGAATTTGCGATGTTTGGGATATTTTGAAAACTGCAGGGGGGTGTGGCCAAAATGTGACCCACCGCCGCTTTCAGTAATTGGCATATTTTCGGTATAAAAAGTCGGAATTTCAAACTGCGAATACGTGCAGAGAGCGAGAATTTGGCTCCAAAATATGGCTCAGGAGTCGAATTTGCTATGTTTGGGATATTTTAAAAACTGCAGGGGGGTTTGGGCAAAATGTGACCCACCGCCTCTTTCAGTAATTGGCATATTTTCGGTATGAAAAGTCGGAATTCAAAACTGCGAATACGTGCAGAGAGCCAGAATTTTGCTCTGAAATATAGCCCAGGAGTCGAATTTGGGATGTTTGGAAAATTTTGAAAACTGCAGGGGGGTTTGGGCAAAATATGACCCATCGCCATTTTCAGTAATTGGCATATTTTCGGTATGAAAAGTCGGAATTTCAAACTGCGAATACGTGCAGAGAGCCGGAATTTGGCTCCAATATATAGGTCAGGAGTCGAAATTGGGAAGTTTGGGATATTTTGAAAACTGCAGGGGGGTTTGGGCAAAATGTGACCTACCAAAGCTTTCAGTAATTGGCATATTTTCGGTATGAAAAGTCGGAATTTCAAACTGCGAATACGTGCAGAGAGCCATAATTGGACTCCAAAATATGGCTCTGGAGTCGAATTTGCGATTTTTGGGATATTTTGAAAACTGCAGGGGGGTGTGGCCAAAATGTGACCCACCGCCGCTTTCAGTAATTGGCATATTTTCGGTATAAAAAGTCGGAATTTCAAACTGCGAATACGTGCAGAGAGCCAGAATTTGGCTCCAAAATAAGGGTCAGGAGTCGAATTTGGGATGTTTGAGATATTTTGAAAACTGGAGGGCGTTTGGGCAAGATGTGACCCACCGCAGCTTTCAGTAATTGGCATATTTTCGGTATAAATTTCGGAATTTAAAACTGCGAATACGTGCAGAGAGCCAGAATTTGGCTCCAAAATATGTGTCAGGAGTCGAATTTGAGATGTTGGGGATATTTTGAAAACTGCAGGGGGGTTTGGGCAAAAGGTGACCCACCGCCGTTTTCAGTAATTGGCATATTTTCGGTATGAAAAGTCGGAATTTCAAACTGCGAATACGTGCAGAGAGCCAGAATTTGGCTCCAATATATGGCTCAGGAGTTGAATTTGGGAAGTTTGGGATATTTTGAAAACTGCAGGGGGGTTTGGGCAAAATGTGACCTACCGCTACTTTCAGTAATTGGCATATTTTCGGTATGAAAAGTCGGAATTTCAAACTGCGAATACGTGCAGAGAGCCATAATTGGACTCCAAAATGTGGCTCTGGAGTCGAATTTGGGATGTTTGGGATATTTTGAAAACTGCATGGGGATTTGGGCAAAATGTGACCCACCGCCGCTTTCAGTAATTGGCATATTTTCGGTATGAAAAGTCGGAATTTAAAACTGCGAATACGTGCAGAGAGCCAGAATTTGGCTCCAAAATATGGCTCAGGAGTCGAATTTGCGATGTTTGGGATATTTTAAAAACTGCAGGGGGGTTTGGGCAAAATGTGACCCACCGCCGCTTTCAGTAACTGGCATATTTTCGGTATAAAAAGTCGGAATTTCAAACTGCGAATACGTGCAGAGAGCCAGAATTTGGCTCCAAAATACGGGTCAGGAGTCGAATTTGAGATGTTGGGGATATTTTGAAAACTGCAGGGGTGTTTGGGCAAAATGTGACCCACCGCCGCTTTCAGTAACTGGCATATTTTCGGTATAAAAAGTCGGAATTTCAAACTGCGAATACGTGCAGAGAGCCAGAATTTGGCTCCAAAATATGGGTCAGGAGTCGAATTTGAGATGTTGGGGATATTTTGAAAACTGCAGGGGGGTTTGGGCAAAATGTGACCCACCACTGCTTTCAGTAATTGGCATATTTTCGGTATGAAAAGTCGGAATTTAAAACTGCGAATACGTGCAGAGAGCCAGAATTTGGCTCCAAATAATGGCTCAGGAGTTGAATTTGGATGTTTGGGATAATTTGAAAACTGCAGGGTTGTTTGGGGAAAATGTGACCTACCGCCGCTTTCAGTAATTGGCATATTTTCTGTATGAAAAGTCGGATTTTCAAACTGCGAATACGTGCAGAGAGCCAGAGTTTTGCTCTAAAATATGGCTCAGGAGTCGAATTTGGGATGTTTGAGATATTTTGAAAACTGGAGGGCGTTTGGGCAAAATGTGACCCACCGCAGCTTTCAGTAATTGGCATATTTTCGGTATAAAAAGTCGGAATTTCAAACTGCGAATACGTGCAGAGAGCCAGAATTTGGCTCCAAAATATGGGTCAGGAGTCGAATTTGAGATGTTGGGGATATTTTGAAAACTGCAGGGGGGTGTGGCCAAAATGTGACCCACCGCCGCTTTCAGTAATTGGCATATTTTCGGTATAAAAAGTCGGAATTTCAAACTGCGAATACGTGCAGAGAGCCAGAGTTTGGCTCCAAAATATGGGTCAGGAGTCGAATTTGCGATGTTTGGGATATTTTGAAAACTGCAGGGGGGTGTGGCCAAAATGTGACCCACCGCCGCTTTCAGTAATTGGCATATTTTCGGTATAAAAAGTCGGAATTTCAAACTGCGAATACGTGCAGAGAGCCAGAATTTGGCTCCAAAATAAGGGTCAGGAGTCGAATTTGGGATGTTTGAGATATTTTGAAAACTGGAGGGCGTTTGGGCAAGATGTGACCCACCGCAGCTTTCAGTAATTGGCATATTTTCGGTATAAATTTCGGAATTTAAAACTGCGAATACGTGCAGAGAGCCAGAATTTGGCTCCAAAATATGTGTCAGGAGTCGAATTTGAGATGTTGGGGATATTTTGAAAACTGCAGGGGGGTTTGGGCAAAAGGTGACCCACCGCCGTTTTCAGTAATTGGCATATTTTCGGTATGAAAAGTCGGAATTTAAAACTGCGAATACGTGCAGAGAGCCAGAATTTGGCTCCAATATATGGCTCAGGAGTTGAATTTGGGAAGTTTGGGATATTTTGAAAACTGCAGGGGGGTTTGGGCAAAATGTGACCTACCGCTACTTTCAGTAATTGGCATATTTTCGGTATGAAAAGTCGGAATTTAAAACTGCGAATACGTGCAGAGAGCCAGAACTTGGCTCTGAAATATGGCCCTGGAGTCGAATTTGGGATGTTTGGGATATTTTGAAAACTGCATGGGGATTTGGGCAAAATGTGACCCACCGCCGCTTTCAGTAATTGGCATATTTTCGGTATGAAAAGTCGGAATTTAAAACTGCGAATACGTGCAGAGAGCCAGAATTTGGCTCCAAAATATGGCTCAGGAGTCGAATTTGCGATGTTTGGGATATTTTAAAAACTGCAGGGGGGTTTGGGCAAAATGTGACCCACTGCCGCTTTCAGTAACTGGCATATTTTCGGTATAAAAAGTCGGAATTTCAAACTGCGAATACGTGCAGAGAGCCAGAATTTGGCTCCAAAATACGGGTCAGGAGTCGAATTTGAGATGTTGGGGATATTTTGAAAACTGCAGGGGTGTTTGGGCAAAATGTGACCCACCGCCGCTTTCAGTAACTGGCATATTTTCGGTATAAAAAGTCGGAATTTCAAACTTCGAATACGTGCAGAGAGCCAGAATTTGGCTCCAATATATGGCTCAGGAGTCGAATTTGGGATGTTTGGGATATTTTGAAAACTGCAAGGGGGTTTGGGCAAAATGTGACCTACCGCCGCTTTCAGTAATTGGCATATTTTCTGTATGAAAAGTCGGAATTTCAAACTGCGAATACGTGCAGAGAGCCAGAGTTTTGCTCTAAAATATGGCTCAGGAGTCGAATTTGGGATGTTTGAGATATTTTGAAAACTGGAGGGCGTTTGGGCAAAATGTGACCCACCGCAGCTTTCAGTAATTGCCATATTTTCGGTATAAAAAGTCGGAATTTCAAACTGCGAATACGTGCAGAGAGCCAGAATTTGGCTCCAAAATATGGGTCAGGAGTCGAATTTGAGGTGTTGGGGATATTTTGAAAACTGCAGGGGGGTGTGGCCAAAATGTGACCCACCGCCGCTTTCAGTAATTGGCATATTTTCGGTATAAAAAGTCGGAATTTCAAACTGCGAATACGTGCAGAGAGCCAGAGTTTGGCTCCAAAATATGGGTCAGGAGTCGAATTTGAGATGTTGGGGATATTTTGAAAACTGCAGGGGGGTTTGGGCAAAATGTGACCCACCGCCTCTTTCAGTAATTGGCATATTTTCGGTATGAAAAGTCGGAATTTAAAACTGCGAATACGTGCAGAGAGCCAGAATTTGGCTCTGAAATATGGCCCTGGAGTTGAATTTGGGATGTTTGGGATATTTTGAAAACTGCAGGGGGGTTTGGGCAAAATGTGACCCACCACTGCTTACAGTAATTGGCTTATTTTCGGTATAAAAAGTAGGAATTTCAAACTGCGAATACGTGCAGAGAGCCAGAATTTGGCTCGAAAATATGGCTCAGGAGTTTTAATTTGGGATGTTTGGGATAATTTGAAAACTACATGGTTGTTTGGGGAAAATGTGACCTACCGCCGCTTTCAGTAATTGGCATATTTTCTGTATGAAAAGTCGGATTTTCAAACTGCGAATACGTGCAGAGAGCCAGAGTTTGGCTCCAAAATATGGCTGAGGAGTCGAATTTGGGATTTTTGAGATATTTTAAAAACTGGAGGGCGTTTGGGCAAAATGTGACCCACCGCAGCTTTCAGTAATTGCCATATTTTCGGTATAAAAAGTCGGAATTTCAAACTGCGAATACGTGCAGAGAGCCAGAATTTGGCTCCAAAATATGGCTCAGGAGTCGAATTTGCGATGTTTGGGATATTTTGAAAACTGCAGGGGGGTTTGGGCAAAATGTGACCCACCGCCTCTTTCAGTAATTGGCATATTTTCGGTATGAAAAGTCGGAATTTAAAACTGCGAATACGTGCAGAGAGCCAGAATTTGGCTCCAAAATATGGCTCAGGAGTCGAATTTTCGATGTTTGGGATATGTTGAAAACTGCAGAGGGGTTTGGGCAAAATGTGACCCATCGCCGTTTTCAGTAATTGGCATATTTTCGGTATAAAAAGTCGGAATTTCAAACTGCGAATACGTGCAGAGAGCCATAATTGGACTCCAAAATATGGCTCTGGAGTCGAATTTGGGATGTTTGGGATATTTTGAAAACTGCAGGGGGTTGTGGCCAAAATGTGACCCACCGCCGCTTTCAGTAATTGGCATATTTTCTGTATAAAAAGTCGGAATTTCAAACTGCGAATACGTGCAGAGAGCCAGAATTTGGCTCCAATATATGGCTCAGGAGTCGAATTTGGGATGTTTGGGATATTTTGAAAACTGCAAGGGGGTTTGGGCAAAATGTGACCTACCGCTGCTTTCAGTAATTGGCATATTTTCGGTATGAAAAGTCGGAATTTAAAACTGCGAATACGTGCAGAGAGCCAGAATTTGGCTCTGAAATATGGCCCTGGAGTCGAATTTGGGATGTTTGGGATATTTTGAAAACTGCAGGGGGGTTTGGGCAAAATGTGACCCACCACTGCTTTCAGTAATTGGCATATTTTCGGTATAAAAAGTCGGAATTTCAAACTGCGAATACGTGCAGAGAGCCAGAATTTGGCTCCAAAATATGGCTCAGGAGTCGAATTTGGGATGTTTGGGATAATTTGAAAACTGCAGGGTTGTTTGGGGAAAATGTGACCTACCGCCGCTTTCAGTAATTGGCATATTTTCTGTATGAAAAGTCGGATTTTCGCCGCTACCGGCCAAAAACCGCGCGATTTTCGCCGCTAGCGGCCAAAAACCATGCGATTTTTGCAGCTGGCGGGCAAAAATCGCGCGAGTTTCGCCGCTACCTGCCAAAAATCGCGCGATTTTCGCCGCTAGCGGCCAGAAACTATGGGATTTTTGCAGCTGGCGGGGAAAAATAGCGCGATTTTCGCCGCTACAGGTCAAAAACGGCGCGATTTTCGCCGCTAGCGGCCAAAAACCATGCGATTTTCGCAGATGGGTGGCAAAAATCGGGTGTTTTGCCACTACCGGCCAAAAATAGCGCGATTTTCGCCGCTAGCGGTCAAAAACCGTGCGATTTTTGCCGCTAGCGGCCAAAAATCGGGCGATTTTTGCCGCTAACGGTCGAAAACCGCGCGATTTTTGCCGCTAACGGCCGAAAACCGCGCTATTTTCGACGCTAGCGGCCAGAAACCATGCGATTTTTGCAGCTGGCGGGCAAAAATCGCGCGAATTTCGCCGCTACCTGCCAAAAATCGACCGATTTTCGCCGCTAGCGGCTAAAAAAGAGGCTATTTTCGCCGCTAGCGGCCAAAAATAGGGCGATTTTCGCCGCTAGCGGCCAAAAATCGTGCAAATTTCGCCGCTAGCGGCCAAAAATCGTGCAAATTTTGCCGCTAGCCGCAAAAAATCGTGCGAATTTCGCCGCTAGCGGCCAAAAATTGCGCAATTTTCGCCGCTAGCGGCCAAAAACCATGTGATTTTAGCAGTTGACGGGCAAAGATAGCGCTATTTTCGCCGCTACCGGCCAAAAACCGCGCGATTTTCGCCGCTAGCGGCCAAAAACTATGCGATTTTCGCAGCTGGCGGGCAAAAATCGCGATTTACGCCGCTACCGGCCAAAAATATCGCGATTTTCGCCGCTAGCGGCCAAAAACTGTGCGATTTTTGCCGCTAACGGCCGAAAACCGCGCGATTTTTGCCGCTAACGGCCGAAAACCGCGCTATTTTCGACGCTAGCGGCCAGAAACCAAGCGATTTTTGCAGGTGGCGGGTAAAAATCGCGCGAATTTCGCCGCTACCTGCCAAAAATCGACCGATTTTCGCCGCTAGCGGCTAAAAAAGGGGCTATTTTTGCCGCTAGCGGCCAAAAATGGGGCGATTTTCGCCGCCAGCGGCCAAAAATCGTGCAAATTTAGCCGCTAGCGGCCAAAAATCGTGCAAATTTCGCCGCTAGCGGCCAAAAATAGCGCGATTTTTGCCGCTACCGGCCAAAAACCGCGCGATTTTCGCCGCTAGCGGCCAAAAACTATGCGATTTTCGCAGCTGGCGGGCAAAAATCGCGATTTTCGCCGCTACCGGCCAAAAATAGCGCGATTTTTGCCGCTACCGGCCAAAAACCGCGCGATTTTCGCCGCTAGCGGCCAAAATCCATGCGATTTTCGCAGCTGGCGGGCAAAAATAGCGCTATTTTCGCCGCTACCGGCCAATAACCGCACGATTTTCGCCGCTAGCGGCCAAAAACTATGCGATTTTCGCAGCTGGCGGGCAAAAATCGCGATTTTCGCCACTACCGGCCAAAAATAGCGCGATTTTCGCCGCTACTGGCCAAAAACTGCGCAATTTTCGCCGCTAGCGGCCAAAAACTATGCGATTTTCGCAGCTGGCGGGCAAAAATCGCGATTTTCGCCGCTACCGGCCAAAAATAGCGCGATTTTCGCCGCTAGCGGCCAAAAACCGTGCGATTTTCGCCGCTAGCGGCCAAAAATCGGGCGATTTTTGCCGCTAACGGCCGAAAACCGCGCTATTTTCGACGCTAGCGGCCAGAAACCATGCGATTTTTGCAGCTGGCGGGCAAAAATCGCGCGAATTTCGCCGCTACCTGCCAAAAATCGACCGATTTTCGCCGCTAGCGGCTAAAAAAGGGGCTATTTTCGCCGCTAGCGGCCAAAAATGGGGCGATTTTCGCCGCTAGCGGCCAAAAATCGTGCAAATTTCGCCGCTAGCGGCCAAAAATCGTGCGAATTTCGCCGCTAGCGGCCAAAAATTGCGCAATTTTCGCCGCTAGCGGCCAAAAACCATGCGATTTTAGCAGTTGGCGGGCAAAAATAGCGCTATTTTCGCCGCTACCGGCCAAAAACCGCGCGATTTTCGCCGCTAGCGGCCAAAAACCGCGCAATTTTCGCCGCTAGCGGCCAAAAACCATGCGATTTTCGCAGCTGGCGGGCAAAAATCGCGATTTTCGCCACTACCGGCCAAAAATAGCGCGATTTTCGCCGCTACCGGCCAAAAACCGCGCAATTTTCGCCGCTAGCGGCCAAAAACCATGCGATTTTAGCAGTTGACGGGCAAAGATAGCGCTATTTTCGCCGCTACCGGCCAAAAACCGCGCGATTTTCGCCGCTTGCGGCCAAAAACTATGCGATTTTCGCAGCTGGCGGGCAAAAATCGCGATTTTCGCCGCTACCGGCCAAAAATAGCGCGATTTTTGCCGCTACCGGCCAAAAACCGTGCGATTTTCGCCGCTAGCGGCCAAAAACCATGCGATTTTCGCAGCTGGCGGGCAAAAATAACGCTATTTTCGCCGCTACCGGCCATAAACCGCGCGATTTTCGCCGCTAGCGGCCAAAAACTATGCGATTTTCGCAGCTGGCGGGCAAAAATCGCGATTTTCGCCGCTACCGGCCAAAAATCGCGCGATTTTCGAAGCTACCGGCCAAAAACCGCGCAATTTTCGCCGCTAGCGGCCAAAAACCATGCGATTTTCGCAGCTGGCGCGCAAAAATCGCGATTTTCGGCTCTACCGGCCAAAAATAGCGCGATTTTCGCCGCTAGCGGCCAAAAACTGTGCGATTTTCGCCGCTAGCGGCCAAAAACTGTGCGATTTTCGCCGCTAGCGGCCAAAAATCGGGCGAGTTTTGCCGCTAACGGTCGAAAACCGCGCGATTTTTGCCGCTAACGGCCGAAAACCGCGCTATTTTCGACGCTAGCGGCCAGAAACCATGCGATTTTTGCAGCTGGCGGGCAAAAATCGCGCGAATTTCGCCGCTACCTGCCAAAAATCGACCGATTTTCGCCGCTAGCGGCTAAAAAAGGGGCTATTTTCGCCGCTAGCGGCCAAAAATAGGGCGATTTTCGCCGCTAGCGGCCAAAAATCGTGCAAATTTCGCCGCTAGCGGCCAAAAATCGTGCAAATTTTGCCGCTAGCGGCCAAAAATCGTGCGAATTTCGCCGCTAGCGGCCAAAAATTGCGCAATTTTCGCCGCTAGCGGCCAAAAATTGCGCAATTTTCGCCGCTAGCGGCCAAAAACTATGCGATTTTAGCAGTTGACGGGCAAAGATAGCGCTATTTTCGCCGCTACCGGCCAAAAAAACGCGCGATTTTCGCCGCTTGCGGCCAAAAACTATGCGATTTTCGCAGCTGGCGGGCAAAAATCGCGATTTTCGCCGCTACCGGCCAAAAATAGCGCGATTTTTGCCGCTACCGGCCAAAAACCGCGCGATTTTCGCCGCTAGCGGCCAAAATCCATGCGATTTTCGCAGCTGGCGGGCAAAAATAGCGCTATTTTCGCCGCTACCGGCCAATAACCGCACGATTTTCGCCGCTAGCGGCCAAAAACTATGCGATTTTCGCAGCTGGCGGGCAAAAATCGCGATTTTCGCCACTACCGGCCAAAAATAGCGCGATTTTCGCCGCTACTGGCCAAAAACTGCGCAATTTTCGCCGCTAGCGGCCAAAAACTATGCGATTTTCGCAGCTGGCGGGCAAAAATCGCGATTTTCGCCGCTACCGGCCAAAAATAGCGCGATTTTCGCCGCTAGCGGCCAAAAACCGTGCGATTTTCGCCGCTAGCGGCCAAAAATCGGGCGATTTTTGCCGCTAACGGCCGAAAACCGCGCTATTTTCGACGCTAGCGGCCAGAAACCATGCGATTTTTGCAGCTGGCGGGCAAAAATCGCGCGAATTTCGCCGCTACCTGCCAAAAATCGACCGATTTTCGCCGCTAGCGGCTAAAAAAGGGGCTATTTTCGCCGCTAGCGGCCAAAAATGGGGCGATTTTCGCCGCTAGCGGCCAAAAATCGTGCAAATTTCGCCGCTAGCGGCCAAAAATCGTGCGAATTTCGCCGCTAGCGGCCAAAAATTGCGCAATTTTCGCCGCTAGCGGCCAAAAACCATGCGATTTTAGCAGTTGGCGGGCAAAAATAGCGCTATTTTCGCCGCTACCGGCCAAAAACCGCGCGATTTTCGCCGCTAGCGGCCAAAAACCGCGCAATTTTCGCCGCTAGCGGCCAAAAACCATGCGATTTTCGCAGCTGGCGGGCAAAAATCGCGATTTTCGCCACTACCGGCCAAAAATAGCGCGATTTTCGCCGCTACCGGCCAAAAACCGCGCAATTTTCGCCGCTAGCGGCCAAAAACCATGCGATTTTAGCAGTTGACGGGCAAAGATAGCGCTATTTTCGCCGCTACCGGCCAAAAACCGCGCGATTTTCGCCGCTTGCGGCCAAAAACTATGCGATTTTCGCAGCTGGCGGGCAAAAATCGCGATTTTCGCCGCTACCGGCCAAAAATAGCGCGATTTTTGCCGCTACCGGCCAAAAACCGTGCGATTTTCGCCGCTAGCGGCCAAAAACCATGCGATTTTCGCAGCTGGCGGGCAAAAATAACGCTATTTTCGCCGCTACCGGCCATAAACCGCGCGATTTTCGCCGCTAGCGGCCAAAAACTATGCGATTTTCGCAGCTGGCGGGCAAAAATCGCGATTTTCGCCGCTACCGGCCAAAAATCGCGCGATTTTCGAAGCTACCGGCCAAAAACCGCGCAATTTTCGCCGCTAGCGGCCAAAAACCATGCGATTTTCGCAGCTGGCGCGCAAAAATCGCGATTTTCGGCTCTACCGGCCAAAAATAGCGCGATTTTCGCCGCTAGCGGCCAAAAACTGTGCGATTTTCGCCGCTAGCGGCCAAAAACTGTGCGATTTTCGCCGCTAGCGGCCAAAAATCGGGCGAGTTTTGCCGCTAACGGTCGAAAACCGCGCGATTTTTGCCGCTAACGGCCGAAAACCGCGCTATTTTCGACGCTAGCGGCCAGAAACCATGCGATTTTTGCAGCTGGCGGGCAAAAATCGCGCGAATTTCGCCGCTACCTGCCAAAAATCGACCGATTTTCGCCGCTAGCGGCTAAAAAAGGGGCTATTTTCGCCGCTAGCGGCCAAAAATAGGGCGATTTTCGCCGCTAGCGGCCAAAAATCGTGCAAATTTCGCCGCTAGCGGCCAAAAATCGTGCAAATTTTGCCGCTAGCGGCCAAAAATCGTGCGAATTTCGCCGCTAGCGGCCAAAAATTGCGCAATTTTCGCCGCTAGCGGCCAAAAATTGCGCAATTTTCGCCGCTAGCGGCCAAAAACTATGCGATTTTAGCAGTTGACGGGCAAAGATAGCGCTATTTTCGCCGCTACCGGCCAAAAAAAACGCGCGATTTTCGCCGCTTGCGGCCAAAAACTATGCGATTTTCGCAGCTGGCGGGCAAAAATCGCGATTTTCGCCGCTACCGGACAAAAATAGGGCGATTTTTGCCGCTACCGGCCAAAAATCGGGCGATTTTTGCCGCTAACGGCCGAAAACCGCGCGATTTTTGCCGCTAACGGCCGAAAACCGCGCTATTTTCGACGCTAGCGGCCAGAAACCAAGCGATTTTTGCAGCTGGCGGGTAAAAATCGCGCGAATTTCGCCGCTACCTGCCAAAAATCGACCGATTTTCGCCGCTAGCGGCTAAAAAAGGGGCTATTTTTGCCGCTAGCGGCCAAAAATGGGGCGATTTTCGCCGCCAGCGGCCAAAAATCGTGCAAATTTAGCCGCTAGCGGCCAAAAATCGTGCAAATTTCGCCGCTAGCGGCCAAAAATAGCGCGATTTTTGCCGCTACCGGCCAAAAACCGCGCGATTTTCGCCGCTAGCGGCCAAAAACTATGCGATTTTCGCAGCTGGCGGGCAAAAATCGCGATTTTCGCCGCTACCGGCCAAAAATAGCGCGATTTTTGCCGCTACCGGCCAAAAACCGCGCGATTTTCGCCGCTAGCGGCCAAAATCCATGCGATTTTCGCAGCTGGCGGGCAAAAATAGCGCTATTTTCGCCGCTACCGGCCAATAACCGCACGATTTTCGCCGCTAGCGGCCAAAAACTATGCGATTTTCGCAGCTGGCGGGCAAAAATCGCGATTTTCGCCGCTACCGGCCAAAAATAGCGCGATTTTCGCCGCTACTGGCCAAAAACTGCGCAATTTTCGCCGCTAGCGGCCAAAAACTATGCGATTTTCGCAGCTGGCGGGCAAAAATCGCGATTTTCGCCGCTACCGGCCAAAAATAGCGCGATTTTCGCCGCTAGCGGCCAAAAACCGTGCGATTTTCGCCGCTAGCGGCCAAAAATCGGGCGATTTTTGCCGCTAACGGCCGAAAACCGCGCTATTTTCGACGCTAGCGGCCAGAAACCATGCGATTTTTGCAGCTGGCGGGCAAAAATCGCGCGAATTTCGCCGCTACCTGCCAAAAATCGACCGATTTTCGCCGCTAGCGGCTAAAAAAGGGGCTATTTTCGCCGCTAGCGGCCAAAAATGGGGCGATTTTCGCCGCTAGCGGCCAAAAATCGTGCAAATTTCGCCGCTAGCGGCCAAAAATCGTGCAAATTTCGCCGCTAGCGGCCAAAAATCGTGCGAATTTCGCCGCTAGCGGCCAAAAATTGCGCAATTTTCGCCGCTAGCGGCCAAAAACCATGCGATTTTAGCAGTTGGCGGGCAAAAATAGCGCTATTTTCGCCGCTACCGGCCAAAAACCGCGCGATTTTCGCCGCTAGCGGCCAAAAACCGCGCAATTTTCGCCGCTAGCGGCCAAAAACCATGCGATTTTCGCAGCTGGCGGGCAAAAATCGCGATTTTCGCCACTACCGGCCAAAAATAGCGCGATTTTCGCCGCTACCGGCCAAAAACCGCGCAATTTTCGCCGCTACCGGCCAAAAACCATGCGATTTTCGCAGCTGGCGGGCAAAAATCGCGATTTTCGCCGCTACCGGCCAAAAATAGCGCGATTTTCGCCGCTAGCGGCCAAAAACCGTGCGATTTTCGCCGCTAGCGGCCAAAAATCGGGCGATTTTTGCCGCTAACGCCCGAAAACCGCGCGATTTTTGCCGCTAACGGCCAAAAACCGCGCAATTTTCGCCGCTAGCGGCCAAAAACCATGCGATTTTCGCAGCTGGCGGGCAAAAATCGCGATTTTCGCCACTACCGGCCAAAAATAGCGCGATTTTCGCCGCTACCGGCCAAAAACCGCGCAATTTTCGCCGCTACCGGCCAAAAACCATGCGATTTTCGCAGCTGGCGGGCAAAAATCGCGCGAATTTCGCCGCTACCTGCCAAAAATCGACCGATTTTCGCCGCTAGCGGCCAAAAATGGGACGATTTTCGCCGCTAGCGGCCAAAAATCGTGCAAATTTCGCCGCTAGCGGCCAAAAATCGCGATTTTCGCCGCTACCGGCCCAAAATAGCGCGATTTTTACCACTACCGGCCAAAAACCGCGCGACTTTCGCCGCTAGCGGCCAAAAACCGTGCGATTTTCGCAAATGGCGGGCAAAAATTTCGCGATTTTCACCGCTACCTGCCAAAAATCGCGCGATTTTCGCCGCTAGCGGCCAAAAATCGGGCTATTTTTGCCGTTAGCGGCCAAAAATCGGCGATTTTCGCCGCTAGCGTCCAAAAATCGTGCGAATTTCGACGCTAGCGGCCAAAAACCGTGCGATTTTCGCAGCTGGCGGGCAAAAATCGCACAGTTTTTGGCCGCTAGCGGCGAAAATCGCACAGTTTTTGGCCGCTAGCGGCGAAAATCGCACAGTTTTTGGCCGCTAGCGGCGAAAATCGCGCTATTTTTGGCCGGTAGTGCCGAAAATCGCGATTTTTGCGCGCCAGCTGCGAAAATCGCATGGTTTTTGGCCGCTAGCGGCGAAAATTGCGCGGTTTTTGGCCGGTAGCTTCGAAAATCGCGCGATTTTTGGCCGGTAGCGGCGAAAATCGCGATTTTTGCCCGCCAGCTGCGAAAATCGCATAGTTTTTGGCCGCTAGCGGCGAAAATCGCGCGGTTTATGGCCGGTAGCGGCGAAAATAGCGTTATTTTTGCCCGCCAGCTGCGAAAATCGCATGGTTTTTGGCCGCTAGCGGCGAAAATCGCACGGTTTTTGGCCGGTAGCGGCAAAAATCGCGCTATTTTTGGCCGGTAGCGGCGAAAATCGCGATTTTTGCCCGCCAGCTGCGAAAATCGCATAGTTTTTGGCCGCAAGCGGCGAAAATCGCGCGGTTTTTGGCCGGTAGCGGCGAAAATAGCGCTATCTTTGCCCGTCAACTGCTAAAATCGCATGGTTTTTGGCCGCTAGCGGCGAAAATTGCGCGGTTTTTGGCCGCTAGCGGCGAAAATCGCGCTATTTTTGGCCGGTAGTGGCGAAAATCGCGATTTTTGCCCGCCAGCTGCGAAAATCGCATGGTTTTTGGCCGCTAGCGGCGAAAATTGCGCGGTTTTTGGCCGCTAGCGGCGAAAATCGCGCGGTTTTTGGCCGGTAGCGGCGAAAATAGCGCTATTTTTGCCCGCCAACTGCTAAAATCGCATGGTTTTTGGCCGCTAGCGGCGAAAATTGCGCAATTTTTGGCCGCTAGCGGCGAAATTCGCACGATTTTTGGCCGCTAGCGGCGAAATTTGCACGATTTTTGGCCGCTAGCGGCGAAATTTGCACGATTTTTGGCCGCTAGCGGCGAAAATCGCCCCATTTTTGGCCGCTAGCGGCGAAAATAGCCCCTTTTTTAGCCGCTAGCGGCGAAAATCGGTCGATTTTTGGCAGGTAGCGGCGAAATTCGCGCGATTTTTGCCCGCCAGCTGCAAAAATCGCATGGTTTCTGGCCGCTAGCGTCGAAAATAGCGCGGTTTTCGGCCGTTAGCGGCAAAAATCGCCCGATTTTTGGCCGCTAGCGGCGAAAATCGCACGGTTTTTGGCCGCTAGCGGCGAAAATCGCGCTATTTTTGGCCGGTAGCGGCGTAAATCGCGATTTTTGCCCGCCAGCTGCGAAAATCGCATAGTTTTTGGCCGCTAGCGACGAAAATTGCGCAGTTTTTGGCCAGTAGCGGCGAAAATCGCGCTATTTTTGGCCGGTAGCGGCGAAAATCGCGATTTTTGCCCGCCAGCTGCGAAAATCGCATAGTTTTTGGCCGCTAGCGGCGAAAATCGTGCGGTTATTGGCCGGTAGCGGCGAAAATAGCGCTATTTTTGCCCGCCAGCTGCGAAAATCGCATGGATTTTGGCCGCTAGCAGCGAAAATCGCGCGGTTTTTGGCCGGTAGCGGCAAAAATCGCGCTATTTTTGGCCGGTAGCGGCGAAAATCGCGATTTTTGCCCGCCAGCTGCGAAAATCGCATAGTTTTTGGCCGCTAGCGGCGAAAATCGCGCGGTTTTTGGCCGGTAGCGGCAAAAATCGCGCTATTTTTGGCCGCTAGCGGCGAAATTTGCACGATTTTTGGCCGCTAGCGGCTAAATTTGCACGATTTTTGGCCGCTGGCGGCGAAAATCGCCCCATTTTTGTGACCCATCGCCGTTTTCAGTAATTGGCATATTTTCGGTATAAAAAGTCGGAATTTCAAACTGCGAATACGTGCAGAGAGCCATAATTGGACTCCAAAATATGGCTCTGGAGTCGAATTTGGGATGTTTGGGATATTTTGAAAACTGCAGGGGGTTGTGGCCAAAATGTGACCCACCGCCGCTTTCAGTAATTGGCATATTTTCTGTATAAAAAGTCGGAATTTCAAACTGCGAATACGTGCAGAGAGCCAGAATTTGGCTCCAATATATGGCTCAGGAGTCGAATTTGGGATGTTTGGGATATTTTGAAAACTGCAAGGGGGTTTGGGCAAAATGTGACCTACCGCTGCTTTCAGTAATTGGCATATTTTCGGTATGAAAAGTCGGAATTTAAAACTGCGAATACGTGCAGAGAGCCAGAATTTGGCTCTGAAATATGGCCCTGGAGTCGAATTTGGGATGTTTGGGATATTTTGAAAACTGCAGGGGGGTTTGGGCAAAATGTGACCCACCACTGCTTTCAGTAATTGGCATATTTTCGGTATAAAAAGTCGGAATTTCAAACTGCGAATACGTGCAGAGAGCCAGAATTTGGCTCCAAAATATGGCTCAGGAGTCGAATTTGGGATGTTTGGGATAATTTGAAAACTGCAGGGTTGTTTGGGGAAAATGTGACCTACCGCCGCTTTCAGTAATTGGCATATTTTCTGTATGAAAAGTCGGATTTTCGCCGCTACCGGCCAAAAACCGCGCGATTTTCGCCGCTAGCGGCCAAAAACCATGCGATTTTTGCAGCTGGCGGGCAAAAATCGCGCGAGTTTCGCCGCTACCTGCCAAAAATCGCGCGATTTTCGCCGCTAGCGGCCAGAAACTATGGGATTTTTGCAGCTGGCGGGGAAAAATAGCGCGATTTTCGCCGCTACAGGTCAAAAACGGCGCGATTTTCGCCGCTAGCGGCCAAAAACCATGCGATTTTCGCAGCTGGGTGGCAAAAATCGGGTGTTTTGCCACTACCGGCCAAAAATAGCGTGATTTTCGCCGCTAGCGGTCAAAAACCGTGCGATTTTTGCCGCTAGCGGCCAAAAATCGGGCGATTTTTGCCGCTAACGGTCGAAAACCGCGCGATTTTTGCCGCTAACGGCCGAAAACCGCGCTATTTTCGACGCTAGCGGCCAGAAACCATGCGATTTTTGCAGCTGGCGGGCAAAAATCGCGCGAATTTCGCCGCTACCTGCCAAAAATCGACCGATTTTCGCCGCTAGCGGCTAAAAAAGAGGCTATTTTCGCCGCTAGCGGCCAAAAATAGGGCGATTTTCGCCGCTAGCGGCCAAAAATCGTGCAAATTTCGCCGCTAGCGGCCAAAAATCGTGCAAATTTTGCCGCTAGCCGCAAAAAATCGTGCGAATTTCGCCGCTAGCGGCCAAAAATTGCGCAATTTTCGCCGCTAGCGGCCAAAAACCATGTGATTTTAGCAGTTGACGGGCAAAGATAGCGCTATTTTCGCCGCTACCGGCCAAAAACCGCGCGATTTTCGCCGCTAGCGGCCAAAAACTATGCGATTTTCGCAGCTGGCGGGCAAAAATCGCGATTTACGCCGCTACCGGCCAAAAATATCGCGATTTTCGCCGCTAGCGGCCAAAAACTGTGCGATTTTTGCCGCTAACGGCCGAAAACCGCGCGATTTTTGCCGCTAACGGCCGAAAACCGCGCTATTTTCGACGCTAGCGGCCAAAATCCATGCGATTTTTGCAGCTGGCGGGTAAAAATCGCGCGAATTTCGCCGCTACCTGCCAAAAATCGACCGATTTTCGCCGCTAGCGGCTAAAAAAGGGGCTATTTTTGCCGCTAGCGGCCAAAAATGGGGCGATTTTCGCCGCCAGCGGCCAAAAATCGTGCAAATTTAGCCGCTACCGGCCAAAAACCGCGCGATTTTCGCCGCTAGCGGCCAAAAACTATGCGATTTTCGCAGCTGGCGGGCAAAAATCGCGATTTTCGCCGCTACCGGCCAAAAATAGCGCGATTTTTGCCGCTACCGGCCAAAAACCGCGCGATTTTCGCCGCTAGCGGCCAAAATCCATGCGATTTTCGCAGCTGGCGGGCAAAAATAGCGCTATTTTCGCCGCTACCGGCCAATAACCGCACGATTTTCGCCGCTAGCGGCCAAAAACTATGCGATTTTCGCAGCTGGCGGGCAAAAATCGCGATTTTCGCCGCTACCGGCCAAAAATAGCGCGATTTTCGCCGCTACTGGCCAAAAACTGCGCAATTTTCGCCGCTAGCGGCCAAAAACTATGCGATTTTCGCAGCTGGCGGGCAAAAATCGCGATTTTCGCCGCTACCGGCCAAAAATAGCGCGATTTTCGCCGCTAGCGGCCAAAAACCGTGCGATTTTCGCCGCTAGCGGCCAAAAATCGGGCGATTTTTGCCGCTAACGGCCGAAAACCGCGCTATTTTCGACGCTAGCGGCCAGAAACCATGCGATTTTTGCAGCTGGCGGGTAAAAATCGCGCGAATTTCGCCGCTACCTGCCAAAAATCGACCGATTTTCGCCGCTAGCGGCTAAAAAAGGGGCTATTTTTGCCGCTAGCGGCCAAAAATGGGGCGATTTTCGCCGCCAGCGGCCAAAAATCGTGCAAATTTAGCCGCTAGCGGCCAAAAATCGTGCGAATTTCGCCGCTAGCGGCCAAAAATTGCGCAATTTTCGCCGCTAGCGGCCAAAAACCATGCGATTTTAGCAGTTGGCGGGCAAAAATAGCGCTATTTTCGCCGCTACCGGCCAAAAACCGCGCGATTTTCGCCGCTAGCGGCCAAAAACCGCGCAATTTTCGCCGCTAGCGGCCAAAAACCATGCGATTTTCGCAGCTGGCGGGCAAAAATCGCGATTTTCGCCACTACCGGCCAAAAATAGCGCGATTTTCGCCGCTACCGGCCAAAAACCGCGCAATTTTCGCCGCTAGCGGCCAAAAACCATGCGATTTTAGCAGTTGACGGGCAAAGATAGCGCTATTTTCGCCGCTACCGGCCAAAAACCGCGCGATTTTCGCCGCTTGCGGCCAAAAACTATGCGATTTTCGCAGCTGGCGGGCAAAAATCGCGATTTTCGCCGCTACCGGCCAAAAATAGCGCGATTTTTGCCGCTACCGGCCAAAAACCGTGCGATTTTCGCCGCTAGCGGCCAAAAACCATGCGATTTTCGCAGCTGGCGGGCAAAAATAACGCTATTTTCGCCGCTACCGGCCATAAACCGCGCGATTTTCGCCGCTAGCGGCCAAAAACTATGCGATTTTCGCAGCTGGCGGGCAAAAATCGCGATTTTCGCCGCTACCGGCCAAAAATCGCGCGATTTTCGAAGCTACCGGCCAAAAACCGCGCAATTTTCGCCGCTAGCGGCCAAAAACCATGCGATTTTCGCAGCTGGCGCGCAAAAATCGCGATTTTCGGCACTACCGGCCAAAAATAGCGCGATTTTCGCCGCTAGCGGCCAAAAACTGTGCGATTTTCGCCGCTAGCGGCCAAAAATCGGGCGAGTTTTGCCGCTAACGGTCGAAAACCGCGCGATTTTTGCCGCTAACGGCCGAAAACCGCGCTATTTTCGACGCTAGCGGCCAAAATCCATGCGATTTTTGCAGCTGGCGGGTAAAAATCGCGCGAATTTCGCCGCTACCTGCCAAAAATCGACCGATTTTCGCCGCTAGCGGCTAAAAAAGGGGCTATTTTTGCCGCTAGCTGCCAAAAATGGGGCGATTTTCGCCGCCAGCGGCCAAAAATCGTGCAAATTTAGCCGCTAGCGGCCAAAAATCGTGCAAATTTCGCCGCTAGCGGCCAAAAATAGCGCGATTTTCGCCGCTAGCGGCCAAAAACCGCGCTATTTTCGACGCTAGAGGCCAAAAACCATGCGATTTTCGCAGCTGGCGGGCAAAAATCGCGATTTTCGCCACTACCGGCCAAAAATAGCGCGATTTTCGCCGCTACCGGCCAAAAACCGCGCAATTTTCGCCGCTAGCGGCCAAAAACCATGCGATTTTAGCAGTTGACGGGCAAAGATAGCGCTATTTTCGCCGCTACCGGCCAAAAACCGCGCGATTTTCGCCGCTTGCGGCCAAAAACTATGCGATTTTCGCAGCTGGCGGGCAAAAATCGCGATTTTCGCCGCTACCGGCCAAAAATAGCGCGATTTTTGCCGCTACCGGCCAAAAACCGTGCGATTTTCGCCGCTAGCGGCCAAAAACCATGCGATTTTCGCAGCTGGCGGGCAAAAATAACGCTATTTTCGCCGCTACCGGCCATAAACCGCGCGATTTTCGCCGCTAGCGGCCAAAAACTATGCGATTTTCGCAGCTGGCGGGCAAAAATCGCGATTTTCGCCGCTACCGGCCAAAAATCGCGCGATTTTCGAAGCTACCGGCCAAAAAACCGCGCAATTTTCGCCGCTAGCGGCCAAAAACCATGCGATTTTCGCAGCTGGCGCGCAAAAATCGCGATTTTCGGCACTACCGGCCAAAAATAGCGCGATTTTCGCCGCTAGCGGCCAAAAACTGTGCGATTTTCGCCGCTAGCGGCCAAAAACTGTGCGATTTTCGCCGCTAGCGGCCAAAAATCGGGCGAGTTTTGCCGCTAACGGTCGAAAACCGCGCGATTTTTGCCGCTAACGGCCGAAAACCGCGCTATTTTCGACGCTAGCGGCCAAAATCCATGCGATTTTTGCAGCTGGCGGGTAAAAATCGCGCGAATTTCGCCGCTACCTGCCAAAAATCGACCGATTTTCGCCGCTAGCGGCTAAAAAAGGGGCTATTTTTGCCGCTAGCGGCCAAAAATGGGGCGATTTTCGCCGCCAGCGGCCAAAAATCGTGCAAATTTAGCCGCTAGCGGCCAAAAATCGTGCAAATTTCGCCGCTAGCGGCCAAAAATAGCGCGATTTTTGCCGCTACCGGCCAAAAACCGCGCGATTTTCGCCGCTAGCGGCCAAAAACTATGCGATTTTCGCAGCTGGCGGGCAAAAATCGCGATTTTCGCCGCTACCGGCCAAAAATAGCGCGATTTTTGCCGCTACCGGCCAAAAACCGCGCGATTTTCGCCGCTAGCGGCCAAAATCCATGCGATTTTCGCAGCTGGCGGGCAAAAATAGCGCTATTTTCGCCGCTACCGGCCAATAACCGCACGATTTTCGCCGCTAGCGGCCAAAAACTATGCGATTTTCGCAGCTGGCGGGCAAAAATCGCGATTTTCGCCGCTACCGGCCAAAAATAGCGCGATTTTCGCCGCTACTGGCCAAAAAACTGCGCAATTTTCGCCGCTAGCGGCCAAAAACTATGCGATTTTCGCAGCTGGCGGGCAAAAATCGCGATTTTCGCCGCTACCGGCCAAAAATAGCGCGATTTTCGCCGCTAGCGGCCAAAAACCGTGCGATTTTCGCCGCTAGCGGCCAAAAATCGGGCGATTTTTGCCGCTAACGGCCGAAAACCGCGCTATTTTCGACGCTAGCGGCCAGAAACCATGCGATTTTTGCAGCTGGCGGGTAAAAATCGCGCGAATTTCGCCGCTACCTGCCAAAAATCGACCGATTTTCGCCGCTAGCGGCTAAAAAAGGGGCTATTTTTGCCGCTAGCGGCCAAAAATGGGGCGATTTTCGCCGCCAGCGGCCAAAAATCGTGCAAATTTAGCCGCTAGCGGCCAAAAATCGTGCGAATTTCGCCGCTAGCGGCCAAAAATTGCGCAATTTTCGCCGCTAGCGGCCAAAAACCATGCGATTTTAGCAGTTGGCGGGCAAAAATAGCGCTATTTTCGCCGCTACCGGCCAAAAACCGCGCGATTTTCGCCGCTAGCGGCCAAAAACCGCGCAATTTTCGCCGCTAGCGGCCAAAAAACCATGCGATTTTCGCAGCTGGCGGGCAAAAATCGCGATTTTCGCCACTACCGGCCAAAAATAGCGCGATTTTCGCCGCTACCGGCCAAAAACCGCGCAATTTTCGCCGCTAGCGGCCAAAAACCATGCGATTTTAGCAGTTGACGGGCAAAGATAGCGCTATTTTCGCCGCTACCGGCCAAAAACCGCGCGATTTTCGCCGCTTGCGGCCAAAAACTATGCGATTTTCGCAGCTGGCGGGCAAAAATCGCGATTTTCGCCGCTACCGGCCAAAAATAGCGCGATTTTTGCCGCTACCGGCCAAAAACCGTGCGATTTTCGCCGCTAGCGGCCAAAAACCATGCGATTTTCGCAGCTGGCGGGCAAAAATAACGCTATTTTCGCCGCTACCGGCCATAAACCGCGCGATTTTCGCCGCTAGCGGCCAAAAAACTATGCGATTTTCGCAGCTGGCGGGCAAAAATCGCGATTTTCGCCGCTACCGGCCAAAAATCGCGCGATTTTCGAAGCTACCGGCCAAAAACCGCGCAATTTTCGCCGCTAGCGGCCAAAAACCATGCGATTTTCGCAGCTGGCGCGCAAAAATCGCGATTTTCGGCACTACCGGCCAAAAATAGCGCGATTTTCGCCGCTAGCGGCCAAAAACTGTGCGATTTTCGCAGCTAGCGGCCAAAAACTGTGCGATTTTCGCCGCTAGCGGCCAAAAATCGGGCGAGTTTTGCCGCTAACGGTCGAAAACCGCGCGATTTTTGCCGCTAACGGCCGAAAACCGCGCTATTTTCGACGCTAGCGGCCAGAAACCATGCGATTTTTGCAGCTGGCGGGCAAAAATCGCGCGAATTTCGCCGCTACCTGCCAAAAATCGACCGATTTTCGCCGCTAGCGGCTAAAAAAGGGGCTATTTTCGCCGCTAGCGGCCAAAAATAGGGCGATTTTCGCCGCTAGCGGCCAAAAATCGTGCAAATTTCGCCGCTAGCGGCCAAAAATCGTGCAAATTTTGCCGCTAGCGGCCAAAAATCGTGCGAATTTCGCCGCTAGCGGCCAAAAATTGCGCAATTTTCGCCGCTAGCGGCCAAAAATTGCGCAATTTTCGCCGCTAGCGGCCAAAAACTATGCGATTTTAGCAGTTGACGGGCAAAGATAGCGCTATTTTCGCCGCTACCGGCCAAAAAAACGCGCGATTTTCGCCGCTTGCGGCCAAAAACTATGCGATTTTCGTAGCTGGCGGGCAAAAATCGCGATTTTCGCCGCTACCGGACAAAAATAGGGCGATTTTTGCCGCTACCGGCCAAAAATCGGGCGATTTTTGCCGCTAACGGCCGAAAACCGCGCGATTTTTGCCGCTAACGGCCGAAAACCGCGCTATTTTCGACGCTAGCGGCCAGAAACCAAGCGATTTTTGCAGCTGGCGGGTAAAAATCGCGCGAATTTCGCCGCTACCTGCCAAAAATCGACCGATTTTCGCCGCTAGCGGCTAAAAAAGGGGCTATTTTTGCCGCTAGCGGCCAAAAATGGGGCGATTTTCGCCGCCAGCGGCCAAAAATCGTGCAAATTTAGCCGCTAGCGGCCAAAAATCGTGCAAATTTCGCCGCTAGCGGCCAAAAATAGCGCGATTTTTGCCGCTACCGGCCAAAAACCGCGCGATTTTCGCCGCTAGCGGCCAAAAACTATGCGATTTTCGCAGCTGGCGGGCAAAAATCGCGATTTTCGCCGCTACCGGCCAAAAATAGCGCGATTTTTGCCGCTACCGGCCAAAAACCGCGCGATTTTCGCCGCTAGCGGCCAAAATCCATGCGATTTTCGCAGCTGGCGGGCAAAAATAGCGCTATTTTCGCCGCTACCGGCCAATAACCGCACGATTTTCGCCGCTAGCGGCCAAAAACTATGCGATTTTCGCAGCTGGCGGGCAAAAATCGCGATTTTCGCCGCTACCGGCCAAAAATAGCGCGATTTTCGCCGCTACTGGCCAAAAACTGCGCAATTTTCGCCGCTAGCGGCCAAAAACTATGCGATTTTCGCAGCTGGCGGGCAAAAATCGCGATTTTCGCCGCTACCGGCCAAAAATAGCGCGATTTTCGCCGCTAGCGGCCAAAAACCGTGCGATTTTCGCCGCTAGCGGCCAAAAATCGGGCGATTTTTGCCGCTAACGGCCGAAAACCGCGCTATTTTCGACGCTAGCGGCCAGAAACCATGCGATTTTTGCAGCTGGCGGGCAAAAATCGCGCGAATTTCGCCGCTACCTGCCAAAAATCGACCGATTTTCGCCGCTAGCGGCTAAAAAAGGGGCTATTTTCGCCGCTAGCGGCCAAAAATGGGGCGATTTTCGCCGCTAGCGGCCAAAAATCGTGCAAATTTCGCCGCTAGCGGCCAAAAATCGTGCGAATTTCGCCGCTAGCGGCCAAAAATTGCGCAATTTTCGCCGCTAGCGGCCAAAAACCATGCGATTTTAGCAGTTGGCGGGCAAAAATAGCGCTATTTTCGCCGCTACCGGCCAAAAACCGCGCGATTTTCGCCGCTAGCGGCCAAAAACCGCGCAATTTTCGCCGCTAGCGGCCAAAAACCATGCGATTTTCGCAGCTGGCGGGCAAAAATCGCGATTTTCGCCACTACCGGCCAAAAATAGCGCGATTTTCGCCGCTACCGGCCAAAAACCGCGCAATTTTCGCCGCTACCGGCCAAAAACCATGCGATTTTCGCAGCTGGCGGGCAAAAATCGCGATTTTCGCCGCTACCGGCCAAAAATAGCGCGATTTTCGCCGCTAGCGGCCAAAAACCGTGCGATTTTCGCCGCTAGCGGCCAAAAATCGGGCGATTTTTGCCGCTAACGCCCGAAAACCGCGCGATTTTTGCCGCTAACGGCCGAAAACCGCGCTATTTTCGACGCTAGAGGCCAGAAACCATGCGATTTTTGCAGCTGGCGGGCAAAAATCGCGCGAATTTCGCCGCTACCTGCCAAAAATCACCCGATTTTCGCCGCTAGCGGCCAAAAATGGGACGATTTTCGCCGCTAGCGGCCAAAAATCGTGCAAATTTCGCCGCTAGCGGCCAAAAATCGCGATTTTCGCCGCTACCGGCCCAAAATAGCGCGATTTTTACCATTACCAGCCAAAAACCGCGCGACTTTCGCCGCTAGCGGCCAAAAACCGTGCGATTTTCGCAAATGGCGGGCAAAAATTTCGCGGTTTTCACCGCTACCTGCCAAAAATCGCGCGATTTTCGCCGCTAGCGGCCAAAAATCGGGCTATTTTTGCCGTTAGCGGCCAAAAATCGGCGATTTTCGCCGCTAGCGTCCAAAAATCGTGCGAATTTCGCCGCTAGCGGCCAAAAACCGTGCGATTTTCGCAGCTGGCGGGCAAAAATCGGGATTTTCGCGGCTACCGGCCAAAAAGCGCGCGATTTTCGCGGCTACCGGCTAAAAACCGCGCGATTTTCGCCGCTACAGGCCAAAAACCGAGCGATTTTTGCCGGTAGCGGCAAAAAATCGACCGATTTTCGCCGCTAGCGGCCAAAAAAGTGGCTATTTTCGCCACTACCGGCCAAAAATCGGGGAATTTTCGCCACTAGCGGCCAAAAATCGCGCGATTTTCGCCGTTACCGGCCAAAAACTGCGCGATTTTCGTCGCTAGCGGCCAAAAACCATGCGATTTTCGCAGCTGGCGGGCAAAAATAGCGATTTTCGCCGCTACCGGCCAAAAACCGCGCGATTTTCGCCGCTACCGGCCAAAAACCGCGCGATTTTCGCCGCTAGCGGCCAAAAACCGTGCGATTTTCGCAAATGGCGGGCAAAAATTTCGCGATTTTCACCGCTACCTGCCAAAAATCGCGCGATTTTCGCCGCTAGCGGCCAAAAATCGGGCTATTTTTGCCGTTAGCGGCCAAAAATCGGCGATTTTCGCCGCTAGCGTCCAAAAATCGTGCGAATTTCGCCGCTAGCGGCCAAAACTCGTGCGAATTTCGCCGCTACCGGCCAAAAATCGCGCGATTTTCGCCGCTACCGCCTAAAAACCGCGCGATTTTTGCCGCTAGCGGCCAAAAATCGACCGATTTTCGCCGCTAGCGGCCAAAAACCATGCGATTTTCGCAGCTGGCGGCCAAAAATAGCACTATTTTCGCCGCTACCGGCCAAAAACCGCGCGATTTTTGCCGCTACCGGCCATAAACCGCGCGATTTTCGCCGCTAGCGGCCAAAAACTATGAGATTTTCGCAGCTGGCGGGCAAAAATCGCGATTTTCGCCGCTACCGGCCAAAAACCGCGCAATTTTCGCCGCTAGCGGCCAAAAACCATGCGATTTTCGCAGCTGGCGGGCAAAAATCGCGATTTTCGCCGCTACCGGCCAAAAATAGTGCGATTTTCGCCGCTAGCGGCCAAAAACCGTGCGATTTTCGCCGCTACCGGCCAAAAACCGCGCGATTTTCGCCGCTATCGGCCAAAAACTGCGCGATTTTCGCCGCTAGCGGCCAAAAACCATGCGATTTTCGCAGCTGGCGGGCAAAAATCGCGATTTTCGCCCCTACCGGCCAAAAACCGCGCGATTTTCGCCGCTACCGGCCAAAAACCGCGCGATTTTCGCCGCTAGCGGCCAAAAACCGTGCGATTTTCGCAACTGGCGGGCAAAAATTTCGGGATTTTCGCCGCTAGCGGCCAAAAATCGGGCTATTTTTGCCGTTAGCGGCCAAAAATCGGCAATTTTCGCCGCTAGCGGCCAAAAATCGTGCGAATTTCGCCGCTAGCGGCCAAAAATTGTGCGAATTTCGCCGCTACCGGCCAAAAATCGCGCGATTTTCGCCGCTACCGGCTAAAAATCGCGCGATTTTTGCCCGCCAGCTGCGAAAATCGCACGATTTTTGCCCGCTAGCGGCGAAATTAGCACGATTTTTGGCCGCTAGCGGCGAAAATTGCGCAATTTTTGGCCTCTACCTGCGAAAATCGTGCGATTTTTGGCAGCCAGCTACGAAAATCGCACGGTTTTTGGCCGCTAGCGGCGAAAATCGCGCGTTTTTTGGCCGTTAGCGGCGAAATTCGCACGATTTTTGGCCGCTAACGACGAAATTCGCACGATTTTTGCTCGTTACCGGCGAAAATAGCCCCTTTTTTGGCCGCTAGCAGCGAAAATCGGTCGATTTTTGCCGCTAGCGGCCAAAAAACCGCGCGATTTTCGCTGCTAGCGGCCAAAAACCGTGCGATATTCGCCGTTACCGGCCAAAAATCGCACGATTTTCGCCGGGAACGGGCAAAAATTGGGCGAATTTGGCCGCTAGCGGCGAAAATCGCGCGGGTTTTGCCCGCCAGCTGCGAAAATCGCGCGATTTTTGGCTGCTAGCGGCGAAATTCGCACGATTTTTGGCCGCTAACGGCGATAATCGCCCGATTTTTGCCCGCTAGCGGCGAAAATAGCCCCTTTTTTGGCCGCTAGCGGAGTAAATCGCCAGATTTTTGGCCGCTAGCGGCGAAAAAATCGCACGGTTTTTGGCCGCTAGCGGCGAAAGTCGGTCGATTTTCGCTGCTAGCGGCCAAAAACCGTCCGATTTTCGCCGCTAGCGGCCAAAAATCACGCGATTTTCGCCGGTAGCAGGCAAAAATCGGGCGAATTACGCCGCTGGAGTGCAAAAATCGCCTGGTTTTTGCCCCGGTAGTGGCGAAAATCGCCCGAATTTTGGACGCTAGCGGCGAAAATCGCGCAATTTTTGGCCGCTACTTGCGAAAATCACGCGATTTTTGCCCGCTAACGGCGAAAATCGCTCGGTTTTGGGGCGCTAGCGGCGAAAATCGCGTGATTTTTGCCCGCTAGAGGCGAAAATCGCTCGGTTTTTGGGCGCTAGCGGCGAAAATCGCGCGATTTTTGCCCGCCAGCTGCGAAAATCGCACGATTTTTGCCCGCTAGCGGCGAAATTAGCACGATTTTTGGCCCCTAGCGGCGAAAATTGCGCAATTTTTGGCCTCTACCTGCGAAAATCGCGCGATTTTTGGCAGCCAGCTACGAAAATCGAACGGTTTTTGGCCGCTAGCGGCGAAAATCGCGCGTTTTTTGGCCGTTAGCGGCGAAATTCGCACGATTATTGGCCGCTAGTGGCGAAAATCGCCCGGTTTTAGCCCCGGTAGTGGCGAAAATCGCCCGATTTTTGGACGCTAGCGGCGAAAATCGCGCAATTTTTGGCCGCTACTTGCGAAAATCACGCGATTTTTGCCCGCTAACGGCGAAAATCGCCCGGTTTTTGGGCGCTAGCGGCGAAAATCGCGCGATTTTTGCCCGCCAGCTGCGAAAATCGCACGGTTTTTGCCCGCTAGCGGCTAAATTCGCACGATTTTTGGCCGCTAACGGCGAAAATCGCCCGATTTTTGCTCGCTAGCGGCGAAAATATCCCCTTTTTTGGCCGCTAGCGGAGAAAATCGCCCGATTTGTGCCCGCTAGCGGCGAAAATATCCCCTTTTTTGGCCGCTAGCGGCGAAAGTCGGTCGATTTTTGCCGCTAGCGGCCAAAAACTGCGCGATTTTCGCTGCTAGCGGCCAAAAACCGTCCGATTTTCGCCGCTAGCGGCCAAAAATCACGCGATTTTCGCCGGTAGCGGGCAAAAATCGGGCGAATTACGCCGCTGGAGTGCAAAAATCGCCCGGTTTTAGCCCCGGTAGTGGCGAAAATCGCGCGGTTTTTGGAGGCTAGCGGCGAAAATCGCGCGATTTTTGGCCGCTACTTGCGAAAATCACGCGATTTTTGCCCGCTAGAGGCGAAAATCGCTCGGTTTTTGGGCGCTAGCGGCGAAAATCGCGCGATTTTTGCTCGCCAGCTGCGAAAATCGCACGATTTTTGCCCGCTAGCGGCGAAATTAGCACGATTTTTGGCCGCTAGCGGCGAAAATTGCGCAATTTTTGGCCTCTACCTGCGAAAATCGCGCTATTTTTGGCAGCCAACTACGAAAATCGCACGGTTTTTGGCCGCTAGCGGCGAAAATCGCGCGTTTTTTGGCCGTTAGCGGCGAAATTCGCACGATTTTTGGCCGCTAGCGACGAAATTCGCACGATTTTTGCCCGTTACCGGCGAAAATAGCCCCTTTTTTGGCCGCTAGCAGCGAAAATCGGTCGATTTTTGCCGCTAGCGGCCAAAAACCGCGCGATTTTCGCTGCTAGCGGCCAAAAACCGTGCGATATTCGCCGCTACCGGCCAAAAATCGCATGATTTTCGCCGGGAGCGGGCAAAAATTAGGCGAATTTGGCCGCTAGCGGCGAAAATCGCGCGGGTTTTGCCCGCCAGCTGCGAAAATCGCGTGATTTTTGGCCGCTAGCGGCGAAATTCGCACGATTATTGGCCGCTAGCTGCGAAAATCGCCCGGTTTTAGCCCCGGTAGTGGCGAAAATCGCCCGATTTTTGGACGCTAGCGGCGAAAATCACGCGATTTTTGGCCGCTACTTGCGAAAATCACGCGATTTTTGCCCGCTAACGGCGAAAATCGCTCGGTTTTTGGGCGCTAGCGGCGAAAATCGCGCGATTTTTACCCGCCAGCTGCGAAAATCGCACGGTTTTTGCCCGCTAGCGGCTAAATTCGCTCGATTTTTGGCCGCTAACGGCGAAAATCGCCCGATTTTTGCCCGCTAGCGGCGAAAATAGCCCCTTTTTTGGCCGCTAGCGGAGAAAATCGCCCGATTTTTGGCCGCTAGCGGCGAAAATAGCCCCTTTTTTTGGCCGCTAGCGGCGAAAGTCGGTCGATTTTTGCCGGTAGCGGGCAAAAATCGGGCGAATTTCGCCGCTGGAGGGCAAAAATCGGACGATTTTCGCCGCTACCAGCCAAAAATCGCGCGATTTTTGGCTGGTAGCGGCGAAAATCGCGCGATTTTTGCCACCCAGCTGCGAAATTCGCACGATTTTTGCCCGCTACCGGCGAAAATAACCTTTTTTTTGGGCCTCTAGCAGCGAAAATCGGTTGATTTTTGCCGCTAGCAGCCAAAAATCGCGCGATTTTCGCCGGTTGCGGGCAAAAATCGGGCGAATTTCGCCGCTGGAGGGAAAAAATCGGGCGACTTTCGCCGCTAGCGGCAAAAATCGACCGATTTTTGGCGATGGGTCATATTTTGCCCAAACCCCCCTGCAGTTTTCAAAATGTCTGAAATGTCGGAAATTTGACTCCTGAGCGTGATTTTTGAGCCGAATTCTGACTCTCTGCACCTATTTTCAGTTTCAAATTACGACGTTTCATACCGAAAATATGCCAATTACTGAAAACGGCGATGGGTCATATTTTGCCCAAACCCCCTTGCAGTTTTCAAAATGTCTGAAATGTCGGAAATTTGACTCCTGAGCGTGATTTTTGAGCCGTATTCTGACTCTGCGCCTATTTTCAGTTTCAAATTACGACGTTTCATACCGAAAATATGCCAATTACTGTAAACGGCGATGGGTCATATTTTGACCAAACCCCCCCTGCAGTTTTCAAAATGTCCGAAATGTCGGAAATTTGACTCCTGAGCGTGATTGGCTCTGAAATATGGCCCAGGAGTCGAATTTAGGATGTTTGGGATATTTTGGAAACTGCAGAGGGGGTTTGGGCAAAATGTGACCCCTCCGCCGCTTTCAGTAATTGGCATATTTTCGGTATGAAAAGTCGGAATTTAAAACTGCGAATACGTGCAGAGAGCCAGAATTTGGCTCTGAAATATGGCCCAGGAGTCGAATTTGGGATGTTTGGGATATTTTGGAAACTGCAGAGGGGTTTGGGCAAAATTTGACCCACCGCCGCTTGAAGTAATTCGCATATTTTCGGTATAAAAAGTCGGAATTTCAAACTGCGAATACGTGCAGAGCCAAAATTTGGCTCCAATATATGGCTCAGGAGTCGAATTTGAGATGTTGAGGATGTTTTGAAAACTGCAGGGGGGTTTGGGCAAAATGTGACCCTCCACTGCTTTCAGTAATTGGCATATTTTCGGTATGAAAAGTCGAAATTTGAAACTGCGAATATGTGCAGAGAGTCAGAATTTGGCTCCAAAATATGGTTCAGAAGTCGAATTTGGGATGTTTGGGATATTTTGAAAACTGCAGGGGGGGTTTGGGCAAAGTGTGACCTACCGCCGCTTTCAGTAATGGCATATTTTCGGTATGAAAATTCGATATTTCAAACTGCGAATACGTGCAGAGAACCATAATTGGACTCCAAAATATGGCTCGGGAGTCGAATTTGGGATGTTTTGGATATTTTAAAAACTGCAGGGGGGTTTTGGCAAAATGTGACCCACCGCCGCTTTTTGTAATTGGCAAAAATCGCGCGATTTTTGGCTGGTAGCGGTGAAAATCGCGCGATTTTTGCCACCCAGCTGCGAAATTCGCACGATTTTTGCCCGCTACCGGCGAAAATAACCTTTTTTTTTGGCCTCTAGCAGCGAAAATCGGTTGATTTTTGCCGCTAGCAGCCAAAAATCGCGCGATTTTCGCCGGTTGCGGGCAAAAATCGGGCGAATTTCGCCGCTGGAGGGAAAAAATCGGGCGATTTTCGCCGCTAGCGGCAAAAATCGACTGATTTTTGGCGATGGGTCATATTTTGCCCAAACCCCCCTGCAATATTCAAAATGTCTGAAATGTCGGAAATTTGACTCCTGAGCGTGATTTTTGAGCCGAATTCTGACTCTCTGCACCTATTTTCAGTTTCAAATTACGACGTTTCATACCGAAAATATGCCAATTACTGAAAACGGCGATGGGTCATATTTTGCCCAAACCCCCTTGCAGTTTTCAAAATGTCTGAAATGTCGGAAATTTGACTCCTGAGCGTGATTTTTGAGCCGTATTCTGACTCTGCGCCTATTTTCAGTTTCAAATTACGACGTTTAATACCGAAAATATGCCAATTACTGTAAACGGCGATGGGTCATATTTTGACCAAACCCCCCCTGCAGTTTTCAAAATGTCCGAAATGTCGGAAATTTGACTCCTGAGCGTGATTGGCTCTGAAATATGGCCCAGGAGTCGAATTTGGGATGTTTGGGATATTTTGGAAACTGCAGAGGGGGTTTGGGCAAAATGTGACCCCTCCGCCACTTTCAGTAATTGGCATATTTTCGGTATGAAAAGTCGGAATTTAAAACTGCGAATACGTGCAGAGAGCCAGAATTTGGCTCTGAAATATGGCCCAGGAGTCGAATTTGGGATGTTTGGGATATTTTGGAAGCTGCAGAGGGGTTTGGGCAAAATTTGACCCACCGCCGCTTGAAGTAATTCGCATATTTTCGGTATAAAAAGTCGGAATTTCAAACTGCGAATACGTGCAGAGCCAAAATTTGGCTCCAATATATGGCTCAGGAGTCGAATTTGAGATGTTGGGGATGTTTTGAAAACTGCAGGGGGGTTTGGGCAAAATGTGACCCTCCACTGCTCTCAGTAATTGGCATATTTTCGGTATGAAAAGTCGAAATTTGAAACTGCGAATATGTGCAGAGAGTCAGAATTTGGCTCCAAAATATGGTTCAGAAGTCGAATTTGGGATGTTTGGGATATTTTGAAAACTGCAGGGAGTGTTTGGGCAAAGTGTGACCTACCGCCGCTTTCAGTAATGGCATATTTTCGGTATGAAAATTCGATATTTCAAACTGCGAATACGTGCAGAGAACCATAATTGGACTCCAAAATATGGCTCGGGAGTCGAATTTGGGATGTTTTGGATATTTTAAAAACTGCAGGGGGGTTTTGGCAAAATGTGACCCACCGCCGCTTTTTGTAATTGGCAAATTTTCGCGGCAGTGGGTCACATTTTTCCCAAACCCCCTGCAGGTTTTCAAAATATCTCAAAAACATCTCAAATTCGACTCCTGAGCCATATTTTGGAGCCAAATTCTGGCTCTCTGCACGTATTCGCAGTTTGAAATTCCGACTTTTTATACCGAAAATATGCCAATTACTGAAAGCGGCGGAGGGTCACATTTTGGCCAAACCCCCCTGCAGTTTTCAAAATATCCCAAACATCCCAAATTCGGCTCCAGAGTCATATTTTGCAGCCAAATTCTGGCTCACTGCACGTATTCGCAGTTTGAAATTCCGACTTTTTATACCGAAAATTTGCCAATTACAAAAAGCGGCGGTGGGTCACATTTTGCCAAAACCCCCCTGCAGTTTTTAAAATATCCAAAACATCCCAAATTCGACTCCCGAGCCATATTTTGGAGTCCAATTATGGCTCTCTGCACGTATTCGCAGTTTGAAATTCCGAATTTTCATACCGAAAATATGCCATTACTGAAAGCAGCGGTAGGTCACATTTTGCCCAAACTCCCCCTGCAGTTTTCAAAATATCCCAAACATCCCAAATTCGACTTCTGAACCATATTTGGTAGCCAAATTCTGGCTCTCTGCACGTATTCGCAGTTTGAAATTCCGACTTTTTATACCGAAAATATGCCAATTACTGAAAGCAGCGATGGGTCACATTTTGCCCAAACCCCCCCTGCAATTTTCAAAATATCCAAAACATCCCAAATTCGACTCCTGAGCCATATTTTGGAGCCAAATTCTGGCTCTGAACGTATTCGCAGTTCGAAATTCCGACTTTTTATACCGAAAATATGCCAATTACTGAAAGCGGCGGAGGGTTACATTTTGCCCAAAACCCCCTGCAGTTTTCAAAATATCTCAAACTACCTAATTTCGACTCCTGAGCCATATTTTGGAGCCAAATTCTGGCTCTCTGCGCGTATTCGCAGTTTGAAATTCCGACTTTTCATACCGAAAATATGTCAATTACTGAAAGCGGCGGTAGGTCACATTTAGCCCAAACCCCCATGCAGTTTTCAAAATGTCCCAAACTTCCCAAATTCGACTCCTGGGCCATATTTCAAAGCCAAATTCTGACTCTCTGCACGTATTCGCAGTTTGGAATTCCGACTTTTTATATCGAAAATATGCCAATTACTGAAAGCGGCGGTGGGTCACTTTTTGCCCAAACCCCCCTGCAGTTTTCAAAATATCTCAAACATATCAAATTCGACTCCTGAGCCATATTTTGAAGCCAAATTCTGGCTCTTTGCACGTATTCGCAGTTTGGAATTCCGACTTTTTATACCGAAAATATGCCAATTACAGAAAGCGGCGGTGGGTCACATTTTGCCCAAACCCCCTCCTGCAGTTTTCCTCTCCCTCTCTCTCTCCCCCTTCCCCCCCCCCCCCCCCCTCTCTCTCTCTCTCTCCCCCCCCATCTCTCTCTCCCCTCTCTCTCTCCTCTCTCTCTCCCCCTTCCCCCCCATATATATATATATATATATATATATATATATATATATATATATATATATATATATATATATATATATATATATCTCTCTCTATATCTATATCTATATCTATATCTATATCTATCTCTCTCTCTCTCTCTCTCTCTATATCTATATCTATATATCTCTCTCTCTCTCTCTCTCTCTATATCTATATCTATATATCTCTCTCTCTCTCTCTCTCTCTATATCTATATCTATATATCTCTCTCTCTCTCTCTCTCTCTATATCTATATCTATATCTCTCTCTCTCTCTCTCTCTCTATATCTATATCTATATATCTCTCTCTCTCTCTCTCTCTCTATATCTATATCTATATATCTCTCTCTCTCTCTCTCTCTCTATATCTATATCTATATATCTCTCTCTCTCTCTCTCTCTCTATATCTATATCTATATATCTCTCTCTCTCTCTCTCTCTCTATATCTATATCTATATATCTCTCTCTCTCTCTCTCTCTCTCTATATCTATATCTATATATCTCTCTCTCTCTCTCTCTCTCTATATCTATATCTATATATCTCTCTCTCTCTCTCTCTCTCTATATCTATATCTATATATCTCTCTCTCTCTCTCTCTCTCTATATCTATATCTATATATCTCTCTCTCTCTCTCTCTCTATATCTATATCTATATATCTCTCTCTCTCTCTCTCTCTCTATATCTATATCTATATATCTCTCTCTCTCTCTCTCTCTCTCTATATCTATATCTATATATCTCTCTCTCTCTCTCTCTCTCTATATCTATATCTATATATCTCTCTCTCTCTCTCTCTCTCTATATCTATATCTATATATCTCTCTCTCTCTCTCTCTCTCTATATCTATATCTATATCTCTCTCTCTCTCTCTCTCTCTCTATATCTATATCTATATATCTCTCTCTCTCTCTCTCTCTCTATATCTCTATCTATATATCTCTCTCTCTCTCTCTCTCTCTATATCTATCTCTATATCTCTCTCTCTCTCTCTCTCTCTATATCTATATCTATATCTCTCTCTCTCTCTCTCTCTCTCTCTCTCTCTCTCTCTCTCTCTCTCTCTCTCTCTCTCTCTCTCTCTCTCTCTCTCTCTCTCTCTCTCTCAAATTGAGTTCCTCTAGCCTCTCCTCATAGCTCTTGTTTTTCAGGTCCGTAATCCATTTAGTGGTATGCCTTTGTACCTTTTCCAGTTTACAGATGTGTTACTTGAGAAATGGGCACCATATAACCTATTCATGTTGCAATTGTGGTCTTACAAAAGTTGTGAACAATATCTTTGGCATTTCACTATGAATATATTTAAAAATGATTCTGAAGTTGGAAAGTATAGCATAGGCTCCTTGCACAATGCCATTTATGTGGTCTTCTGGTGACAAACTGCTATCCATAACATTCTCTAGATTTCTTTTTCTTGTCAGAGTTCTTTAATACAAAATAACTAGTTTGTGTTGTACATATTTTCTCCTGTTCCATCTGTTTAGAAAAGAATGAATGCCTGCATCCATGGTTGGAGGCTAGATGCTTGGGGCTAGCCTCGCCAACTTTGCACGAGAAATGGTCTGGGGGTAAAGGACTGACATAGGATGGTTAGGGTTGCCAGAATTCAAGAGGGAACAGCATGCCAGATAACCCATTCTGACTGCAACGATAATTTTTAGCACTGCTCTCCTGCTACACCTAGCTAAATAATTTAAAAGCAAATGTTTTTCTTATAGTAAATAATATACACCCTTTATTGACTAATCTTGGGGAAAATAAAACATTTTCTGCTATTCATATTTTGGCTGTAATAATATAAAATAATCTTCCCACAGCTTCAAAGCAAATGGTTAATTATTATATTTTGTAAACATTTCACACTGCTAAGCTGATCCCATCAGCGGAACACCTTCACGTCAATGATAGACTATATTATTTATCTAAGAGAGACAAACATCTTCCTGTAAAGAGACTGGGTTGACCAGGGCAGAATGAGACAGGAAAGGAGACAACATACAACACACAAAGGAGAAGGGGGGAATGTTAAGGGAGAAAGGGAAGAAAGCTGGAAAGGGGAAGAGTTGAGGGATAGAGAAAGAGATGGGAGGGTGTGGGAAAGACCCAGCATAGGTGGGGAGGAGATGGGAAGAGAGGATAAGAGAGATGAGAGAGGAGGGAAGTTGAGAGAGAGAGAGAGAGACCCAAGCATAGGCAGGTACCCTTCCCCTCTTCCTTAGTATCCCATAATGTGGAATTTGTTCACATTGAATACTATTTGCAAAGTGTTGCTCCATAAATTTATTCTGTCTTGTTCATCTTGAATCTTTCCTAGTAGCTTAGGATCGTTGGCAAGCATGTTCATATAATTCTGTATTTCCTCTGGAAGATCATGTATAAAGACAATGAACATTACTGATGCAAGACCTGAACACTGTGGTATACGACTAGTGACATATTAGTGCTTACTTATTAATGAGCACGGGTGAGCTCGAGCTTTTAATAGTCTCCTAGCCATTTATACCTGGCATGCTAACTCTCTCGACATTAATTTTTCATCATGTATGTTGTTTTGAAGCTGTGGATGGAATTGGCTTCAACAACGTCCTCTTTCAGTGCATTTAATATGCCAACCAATCATACACTCAACCTAAATTGCTGCACAGCCACATCAGGAGAAAAATCCCAGTGAAGGAACAGGTAATGAAACTGAGGATAGGGTTAGCCAGATTCACTACAAATGACGAGGAAGTATGCAAGGAACTCGAAATTCCAGGTCTTCACATTAGAGCAAGGAGAAGGTCCAGAGGTAAAGAGAGGGAATAGATAACCAGGCACTGCTAGAAGAGTTCAAGATTACCAGTGGGGAGGTATGGAAGCTTCTGCTAGAGTTGGATGTGACAAAGGCCATAGGCCCAGATGGAATCTCACCATAGATACTAAAGGAAGGAGCAGAAGCACTGTGCCTGCTACTATCTATAGTGTTTAACAAATCACTGGTAACAGGTGAACTGCTAAAAATCTGGAAGACAGCTGAACTTCAACTCTAGCAGAAGCTTCCATACCTCCCCACTGGTAATCTTGAACTCTTCTAGCAGTGCCTGGTTATCTATTCCCTCTCTTTACCTCTGGACCTTCTCCTTGCTCTAATGTGAAGACCTGGAATTTCGAGTTCCTTGCATACTTCCTCGTCATTTGTAGTGAATCTGGCTAACCCTATCCTCAGTTTCATTACCTGTTCCTTCACTGGGATTTTTCTCCTGATGTGGCTGTGCAGCAATTTAGGTTGAGTGTATGATTGGTTGGCATATTAAATGCACTGAAAGAGGACGTTGTTGAAGCCAATTCCATCCACAGCTTCAAAACAACATACATGATGAAAAATTAATGTCGAGAGAGTTAGCATGCCAGGTATAAATGGCTAGGAGACTATTAAAAGCTCGAGCTCACCCGTGCTCATTAATAAGTAAGCACTAATATGTCACTAGTCGTATACCACAGTGTTCAGGTCTTGCATCAGTAATGTTCATTGTCTTTATACATGATCTTCCAGAGGAAATACAGAATTATATGAACATGCTTGCCAACGATCCTAAGCTACTAGGAAAGATTCAAGATGAACAAGACAGAATAAATTTATGGAGCAACACTTTGCAAATAGTATTCAATGTGAACAAATTCCACATTATGGGATACTAAGGAAGAGGGGAAGGGTACCTGCCTATGCTTGGGTCTCTCTCTCTCTCTCAACTTCCCTCCTCTCTCATCTCTCTTATCCTCTCTTCCCATCTCCTCCCCACCTATGCTGGGTCTTTCCCACACCCTCCCATCTCTTTCTCTATCCCTCAACTCTTCCCCTTTCCAGCTTTCTTCCCTTTCTCCCTTAACATTCCCCCCTTCTCCTTTGTGTGTTGTATGTTGTCTCCTTTCCTGTCTCATTCTGCCCTGGTCAACCCAGTCTCTTTACAGGAAGATGTTTGTCTCTCTTAGATAAATAATATAGTCTATCATTGACGTGAAGGTGTTCCGCTGATGGGATCAGCTTAGCAGTGTGAAATGTTTACAAAATATAATAATTAACCATTTGCTTTGAAACTGTGGGAAGATTATTTTATGTTATTACAGCCAAAATATGAATAGCAGAAAATGTTTTATTTTCCCCAAGATTAGTCAATAAAGGGTGTATATTATTTACTATAAGAAAAACATTTGCTTTTAAATTATTTAGCTAGGTGTAGCAGGAGAGCAGTGCTAAAAATTATCGTTGCAGTCAGAATGGGTTATCTGGCATGCTGTTCCCTCTTGAATTCTGGCAACCCTAACCATCCTATGTCAGTCCTTTACCCCCAGACCATTTCTCGTGCAAAGTTGGCGAGGCTAGCCCCAAGCATCTAGCCTCCAACCATGGATGCAGGCATTCATTCTTTTCTAAACAGATGGAACAGGAGAAAATATGTACAACACAAACTAGTTATTTTGTATTAAAGAACTCTGACAAGAAAAAGAAATCTAGAGAATGTTATGGATAGCAGTTTGTCACCAGAAGACCACATAAATGGCATTGTGCAAGGAGCCTATGCTATACTTTCCAACTTCAGAATCATTTTTAAATATATTCATAGTGAAATGCCAAAGATATTGTTCACAACTTTTGTAAGACCACAATTGCAACATGAATAGGTTATATGGTGCCCATTTCTCAAGTAACACATCTGTAAACTGGAAAAGGTACAAAGGCATACCACTAAATGGATTACGGACCTGAAAAACAAGAGCTATGAGGAGAGGCTAGAGGAACTCAATTTGCCAAAGGTGGGAGATGGAAGAACTGATATGATCACTCCACACAAAATTGACAAAGATGAATTCTCTAAACCTAAAACATCAAGAACAAGGTCATAGACTTACTTTAGTTAAATTGGAGAATCGACAAGCTGGATTTCATTGCTCACCCGTACAAAGGCCAGATTTTTTTTTTTCCAAAAAATATATTTTAGTGGGAACAATTTTCAAGGGTGCACTGTATACTCCAACAATAGTTTTAACTGAACTTGAAACATCACTGCCTCCATACGAATTTATCTTGGAGCCATTGGATTACCAGGCCAATACAGTAACCATCTGCCTACTGCATTGTGCTCTACATATTTTCCACATTTCCACATGCTGGTTCACACGCACACATGTACAGGACTGTCATAAAACATTGTTTTAATTACCAACCTAACTTTATTATTTTTATTTTGACCATTTTTTATTTAATGCTAATATTTGTGTAATATGTTGACCAGTCCTCTTAAAATAACGTTACTTTTTTCCCGTATACGCACTATGGCCAAACATGGACGTAATTTGATATGAAATCTGTGCACGAAAGTGACGTACTGTCCTGTTTTCTGTGTGAATCCTCTGACTTACTCGGTTAGGTTAGGAGAGTAAACTTTCGATTAATGGTTTTCATGATGTTTTGAAACCTTACAAGAACTTCCTGCCCTCCTAACCTACCAGACTTGCCGTTTTGAAAAAAAAAAAAAAAAAAAAAATTATTTTCAATTATATTCCATTTTCAAATGATGTCCATTTTAGGCCATACGGGTAAACAGCCAAATTCAGACATAATTTGTAAGAGGACAGGTTGAATATGTACTGCATACAGTACTTATTTTAATTTTGTATAAGAAGTTACATCATCTTGCCTGAGGAGCAAATAACCGCTAATAATTTAATGCCAAACTAGCTTTCCATTCTGGTTTATTGTTGAAATTCTCTTAATGGCATTAACTTCACCAAATATAGCAAGAATTAGACACATGCTGTTATTATTATCATGCAGTTGATGGATGGAATATATAATCTATTATGTTGTGCAAAATTTTAATTGTTAAACATTGTTTCAGGTGGCAGGAAGGAGTCGAGCAGTGCCAATATCAAGTGCACAAAGTAATTATAAAGTGGGTCTAGCTGCCGTGCCATCTTCATCCTGCGAACTTCACAGTGAAGAAGGCAGCCTTGAGAAGCACTCGAGTCATATTGGGTCAGGAGGTCAACAGTTACAAAGAGAAAATCAAAGCAAAGGAGAATGCATTAGGTTATGAAACAATTAGTGTGCAGTGATCAAAACTTAGTTATATATATATTGGTTAGGTTGTTCTATTAAAATCAGAAAACTCAAATATCTCAGAAACCCAATTTGAACCAAAGACAGCAATCAAGGTTATTAGGCAAGTTAAAGTTAGGGTTACAGGGTTAATGAGATCAGTACAAAACATGGGTTTAGAAGATTGGCTTTAAAGAACTTGACTGCAAACCAGTTTGTGCATTTGCATCACTGACATTACCCAATAAATCCTAATCTCTGATTTTCACTCCTGACCTAATTTGATCCAATAGTGCAAAAAACATGCAATCAAAACAGCGCAAGAAAGGAAGGCTGCGTAGATGGACTAAGACGCGTTTGATATACTGTACATGTGATATCCCTAATCTAATAGTGGAAGAATGACCTCATTTAGAAAATAACCTTTAATATGAAATATCTAAATTTGTTTTTATAATAAACTCATCAGTTATGAAATCAGTGTGGTGATAGTGAATGCTACTGAGATGAGCCTGCATATGTAATGGGGTGAGCCATTGTGAGCCTTTAACAGTTCTTTCATGGCTGCTTTTCCAAGAAAAGAAGCTTCAATGAAGTCTAGATAGTCTCACAATAGCTTATCTCTTTACATTGTCCCCAAGAAGTGGTTCAAGTTTATCTGCTACCTAACGCATTCTCATGACGAACTTGCAATGTTTGATAATCCCAAGGTCCCTCATCATGCCAGGGAGGCCAACTTTCCCTCTGTTTAATCCCCTTTCTTGTCTCCTCTTAACGAGCCGAGTTTCCCTGGGCTATTGTTTGAGAGGGGGTTGAAGGTATATTACTCTCTGGCATGTTCTCCTTCCGTCTGAACTTTATCCTGCCGCTTCCAAACACCACAAGGTATCTGAGAGCGGTCCTTGAAAATCCAAATCTTACAGCTCTGGTTCTCGGGTAATTCACGAGCTTCATGGGGGTGTCATAAGAGCCAAAATCTTGTGTTCATACTTGGTAAAAATTGCCTTACGGGAATTCCCTGAAGCTGATGTATGACCCAAAGTTCAGATCCCATATTAGGAGCATTCTAAGGTAGTGGATCCCATATATGCCTTCCCCCAACTGCCCCGAGGCACCACCAGCATTTATTCCATGCCTATTTGAACCCCCTCAATATCTTCTACGAATTTTCTGCTCTCTGTCGCAGTAGTTCAGTGGCCCTCGAAGTATTATAACCGACTCTCTGGAACTACTCCCTGCCTTCCTTTTGTCGGATGCCAAAGTGTCGCAGGACCCTCTACGGTAGCAGTATTTTTGCGGGCAGATGGGGGGTAGCTATGGGTGATAGGATTGAAAACCTTTTTGGTAACTTTTCTTCTTAATGACCCCCTTCCTAATGTCATTCCAACTCCTACATGAATTAGAACTTTCCCAGGTTGAACAGCAATAAGGCATAACAGTTTATTAATACCATTGTAACTTTAGGATTTGTTTTTGTTCACTTTGCATAATAACGGTTTCGAATATTAGCTCTTTACAATGCATTTCATAATATATTGTTGTTCAACTGTTCCCCAATATACATTCTCCTGTGTTACTAAGTCAAGTGTGGGTATGATGTTAAGACCGTTGCTGTGGTGATAAAATGTACAATGTCACACTGATGATATAAAAGTGCTATAAGGCTGAGGGGTTCCCTAAAGATTTATCCCCCCCCCCGCTCCCTCCCCCCCCCCTCTGTTGACCACCACCTGCTTCCACAACCCACCACCACCGCCAAATCCAAAGCCCGCTGTGCAGCCACCAAGTTAAAGAACCTAATGTGTGCGCGCAAATGGACGGGGAGGAACAACAAATGAGCAACGAATGATGCAGCTGCCGTGATCAGACTCTGTTTCGTTACGACAAGCAAGTGGTGATGTTTGTGCCTGAAGCAAATTCTACTGAAGCTTTACAAAGAATGTATATATTCGTTATTCTAGTGATTCATTAGTTACTACTAAGAACAATGGCCTAATTGAAGGAGGGAGGAAAGGACGTTAAGTAGCTGGCGCGTTTTGCACTGGAAAGTAGTAGTAAAAGTGGTGGCAGTCGTGTGTGTGTGTGTGTGTGTGCTCGTAAACCTCAACTGTGAGATACAGCGTGCGCTAGGTTGACCATGTGCTCCTCAACATGCTATGCGGGACTGAAAAGGAATTCATTTTCAAACCGTCTTATTCAGACCTGAACTTGATAACTATAAGATATAAACCAGCACTGTTCTAAGTGTTGGATAATCTTCGGGTTGTTTCTTTTTGACAGTTTATTGGATGGTTTGAGATACCAATTCGGTAAGGTTGGTACCCCTGTGCGTGAAAATGGCGCAGATTAAAATTAAAAGGAAAGTTTGATCAGAATTGAATTCTCAAGCATCTTCATAGGGTATAATTCCATGAGTATCCAAGTTGGTACTCTCTGCCCTGACTATGAAGATGTACATGAGCAAGTTTCATATGGGGATGATGCATGACACCAAAGGAAAATGTTATGAAATGTATACTTCCTGATGGATGTCCAGAATTGAACCAAGATGGATAAGTGAGAAGGAAAAACAAGAATAACTACAAAAGGCATAAGTGTAATTGAGAAATTAACTATTAAAAAGATACAATACGGTGAAGCATGGAGGCAAAAAGCAATGTTGTATGTTAATACAGGGAGTTAATAAATTGTCAAGACAGAACAAAAAGACATTAAAGCAATATGTCAAAAAGTTGGAGAGTTGCACGGAGATGGAGACAAGGACAGAAAACTCAGCTGGATCAGGTGTGTAGTTTCCGTCACTGGCACGTATCCTCCAAGAGAGCCTCATCCCCTCTCCACTGAAAGAGGTGCCGCCCTATCACTCAGGAAGGATGGTCCTAACTATCGTAAAGCATCGGCTTCTGGAATTTCAGTAGGTCTCCTCATTCTATGCATAGAGCGAGACTTTTTGAAATCACAGAAATTGATGAATTACCCTAAGCCCCAGTTTGTAATGTAAGAACTCCTTAAGAAGATATAAAGATGTAGGTGCTATTGGAACTTGCTTATAAAAATTATATATACAATCACATTACAATGTTGTAAAATATCTTGGCATATTGTCAAAAAATGAATGAATTTTTTAACTATTCTATTTATATCATATGAAGAATTATCATATACTACGACAAAAGATTCAACGGAGGAATGTTGTTGTGGTTGGAATATTAAATACAGAAATGTATTCTTGTGGTGTTCTTATGTTAACAAAGCTAACCTAAGCCCATCTTGTGTGCAACTGCCTGGCACATAGGGATTGTGGACAGCATCTTGTGAAGGCTATTGGAATGAACCAAGGGGGAAAATTGTTCAAGACTGTTGATACTGCAAATATAAGATGAAATAGCTGGATAGTGAAATAATAAAACAAGTGAAAAGAAATGGAATTAATACCAACAAGAAAATTTTGAAGTACACATTGTTAACTGCCCATTCACTCACCCTGCATAGACAATTCAGGAGGTATCAGCTACCGAGGTGTATGAAATATATATATATAAAAAAAAAGACACGTTTTGTGTTCATATCACAACCTTCACCCTTTTGCCTTTGCATCGTTTATGCCCATATTTCCTAAGTGATGATGTTGGATTGTCTAAACATATCGTTCATTCAAAATATGAAGCCTTGTCCTTTGTGTGATTCATTCTCACTTATTGCATTTTGAAGTTTGTGTCCTCCTTCAGTGTCCAGTTATGTTCTTAATTGTGCTGCTTTTTCTTAAGTCATCACTTTAGTCAGACATCTACAGTGTACATAATAAAGGTGTAAGTAACTATGTGGATGACTGTACCCGGTGCTAAATTTCCTTTACAGTCAAGGAAGAGGAACTAAAAAAAAAAATTACCAATGAGAATAAAGTCACTTGTGTTCCATAATATCTACAGGTGTTGTAGTTCAAGTAAATATTCAGCCTAGATCATCCCAAGGACCTGTTAGATTAGGTGAGGCAATTAAACATTTTAGAACCCACATAAAGAAGACAAATCTGAACATTTAATCAAGTAAAAATAAAATACAAAACCTGGTTCACTGACCTATTGTATAGGTGTGTTGCTGGTAGTGAGTGAGAGAAATTGGGCAAGAAAAGTACACAAAGTTGATTATCCATTATCAATGGTTTTCTTAAATTATAACTGACTACCTCCCTCTGTAAGACAGTAGAAACAACTAGTTTTATTTACTAGTTATCACTTGCTATGTTCATACTAGTGTGCAAGTGATTAGACAAATGTTTAGATAAGAAGTATACAGAATTAGAAGAAAAAATAATCCACAAATCCTCCTCCACTCAGCTTCAGCCAATTGTGGAAAACTGAAAAAACTGTTAACATTCTTCACAGATTGATAGAAAGCAAATGGAACAAATTAGAGAAGGCAGATGAAGGCAGAAATAAGGACAAAGGAGAAAGATTGTGCAGGACCCAGGCCAGCCAGAATGTATGGCAACAAATATCTCCCCAACTAGTACATAGGTGGTGATTATGCCTATGAATAATGAGTCTAGTTTAGAGAGATAGAATACCAAGTGAGTAATTACCCAAATTAATCAGCATTATGATAATTTAAATAGGATGATGAAATTTGTGACAGTTTGCCTCTCCACGATCTGATAAAGTGCATTGCTTCATTATAATTGAAGAAATGCAGTCATGTTTTTATATGTTTCTTTCTAAAGGCCTGTATATATTCTGTACATAATTGACTGATTGTTTGTTTTACATTAAGCCTGTTTATTGTTGACGGTTTGAGAATCTTAGATAATTATTTTCTCTTGTTGCTGCATGAGAACTTTGAACAACTCTTAACCCATCAGGTTTTGTTGGTGTGACTTCCTCCTCACAGTGCTTGTGATTAGCTTACTGAGAGAAGGCATCACCAATCAGAACTTAGAGTGGGCTGCCCGTCCCAAGGTGTCCGAATGCAGTCTCAAGTTTCCTAATCAACTCTCTTCTTCTTGTGGACTGTGAAGTCAGAACCATTAAGAGGGGGCGGGCATCCCAACCATTTGCTTCATACTTTATCTAGGAAGAACCTCTAGAGCATTATTTGCTTGCTAGATTACAAAAATATTGGAATAAGTGACCATTAAACATTTCAGACGGCCGTAGTTCCTCAAAATGCTGTAACCTCTTCAGCTATTTACAACTCTGCTTAACCTAGAGAGACAATGTAGTTAAATCAAGAGAAGAGTAGTTCACTGTGGTGTGATAATTTTGAACTTAGGATGACATTTCATTGAGGTTGACTGTGTTGCGCGTGAAAATCAGTTTGTCAGAGGCCCATGCATGGCACGGAGTTCCTGACCATTTCACAAGTCTTGTTGGTAGATTCTTCAGTTACACCACACATGAAACCAGTTTTTGGTAATTTATCTAGACAAGTGACAATATCAGTTACCATGAGCCTGAAGTGATATCTCAGATGAGCTTTTTCCCATTCACAACACAAGTGATCCTTATTCATGAAATACTACCCAATGTTCGATTACATTGGTCACATCGCTGGATAGAATGGTACTACTTCTCATGTCGGTGTCTTCATTGTCTCTTTACATAATAAGGTGCCATGTACTCCCAAGTTATCTTACTGGCTCCCTCTTCCCCCTCTTTATTATATTGTATCTATGTTACTTTGCTTCAAACAGTTGTTTTCTTTGTCCACTCAAGGAAAGAAAATATTGTTAGCAAACTGCAGCTACCAATGACAATGCCAACTCTTTCCATTCTTTTCAGAATTATTAGTAGTGGTATAGGGTTTCAAATTATTGAGACTTTCTCCATTTAACTTTATGATGACTGCCTGTTAATGTATATAATACAAATAAAAGTTGTTTGTTAAATAATGTAACAACAATTCATCATCGTCATCCATTCCAAATCAAAATGAAGGCAGATGAGCTGTAATTATGAGATACTAGTCCACCTAATTCCAGGTATTATTGATTAGGCTCTCCCTTTCCTTATTAATCCCTCTAACCCCTCATGTACCCGAGGGGCAGGAGTAGACAACGGAGAACTTCCTTAAATTCTTGGGGAGAGTTTCAGATATCATAGTCTTTGTAACTTATCTCCATAAGTGATTAAAGGGGTTTTGCGTTGTCTCCAGCTGATCCTCATATCTGCTTCAGTCAGAGACATCAATGGGTCCCCAGAGTTGCACGGTCTAAGGGGAAGGTAAGAAACGAGTATGGCACCACTTAGGGTCTGAAGAGTCTTGCTTTTCCCTCTCAGTAATTGTGAACCAGCCATTGAATGTCTCTGTGATAATTAAGAGAACCTCACCTGTCATGGATTATGTTCATATATATATTTTTAACAAATCACATTGGACATGTATGTTTTGAATGAGGTATGTAAACCTGTGAAATGTAACCTTGATAAGCATGTGTTAAACTGCTGCCAAAAACTTAATGAACTAATTGTAAACTACAACAAATCTATTAAAAAAATTATCAAATTCCTTATATTCTTTTGAGTTTCTTGGGGCACATTACTGGACCATTGTGCTTCAATAGCTTTCTTGTTTGTATCCACTAAAACAGAGGTCAGAACACCTTTTCTTGTCTCAACCCTCCTTAGATTGAATTTCCAGCATAAAAATGCAAAGAATTTAATCTTTAAAGAGTTGATGGCAGTTTTAAAGTCATGATCTCAAGGCTTTACAAAATATCAGTGGCATATTCAGGCTTTGAAGCAATTATTTTGGATGGCTTTAAAAAAAAATGAGCACATCGATATGAATCTAAAACATATTAATTGGCTTGAAAAGCAATAATTTATTGAGGGGGGAATATAAGTGTACATAAACACACACACACATGCACACACAGTATAAACACCAAGCCAATCAGATTGGTTATGTAAATAAATTTTATAAAGTATGCCAGGACTTGCCCCTTGGAATAATCCAAACCTAAACCACAGTAGAACAACTTGTGGATATAACTTGAGCACATCCCATTCAGCCATTACCTGTGCCTTCTATCCAAAGCTTCCACGGAGCGATGTAGGCTTTAACCCAAAACATCACTTGAGTGACTGCAATTGCCAAGCAATCACAATCTTTTCTTCACATTGTAATAACTAATCAGCTTACAGATATAGACTGCTAAAGTGCTTTGCTGCCCTGAAGTGATGTTTAAGGGCTTTGGCCAAAGCCTTGTTCAACATGTTCATGAACTACAACCAGTCTGCCAAGATTAACTGTACACTTATTGTAATAAGTTATGATGTAAATATATACTACTTGTAAACAGCACTTAATAGACTGCCAAAAATAATAGTTGTATGGGTTATTTCTTTAATGGAATCCCCAAAGATTAATTGACATGATGAACTTGGCTGTGACTTAGGTCAACGTTCCACTAACCCTGTGTGATGGGAGAGCAGAGCTGCATCTACATAGGTGACGAGGTATACAAGTGCAAGCCTGAGATTGCCATTTCAGTTGAGTTTATGGTCCGATTCACCGAGAACGTGAACCCGATTGAAATACCACCTTGGCTTCAACATGTCATTACCGTCACAATTTCTTTTGCTAGATTAAATATGGCTGCTGAGTCTATGTTTACAGTCTTTGCCTTCAGGTTATAAGATTTTCAGGTGACGTTCTCTGTATTGAAGGAAAGTACTAGGTATTTAACATTTCTTCCTTGCTATTAAGGTCCATTGTTGTATAAGATTATGAAAAGATTTGGACCTTGGTAGCTGCAAGATGGACTGGATTCATTGAATCCCCTCATTATTTTGATCTTGTATCAAAGTGTGTGCTTTTTCATGCCAATAAACTAAGAAACCAGTTAAATAGTAGTTTTAATTTTAGTCAAGATCAGTATTATAGTAAAAAAAACAAAAAAAATTTGTGCCGTGTATTTATAGCATGTACAAAAATTTATCCTATATAGAAATCAAGAAACACTCATGAAATTAAAAATGCAGAAAAATAATTTGTATAAAAAAATCTTGAAGTTAGAAATAAAAATGATTTAAAAAATTCATAGAAATCATTTTTAATCTGATGCACAGAAATAATTTTTCTGTGCATCAAGAAAAATGCAGTGAAAATTTAAGCAAATTCACTTTCTATCTGATATAATTTTGTGATTTCAAAGAATATAATTTTAATTATAAAATTTTATGCTTTGAAATCACAAACCGAATATTAAGAACAATATTTATAAGGACTTTCAAACCCAATATCATGACTTTGAAATTAAAAAAATGCTTCATACTAACATTCATTCATTTAATGGCTCAAACTACATAAAAAGTTTAGACTCCTTACCCAAACACCCACTCACAAATTACACTAATATTTTGCTATACAAGAACTGCAACCTGATTATTGCAACTTGTTAATGTATGGATCAAATAATTAAAGACAAGATTAAAATACTTGGTGCATGTGTTCCCATCCAAACACAACTAAGTGGGGATGGGGAAAGATTGGAATAGCAAAATAACATGAGAAGTAGCTACAATCTTCGGAGAAGAATTTAGGCAATAATATTACACCAGATCTTATGTAAGAAATGCACTATGTAATGTCAGAGGAATGTTCACAGATGACACACAATATGGATAGCCTTTGTGAACCAAATCAAAAGCTACAGAGAAAAAAAAAAAAAAAAGGCTCACCGAGAACATTATGAAAGGAAAAAATTTAGGCATGTTTACTATGTAAACATGATACTGTACCGAAGGGGAAGGGGGGGGGGGGGTGATAAAGTTGGTGGATAGGGACACCCTATTCCAAATGAGGTGGTTCAGACCATACTGAACAACACAAATGAGCCAGAGCAGGAAGGAAAGTGGTAAATAAGTGTAATAAACAGGGGCGCAAAAGGTGGGAGAGATCAATGCCATTTAAAGCTTTAAGAGCAAAGACAGAAGAATTCAAGACAGAGTATAATGCTACCTCAATTGCACCAGTTAGTGGATTGCCGAGAGGTGAGGCACAAGGGCTGAATTATAGAAACAAAATATACTCACTAGGATAGCCTATCTTATAACATTTTTTTTAACTGAGTATAAAAGTTGAGGTAACCAGCTTACACCTTTCCTGTCACACTATCTGCACAACATTCCTTTACATGTTAAATATTTTAAAGCTTAATTTCGTAAAATATCGACAACTGCTTTCAGACTACTTCAATCTTGCTTAACAATATATATACTGTATTGCCATCTTCAAAAAATATATTCAAGGTCCCTTACATAAACAATAGTTTGATTTATTCAAGCTATATAAAATAAATGTAACCAGACTGATGATTAAATTAAATTTAAGTGTTCACATAGTACACAGTTATTTATACATTAGTAATATCACCTTAAAAATATACAACACAACAAAATTAGAACATACATACAATAAGCCATTTATACTGCAAGGTTCATGTTTGCGACTCATTGTCATTTTCTTTTACCTTAAAAGCTATTTAAATTGAAGAATGAGTACCCAACACTGATAAAAAACAGTGTTAACCAACTACATCTAATGTGAAAACCAATTATTTGTGCTATGTATGCAATGGATAATACTGCATTTGACTGTTTGGATACCAGGCTGGTGATGATAAATTCCTACTTACATGATATAATAACCTTTTCTCAGTTCTTTAATTGACCGATTTTCATACCCCATAGACAAAGGAATGTATAGCAATTTACAAAACATTTATAATCACCCACAGGTAACTAACTTTTCAATATATGCCATTTGGAATGGCATACAAAAAAGAAATTACAAAATAGAATAGCCAAAGAGAACATTTTAAGCGAAACCGTCGTTCTACCGTCCAACACAAGGAGCGAGAAAATAGAAGGGAAGCACTGCAACAAATGACTGGGAACTGTAGTGCTGAATGGTAGGGGGGGGGGGGGGGGCGTTGACACAAACTCAAGAGATTGGCCAAAGAGATCTTAGAACTGTCACGAGAAAAAACAGAAAAACATGCAGACGATGAGTCACAATAACGAGGCTGAAGATATAATTACCAAACCACACATCAGATGATGAAAAAACTACAACATTTTCAGTCCATCCTGGACTAAAATGTCGTCATCTTTGCCTAGATCTACTACATGAAGTATGGAGTGTCAAAGAAGATATGTATAAAAAAAAAAAGTACCCAAAAACAAGTGAACTATCTTTAATCCAAGTCACATGTGGTAACAGTTATGGAGTAGGACTCCAAGCCAAGCAACGCTGAACAAGGCCTACAGGAAAATAAACCATGTGAACTTTCAAGGAAAGGGACAAAACCCTCAGGCCTTGAAACAAGATTGCAAAGCAAGGTAATGGGCAAACATGGGCCTCCCCAGACAAACTCAAAACCCTAAGACAAATTCATGTCACAGAAGATGGAGAAAGGAATATAGACTACAACTTCTCAGAGCCAAATGGCCAGAAGGGATAGAGGTAGTACCTGGAACAAAGACCTCCAAACTTTTGCCCATGAAGCACAGCTCTCGGAAGCATTCCACAAATCCACGGAGTTGCAAGAGTACGAGTAAACACCAAGGCCGTCAATGTCCTGGAGGGAAAATATCCGGAGGATACCACTGCCAGAGCACTTTTCTCCTGTGTTGTCTGTGGGTATACAAGCCAAGGATGTTTTGGAACCTGAACTGACAAGCCAGAAACCAATGCTAATCAATAGCCAGAGAAGGAGCTGCAGATGTGGGCATTCATATAGGACACAGGTAGGAGAAACACTCAAAAGCCTTCCCCAAAGTGGGAAACACACACATAATGATGGGAGCAAAATAAAAGACCAGCTTAGCACAAAAACACTGTAGTGCATCCTAGAAAGCTACAAGCAGCAAAATTTAGCTTTGATCTGGGTGGGGCAATCAGCACGACCCAACACCAAACAAAATAACCACTAATACCAACACTATTTTGTGACAGGTAAATCAATAGCTCCACACAAACAGGTCTGGGCAGCAGTGGCGATAATTGGGGAAAAAAAACAATTTGTTATGGTTGGTTTCAATCAGTTTTGGGTAGATCTCTGTTCCCCGAGCTTTCCCACCTTGTAGACTTTAGTTCTGGCACCTACAGCCACTGAGCGGTCCTTCCCACCAGTGTCTAGTTTGCACACTTCACTATCTTTTTGCTATCACTTACATAAATATTAATTTAATATACAGTAATTTTCTTTTGTACATTTATCATAGACTACACATAAATAACCATCACAAGAGGCATTTGCATGTGCTTTTTTTATGGTGCCACAGTAAAAGTGTTAGTTTCAAGGATCAGTCCCACTTTTAAAAATTGAGGTGCTATATATTTTTTTGTGCAAAAATTTGCCTGTAATGAATTTTTGCAGCATAAAATCTAGCTCTTCAGTAACATTTAAAATTGTATCTGAAAGACGTCAGCCAATCCGACGCTCAAGATTCAATTATTTGTTTTACCAACGATAGTGCTCAAGAAATGACTAATACTGCAGTTGTCAGCTATTTGATTTACTTTGAAAACTTGTATCAGATTAATTTAATACAAGTCACTTAAATATACAAGTAAAGTTATTTATATCAGAAGTAATCAAATCCACACGGGGCCTTGACGAGGGTTCAAACCCATGAGCTGGATGTTCCCAGATGCACTCCGGTCAACTGTACCATGACATGGTAAATGTGGATTAAGTGATTTGCATTGAAAATAAATTTAAAGTTGTATACTGTATTTGATTTTAACATTTTAGCTGTTCACTGTTATCAAACAAATGACCAAGATTCTATAAAACAAAACACTAATGTTGGTTTAAAGAAGAAACTTTTAAAAATGGGAATAAAACATAAAACTGGTAATATGGTCTAAAAAAAGCATTTAATGTGACTTCCAGTAATTTAAATTTCAATCATAAGTTTTGAAAGTCCAAAGTCCATACTATGGATAAAATATTACTCATCCATTGATGATGAAAATAGTTTGGGCCAATGATAACTAAAATCTAATATGCATATTCCTCCCAGAACTCAGGAGATGAATTAAAGATTATATTTTCTCATGTGTGTGTGTAGTAGAAAAACAACTATTTTTTAAGTTAAATAACATTATTTCCATGGTGCTATTGTAAACACATGTTAATAATGTTGCAGAATGTCACAATCACAACTGTTGATCTTCAGTGCTGCTGCTCATTTATCCTATCAAGTCTTGCGTGCCAAAATTAACCACTTCTAATGTTGAATACTAGACAACATTACGAGACACTCAACATACACCATCTCCAGTTGCACATTTGTGTATTTAATTATTTTATAGTGTTGTGCTAATGAGTGAGTGGTACTGTAAAAGAGCTGGCTCTAATAGCCATATAAAATGACAGATCTAAACCTAGTTAAAATATATTAAATTATCACGATAATGTTGTGTAACAATGTACAGTAGGATCTAAAGACAAATATTATTTACTGCTGTTAATATTTATATTTACAATCAGAGTATAACAAAATTCAAAAATAAAACTGACCTCTCACTTGAACTATTAATTTTGAATATATGGCTAAGTACACTGAAGATATTTACAAGATACATATACTGTACTGTACATTTGCTCTTTATTTTCTAACCTGCTTCGTTGCTGTGCCAATATGACACTGGTTAACTTTGGTGGCAAACCGGAGTGAATTTAGTGTCTCGTTGAAACACATCTCCAGCGGCGAAACGTTGACAAACATCAGTGTCTTCGAGTTACCACCAAGCGAGCTTTGCAACACATGCGTCAGCTTGGAATTTCGATACGGAATAAAGCTTTGCTGTAAAGGAAATTAAAATTATTGCAACAATACTATAAGTAAATACTTCTTTATGTTATACAATCAGGTTCAACAATGATGTATACATTTATTCATACTCTTATTTATTATATATAATATATATTATACTTTTGGAGGGGTCCCAACATTGCCCAGGTCTGTCTATTCATCCATCAATTCCCCTCCCTCCCCTTCTCCCATCATCTTCCCGTCCCTCTTCCACATCATCTCCCCCTCCTCCCAATTTGCCCCCTCTTCCCCCTTCTCTCAAAAAATATTAAGAACTGAAGCAACTGTCAAAAATTGTATACTGTATTTATTATCACGAAAAACTTGGGGAATCACAACCAATATTTCACCCTGGGCCATACTTCACTCCATGAAAATTAGATGTGGGTCTCAATACAGTATTGCTAAAAATTTCTTAAAACATTAAAGCATTAACTTAGTCCATCCCAAACAAGCCAATGTCCATCCTGTACCCTATACTATTTTCCCTACAATTCTGTGTGAAGCACTCCAATCATCTGGCTTTCAACTTTGGATAGACAAACTGACAAAAACAGAACCTCAATGCTAATACATAATGTATATTTATTGATATTGATATGGATGTATGTTAAATCACAGCATATCAAAATAGTATTATAACAAAAAGACAATGAAGCAGTATAACAACAAAGCAGTAAGAATGACAAAGCAGTGAGAATGGTAATCAAGTACAGTACAGAGAATGGCAAGGAGGCAGAGACCGTGCTTACTATCAGTGATTACGTAATATGAGCATCTAGCTCTCTTACACCCCACCTCCTACCTTTCTCTACACAATTTTTAATTGATAAGGTAATGCCTTTGCTACACACACACACACTAACACAGCTAAGAAACAATCATGCACATCACTATATGATCATTACAAGTGCTAAAATAAAAAAAAAGCACTCAATTGGTTTAAATACCTGTGATATTTAATATAAATTTGTGCAAGAGAAGTTGAGAATAAACCAAGTCAGCGAAGGAAAGTGGCTGGTGCAATAACAACCCAGGGGCCAGATTCACGAAGCAGTTACGCAAGCACTTACGAACCTGTAATTTTTTCTCAATCTTTGGCAGCTTTGTTTACAACCATTAACAGTTAATGAGCGCCGAAGCACCAGGAGGCAGTTTATAACAATAACAGTTGATTGGGAAGTTTTCATTCTTGTAAACTCTTTAATAAATGTAACCAAAGCCATCAAAGATTGAGGAAAGATGTACATGTTCGTAAGTACTTGCGTAACTACTTCGTGAATCTGGCCCCTGGTTAGGAAACAAATTAAGATTATTAACTCAACCCAAACATACGAAAAGTTAATAGTTTTCAGCCACAATATTGTGACATTCTATGTAAATTATGAATAGATGCAGCTAGCACACTGCATGAATATCAGCTGTTGCCGAGCCATGTACAGTAAACGGAGAGAGAACATTTCATATGAAACTAAATATTCAATGGTTAATCTGATAAACTTGTATAGTATTAGAACAGAGTAAAGAATGAAAATATGAAGGAGTGTTTAAAATTACAAAATTGACAACACAGAAATATACAGAGATGGTATGGCCATGATAAATGAATGGAGGATTGTATGTATGTGTAAATGTACATTATATATACATATATATATATATATATAAATATCTATCTATGTGTGAATGATTTTATAAAATGCTGTGAAATTTTAAATATACAAATCTTCAGCCTTCTTTAACCATAAAACTTCCCCTTTTGTCTCCATGCTGATGCCTGTTATCCATCAACGGAAAACAGCAATGATAATGGATAGGTGAATGTTAACTTGAGTAACAAGAGAATAAAGCATCAAGAATAAAAGCAGCCATTCTTGCACAAACACCTATGCCGTACCTTCTGTCCCAATGCCATTATTACATTTCCAAGATTTGAGAGAGACTTATTGATATTCTGCGTCTCTGTCAACCTGGCCCCTTCTGAGCCGGATTCCTTCAGGCGCTCCGAGCCAGCCAGGTCCACGAGATTGAGTGTGCCTGCAAAAAATAATTAGGAAAGTTTGCTTATTTACTCTTAATACACTCTGTAGCTAAGAATGAATTAAGAAAAGTCTTTCTATACCATTCCTCAAGATATAATCAATAAACCAATGAATCAAGAGAAAACATTAAACAAAAACACTACATGACCCACAAGCCCAATTTAAAATAATTCATAAATGCCTTATTGATCTACAAGCCAAAATCAAATTAATAAACATGTGAATCTAGGGCACAATATGCATAAAACTTTAGTAAAAGCAATGCTGTTAAAAAAAACTTAAAAAAATATATAAATTTATATATTTGCATGCAAATGTCATCTCTGGTTTTATGCACATTAGGAGGGAGCTGTATGGGGAAAAAAATGGAGTCCATCAACACAAGTTTGCCAGCTCTTTTGTAGGGGTGAGGAGACTTGAAGTTGGATGGGTTTTATGTTCACGGCTTAACTTGCGTTTACATAATATGTAGAATAACTCAATAAATGTACACATAATTGACAAAAACAATACTACATATAGGCCTACAATGTAATATGTACACCTGTATTGCATGTAAAACTCTTCCTGGCATAACTCAAGGGATGAGTCCTGTACCCACCACTTTGTTACAGGTACTATTCTGTCTGGGAATGTAGCACAGGAATAGATTTAAACACTGACAGGAAAGACCAAATAGTGATACTGCATTTTGATAACCACAGGCCACTAATAAATAATAACCCTATCACACAGTAACCAATTACAAAAAAAAAATTAACAAAACACATTAAAAAATTCTAATACTGTAACTTCAATATATCCATATAAATATATTTTAGCAATATTTACATTATTTGTAAAAAAAATTAGGCAATTAACTAAAATTTGCAGAGGATGGTAACTACATTGGTTTGGGAATCAACATCTGACAATAACCATTCTTTAAGGGTTATAAAATATTAACTAAAAGGCTGAAACTAAATACTATACAGTACGTCGTATCATATCTACCCAAGAACCTTAACTTGTACAAGCAAAATGTACCTGTTAGTTTTCAAAGTATTCCTCAAGGCTCTTGCTCCATTTACAAGTACCTACTGTATAACACTGACAAGGATGCTTTTTCAAATGTAAGCACAGGATGTAATCCTGTTTCACAGCTTGCATGTAAAGGTTTAATACAATGGCACTCATTTTAAAGAAAGTTCAATGCTTTTCCTCAGCAATGATTTGCCAAAATACTTCTACTCTCTCTAAATAGATAACAGTATCCAGATACAGTATTGCAGGGGCATTGTGCAAAACAAGAAAAATAATAATCCATAAATACCATATGCATTCATAATGGGAAGATTGTACCCAATAACCACATTAACAGAGCAGAGAGCAGTCTTACCCTCACACGATTCAGATGTAATGCTGTTTGAACCCACAAGTTTCAAACGGAAGACGGAATGTGAACGAGATGACCGCTCGTTCATTTTAGTTTCAGCAACTGCTCTCTGTTGCTGAGCCAAATGTAAAAGATGATGAACTTCAGTCTCATCTGTCACCTTCACAACCTGACAAGTATTGACAGAAGTATATCAAAGAGAGATCCTCATAAACAGTGATAATAGAAAGTTAATTACAATGCAACAAGGAAAAGAAAATAATAAACATACACAAAGAGCAAAGAAATTAAATTACAAGGAAAGTAGCTGGCTTGTGGAACAGGTCTGGGTTCAGTATGCCAGACTTCACCAGTCTGACATGGATCTGTAAATCTGTAAATCAGTACACTAATACAAGAACAATATTGAGAGTTGGGAAATGGGTTGAATGAACATTTATAACTATTGTGTTCAAATGGTGCTAAAAATGCATCGCCCATACTCCAACTAAACATTACGACGAAGCTAAAACATATCAACCGATTGATAGTCATAAATATTTGTATTTCCATTGCTGTCACAAATAATCTATTGTAAATACACTTGTGCTTTTCTCTAAACAATTCCCTTGCAAACATTTTGACACAAAATTTATAGTTGCAATGAAACATGTAACTGAGAAAATTGTAAACTTTTTTTGCATGGCTGAGGGAGCCCAGAATGCTGCTGGGCTCTTCATGCTCAGGAACATGCACAGAGGCCACACTGCCAAAGTCTTAACACATCATGGGGCATGCCTTTTATTCTTTATAAATAGCTTTACAAAAGACATGATGTATCTGCTCATCACACTTTGGCTTGATAAAATAATGGAATTGGCAACCTCAATGTTCAATGGCTACTTTCTGGTAACCGCTAAGCCTTAGGATATTATAATGTGAAAAGTTGCATGGTATGTTGTGTTCTGGTATTTTAAATTTATCTGAAAATACTGTTTATGGTTTGTGTATGGTACTGTGAGAAAAAATAAATAAATAATTACGGAAATCCATAAGCAAGTGTGGTGTAATATAAATGCCATTAATGCAACGATTGCCATTTTTCTTAAAATCAAAAACCTCCTTTCCTTATATTACTAATTTTTTCTATGGGCTAATTCCTTAAACTCCATGAAATAGGAAAAATGGAATAAAATGATGTTAAATGAATGAATGAACAAAAATTTAGAAAGTATGCCAATTGGGGATACTTAGCAAGTTACTTACTCTTAGATTGCTCACAAAGGTTTCATTCTTTTTGCTGTCAGTCAATTTAATTTCGTAGGTAAGACTTTTGGAGTCTTTGGAAGAGGCAAGAAGATCCCTAATGGTTTCGTTATAAATCTCTAGAAAGCTTGCTTCAACTGTGTAAATCCAGCCCTATGAAGAGAAAAAGAATATTAGGCATTATAAAACATGGCGTTGTTGAAGGCACTAAATGGTGGTTTGATCACATGGCGATGATCAAGAAAGAGACACGCCTCCTGTCTTCCATGCCAGTCAAATTTGCAACAATAACATTTATGAAGTATTTATAAAATGACAAATAACAATAAGTCTATACAAATTTAAAACCTATCTTAGAACTATCACAAGTAACTGAAAAGGACGAACGATTAAAGTGTTACTCAACACTCCCGTGGTCCAATGTGGCAATCTGCAGGCATAAGAAAAACCACAAAAGCTACAGTCCATCTAGGGCCTACATCACTTGAAGACTAAACCCCCTCCCATCATAACATGAATCTTTCAAAGTGGTAGTCCTGTTCACATATCTAGAGAAGCAGGACAGTAGCAAGTGAGTGAACCCACCATCAATAACGCAGGTTTCTCGTAACACATTACAGACTATCGCATCGAAAGATTTTGGGATCATGGAGAGGTAAACAAACCAGAGAAGTCCCAAGAAACCAGATATCTGTCCCTAAAGTTCCAATTTGATTTCCCAAACCCTTCAGCCGAGAGGTCCAAACAGGACTAGGCTTTTTCAAACAGAAGGAAGTGCTGTTTCATCAGATCGTGTATTTATACATGTGGTTATCTTCTTGAGGTTATCTTGAGATGATTTCGGGGCTTTTTAGTGTCCCTGCGGCCCGGTCCTCGACCAGGCCTCCACCCCCAGGAAGCAGCCCGTGACAGCTGACTAACTCCCAGGTACCTATTTACTGCTAGGTAACAGGGGCATTCAGGGTGAAAGAAACTTTGCCCATTTGTTTCTGCCTCGTGCGGGAATCGAACCCGCGCCACAGAATTACGAGTTCTGCGCGCTATCCACCAGGCTACGAGGCCCCTAATGCACAATTGTGGGTATGCACAAACCTAACCAAGCTTTACTCCCACCATAAAAGCTGAGGTGGGTAGGCTTTGAACACAAGTCAATAAGTGAGGAACAGAGCAAGAGAGTGGGAGACAAACATCCTAGACAAAAACAACTGTGCAATTAAATTGTAAATACAGCGGAACCTCGAGATATAAACGTCCCTCTTTACAAATTTTTTGGGTTACAAGCTCAATTTCAAAAGTTACGAGTTTACGAGCTTAAACTTATATTATTTCTTATGGGAAAAGTCATTTCAGTTTACAAACTGTTTCTGAGAACGGATTAAATATGAAAAACAAAGATATCACCGTAACGTGAAATAGCAGGTTTATTTACACGAGAATAAATACAGAAAACCTGGAAAGTTACATGCTTATCAATGTTGGTGTGAAGGGGATGCCTGAAAGCCCTTCACTGCCAGCCCTAACTTACTCTTCAATTACCCATATTCAAAGTATACCATACTACTTACTGACAGACAAACCTAGAAAAATCAATGTTGCACTAAATAAACACAGTATTTTACACACACCACTAAATTATTAAGGAGGTCTGGTTTTGATGGTAAATGCTATGAACATCCTGAAGTTGAAATAATTTAACAATCTATAACTATGAAATTTTATAGAAAAGACAAACTAAGGTAGGTTGAGCCGGGAGCTATGGTGCGGATGGAAAACATTTTTATGAAGTGTGTATATACACACACACACAGTATTCTTTTGCAAAAATAGTGGTAGACAGTTGGAACAAGTGTGGTGGTGGTGGCCAAAATCGTCAATAGTTTCAAAGCATATTGTACTCTGTATGACAGAGTACTGGGAAGACTGGACACCATGAGCATAGCTCTCATCCTGTAACTGCACTCAGGTAATTACACTCAAAAAAAGTTTAATTACAATATATGTAATATTAGGAAATATTTATACAATTTGTGTCTAAACCAGGTGAAAGAGAAGCCTACAAAAGAGTAGCCTAAGATTAACTCAAGAAGATACACTAAATGAAAATCAAAAAGGTTAAAATATTTACTAATAATTTGTCTAGTGCATCCTAAAATAAAATAATACTGTACATGTACATGCTGGCCAATAATAGTACTGTATGTTAATTCTGTAAACAAATATTTGTACCATATATGCAAAACAGACAAAACATTCATAAGGTGCATGTCATACATAGGACACCATAGTACCCAAAAGGAGAACAAGACTTCACATAACCCAGGAGGACTCGATCTACTCAAACTGAACTTCCTAACAAAAGCCCAAAGCGGTGGCTTAGTTGCAAGAGGCAATACTCGGCATGCATGCTCCAGCAGAAAGTCATTTTATCACTTCAAGCAAACCTAGTATTCCCCTTTTCCAAACAATACAGAATATTTCCTGGTAATAAGGACCTATATATAAAAATATTAACAATTACAATGTATTAATAGTTATTAGTATATAATATACTATATTTAGGTGAAATGCATTAAAATTAATTTATAAATATATTATATCAACAGATGCTTTAATTACTTGAAATACCCAAAATTTATTTAAAATCCATCATGTAAATCTTTATACTGCAACAAGCATTAACCAACTAAATGTGTGGGGGCCCTAATAGGAACACTTTATATATACATTTCACTAAAAAAGAATTACAGTACATATTCAAAGCAAAAATCATACATACTTTATCCTTCAGATCATTCATGGTTCTAAACAGGTGCTTCACAGTCCGTGGAATCATGCCCTCAAGATCTTCTATACCTGGGACACCTTCCATTGTGAAGGTCTTGCCAGATCCTGTCTGTCCATAAGCGAACACACAAACATTATACCCATCGAGAGCTGACTGAGACAGCTGTGAAATCTCTTCAAAAACGTCAGCTTGGGTAGAACTAGGGCTAAAGACTCGATCAAACGAGAATTCAAAGGCGCCATTTCCACGTCCTTTCAGGCCAGACATTGTGCTTCCATTCGGATCTAGAAAAATTCATAAAATAGGTATGATTTGATCACAAGGCAATAAAGGGCAGAATCTACTCTTCTAGCCCAAAACCTAATGATACAAACATTTCCACAAAATAATCTTGGAAAACAAATGTTACTTAAAAAGTCATAATATTGAATCCGGAATAACTGAACAATAATCTGACACAGAGATACGAGACACTTCCAATGTTTCAGTCTGTCCTAATATTCCAGGATGAATTGAAAATTTATAACTTTTTTTCATTCTTAAAAATGAAGTTTTGGTTTTCAACCAATGTTAGCTCCTTCCTCCCCCCCTCCCTCTCCCACCTTTTTTCTTGTACAATCTACAAAATTAGTAGCACAAAATAATGATTTTTTGGGAGGATGCAACAGTCCACTTTTGTATGTTTGACCAATAGCTGTCACACGTACTATCATTTTTGGATGACATTGACGCCTTTCTTCCAAACCACTTCGATCCGACAAGAGAAGGTAAAACTCACCTCCACCAATCTTGACGACCTCAAGAGTTCGCTCATCAAGGAAGTTTATATGATGAACTACATCTGAATCGCCGTTGTTCTTACGCTCGTCTCCAATCAAGGGACGAACTCTGCAGAAAACTCTAATGTTACCCTGTAAAAATAAAAAAATGATGTATTGCAAATACCAGCCCTTTCCCCTTTGTTATGTTCTGAAACACCGTATAGATGTAGAGAGAATCAGTGTCAATAGCTGTACTTACCATTCAGTAACTATAGGGAAGAGGGGCTTAGGTGTTTATGTCCTAAGGGCACCACTTTTCAGTAAATAATGAAGCAGGTGGTCCAACCCAGTTTCCAAATATTTATTGAAATGTCAGTGCATAATCCTATTCTTATTTTCTTATAGTCAACATTTAGACCGAATCTATGTAGCCATATATTTTTAGTACAAAATAAAGACAGAACCAAATGCAAGAAATACCTTTCCTGACAATGTGATATTTAAGCTCAGAGTGAAGATACTCTTGGAGGCAATCATTTGGGTGCTGCAGCATTTAACCCTAACACGGCTCACAATTAAAAGTCCTACATCACAGTATGGATGGAAAAAAATCTCACAAAACAAATTTAAAAAAAATGCACATGGAAATTCCTGAACATGAGGTAATCACAAACAAGTGAAGTCATTTAAGAGTTAGAAAATTTGTTCCTGAAATTTACCAAACTATTATATTGTTACAAACTAAAACTTGTTACAACTTTAACAGAACTTGGCCAACTCTGTACATGATAACCTCACCTAAATCATTCTCTATTAAATTTTAATTGCTTTATCCAAGTCAATAAATACCAAAAACACACCATTTTAAATCATCTGTGTTTTGCCATATGCCAGCCATTGACAGTCTTCCTGTTAAATATAAATTATTTGGTATTCAGAGTTCATAGACACTGTCCTTTGACAAGTTTACAGGGATTGAGCTCTGACCGTGACCTGGTCAACATGTACTCCTTGCACAACATTAAATTTGATGAGAAAATCTGTAGGAGCCTTGATGAGGATTTGAACCTATACACTGAGTATCACCAGACATGCTCTAGACAATTAGTCCAGAGCGTGTGTCTGGGAATACCCAGCGCATAGGTTCGAATCCTCATCACAGCTCTTACTGATTTTCTCATTGATACATCACGTTACTGTGATTTCTCAGTGTATTAAATTTTATCATCATACATTTTTATTGCACTGTGTACGTCATTTCCCCCCCCCCCCCCCCAAGGCCACAAATAAGACAGCATTTTGGCCAAGTCAAAAGCAACATTCAACAGGAAATACATTAATTACATTTTACACAAATGAATATCTGATAACCATAATCAAATTACAGTAATAACACACCATACCTTTAATTCGAGAACTTGATTATGGAGTTTCCTCCTCGCGTTCTCCCCTTCCCGAAGCTTAGTTTCCAAGTATTCGATCAGCTCCTTCTGCTGAACCACTTTCTCTTCCAATTCCGTAACTCTCTTATTACGGTCCTCGAGAAGCAACTTTGTTGTGGACAATTCTGATCCCATTCCAGCTTGTGCACTCGTCAGGTGCGATACTGTTGACTGAACATAATTGCTGATTAAACATCACATTACAGTAATTTCAGGAAATTGATGGCTTTCAAATGAATGAATTTAATAGACTGACAGACATGTACAGTATTCCAAATTCTTCAAACTATCTTAAACATTACCCCATTACCTACTTTCATGGGGGTAAGGCTGCAACTGCTTGAAAATGGGAGAACAATGCAGTAAAGGTCTAACTAGATATGCTTAGATTGTACCTGATCAAGTGGGAACATCCCAGATCAACATATTTCAGAATACAAACAATGGTGCAATAAATGACTGACAAAATAAAAGTTTAATTGCAGCTTGATAATACCGCTGCACACTATGAAGTTAATGCATTGAAATCCCTAGATGGCAGAATTATCTGCAAGGCCCTGTCACCGAATACCAGATCTTTAGTTCAGCCTATGGAACAGGAAGTAATTATATTCACGCAGCCAGAGTTGTACCACAGAATTGATGGAACAACTGCTGCTAGGCGATATAGTTGAAAAGAAAAATGACAACAGAAATATGAAAATAGATAATTAGATGCTATTTATAATGGAAAAGGCACAGAAATAGGTTAAAGTATCTACATTGAGAGCCTGGGGCAAGGTAATACAGCTTGCAGAGTTGATAGTGATAATATTGGTAAAGGAAATAATGAAGTAAATATTTACCAAAATACTTAGTTCTTTAATAAATGGTGCAATTCTACTGCAGCATTCATTAAGACAAAGTATAATGTGTCCATGCAACTTATTAATTTATTTACAAACCTTGAGTCCAGACACTTCTTCTTGTCGTGCTGAAAGTTCAGCCTCCAGCGACTTCATTTGTCGTTCAAGGGACGATTGGTTGAATTCAAAATTCTGAATTAAACTTTCAAAACGTCGTTTTTCTGAGCTTCTTTCATCAAGTTCAACTCTGTACAGAGATACATGGATTTAATATTTAACATTTTTGCAGAATCTTGGTTATTATGCACTACACAGATGCAATATATATTAAAACAAAATTAATTTCCATTATCAGGGACAGGAAGCTCATATTTAGGTGCACCGAGGTCCTCCTTTGTCAACCAACACTAACCCTTCCCAGGACGCAACCCCACAATAGTTGCCTAACTTCCTCATACCTATTTACTGTGATGTGATTCTTACCTTTCTTGTCCTAACAGCTCTTTGTTATTTCCTTGTCACAACAATCTGCTCATTCTTCCACAGATCCATGCAACAGCACTCGCCAGCTTATCATTTCTAACTAACCATTGCTTGAATATCTACCACATGACAAAAACATCTGTTTATGCTAAGAAATCAGTATAAATTTATATTTGTAAATACCAACAAACTTACATTCTTGCCTTAGCTGGTAATAGCTTTCACACCTTGTACATTTATCTTTGCAAGGCACCATCTTACATTTCCCAGTCAATTTCATCTTCCAAAACACACACATCCACATAATGGTATAAAAATTATCAGCTTCAAGGTACAATATTAAATTTCATAACTATATTTAACAGACAATAATTACACACCTAAGATTATATTTGAGTCGGTCAACTTCTTCTTGATGTGCTTGAGAGAGTGTCTGTGTCTTCTGCAGATTCTTATTAAGATCCTGTTTCTCAAGTTCCAAATTTTCTATCCGCGAGTTATAATTCTTAAGTGTGGCAGACAACTCATCCCGCTGTACTGCTTGGTTCTTGACAAGATCCTCCATGTCTTGAAGGCGTCCCTTCAGATCCCATGCTGCTCTCTTAGGCTTTCCTGGCAATACAAATCAACATATGAGTAGTTACCAAATAACTTTTGGGCTTATGAAAAATTTGGTTTGGCACAAACAATTTGTCAACCTCTCACAGCATTCAAAATGGAACTTAATTAACAATTCCACAGGATACCAGATCAACCAGGCTGTAATTCACATGTCAAACTGCATGCAATGGCCTCTAATAGCCTTATTGACCAAACCACTAATCAGGAGGCCTGGTTAGAGATGTGGCCGTGAGTCTTTGATCCTCCAAACAACCTCACAGTAACCCCCCAACAAAATAAAAATGAATTTACAGTTGTAAATATAGGAATTGCATAGAGTACCGTGGAATGTGGAACAGGGGAAGGGAACTATTAGGATAAAGTGCCAAGTCATTATGACTATATAGCACTAGTGGAATGGGGGAGAATGTGTCACACACAACCTATAAATTATGTGAAATAGTATATATATATTATATATATATATATATAATATACAAATATATATATATAATTGCATATACATATGAAAACTCACACCCCAGAAGTGACTCGAACCCATACTGCCAGGAGCACACTGCTGGCGTACAGGATCCCTTAACTGCTCGACCAACACGACTGGACAAAGGAAGATGGTAGCCGAGGCTATTTCCATCCCCCCGCCGGCACTCGGTTGGTAATCTTGGGCATGGTATTTTATCAAATCACCTCATTCTTTGGGCCACACATGAGGAACAACTATTAGGGATCCTGTACGAGCGGTTAAGGGATCCTGTACGCCAGCAGTGTGCTCCTGGCAGTATGGGTTCGAGTCACTTCTGGGGTGAGAGTTTTCAGTTGCATATAGTCCTGGGGACCATTCAGGCTTGTTCGCATTTGTGTTCCTCACTGTAATATGATAGATATCTGCTATTTGCTCTCATCCTATGACTATACTTAGTAACTGTTTAGGCAATTACACACAAACACAAAGTTATTTATATCTACATATTTTGAGAAAAATTCATAGGAGCCATGAGGAGGATTCAAACCCACTCACTTGGTACTCCCAAGTGAACACCCTAGACTACTACACCATTACTTTCATATTCATTCATTCATTCAGCATGTATAGAACTAGTGTTACAAATAAATATTTCAAGTCCCCACCTCAGTATCTACTTTACAAACTATTTCAACATTTCCTTAATACACATTTATTAGAAACTCCCAATATCATATGCCTATCTTCCCTAACTCCAACAATAAAAAATGTGATATCTAAATTCACCATTCTTTTGACCACACTTCACATTATTCCAAAACTCCTATTTTATTATATTTAATATCATTCTAATTGCAGCCAAAAAAATTTAAAATGCTAAAACAGAACCTCTGAAAAAATTGGGTTAACATTCAATAAGATGATTTAACCCCAAATTAATATAAAATGAAGGTGCAAATTAAGTATATATACTTAGGAGAGAAATATGCATACTACTGTACTAACCTTTGCTAACTGTCTCTCCATTGTCCTTGTTGAGTATCTGTGTCGGCTTGGAGCTCTTGGTACCTACAGAGGACTGGTGGATATTGTTGACACGATTTGTTATATTTGTTCCAGGTTTGCGGCCTCCAATTCCTGTAACATGTGCATGTCACATTTATGAATATACAATCTCGAGTGCCATGCCATACACCGCATGCCATGTGCAACATATACAGCAACAATGGAATACAACCGAGGTGTGAATAGTATCAAGTATAAACTAGAAATATATAAGAAACTAAATGACTCATAATGGTAAAATTTTCTATATTTATGGTAATAACATACAGCCTTGCCTCTGAAGAAAAATGCAGTGAAGAATATAGCCTAAACTGTTTAATTCATCAATTTAATACAGTGATCACTAACTTGTCTTTTACTTTAATAGGACATAATTTGTCCTAATTAATGAAGTACTGCATAATGACTGACTGCAGAGAGTGAAAGTGTGTGAGTGAATGAGACAAAGTTGGAAAAAGATGGACCGAGACACTGATTGGTGACCAAATTAAACAAAATAATAACAAAGGTGCTTGTATTTCATACAAATCGAAGTGCCAATACATCTATAGTCAATCTTGCCTACATGCAGATTTCAAGGTCAAATATGAGGATGTATACCAAGAAACAATTTACCTTCTGATCTCAGCAGAGCCTCTGCTATAAATCTCGCACACCCTGGAACCCCGAGATCTACCAGCTGCCCTCCTATTTCAATACAGTTCATATCTGGAGTTTCAGAATTCACAGGACTACTTCCATATTTTGGGATATTGGAGAGAACTGTGCTGGTCTGTGCTTCAGGATTTGGAACACTGAAAGCTTTGTCACTTAAACACAGGGAACCTATCCTTAATTTAAATACAAATACATGTAGGCACACTTATTTGTTTGGTTTTTCAACTCTTCTATACATTCACAACCATACTCTTAGTACAAATTTCTACTCTGAAAAACTAATGCTTGCTAAAATATCCCAAGTTTGATCGACATATTGATCAACCAGTAGGAACACACTGTGGGTCGGTGTGCATGTGTATTTTTTATTTGTTTCTGCAGAATCGAGCTATTAGCTCTTGGACCCCGCCTTTCTAACCAATCTATTTTTCCTCCATTATGTATACTACATATCTCTCTCTCTAACCAGCGCATGCACACACAGACTAGGACAGGTGGAAACCTAGTACCCAGATTATACAGACAAATAATTTTTTTCCAGCATCAGACTAGTTAACAAATTAAATAAATTAAGCAGTGATGTGATGGTGGCAGATTCTATGCACAGTTTCAAATGTAGATTTAATAGCACTCAATAGGCTCCAGAATCTGTACACCAGTTGATTGACAGTTGAGAGGTGGGACCAAAGAGCCAAAGCTCAATCCCCCTCCCTGCAAGCACAATTACACCAGTCGATTGACAGTCGAGAAGCGGGACCAAAGAACCAGAGCTCAACCCCCGCAAACACAACTAGGCGAGTACAACAATACGTGTATGTCACACATATCCCTAGGAAGCAGCCCGTAGCAGCTGTCTCCCAGGTACCTATTTACTGCTGGGTGAACAGAGGCATCAGTGAAAGAAATTCTGCCCATTTGTGCAGAGAAATCCAGGACCACCACACTCCAGCATCACAGAAACCCTGGACCACCACACTCCAGCATCACAGAAACCCTGGACCACCACACTCCAGCATTACAGAAACCCTGGACCACCACACTCCAGCATCACAGAAACCCTGGACCACCACACTCCAGCATCACAGAAACCCTGGCCCACCACACTCCAGCATCACAGAAATCCAGGACCACCACACTCCAGCATCACAGAAACCCTGGACCACCACACTCCAGCATCACAGAAACCCTGGACCACCACACTCCAGCATCACAGAAACCCTGGCCCACCACACTCCAGCATCACAGAAACCCTGGACCACCACACTCCAGCATCACAGAAACCCTGGACCACCACACTCCAGCATCACAGAAACCCTGGCCCACCACACTCCAGCATCACAGAAACCCTGGACCACCACACTCCAGCATCACAGAAACCCTGGCCCACCACACTCCAGCATCACAGAAACCCTGGCCCACCACACTCCAGCATCACAGAAACCCTGGACCACCACACTCCAGCATCACAGAAACCCTGGCCCACCACACTCCAGCATCACAGAAACCCTGGCCCACCACACTCCAGCATCACAGAAACCCTGGACCACCACACTCCAGCATTATTGAAAACCTACAGCATCAGACAAAAAACAAACTGTACTGAGAGTATAATTGTGTACATACCAACTGATGACAGCCGAGCTGTTGAAGCAGATATATTTGAGGGGCGACCAGTGAGACTGAGCGATGATGTACCAGCTCTCGTAAAGGCACCCCTCCCAGAATTCCGATCTCTTAGTCCTTGGGCCGATAGATTAGCCATGGAGACAGATCTACAGTATATTCAAAAAACTTTATTAACATAAAATACAATACAAAAATGAGAATTGTAATGCACACCCAGCAAAACTAGATCTAATTTAACTAGCAGATACCTACATGTCAACAGTCAGTTATTACACACAATTTGTACCTACAACTTACCTACGAAGCTTTCCAACAGCAGGAGCAGGTGGCCGACCACCGCGCCTTGCTGCAGTGGGTCGCATCTCTGTTGCCGAATCTTCAGATTCTGTTTGGAAAGAATATTAACAATTAAGCAATTTTAGGAGTGAAATTCAGAATTGTGCTCTATATTATTATTATAATAATAAAATTATATATACAGTATACATATATATATATAGTTAGTATTAAAGTTGAGCTGGGGTGAAGATTATTCCTCTTATTATATTATTATTAATAATATCTAAAATATAACTACTGTACAAAAATAAACCGTTCATGTACCATTAGAGCTAGATGAACTGAGCTTCAATCTCTTCTCTGATGAGATTGATATGTCATTGCCACTGCCATGTCGCTTTAGAGGCGAGCCTGGGAGTTTAAGCCCTGATGGCTGAGGTGCCCTAAGACGGCTGGTTGCAGATGGCAGTTTAGACATCGTGCTAATTCTGAAATGAGAAAAATCCAACAATTATAACAGGTGGTGGTAAAGTAATGAAATACAAGTCCTGGGACGTTATTCTTGGGATTTCAAATTTTTACTAATAATGGGACAATACTAAAATCTACCGATTCCAATACTGTACCAATGACAATTCTACTAAAGCCTTGATTCAAATGCTTTTGAAAAATATATCTGGATACTCGGAAAAATTAAAGCTTTACATTATGACCGTGGAAAATGTATTAATATTATAATTAGATTAATTTAAGAATATAAGGAAATTTGGAATAGATTTAAGAATAGAAAACAGCAACTCCAACGACGTATTTGCCGTATTAGTGGCCCAGCAATCACTTATAGGGTGAATGCACAACACTTAATTTCTTCCTGTTTCTAATGCTCACATATACTGTATATCATGCACAATATATTATTTTCAATACAGTATTTTCTGGAAGGAATTCGATAATTTGGGCAGATATAGTTCAAGAGTGTTATAAGCTTATTATCTTCAACAATATAGAATAAAGATAGTCGACTGCTAGTTTTCCCAATATATTTATTCATTCTGTGTGTTCTGTGGTCATTAGTATATCCCAAATTTTGTATTTATCAATGGCTTTTTTTAAAGTCAGTTGCCAGGTCATAAAGAACTTTTAATGTAATACTTGATTGTTAATCGTAATTTAACAAATTTTAATTATTACTTGAAAATAAAAATTTATTTTATTAAATGTTAATCCTTTTAAGAATCAGAAATCATAACTAATTTCTCTCTATTCTAATACTATACCGATCCCAATTACTGAAAAATACAAGATTCTTCTATTTCTCAATACCAATTCAATTAATTGTCCCATCATTAATATTCTACCCTAGAATTTTTTTTTAGTAGAATATACTGTTCAGAACCTGCAGCTGTAATTTATACATAGTGCAATGATTACAGACATTGTATGGAGTTTAGGGTGTTGCTAAAGTGTGGTGAATGCAACGAGGACAGGGGAACATCAGTAGGAGTTTAGACTTGGCGAGATAAACACAGGTTGCTATACCAAAGGAACGGGGGCAGGTGATAACAGTATATCATAACGAATTTTAGATTAGAATCCTAGTGTTAGGACTGGGGTGATTATCTAATGCAGGTTGATTCTGATAGTTTGTCATTGTAGTTTTAACAACTTTTGTAATTGTGCCAGCCTCTTAAGTACTGTCAGCTCCACAATTGTACATACAGTACTTCAATGTACCAAGCACAGTAGTATACATCAGCTCATTATAGTGTCTCAAATTCAATCCCCAGGCAGGACACAGTTGGGCAAATTTCTTTCACTTGATGCCTCTGTTCACTTAGCAATAAATAAGTACAGTGGCACCTCGACTTACGATTGCTCCGACTTACAATAATTTAGAGTTACGATGTAAATTTGATCGAAAAATGTGACTACTTACGAGTGTCGTCGACTAATGATATTTGTTGGTACACGTTTGGGTCGACCGAGTGCGTGGTTCCCGGTCACACAGGCCAACCTGCCTCAGTTTACTAGAGCTGCCCACTCAGTGACAATCACGCTTGTAAGAAATTCCGTTTTTGTGGCGATTTTTACTTTTTGAACATAAAACTGATTATTATATATCATGCCATGGGTCACAGAAAGTCAGTGGTAAGGTCTAACCTAAGAAAATAGTTGTGAGTTGAGGCAGTAGAGGATATCCCTTCCTCATAAAGAAAATGTGTGAAGCATGGGAAAAATTGCAAAGTTTTGTTGAAAAACTCACCCAGATAAAGCTGTAGCAGGCTATTGCATTGACCTTTTAAATGACAATGTGATGTCTTTCTTAAGATAACCTCAAGATACAGGCAAGTGTTAAAATGTAGGGAAAAACAAGTGTTTTTAGACAGATTCTTAGTAAGACAAGCAAGCGGTGAGCCACAAGCAGGCCCTAGTGGTATGCAGGCAAAACATGCCAGTGTATCCCAGAAAAGTGATCACTGCCTGATGTTATAATGGAAGGGGACTCCCCCCTCATCACCATCTTCCATAATCCATCGAGTCCTCCATAAAAGTAAGATAAGCATATTTACTGTATTGAAGTTAGAAAACAAAATTGTATTCAGTATAAAATGTATTTTGTAAGTTAATATTTTGGAGGGTGGGGGAACGGATTAATTCAATTTCCTTTATTTCTTATGGGAAAAAATCACTTCGACTTACGATCCGTCTCTGGGAACGGATTAACATCATAAGTCGAGGCCCCACTGTACTCAGCAAATTCTTTAATTATAAGTTTACTTTTTATATTTTTCATTATTGTCTGAATAAATCACTTAACGTGTAAAAGTTACTTACATAAAATTTGACCAGAGCCCAGGCTGGGTATGCTTGGCTTAGCTTAAGTAAGGCCAGGTTAGTTTAATTTATTTATTTATATACAAGAAGGTACATTGGGTTAGAGAGAATACATAGCATAGTATTTACAATCTTGTAAAGCCACTAGTACGCGCAGCGTTTCGGGCAGGTCCTTAATCTAACAATTTTAAGTAGGTAATATTTAATTAATATTTTAATATCATTGGCAGACTCTTTGTTATGTCTTTGGCATATTATAAATAATTATTGTCCCATAATAATGATTTTAATTTAATTCAGAAGACAGTTTTTACATTCTTACGGGCTTCACTTACGGCCTCACCATAGCCCATGCTACATGGAACTTGTTCCAGTAGCTGAATCTAAAAATCTGTCAATCCATCCTTCTGAAGATATTATTATTATTCAGCATCAGATTGAATAGTTGGCACATAAATACATATTGAATAATAATACCTCAATGAGGCAGTGTGCATGGCCCGAAGCCATCAGATGAAACAGGAAAAACACCTGGAACAGAATTAGCACAAAACAATAAGCGACACACATCAAACAATAAACAAAGAACAGGTGAATGAGAATAAACACAAAGCACAGGTGAAAGAGAACACAATATGAGGTGAAACGAAAAAAAAAAAAAAGCCATTCGAGAGTTGGTACGAGAAGGCAAGACGCACCCCGGGGGAGTGAGAGACGCGGCTACAGCTTAATTCTCACTACCACTTCCTCCAGGGACGCTGCAGGAGACGCAACATGTGACGCAGCACTCACCGGCGGCGCGCTAAGTGGCGGTGATGACTCGATATTAACAGCTCTGTCCCTCACTTGATTACTATTCTCTTAAAATTTTCACTCGGAGAAGACCTCTGTCCTGCACGGTTTTGAAACGCGAAGCCAAACGTAAACACAGGTTGTGATTGGTAGAGAGCCAGGGGGTGCGTCCGCCAATCAGAGTAGTCAATGTTTAAATCCCGCGAAAGGAGCGTCAGGAAGCGCAATAAGGGAGAATAATGGGAATATAATGGCGCAATAATGGGGAATAGAAATAATATGTGAACCTATAGCAAGTTCTTGATCTACACTGTGTAATATCATACAAAATAGGGTAGCAGCACTTTGCTCTGTATATCTAATTTTACTAATAAAAAGGGTAGTGTAAGAATACCTCAATAATAATAATAATAATGTTTATTCAGGTAAAAGTACATACAATTGAAATGAGTTACAAACAGAAGGTTGGAGTTCTAGATAAAGCTAGTACATACTACGCCTAAAACCACTAATATGTACAGCGTTTCGGGCAAACATACTTTGCGCAAGGTGCAGATACGAATTGCTGAAAGTAGCGAGCTGACGGCCTAAATGTAGCGAATTTGTAATTTTTTTTATTAACAATCTTAGGTATACACAACAATGTGCTGTTATCCTGTTATATATGAAAGATTACACAATATAGGTAAAAAACAAGCTGTAAGCTCATCTAATGAATAAATACACACAGGCCATTGTAATAACTGGTACGCACTCCACTGCTACCATTGTAATATTAGACACAAACACCGTGGTTAAACTGATGGTAATTGTACAGGCATCTTGGGGAAAAGCTATTTCCAATTACAATATTTACTAGTGACCTAAATTGATGCTTTATAATTTAGTAATATGGGAAGCTGTGGTACGTCGGGCGCCTAACAGGCGCCCGAATAAATCCACTCTTGTGGATTTATTTATTTGATATATACGCTATTGTTTTTTTATTGTGATTTCTGTGTCTAGTTCATCTAATATCCCCATCTCACAGGATGGTTAGTCATACATGGAATCAGGGGAGAAAATACCTGCCTCAGTACAAAAACAAATAAACTGACTAAACAGCAACTTCATGATTTTCTGGATTTGTAGTTAAAGTAGCTCAATATTTTGTTTAGCGACTGATTCGGTTTTCAAAGTATTATATTTAAATGCATGGAGAAACACTATATGATTTAGTGATTGCATTAATATTTCATTGCATGTATTTAAAAAAAATTGATCATAGGATAACGGGAATATTTGCTCCATGAAACATAATGGGTGTAGTCTTCACATTTGAAGACTATCAAGATCTTCTTCGCCTGTATCCACACCCTGATTTGAGGAATGTGAAATATAGCTTATTGGCAGGATCACAGTACATTAAAAATAGTTGCCTTGCAACATACTTATCACAAGAGCAAGAAGCGATTTGGTAGTGAATTGTTCAAGAATCCTACTGAACACTACACTATTGTTCCTTGCTAATCATCGTATTCCTGATAAAGGTATCAACTGTAAGCGTTCCAGCATTTATAAATCTGTAAATCTCTCTTGAATGAAGATCCGTGGAACCAGCTGTAGTTTTCTCTTATTATGAAGTCGATGTTGAAAGATAATTCGTCAGACGCAAGAGAACAGATCAAATGCAAGGAATGACGTGCATTTGATACGAAATAAATAAAGGATATCCTTCATCAGTGTAAGGCGAGAGATGAGGTCCACACACAGTTCATGCCCTGTCCGGCCATTAGGCTGCTTCAAATCAACTCCAATATAGCCAAAATAATTGTCATTGATACAAGGCTTCAGAGGTAGTGCTTGTGACTAAAACTAGTCCCATAAACTGAGATAAAATCCTACTGTGTTTAGCTTTATAATATCAAACACAAATGTTCTTCACACGCAATATCTGTCTACTCATCTATAAGTTTATCTCTCGGAATGTTCGGTAATATGTTTATTGTTTGTGATGTGTGTTAATATATGTATGAACACGTTGTACTGAACTGGGTGAGGATAGCTTGAGCTACCTCATCCCTTTGTGTGTAATCCTCAATAAACTTATTTCAATTTCATCTATAAGTGCATACAGAAATCGCAATATCGTGATATATCAAATGAACAAATCCACAAGAGCCGTGCTGCGGGTTCGAACCTACGTACAGGATGTTCTATAAGTGGTTTACTGATGGTCCATCACTATATATTTGTACATTCCATCAAACAGTTATGTGCTATCACTTCAGGAGGTTGCTTGCAAAGACTTGCTTAAGACAGAAGAGCAGTCACTGACACACAAAGGCCAGAAAGTACGAGTATAAATAACTAAGGCATGTTTAGAACCGAGAATTATATGTACGGGCAACACAGAACATCCACTAGACAGTGTGCCATTAAAATTGCCAGAATTAGGCTGAGATATCCATATCTATGGCAGGTGGCTGCAGGTAATAAATCCCCCAATGGTAAACACTGCAATTGTAAACTATGTGAACAAGAGCTGGGACATACTCTCCAACACTATCTGTGATTGTCCTGTTATAAGTGACTTCAGAACAAATGGTATGAGGTACTCTGAGCTCTGTAATTACTTCATACACTCAGGAATATTGGAAGATATTCTTGTGCTGTAGCCAGATTTTGCTAGTGGAGCCTAATAGATCCTGCAGCCTTACAAGTTATGTTCTCTCCTGACTTAGTCAAAGTCGATTTGTTCTTGTACTGCAAATATATAAATCTCACAAGTTACATTTTTTTGTAAATTGTGTTATTTACTGTCTCCTGTCCTTTGCAATGTAAATCGCCATATCGGTAAATTGTAAAAAATGTATTTTTAAATTTATTCCACTTAGCGTCATATCAAACCCGAGTGTTAGAATTATTTACATGATAATGATCAGTGTTAGGGTAATATTATTTTAATGTAAAACGGAATAATATATTTACAATTCTGCAAAAATTATGCAAATTATATTTGCAGCTATTTTATAAATTTAGGTTCTTGAATTTCATTAACTGTAAACACTTGTACATTTATGAATAATGACTTACATTTTTAATCTCTAGTGCGGTTACTTTTACTACTGCTTTTGTTATTACTTCTACCGTTGTCATTACTGCTACTGTTGGCATTACTGCTACTGTTGGCATTACTGCTACTGTTGTCATTACTGCCACTGTTGTCATTACTGCCACTGTTGTCATTACTGCTACTGTTGGCATTACTGCTACTGTTGTCATTACTGCCACTGTTGTCATTACTGCCACTGTTGTCATTACTGCTACTGTTGGCATTACTGCTACTGTTGGCATTACTGCTACTGTTGGCATTACTGCTACTGTTGTCATTACTGCTACTGTTGCCATTACTGCCACTGTTGTCATTACTGCCACTGTTGTCATTACTGCCACTGTTGTCATTACTGCCACTGTTGTCATTACTGCCACTGTTGTCATTACTGCCACTGTTGTCATTACTGCCACTGTTGTCATTACTGCCACTGTTGTCATTACTGCTACTGTTGGCATTACTGCTACTGTTGGCATTACTGCTACTGTTGGCATTACTGCTACTGTTGTCATTACTGCTACTGTTGCCATTACTGCCACTGTTGTCATTACTGCCACTGTTGTCATTACTGCCACTGTTGTCATTACTGCCACTGTTGTCATTACTGCCACTGTTGTCATTACTGCTACTGTTGTTATTACTGATACTGTTGTCATTACTGCTACTGTTTTCATCACTGCCACTGTTGTCATTACTGCCACTGTTGTCATTACTGATACTGTTATACAAACCTCAGTTGGACCGCCGTGATGTCTTCAGTTGCAGCTAACAGTTGATGCCAGATATGGTACTATCCAAGCCCGTCCTCCTAAGGGTTCCCAACGTCAAGAAACTGTCGTACTAAAGTGCCATATCCTAACTTACCAGAGAACCCAAAACAGAAAACGGGACAGTATGTCAATTTCGCGAGCCACTTCCATTTTCGTTAGGGAAGTGCGTTAGGCTCGACTGGATTTGATTAAGTTAGGTTAGATTAAAGTTAGGTTAGATTAAAATAAGGTTAGGTTAGGTTAGGCTAGGCTGTGTACGTTAGGCTCGACTGAGTTTAATTAAGTTAGGTTAGATTAAAGTAAAGTTAGGTCGTGTAAGGTTAGGTAGGTTTTAAAATCCATTAGCGAGCCGACCTGTGCTCAATGTGACTTACATTCTCTTGTATGGATACTCGCCAGCCCTTGTATTTGAACGACAGGACCGACTATTCCACCAGGCTTTAACCAGAGCACAGTGGCCTACGTCCTCGGTTTACAACCTATAGATCCGGGAGAGAGGGAATTGTGAGGGGAATGCGCCAAGCCAATACGACTATATAGCACTTGGAAGAGGTCAGGATAAGGATTTGGGATAGGAATGGGGAAAGGAATAGTGCCAAACCACATTGAACGCCGACCTGCCGGGATTAATGTCCCCCGGGAGAACAGAAACGGTTCGGCAAGTTTCCTTTCATCTGGTGACTTTAATCACCCAGCTGTAAAATAAGTACCCGGGAGTTAGGCAACTGTTGAGGGGTTGCATCTTGGGAAAGATCAGCAGCTGGCCTAGGGTTAGGCCAGGTAGAGGTACAAGGGAGGCCTAAGGGAGACCCCGATGAATTTAAAAGTACAGGGTTCTTGTCCTCAACAAGGGTAATAATATATAACACCAGGAGACAACTCTTTAAGGTGATAGAGAAGCTGGTCAACACTTTGTCATAAACATTAGAGTAACTAGTTTGACTTTTTGGGGGGTTTATTTAAAATGGCGTCCAAAATGACAGTACTTATAATGACTGTGCAACAAAAGTGAAAAAAGTTCACATTTGTACTAATAATTTTTGTAGAGGATCTGAGAAAGGCTGAGGTTTTCTAGGCCTAGTACACCACATATGGACTAAATTAGCCCTAATATTGTGGACATTAGGCCTAGGATTGTTTATTTAGGACTACGATAGGTTAGCGTTAGGATTAATGTTTGTTTTCGACATGTTCTCCAGAATTCCAATAGCATAAAACAGATTTTTTGTGTGTGTGTGGGGGGGGGGGGTACAATAAATAGCCTATTTTTTGCCCGCCCCCACCCACAGTTCCAACAAATATACTCTCTTTTGTTACAGCTGTTTTTAGTAAACATTTAACGTGATTGTAACAACTCTGGTTGTGCTGCAGTTTAATCCTTGCAAAACATTATGCTGCAGTTAGAACACCTGTGAAATATTGCGATAGTTAAAACACATGTGGAATATTGTGCTGCAGTTAAAACACCTGTGTGAACATTGTGCTGCAATTAAAACACATGTGGAACATTGTGCTGCAGTTAAAACACATGTGGAATATTGTGCTGCAGTTAAAACGCCTGTGGAACATTGTACTGCAGTTAAAACACCTGTGGAACATTGTGCTGCAGTTAAAACACCTGTGGAACATTGTGCTGCAGTTAAAACACCTGTGGAACATTGTGTTGCAGTTAAAACACCTGTGGAACATTGTGCTGCAGTTAAAACACCTGTGGAACATTGTGCTGCAGTTAAAACACCTGTGGAACATTGTGCTGCAGTTAAAACACATGTGGAACATTCTGCTGCAATTAAAACATATGTGGAACATTGTGCTGCAGTTAAAACACATATGGAATATTGTGCCTCAGTTAAAACACCTGTGTGAACATTATGCCTCAGTTAAAACACCTGTGTGAACATTGTGCTGCAGTTAAAACACATGTGGAACATTGTGCTGCAGTTAAAACGCATGTGGAACATTGTGCTGCAGTTAAAACACATGTGGAACATTGTGCTGCAGTTAAAACACATGTGGAATATTGTGCTGCAGTTAAAACACATGTGGAACATTGTGCTGCAGTTAAAACACCTGTGGAAAACTGATGGCATCATTACTATTAAACGCATCACACAGCTGACGTCTTCGCTGTTGATATACATTTGTATTACACCTTGTTTTCCGTTTCCAAGACTGTACTGCTCGTCTTCTCCGTTTCTGAGACTTCAATGTTCATCTTCTCCATTTCTGAGACTTCACTGCTCTTTCTGAAAAGGTAAAAATATAATAGTCTTGGAGGAAATTAGCTAGTAAGAAGCTTACAAAAAAACGATCAGATAGCTTCATCATAACTATCTTGTTTATCATCATAACTACTTTGTTTATCATCACAACGACTTTGTTTATCAGCATAACTATTTTGTTTCCCCACTTTCACGGAGAATACATGAGAGCAAATAGAAATAAAATAAAGATATCCACAACAGACACCCCCATATATTTGCCTGTTTACAAGTGCTAACCACAATGCTTGTTGTTAAGTACTTCCTATACTGTTTGAGTCTACGGTACTGAGGTAACAAGGCAAGCACTTTCTCCCCTGCCAGTTAGCAATGAAAGAACGGAATAAAATCCCTCTATACAAGGCCTAACAAACAACAAACCACCGTCAGTGGAAGAGGGAGCCTACTCTCTAGTCCTGCTGGAGGAGATGTGGGCGAGGTCGGTGATAGTGTCTGGGAGCGGCCTGCCTGCTGTCTCGCGCAGCGCAAGGGTTAAGAACCCTGCAATGAACGCCACCGCCGCGAAGATGGCTGACGGCACCCATGGTACCAGCGGACCCTGCATGGGAGGCAGCACATGAGAAGACACGTCAGGGGGAAACTAGATCCCACCCAAAGTATATAAACAGCAAGTTCCTTGGCTCTAAAGTGGTGGCACTGACCAGGTAGGTGGTGATGTAGGGCAGGATGGTGGAGGCCAACTGCGCGAATTCGCTGGCAGCCCCAATGCCCTGAAGGCGGACCTCGGTAGGGAAGAGCTCGGAGGCGTAGACGTAGATGATCTGGTAGGCGCCACTGATGCACACCTTGCCCCCCATGGCCAGGCTCACCACCACCCACGACCCGGAACCTGACCCAACAGTGGGTATCATTGTCTCACAACACCCTGCTATGTTATCATCTATCAGAGTACACATATATTATGTTATCATCTCTCTGAGTACATCCTGTGTGATTATTATTATTATTATTATTATTATTATTATTATTATTATTATTATTATTATTATTACTATTATGTTGTTGTTGTTGTTGTCAATTGGTAAATAAATAAAGTAGTTTATTTGTTATAGAAATTATATACACAACTCAGCAGATGGACTCAGGACAATGGAGCAAGTGCTCACCATAAGAGACTCTCTCCAAATATACTTTTTCACGCAAAGCACTTAAGTGTATACTGCCCTTACCTCAACCACTTCAGCTTGGTGAGCAGATTACAAGCTCTGAAGCCCTATTAACAATAATAACTTCGTGTCGAGGACGCCCTCGCAGCGCTACGAAGCTCGTAAGCTGTTGAGCAAATATATGGCAAGCCGCTATGATAAAGATAAGATGTACAGATCTCGTAGGTAGACACTAAGTGCTTTGTGAATCCCAGCACATCGGAGGAGAAGGACTCACCAGAAGGTATAAAAGCCAAGAGAAGGAGAAGGAGGCCACAGAGTATGTAGCTGACAGCGGTGGGTATCTTCCTGCCCCAGCGGTCAATGATGGGGGCGGTGAGCGAGTACCCGGGCACCTCCATCAGCCCCCCGAGAATGATGTAGAGGAAGGGGTCGGCACTGTAGTTGTCACCGCTGAGGTTAAGGCCGTCAAAGACCAAGGAGACGGCAAAGAAGTCCAGACACACCACTACGGTGACCAGAGTGACGGCGCGGGTGCTGTGAGCGAGCACGGGCGGCGCCAAGAAATAAATGCTATGTTATGCAGTTTATAATTATGATCATTACATCTTATGATGCCATTATGAATTTCTTTTGGATTTTTAATGCACTCTAATTTTGGGCAAACTAACTCAATTTTAAATGTACAAACATTTATGAAAATAAATATTAAATTTAAATTAGAGCGTAAGAATGCAGGAACCAGTGTCTGTGAAGGATACTACTCCTGCACTGCTAATTAGCAGTGGCGTCCCACAGGATAGTATGCTTCCTCCACTCCTCTTTCTCATTTACATTAATGACCTACTAAATGCCACACAATACTCGAGGTAGTACTAATGACACAGCCTTCATCTTCTCAAACACAATCCCACTTATTCTAAGTGATGCACTGAATACTGAACTAAAATAACCCAAGGTGCTCACTACCAACAAACTCTTAACTTTGCATAGATATATTGCATATGACGGAATTTGAAAATCAATCAACCAATCAGAGAGATTTAAGCATAAAACAAAGCCTAAATTCAGTGCTGAGCAAAGGGAAAATTCTTGGTGTACACACAGACAACAAATTGGACTTGCAATTGGAGGGTAAGACCCTTACCTGACCAAGGTTAGGGTAAGACCTTTGTCAGGTAAGTCTTACCTTTACCTGACGAAGGTGAGAGTAAGAGAACACCCACCTGATGAGAGACGGAAGAGACGGAGAACAGGAACACCGCTTCCTGCTCTCCTCCATCGCCTCTTTGCTCGGCTCTGCTGCCTTTATTGGCGTCGAGGACTGTCGAGGCAAGGCTACAATTAATGTCGGAATACTCTATAAATATCTCTTAAGTATTCTACTAAGTAACCTCTGTAATCTGGTCCCTTGTATTTGTAATTGAAAATATTATTATTAATATTATTATTATTATTTTACAACAGGCAGTATTGTACACTGACTTCAGCCCCATTCAGAGTTGCAACACAATCACAATCACTGCACGAGAACTATGAGTACGACTCGAGTACTGATGAGCCAGTATTGTACTGAGGTTAGCCAGTTGAGACAAATAAATATGACTTATTTTATCGACACATCTGAATGATGTGTCTAGAACTCCTAAGTAGTTATATCTACTTGTAACAGCAAAATCCTTTTTGCTGTTACTGTGAGATCTTCCTGACATTTATATTCAGTACTGTATGTAGAGTAATATAATTATCTTCAATTCCATATTTACCGTCTATTCAACGTCTATTTGTATCATTCCCATTTACAAGTCCTAAAATAACGCCGATATGCTTAATCCCTATTTCCTTCAAAAGGAGCATCCTATCTCTTTTATTTGTTCTTTTTATCTTCTCATTCGTTCTCTATTTTCGTTAATTAATTTCTTCGCGTACCTATTATTCTCTTCAGAAACCTGTTCTCTCGCACCTACATTTCGTTCACTTGGTATGCATAAATTCAACGTTTTTTCCTCTTCATCAAGTGCTCTTGATGATGAGCACTTGATGATGTATGTCTGTATACATGGCTATTTCACTGGAATCAGCTTTCAATCTGCTGACATTTGGGCGAGTTTTGTTTATACCTCACATGCGTCGCTGCAACCCACATCAGACGCCAAACCCTACTGCTGGGTGAACAGATGTCAGGAAACGTTGCGAAAGGTCTCAACATTCACCCCAGACAAAGGTTACCCTAGGTTCTGACCTCTTCCTGTATGATCTTCATGAGGGCTCGTAGGTCTTCTTCAGGCGGGAGTGTGGCGTTGTTCCAGCGGGCGGCCTTCTGCAGGATAGCGAGGGCTCGCTCGTGGTGGCCGTTGACAATCAGCCAGCGCGGGGACTCGTCCATGAAGCTGGCATGGGACACAGGGAACGCTATGAACAGGAAACGCAATGTACTGCAGACGAGGAGTCACAATAACGTGGCTGAAATATGTTGGCTAGACCACACACTAGAAAGTAGAGGGACGACGACGTTTCGGTCCGTCCTGGACCATTCTCAAGTCGATTATACAATCGACTTGAGAATGGTCCAGGACGGACCGAAACGTCGTCGTCCCTTCACCTTCTAGTGTGTGGTTTGGTCAGCATTGTACTGGTAACTTATCAGTAACTAGGTAGGGCAAGATTTGTATTTATTCTGTAATTGGTCTTACTTTAATTTGTTTGACCTTGTGTGAATTTGCTCTGTAGATGAAAGAGATAAATTATGTATATATTATAGTTATTTTAGTTTGGTTCATTTGTTATGCACCCCTATACCCATCGTATGGATGATGGAGGATAGGTTACAGAGGCACATAATGGGCTCAGGGACTAAACTCCAAATTTTTATTTAGCTAAACAAGTTTACAGTTTTGATAAGGTAGTTACATTTAATGTATATTAGCATTATATTCTTTTAGGGACCTCGTAGCCTGGTGGATAGCGCGCAGGATTCGTAATTCTGTGGCGCGGGGTCGATTCCCGCACGAGGCAGAAGCAAATGGGCAAAGTTTCTTTCACCCTGAATGCCCCTGTTACCTAGCAGTAAATAGGTACCTGGGAGTTAGTCAGCTGTCACGGGCTGCTTCCTGGGGGTGGAGGCCTGGTCGAGGACCGGGCCGCGGGGACACTAAAGCCCCGAAATCATCTCAAGATAACCTCAAGATAACCTCAAGATATCAACAACGGGTTCGAGAACCACCACAAGAACAGTAAGCTAAGTCGCCTACATATGCGGTGAGTTAGTTTCATAATTGATTTGAATTTCATGCAAGTCACCCACAATCACTGGGCAGCGGTGGAAAGGTTACAATCGCCCACATTTTCTACCTAGAGTTAACAAACTGGGAATATTTGGCTAAAAATTCTAGTAGTAGTAGGTGGCTTTGATTGAAATATTCACAGGTTTCTTGGACATTTGTTATAGACCTGTCTCTAAACTCACGTATCTGTTGAATTATTGTTGTTTTAGATTTAGCTACTCAGAACGAAGTATCCATGTAGCGCGGGCTATGGTGAGCTCGTAAATTCTCTCACGTATCTTTTCGCACTCCATTACATAATGACGGGAAGGGGGGGGGGGCGATGGGAATACTTTTGCTGATAGTTTACATTTAGACAAGATTACCTCAGCAGGTAATGCAAATTATATACAACTTTTAATTCGAAAATATCACAATGTTGCATTAACTCTTGAAATGCTCAATTCCAGTTAGGAAAATACGTTTGTATACATTAATTTGAAAATAATAATAATAACAAATAATTTTAAAGTTTCTTTTCCTTGGATTTACACAATTTCAAAACAATTAAATTCTTATATTAATCCGCAGACCTGAAATTCAGCTCAATCGCCATCTGTTACCGTAGTTTTTTATAATGCCCAGAATAAAATGAAATTATAGCTAGGTTAACTAAAAAAAATACCAAATGTGCTCGTAAATTAATGTTTCGGTCTATTTTCTTGGATACGATGATGCCAGAAGCGCCAAAATTTGTCTAATTAACGACTGTATATTACAATAACAAAGTTCTTCACTCCTACAGAGTTTTATTAGTAGCAGATACATAAATTATAGCTATTTTAAGGAATTGATTTACCTGAATTTATCTGAGGGTTACTAATACTTTAGTGGCCTTAACGAGGACAGGAAGCTGGCGGCTTGTCAAAGCTCCCTCCATTTGTCCTAATGATTTTTTTTCAAGCAGGATTTTAACATTTAGCAGTGATTTGGCATTTACGGTTTCTGCGGGTAGGCGGTTCCATGGGTTTATAACCCTGTGGGTGAAAAAGCATCTTCCGTTTTCAGTCCTATTAAGCTTGAAATTGTTGTTCCTTGCTGGTGCTACATCTCCCGGGAGTACAGTCGGGTTAGTTCTCGACGCACAATCGAGAATTCCGGGTTCGAATCCCGGGTAGGACAGAAATGGTTGAGCACATTTCCCTTCCCTAGCAGTGAGTAGTTACTCATGAGGTCAGTCAGTTTGTTGGGGAGGGGGGGTTGCATCCTGGGCGGGGTCAGTAATTCGGCCCTTCGGGGGGGGGGGGAGCCTCGATAAAAGCCAAAACGAATATGAACACAGTCTGGCTTCCTGTCTCCCGACACAATGAATTATGAATTATCTGACCATTTGAAGAAGTTGTCTGGATCTATACCTTCCAAACTGTTCAAGATGACTTTAGCTTTGGAATGACTTTTGTTGCTCGGTGTTGCACTTTCCCCAAAGCAGCTGTCTTTCTGAAGATGAGGTCTCCATGCTTGGATACAATAACCCAAGTGATTTATATCACTTTATACCAAGCTCGAGATTTATATAGTTGAGTAACTATACCTTCTTTTCCCTCCAGTCAAAGTTACGTCTGGCTATTCTCATTATTTTCCAAACTCCCATTGTCGGAGACAGGAAGCCTGGATTTAGGCAAATCGAGGTCCCCCTAAGCCATCTACTGTTCTTTCCCAGCCTGCAACCCACAACAATTTAGGGAAATTATAAGCAGAACTAAATTCTGTTGATTTTTGCTACTGCTAATTTACATAGACCAGTGTGATCTTGTGTGCCGTTATACGTCAATTGGCGTATGTCGCAGTCTAAGGGTTAACAATGTAGGTTAGCTCGCATAAGAGCTACACAGGAATGTTTCCCCAGAAATGAGGTTATTCTGAAAAAGAGATTACTCACAAGTAAACACGGAGGAGTTACTCAAAGGAGAGGATTACTCACTATAGAGGAATGAAGATGAGTAAGGTGGGGAGAGACACAGCAGCTTGCAAGTACCTCCAGTCACGTATGAAGTAAGCTACGCCGCCCCAGGCCATGGTGCCCAGTGCCCAGGGCAGGCCGGTCAGGATGCCCACCGTGCCTCGGTGCTTGGGCTCGCATACCTCCATAGCTGCCGGACGTCAATACATTATGAGGAGTTAGGTACACAAGGTGGAATGTTTGTGTGCAGTTATTTATTATTAGGACTAAAGTTTCACGTACATAAGTGTAAAAATTGCCTAACTGAAGTTACTGAATGAGATTTAGATTTGTGGCGCGTGTCACGGTTCTGGAATGTATTATTGTTGTCTAGGGGAATAAGGCTTGTAATTATGCCAAGGGGAATTCAAGGTGTAGGGAAAGAGCTGAGTTTATATTTATTTATAATTATATTTATATTTATAAGACACAAGATATATTACATTGCATAATTCACTCCTAACAACTCAAGGTCATTCTGACGGTAACAACATTACCTTCTGTGTAATGTTGTTACCTTTTAATAACATTAACTGTGCACACCACCATCACCTCCACACCTGTTAACCTAAGACGGTCTTTCCTTTAAGTTTACTTCCCATTGCACATTTCACAAGTACTCTCATACTGTCATTAATTCTTCTCTGTTCTGTAGCCTACTCTCCTCTCTGACCCCTTGACTTACGTTCATTGATTCAGTCATTATTCTGAATGACATTCAATTCAGTCATATAGTCACAAACCGGGACACAATGGTCGTTGGCTCCAAATGGTATTTCATGATGTTTTCAATATCTTCCTCATTTTGGGTGAAGATCATAGCCAGCCGACTGACTGCATCTCCCACCTTTCTCTTCTGTTATCTTTTAAATGTTGTTTTTAAGGATTTCCTCTACAGAACTTCCACTAATTTTGCCCTCCACGTTTTCCCCATCATAGGGGGGGTTTCTCGACTCCCAGTCTGTCTCTAAATGATTTAGAGCTCCCTCTCCATGATTAGTAGTTTATCTTTCATTCTGTGTGCTGCTCTTAATACTCTGTGTTTGTGTCTTTACATGTCTGTTTGGTCTTCAGTTGTTTGCTAGTGGGGAAGGAAGTGGTTGCATATTACCAATTTTTTTCCACCTGGTATCACAGTTCCAGTCTGTGTGTGAGTAACAGTTAAAATTACCGCATTCATATTAGCCAGTTCACATGCCCTATGTAACACACAACATAAGCAAAATAGTTGGCTGCAGAAAGTCCATGAATACCAGCAGTTTTAAGGTATGGAAAGCTAGGAGTAAGACTGCTTGTATTCTCCATAACTGGCAGTCCTCTCCAAGACAGAGGTGAGGAGGGGTGTGAAGGAGGTCTCACCGTAGATGAAGAGGGTCAGGAGGTTGACGGAGCCCATGAAGAACCTGACGACGAGGATGGCAGTGAGGTTGCTCAGGAAGCACAGACCCACCGACGTGGCCACCGTCACCGCCTGTGTCGTCACCACCACCACCCTCCGACCGTACCTTACCAGGGAGGGAGACACGAGGCAACACAGTGAGAAGGGGAATTGTCCAGGGGAAAAGGCGCCAAAAGCCATTATGACTATGTAGCACTGGGAAGGGGTCAGGATAAGGATTTGGGATGGGACGGGGGGAAAGGAATGGTGCCCAACCACTTGGACGGTCGGGGACTGAACGCCGAAAAAGGCAGTTGAAAAGGTGAGAGGCAGAGTGTGCGATATAAAGACAAGTGCAGCAGGACAAATACATATCTGAATGCTTAGTAAGATTGGTATGCATATAACCCAACAGATAATCATTTATGTCATAAAATGTGTACCGAAAACTCTTAATATCGTATCATAGAGAGGACAACAAAACTAACAAGAAACCACACGAAGAATATCACGAGAAAATCACACGAACGTGATATTATCAATGAGAAAATCAATTGCAGCAACGAAGTAACTCTCGAACTGGCGATCATGGAAGTCTCAGTCGTGCACCTTACCCCTGTACCACGACTTGGTATGTTATACAACCTGGGAATCCATTGAATCCAAAGGAAGTGTTGATTAGCTTCTACTGAAGCCTGTCCAAGTTTTACACATAACCCCCTAACACTGGAATATGCAGCAGTCGCAAGCTGAAGAAGATCTCAAGAAGCACATCATCGAACTGGAAAAGATGCAAACACATGCAACGAATTGACTTCCAGAACTGAAAGACAAGAGCTATGAGGAGATGCTAGAGGTCTCAAATATGCCAAACAAGAAAGAAAGAAAGAAAGAAGCGATAGAAGAAAAAAGAAGCGATAGGATCACTACGTACAAAATAGTAACGGGATTCGACAAAATGGATAAAGAAGAATTCTCGAAACCTGGAACTTCAAGAACAAGAAGATCATAGATACGGAAACAAAGATGCAAATAAAATTAGAAAGATCACTTTTGCCAACAAAGTAGTAGAACAAGTTAGGTTGTAGAACAGAGTGGTAGAACAGAATGAGCTGAAACAAGTTAGGTGAGAAGGTAATGGACGCCAAAACCCTTCACAAGTTTCAAAGCGTTACTGAGAAAGAAAGTTACAAAGAGTACTGGGAAGACGGGACACCACCACGAGCGCAGCTCTTATCCTGTAACTACACTTAGCTAATTACACACACACACACAGATACACACGTGGTAGATGGGTTGGAACAAGTTAAGTGAGAAGGTGGTGGAGGCCAAGACCGTCAAAAGTTTCAAAGCGTTATATGACAAAGAGTGTTGGGAAGACGGGACGCCACGAGCGTAGCTCTCATCCTGTAACTACACTTAGGTAATTACACACACACACAGATACACACACTCACCTGTCGGCCAGGTACCCTCCAAGGAGAGGGCTGAGGAAGGTGCCGAGCATATAGACACCTTGGTAGGTGGCCCTCAGGTGCTCCCGGCTACACACTAGGGAGAACTGTGAACACAACAACAACATCACATTAACACTCCCCTCCCACACACTGACCAGTATCGCCATCCTCCATGATGGCGGCTTTGTTTACATTTATTCAACAGCTGATGAATTGCGAAACGTCCCAACCATATTATTATTGTTATGAACAACCTTCGGAGCTCGTAAACTGTTTCATAAATGTCAACAAAGCCACCGTGACTGACGCAAGATGTACAGGTTTCGTATGTAGAAACGATAGTACTTGATGACTCCTGCACGATCTCTCTATCATTTGCAATCCCTCCCCCCCACCTCCCCTTGATATGCTGACCAGCTCTATAACATTTACATGTCCTGGTTTTCTCACCTGGTGGTCAGAAAATATGGTTATCAATATCATAACCCTGATATATCATAACTCAGAATGATTGTGATGATAGCATCCCCAGGGTGGATGGCTGTGAGGATAACATCCCAGGGTGGATGACTGCGAGGATAACATCCCAGGGTGGATGGCTGTGATGATAGCATCCCAGGGTGGATGGCTGTGAGGATAACATCCCCAGGGTGGATGGCTGTGATGATAGCATCCCAGGGTGGATGGCTGTGAGGATAACATCCCCAGAGTGGATGCATTAAGAGGACATCAACACCACCCCCACCACCACCAAACACTATCTCAGTATCTACAAGGCCAACACCGAAGTGGTCTTATCTCCGTTGTCGGGGGACATCATTTAAGCATCAAAACCTTTCTAATCTCCTTCCTGTGTTCCTCCGCCGTGTGGCACTTCATCCCGTCGACAGAATTTGACACACCGATCCCAGCATTGGTGTCCTCGTGTTGGGCTCCCCGCAATAGGCTACCCACCAACTAACAGCAATACTCGAGTTCTTGTTTTAAGTTCTTTGATATGTTGCGATTTTCCCAATACTAATATGTTATTGTTTTCATCTTCGGGTGAGATGGATGACCTACTAACATTTCGACCTATCCAGTTTTAGCTTTAATAAAGAGTTAGGCTCTTGTTACCCCAAATCTGCCCGCCTTCAACTGCTTGTGCTTCAGGTTGGTCTGGTATAGCACTAGGCTGCGTCGCGGGCAATATGAGTAAACACCAGTCCCTCTATCACCCCGGGGCCCACTGGTCATGTGTATCTGGGGGTCGGTGTATCTGGGGGTCGGTGAATCTGGGGTCGGTGTATCTGGGGGTCGGTGTATCTGGGGGTCGGTGTATCTGGGGGTCGGTGAATCTGGGGTCGGTGTATATGAGGGTCGGTGTATATGGGGGTCGGTGTATCTGGGGGTCGGTGTATATGGGGGTCGGTGTATATGAGGGTCGGTGTATATGAGGGTCGGTGTATCTGGGGGTCGGTGTATCTGGGGGTCGGTGGGGAACGGTGGTTGCCTCCCGAAGCGCCAAGGGGATACAGGTAAAAAACAACAAAATAGTCCAGAACTAAACTAAACACAATGGGGTGCACAATAAACTAGCCGCCTCCTGCGGCAATAATAACAAAAACAGTGTATTGAGGCCAGACATAAATATATTAGCATATTTAACAAGAGGGTAAATATAAACATGTTGTGGATTCCTTCTCACATTGGCCAGAGGAACGTGATAAAGTTAACGCCCTTGCCAAGGTTGCAGTAAATAAAGACAGTGTTGAACGGAATCTTGAGTTATCAAATAGGTCCCTTAAAAGTGTCATTAGACGAGAACTCCTGGATGAATCTGAAGCCTTGGTATGAGACCCTAACTATAAAAACACACAAAACATATGCAATATGGCTCGTCCCGGAATTGAGGGGCCTGATCTACGAAGAAAGACTGATGGATGGAACTGGGCCTCGCCACACTGGAAGAAGGAAATGGGGCAGACATGATAATGATGTGCAACATTCTAAGAGATGTTAAAAAAGTAGCTAGATAAGTAGTGTTCAAATTAATTAACAGAAGAACGAGGGGAACATTTCACACAGAAATCACCATGGCGTGATGCATCAAATAAACAAATCCACAAGGCGCCTATTGTGATTTCTGTGTGTAATGAAGTAAGGCTTATTGGCAGAGCTCGGGTGCATGGGGGTATTGTAATTGTGTAAAACCCTGCTTTGTGTCTCGGAGAGACTGCAGGATCCGTGGTAGGTCAAGTTGATTTCCCGGTTGCAATTCTTATACCATGTCATAACTCAGTCGATTAAGGCGCGTCTGGGATCCTCTCGGGCGTAGGTTCGAACCCTCGTCACGGCCCTTGTGGATTTGTTCATTTAACGAGGGGACATTATACTTGAAACAAATGTCACGGAGAAGCTAGAAGGCACTTCGTCAATCTAATGTAGGCTATGAGTCACAATAACGTGGCTGAAGTATGTTGACCAATCCACACACAAGAAAATGAAGGGACAACGACGTTTCGGACCGTCCTGGACCATTCTCAAGTCGATTGGTGAGAATCGACGTTACTATCGACTTGAGAATGGTCCGGGACGGACCGAAACGTCGTCGTCCCTTCATTTTCTAGTGTGTGGATTGGTCAACATACTTCGTGAATCTAAGATTCGTAAATGTGTGAAACAGACCTGGTGAAGAATTGTCGAGGCCAAATGATATTAAGTTTTAAATGCAAATATCCTAAGAAAAACGATTGAAAAGTCATTGCACTGAACTACTGATGGTACTGTACTAACATTTAAGTTAGTACAGTACCTCGGAAGTCAGAGTGGTACAGGTGTACCTCAGAGGTGAGGGTGGTACAAAAGGTGTACCTCAGAGGTGAGGGTGGTACTGAAGGTGTACCTCAGAGGTGAGGGTGGTACTGAAGGTGTACCTCAGAGGTGAGGGTGGTACAAAAGGTGTACCTCAGAGGTGAGGGTGGTACAAAAGGTGTACCTCAGAGGTGAGGGTGGTACTGAAGGTGTACCTCAGAGGTGAGGGTGGTACTGAAGGTGTACCTCAGAGGTGAGGGTGGTACTGAAGGTGTACCTCAGAGGTGAGGGTGGTACAAAAGGTGTACCTCAGAGGTGAGGGTGGTACAGAAGGTGTACCTCAGAGGTGAGGGTGGTACTGAAGGTGTACCTCAGAGGTGAGGGTGGTACTGAAGGTGTACCTCAGAGGTGAGGGTGGTACTGAAGGTGTACCTCAGAGGTGAGGGTGGTACAAAAGGTGTACCTCAGAGGTGAGGGTGGTACAGAAGGTGTACCTCAGAGGTGAGGGTGGTACTGAAGGTGTACCTCAGAGGTGAGGGTGGTACAGAAGGTGTACCTCAGAGGTGAGGGTGGTACTGGAGGTGTACCTCAGAGGTGAGGGTGGTACAGAAGGTGTACCTCAGAGGTGAGGGTGGTACTGAAGGTGTACCTCAGAGGTGAGGGTGGTACAAAAGGTGTACCTCAGAGGTGAGGGTGGTACTGAAGGTGTACCTCAGAGGTGAGGGTGGTACTGAAGGTGTACCTCAGAGGTGAGGGTGGTACTGAAGGTGTACCTCAGAGGTGAGGGTGGTACAAAAGGTGTACCTCAGAGGTGAGGGTGGTACAGAAGGTGTACCTCAGAGGTGAGGGTGGTACTGAAGGTGTACCTCAGAGGTGAGGGTGGTACTGAAGGTGTACCTCAGAGGTGAGGGTGGTACTGAAGGTGTACCTCAGAGGTGAGGGTGGTACTGAAGGTGTACCTCAGAGGTGAGGGTGGTACTGAAGGTGTACCTCAGAGGTGAGGGTGGTACTGAAGGTGTACCTCAGAGGTGAGGGTGGTACTGAAGGTGTACCTCAGAGGTGAGGGTGGTACTGAAGGTGTACCTCAGAGGTGAGGGTGTTGGAGAAGACGGATGTATCAAAGTCCCACTCGGTGCATGGCTCCTCCTCCAGCGCCCCCGAGGACGACCTGTTGACCGTGTAGCTGCAGGAGTCTCTGCCGGGGGGGAAGAGGAGTCAGCTGTGTGTGTATATTTACTATTTGTGCCTACAGAATCGAGCTATGAGCTTTTAGACTATTTTTTCCTCTATTATGTCTATTATATATATTTCTTTCTAACACAAACACACACACACCTGCGGGGCTTCGAGGCTGAGTGGACAACGCTCTGAGGTCGTAGTCTTAAGGGCTCGGGTTCCATCCCCGGCAGTGGCAGAGACAAATGGGCAGAGTTTCTTTCATCCTGGTGCTCCTGTTCACTTAGCAGTAAATAGGTACCTGGGAGTTAGACAGCTGCTACGGGATGCTTCCTGGGTGTGTGTGTGTAAGAGAAATATATGTAGTAGACATAATAGAAGAAAAATAAATTGGTTAGAAAGGCTAATAGCTTGATTCTGCAGATACAAATAGTAAACACACACACACATTCCCAGGAAGCAGCCCGTAGCAGCTGTATCTCGTGTACTTATTTACAGCTAGGTGAGCAGATGCATCAGGTGAAGGAAACTATTAATTTGTTTGTCTCAGCCGGGTGTGTGTGTGTGTGTACTCACCTATTTGTGCCTGCAGGATCGAGCATTGACTCTTGGCTCCCGCCTTTCTAGCTATCAATTGTTTAGAGTAATGACTCCTATCCTATTTCCCTATCATATCTAGTTTTAAAATTATGAATAAAGTTTGCTTCCACAACCTGCTCCTGAAGTGCATTCCATTTTCCCACTACTCTCACGCCAAAAGAAAACTTCCTAACATCTCTGTGACTCATCTGAGTTTCCAGCTTCCACCCATGTCCCCTTGTTCTGCTACTATTACGTGTGAACATTTCGTTTATTTCCACTCTGTCAATCCAACTGAGTATTTTATTGGTTCCTATCATATCCCCCCTATCCCTTCTTTTTTCGAGTCGGGTTCAGTTCCTTCAGGCGCTCTTCATATTCCATCCCTCGTAACTCTGGGACGAGCCTCGTCGCAAACTTCTGAACCTTTTCCAGTTTCCTTATGTGTTTCTTCAGATGGGGACTCCATGATGGGGCGGCATACTCCAAGACTGGTCTCACGTAGGCAGTGTAAAGCGCCCTAAATGCCTCCTTACCTAGGTTACTGAATGTTCTAATTTTTGCCAGTGTAGAGTACGCTTCTGTCATTATCCTATTTATATGTGCCTCAGGAGTTGGATTAGGTGTTACGTCCACTCCCAGGTCTCTTTCTCGAATCGTCACAGGCAGGTAGTTTCCCTACATTGTGTACTGTCCCTTTGGTCTCCTATCACCTAACCCCATTTCCATAACTTTACATTTGTTCGTGTTGGAACTCCAGTAGCCATTTCTCTGACCATCTCTGCAACCTGTTCAAGTCCTCTTGGAGGATCCTACAATCCTCATCTGTCACAACTCTTCTCATTAATTTTGCGACATTCGCGAACATTGACATGTAGGACTCTACTCCTGTAACCATGTAATTTACCTATATTAGAAATAGAATTGGTCCCAGCACCGATCCTTGAGGTACTCCACTCGTTACTGTTCGCCAATCTGACTTCTCGCCCCTTACCGTTACTCTCTGGTTCCTTCCTGTTAGGTAGTTCCTTACCCATGCTAGGGCCTTTCTGCTTACTCCCGCCTGCCTCTTAAGTTTGAATAACAGTCTCATGTGCGGTACTGCATCAAAGGCTTTTTGGCAGTCCAGAAATATGCAGTCTGCCCATCCTTCTCTGTCCTGCCTTATTCTTGTTATTTTATCATAGAATTCCAGAAGGCTTGTTAGGCATGATTTCCTTTCCCTGAACCCATCCATGTTGGTGTTTGTTTGCAAATGTGTGTAACAAATGTTTGTTTATAAAGATGTGTGTATGCGTGTGTAGTCACCTAGATGTACTCACCTAGTTGTGCTTGCGGGGGTTGAGCTCTGGCTCTTTCGGCCAGCCTCTCAACTATCAATCCATCAACAGATTTTTTTTCACACACACACACACACACACTCAGGAAGCAGCCCGTAGCAGATGTCTAACTCCCATATACCTATTTACTGCTAGGTAACAGAGGCATTAGGGGTGAAAGAAACTCTGCCCATTTGTTTCCGCCGGCGCCGGTGATCGAACCCTGACCCTTAGGACTACAAATCCCGAGCGCTATCCACCCAGCCACCAGCCCCTGTGTGTATGTGTGTGCAGCAACAAAGGGTACTCAACTACTCACCGCGTTACTCAACTACTCACCGCGTTACTCAACTACTCACCGCGCTACATCAAGGTCATGGCCGAGCGGAGGGCGGCAGGTGTAGTTGAGTGTCGGCGCCAGATACACGCCACTGATAAACTGCGGAGGGACCAGCAAACACCCTGCGGGAGACACCACTACTCACAACTCCTGCACCACGAACCATCATCGCATATTACGCATCCACTTGCGAAACCTATATATATCTTTCAACAATCACGATTGTGGTAAGATGTACAGGTTTCGTGGGTGAACACGTTAATGCTTGATGATTCATGGTATGTACAGTTAGCATAACCTAATGATACATACAATTTTATTGTATGTATCATTGCATAATTAGAACTACAGCTCCGCTCCTGTGCCAGGTAAGTCCACTACGGGCTCACCATAGCCCGTGCAACTTGGAACTTTATCTTCTGAGTAGCTGAATCTAAAACAACAACAACAACAGCAATTAGAAAACGAGATCCGTGTGTGAAATACTTTAGTGTACGAATGGACCAAAGTCGCTCCCTGTACAGAACTGTGGCCTCACGCCTCTTATTATTGCCTGCTAAGGCAATAATAAGTACACTACTACTAAGCTTTCATCCAAAAATGATAAAGACCGTAAATGGTAGTATAAGTGATAGTATCTTTATCTTATAAGTATCTTTACTTACTATAGATGGTAGTACAAATTATTGTATTCACACTTACTATGGCTGGTAGTACGAAACATGTACTATTGCGCAAAATAGTCAACATTGTGTACTATTAATTTCAGCAGAGGATCTGAGAAAGAGGACAACCCTCAAACCAACCTTTTGCTCGACTTAGTAGAGTACATATACGTACAAGATATGGCCAAATATTGCGCACGTTAGGCCAAGAATTGCGTATATAGACATAGAAAAGCATGGTTTAAAGGCTAGGCTGTTTTAGAATTTGTTGTGGTCATTACAATTTACAAATAAAACATGGACACAACAAGTCTATATTCTGTACATTCCATCTATAATAGCAAAAGGTACTAGAGCTTCTTTCTCGACTCACAGTCGGGGATCCCGAGTTTGCCTCCCGGTAGGATGGAAATGGTTAGGCACGTTTCTTTTCAACTAATGCGCATTAAGCGACTGTTGATTACCGCGTCATCTTGCCTCCTACGTCGTGTTCAGTAGCCTCAACAGAAGAGGCTGTAAATGTTCAACTGTAAGGACATGTTCAACCCCCAACGTGCCCCCATTGCATGTAGACGCAGGAGTTGCAAGCAGAACATGCTTGGATGCAAGCAGAACATGCTTGGATGCAAGCAGAAATGCTTGGATGCAAGCAGAACATGCTTGGATGCAAGCAGAACATGCTTGGATGCAAGCAGAACATGCTTGGATGCAAGCAGAACATGCTTGGATGCAAGCATTAGGATGGGAGGTGTTCGCGGCAGATATTCACAGTGAGTCTCACTAAACGCAAGCACTCTTGTCCCTCACGAATCTGGTTTGGTATTGAGGGTTAAAGTCTACTAACATCTACAAGCTTATTACGGCCACCACACTGGCTTGCTGACCAACCACCAAGGATACTCTATTCCTCAGGACTACAGTGTACTGTATTCTCAGTGTATATGCCGAGAAATGGGATATGGCGTGTGCCCCTTCTGTGGGGTCAGCTCATAGGAAAACAAGCACGTGTTAACTACCAGTTCACGGTGAAGTGAGGTCAAATCAAAGTGTTTTAAAAATATAATCAGACCAACTATAATTAGTTTATATTCTATGTCATAGATCTATATTTCCAAGCACAAGAGTTATAACACATAACTTAAATAATGAAATGAGTTTAACTAAAGCCTCACTCTATATTTATTGATGCCTTGTTGAGACACAAAGATTGCCGTTGGTCATCCAAGTCAGTTAACCGTGACGTCATCACCTCCATAAACGATACAGTTCAACGTCCCGACATAAATCTTCCCCCAAATGAATAATTTAGCGTTCTTGAACACATACTACTCATCTCTAAATTATCTCTTAATATTTGTTGATTTTTTTGTTATATACAGTGCACAAAAGTGGCCGTGGCGTAGTGTCAACACACATTAATGACACTGTAAACAGCGTACCTCCAACACTGTTTATATAGGAGAGGCGTATATCTGTGCATTCATGCATGAAGGTTAGATATGTTCACTAGATATCTAACCCTGACCATGGAGGACAGTAGAAAATGTATATATGTAGGTTACCATTGTAAATGTGTGGCCACGTCTGAGGCAGAAAAAAAACTGCCCACGCTTCGCGAGTGATTTGGCCTGGGTTCGTATCCTGGCTGGGGAGGATTGACTAGGCGCCAATCCTTAATTGTACGCCTCTGTTCACCCAGCAGTAACTGGGTAGGTGGTTGTTAAACGATTGACGGGTCGTGTTCCAAGGAAACTAGCGGGTAAGGCTTACCGTGAGCTATGGGAAGGGAAAGCTCTCAGCTTGGGGGGGGGGGTAGAAATAGCCTAAGCTACTCTATCCCTTTGAGATGTATTTCTTTCTTGTCTCAATAAACATACTTGAACTTGAACTTGAAGCTCTCAGCCTGTTAATAGGAGTATGGTAGATACCAACCAATTAAACGGACTACTCTATGTAAAGGTAAGAAAAACGGTGGAATAGGAATACTGAATCAATCTTATGTATTACCCTTAGAAAGGAGATAATGCAGAGGAATAGTGTAAATACGCTAGGACATTACTTTTGTAAATTACGTGTTAGCTACTTGATACATATGCCAGAGTACACTGACCTGGCCTTTATTTCACCGCACTTTTATTCATGTGCAATTGATGTTCTCAGGCGGACTTGTAATATTGAAGGTTTTTTAATGATGAACAGTAAAGAAGTGTATGATGTTATACTACCAAATATAGTTCCTAGAGTACAGGAGGCATATCCACTCTTTAGCTGGCAAGTAATATGGGCAAACCTTCATGTTAAATTTATTGCCCCAAAATAACGTGAGCTATTATATCGCTATATTCATGAGACCCTCCCTACTAATGATAGGTTGTTGATGTTGGGCATTAAGGACAACAATAGGTGTGACCAATATACTGAAATTGAGAATATGCATATTTTTTATTTCTGTAAGCAGAAAGTTGTTCTTGTAAACTGGATTAGAGACACTCTTAAAGCTTTATGTGGACCAAGTATTAGTGGAGTTAATGAGGTTTTTAATATTTCATATTGACATAAAATGCAAGAAAATTAAGAATACAATAATTATGTTACTTTCTGTTTACATTTTTTGTGTGTGGATAGGCAGGCAGGAAGGTTACTCAGTAGACAGAATATTGAAGTTCTTGCGAGGCAGGATCAAGTATAACATTTGGGGTTTACGGCTCATGTTCGCTGATATGGAAAATTTGTTTACTGAGAATTATATAAAATATATATAAATGTAATAATTTCCCCTGTAAATTAATGTAAATATAATCTCCAATATTGTAAATCATTTCAAGAAAAATAAGTATAACATTTAGGGGCTTAAAGTTCACGTTCTGTGATAATGAAACACTTGTTTACTGAGAATTATACTACTGTATATGTAATGTAGTACTGTATTGCCTTGTAAAATTTATGTATATATGATTTATATTGTACTTTTTTAAATAAAGATAAAAAAATAACCTATTGACATACGCTTTACAACCATCGTCATTTCACATTACAACATAATACGTTACATAATATTATGTAGCATAATACGTTATATAATACAAAACATAAGACGTTATATGAGGGGGGGGGGGTAGAAATAGCCTAAACTACTCTATCCCTTTGAGATGTATTTTTTTCTTGTCTCAATAAACATACTTGAACTTGAACTTGAAGACGTTATATTTAATATGCCGCATTCAATGTAAAATCAGATCTTTTATTAAAGTTGAAAACTCTGCTGATCGGTCAACAATTCCCGCGTATAGTTAGCGCAAAGGTCTTTAGTTAACCCGTCCTAATAGAAAGTCGCATTTAGACGTATAATCTACCTAAGGCCAAGAATTGTCGTACTAGAAAGTATTAGCGACTCTTGAAAGTGACATACTGTCCCGTTTTTTGTTTTGAGTCCTCTGGTAGGTTAGGATAAGGACACTTTAGGACGACAGTTTCTTGACGTTGGGAAACCTTAGGAGGACGGGCTGCTTTAATGGGTGTCAACCAAGTGGGGTTAGGTTAGATTAAGCTAAGTTTGGTTAGTCTACTAGGTTAGGCAAAGTTAGGCTAGGCTAGGCTAGGTTAGGTTAGGCTAGGCTAGACAATTCGTGCTAGGCTAGCAGACGAAGGTGCTGACCAAGAGAGGTCTTACTCACAATAGGAGGAGGTGAGGAAATAGAGAACGTTCCACTTGCCGGTGCCCAGCTGTGTGAGCAGGTCATCAAACCTGCTGGTACTCATCCTGTCTGTGGAGGAACACCCTGCAGGAGGAGACAAGGGCGTTGGACGGGTTGTTTGTGTCTCTCATGTTATGTGATACACATTAACTCAGGAGGGAGGGAGACACGCCAGGAATTGCCTGATAAGTGGAGGGACCAACAAGGAGCAGCCTGACGGAGGGAAGACTACCAAGTGTTGCCAGACGGCGGTGACACACTAGACGTGGATAACACACATTAGGAACTTGCTGCCGGAGGAGGGGACTCATTAAGAGTTGCCTGACGGAGGAGGGGACACATTAAGAGTTGCCTGACGGAGGAGGGACACATTAAGAGTTGCCTGACGGACGAGGGACACATTAAGAGTTGCCTGATGGAGGAGGGACACATTAAGAGTTGCCTGACGGACGAGGGACACATTAAGAGTTGCCTGACGGACGAGGGACACATTAAGAGTTGCCTGACGGAGGAGGGGACACATTAAGAGTTGCCTGACGGAGGAGGGGACACATTAAGAGTTGCCTGACGGAGGAGGGGACACATTAAGGGTTGCCTGACGGAGGAGGGACACATTAAGAATTACCTGACGGAGGAGGGACACATTAAGAGTTGCCTGACTGAGCAGGGACACATTAAGAGTTGCCTGACGGAGGAGGGACACATTAAGAGTTGCCTGACGGAGGAGGGACACATTAAGAGTTGCCTGACGGAGGAGGGACACATTAAGAGTTGCCTGACAGAGGGGAAAACGAAGGTATCATGGTAACGTAACTTTACTCAGTTACGAACCGTCCTTAAGTCACATGACAAAGTGCTTAGGATCACTTACTTGAGTGTTTTGACGCACTTTACACAGAGTTTACTACTAGTATGTTAGGACATTAGTGCTAGGACACTGGTAGGTCACTTGGGAGACAGCAGTGGGACGCTAGGGGGACACGTGGGGAACAGCAGTGGGACACTAGTGGGACGTTAGGGGGGCCAAGAGTGCACTGGACCAGCGTTGGGATGACACTGAGCCTCTCAGCTGATAACCTCATTACTCTACTGGGTACAACATACCCAGTCACATTTGTGCGATAACTTCTGAACACGTGGTCACCACAACACGTGGTCACCACAACACGTGGTCACCGCAACACGTGGTCATCACAACACGTGGTCACCGCAACACGTGGTCACCGCAACACGTGGTCACCGCAGCGTGGTCATCACAACACGTGCTCACTGCAATACGTCATCACCGCAACATAGTATTTCCTTGTAAAATTTATGTATATATGATTTATATTGTATATTATTTAATAAAGATAACGAAAAAAGAAGCTCCACAATGGGCAGCTGCACGCCTGAAGCCTCGTACTTGTTTTGATGCACTCAGCCTAGGGGAAGAGACCCGAGCCATCGTGTATTTATATGTTGCGTCCTGCACACTAGGCTACGAGAGGTCACGACCGCTCCGTAGGGTGCAGTCGCACCTCCACAGATCTCTTGTATCAGCTAATGATACTGGTAATGGCTCCAAAGGGCCACTACTTACGGGCTATTCATGCCCGTGCCACCTTTTGGGTGGCTAATCTTCATCAATCAATCACTAGGCTAGTCTCCACCATGGACTCCTGCCCTTGAAGACGACAATGTGGAGTGTTTCCGGCTAGAAGTATAGGCAAGAATTTCTTGCACATGCCATATATATACATATATGCGAACAAGCCTGAATGGTCCCCCAGGACTATATGCGACTGAAAACTCACACCCCAGAAGTGACTCGAACTCATACTCCCAGGAGCAATATATGGCATGTGCAAGAAATTCTTGCCTATACTTCTCTACCTCTGTCTTGGCCAACTACTGACCTTCCCCCAGGATGCAACCCACGACAGTCGTCTAACTTCCCAGTTACTGCTAGGTGAACATAGGCATAAGGTGAAAGAGGAACATTGCTCAAATGCTTCTGTCCTGCCGCTGGGATGGAACCTGCGATCCTCAATTGCCAGCCGACGGGTGTATGTACTCACCTATTTGTGCCTGCAGGCTCGAGCTTTAGCTCTTCAACTCCACCTTTCCTACCGGGTTGACTGTGTGTGTGTATTAGGATGCGGGTAGGAAGAGCGAAGCCTGACAGCGTGTCCCAATGACCTTGGTATAAGATGAGACCTTTCCTGTCCAGCTTGCTACTTAACAATAACACGGGTGTCTCGTACAGCATCTCCCGCACCTACTTCCAGGCTGTGTGATCGCCAGCCAACAGACACACATGCATTACACGCCAAATAATATATAAAAAATTATCTTTATTTAAGAAAATACAATATAAATTACATATACATAAGTTTTACAAGGCAATTATACATTACAATTCTTAGTGAACAAGTGTTTCAGTAGTACAGAACAAGATCTTTAAAAAAAAACTGAATGTTATATTTATTTACCTATAAACGATTTACAAAAATTGGAGAATAAATTTACATTAAAATACAGGGGAAATTATTACATTTATATATATTTTATATAATTCTCAGTAAAAAATTTTCCATATCATCACCGAGCATGAGCCTTAAACCCCAAATGTTATACCTGATCCTGCCTCGCAAGAATTTCAATATTTTGTCTACTGAGTAACCTTCCTGCCTGCCTATCCACACACAAAAAATGTAATCAGAAAGTAACACAATTATTGTATTCCTAATTTTCTTGCATTTTATGTCAATATGAAACCTAATGCCCAACATCAACAACCTATCATTAGTAGGGAGGGTCTCATGAATATAGCGATATAATAGCTCACGTTGTTTTGGGGCAATAACTTTAACATGAAGGTTTGCCCAAATTACTTGTCATCTAAAGAGTGGATATGCCTCCTCTACTCTAGGAACTATATTTGGCAGTATAACATCATACACTTCTTTACTGTTCATCATTAAAAAACCTTCAATATTACAAATCCGCCTGAGAACATCAATTGCACATGAATAAAAGTGCGGTGAAAGAATGGCAAATAATATAAATGACCAAAAGGTCACGCTTGATTACTCACATTAGTGTACCCCCAGATAGTCTTCACACAAGTGTTACCATTACTAAAATCTCCTGTGGCCATTAGACAAACCACAATAGATGACTGAAACGATAACAATTACGCCCCAAAGCGTTCACAAACCACAATAGATGACTGAAACAATAACAATTAGGCCCCAAAGCGTTCACAAACCACAATAGATGATTGAAACACTAACAATTAGGCCTCAAATCTTTTACTGGTTCTTGCAAGACTGGCAAGATGAGTATTGTATTCGTTTAGAAACTGTTTTATTTACTTAGAGACTGACTATTGCAATCATTTCGAGATCGTTGTATTCATTTATAGATCGTTGTATTCATTTATAGATTGTTGTATTCATTTAGAGACTGATATATTCATTCAGTGTTGAATTAAAGATTGATGTATTTAATTTAGAAACTTGCATTAATTTAGAGATTGTTGTATTCATCTAGAAATTGTTATATTCATCTAGAGACTTTAGTATTCATTTAAAGACTGTTGTATTCATTTAGAGAGTATTGAATTTATTTAGAGATCGTTTCATTTAGAAACTGTTGAATATATTTAGAAACAGATGCACACATTTAGAAAGTGATGCATTCAATTAGAAACTATTGTCAATATTTAGAAACTGTTGTATATACATAATGTTGTTGTGATCTCGTGTATTATATTACACTGGTCATCCTGCCAGGGAGGTGAGAGCCCTACACACTGATAATTGTTGCTACTTTCTGCTATTCCTCTTTCTTGTACTTAACACAACTCCGTGTTTCAGCTTAGAGAAATCATTATAGTGGCATTCTTTGCCAAAGCCTATTTCCTAGACCGTTTTTTAACAGCTCTTGTCGTAGATTTGATATTTTGGCGGGTTTTTGGGTCTCCAAGAATAATTGCCATGGATTCAAGCTGCATGCTTTCAAGTCATTTCATGTGGCTTGACGAGTACACGTAGAAGACTGAGGCAGCCTAGTGTATGACGCAGAGTATGTGAGGCAGCCTAGTGTATGACGCAGAGTATGTGAGGCAGCCTAGTGTATGACGCAGAGTACGTGAGGCAGCCGTCCTTTCAAGCACAACGGAAGCCCCATGGCCATTTCAGGACAGCTCTCAGGATCCTGAGACGACTTTTGCACGTCTGGATCAAACTTCTCTTGACTTCCCTTGCTTCGAACCGACAATAATCCTAAGGTAGAGATAGCGGCCGACCCATGCGAGAGTTTTTCCAGGAATGTTCAGGTCTTTCTCTCTAGTGACGAGTGTATGCTTTCGTTTTATTTACGGAAAGTGAAAGAGTTCAACCCATTTCCTTTCCAGGAGTTGAATGGACTGTCTCATCATTCCAACGGCGGGATTCCTTCCAGGATATCACCTACATGCTCTTTCCGGATCCGCAATATTAGCAATGGCGTTCATTAGGATGTTGAGTAGTGCGGAGCTTTGCACTCCGTCTTGAGTGGTCCAAAGTTCTATATTGATTGTACTCGCAACTGACCCGTCAGTACATTTCAGAGGGCCTCCTCTTGACACCCATGCATCGCAATTCCTTGTCTTATCAAATGCTCGTTTAATGTCAACAAACACACAGTACTTAGCTGTCTCATTAATAATTAACTATCCAATTTCCTGTCCTCCGTCTTTGAATAAATCCGTTGACCTCATCTTTTTTTTATGTGACTGGTGGTTTAAGACGATCGTTTCAAGCACCTTGCATGTGTATGATACGAGACTAATAGGTCTGAAATTAGACTGGTCTTTGGGTTTCAGTCTAGGGACAATTACTTCTTTATTCATTGTGTGAGCAACACTCCACTCAGATGTGAGGTATTGGAAAGGTGGAGTAGTGGATTCTCAGACACCCACTTTTTTAATAGGCGCCCGTACCTCCTGGTCCGTGACTGGTGGTCCCCTTACCTCGCGGTCCGTGACTGGGTGTCCTTACTCGTCAACATTAGACTGTCAGATAGATACTGCAGGATCTGTTCTCTACTTATTTCTACAGGGAGGAAATTGAAATTGAGATAAGTTCATTGAGGTAAAATACACACAAAGGGATGAGGTAGCTCAAACTATTCTCACGCCGTTCAGTACAACGTGTTTATACATATATAGACACACATCACAAACAATAAACATATTACCGAACATTCTGAGAGATAAACATACAATTCATCCTTTACACAAGTAGTATGGTATCAGACGTACACACAAATACTTTTATGACTTAGGTATACTGTATTTGCAAGAGACACGCAGATAATTCAACAAAAGATTACAGAATTCTTATATCTCTCCAGAATACCATTTTACCATAAGTGAAATGGGTGTTTTGACTCACATACATGTAGTGTTGCATGGTTTGACTTCCCTCATACATTATACCTCTCCTCGCCACTTCTGCCTGTGCCTGAATATTTCTGATTTTGCTTCTTATTTGTCTCATTGTGAATTCGCATTCGATGTCAACTTGTGGTTTTGATGTGGCACGTTTGGCCAAGTCATCCGCCACCTCGTTGAGCACTATTCCAACATGAGATGGAATCCACATGAATTTCACATTGTGACCTTTCAGCTGTATCTCAGTTATCCTTTTCTTACAATCCTCAACAATGGACACGAAGATCGACTGTTTAAGGAATCAAGTGCTCAACGGCTATCGACAAATACAAAAACATCTTTGTCGTCATGACGTACTTCCTCCAAACACACCAGAATGGCCTGCAATTTACAGGGAAGGGGGGGGGGGTTGATTGTAACCATGATATATATGTACTTCCCCCTACAGTTTGGACCTATTGTCTTGTGTATGACCCTCTGTCCTGCGTGACAGTGAATACCAGCATTATCCTCACTTTAATAAGACTTAATCGAAATCCTCAGATTAGGCAAAATTGTAATTAATTTTGTCAATAAAGATGTTAATAATAATAAGCAGTTTACAGGGAGGAAGGAGGATGCTGCGTCACTCTGCTTTAGTTTTTGTTCTTCAGCTTTACCTATGGATTCTGGTGCCTTTACCTATGGTGCCCAGCAGGCCGGGTTCTGCTTCCCGTTCACTACAAGCATTTTTACCCACACTGCTTTACCAATGTTTCTCTTCCAGTGGTGCCAGTGAAGTCAAGCCATTGTCTTCCTTGCTCTTTACCCTCCTTGTCCTGGCTTCGTGATGCAGCTTTACACAAGTCGTTCTTTCAGTGGGACGTCTCCAGCACTCTCGTATGTTTTAACTCTTCGGTGACCAGCTTTATGTACTAATATGTTATGTTAATAATAGATGTTTCACATTAACTCTGTGGGACAGCCTCTGACTTTTGTGTTTCTCTTTGACTAATGTTGACGGTGGCAAGCAGCGCCCAGTGGTCAAAACAGAGATTGTGTACAATGTGCGCATCGGCATCGAAGGGCCTTACGGGTGAGTGAACAGCGCTCGGGATTCGTAGTACTAAGGTTCCGGGTTCGATCCCCGGCGGAGACGGAAATAAATGGGCAGAGTTTTTTCACCCTGATGGTCCTATTCACCTACCAGTAAATAGATACCTGGGAGTTAGACAGCTGGTACGGGCTACTTCCTGGGGATATGTAAAAAAAAGGAGGCCTGGTAGAGGACTGGGCCGCGGAGACGTTAAGCCCCGAAATCATCTCAAGAACCCTATCCTGAGCATTCAACAAGAGAACATTTATCAGATCAGTGCTCTATGGTTGAATGATTTCAGCAAAATTTTATCTAATCTCTAGCTCGTGAGATGGGTCGGTTGCCCAATAACCCGGACTGATGTGTTAATTTTCTCCAACTCAAGAGCAAGATTTCCGTCCACTACTATTGTGTTGTTAACAGCTAGCGGGAGAGTGTGGGTGTTTGGCATTAAGGTCACCGATTAGCAAGGTAGGTTCCTCGCTCATTCAACCTGGCAGTCAAGCTTGCCCTGTGACACTTATAGGTTGATTATGACTTATTTTCGGGTGGTGATATGGTGTAATGTGTAGTGTGGGATGGAACACAAGTGAGGTGGGTGCAGGAGTAGTGGTGTGCGATGACACACGGTGATACACAGGTGGGCTGGGTATAGGTGCAGTGGTGTGTGGTGGGGTCCAGGTAGGTTGGGGTTGGTGGGTGTAGGTGTAGTGATGGGGACACAGGTGGGGTGTCGTAGTGGTGGTGGTGGACGGTAGTGGTGCCTCAGACACGATCCAGAACGATCATCGCCCACTCTCCTCCGTCCCCAGCTGGCCCTAGCCACTCACGGTGCCACTCTTCCTCAAGTGAGTGATGCCTCTATAGTTAGTGTGTACTCACCTAGTTGTGCTTGCGGGGGTTGAGCTTTGGCTCTTTGGTCCCGCCTCTCAACTGTCAATCAACAGGTGTACAGATTCCTGAGCTACTGGGCTCTATCATATCTACACTTGAAACTGTGTATGGAGTCAGCCTCCACCACATCACTGCCTAGTGTATTCCATTTGTTAACTACTCTGACACTGAAAAATTCTTTCTAATGTCTCTGTGGCTCATTTGGGTACTCAGTTTCCACCTGTGTCCCCTTGTTCGTGTCCGACCCGTGCTAAACAGTTTGTCTTTGTCCACCCTGTCAATTCCCCTGAGAATTTTGTAGGTGGTTATCATGTCTCCCCTTACTCTTCTGTCTTCCAGGGACGTGAGGTTCAGCTCCTTTAGCCTTTTCTCGTAGCACATACCTCTCAGTTCCGGGACGAGTCTGGAGGCATACCGCTGAATCTTCTCTAACTTTGTCTTGTGTTTAACTAGGTATGGACTCCAGGCTGGGGCTGCATACTCCAGGATTGGTCTGACATAGCTGCTATACAAGGTCCTGAACGATTCCTTACACAAGTTTCTAAAGGCAGTTCTTATGTTGACCAGTCCAGCATATGCCGCTGGTGATGTCCTTTTGATGTGGGCCTCTGGGGACAGGTTCGCTGTGATATCAACCCCCAGATCTTTCTCTCTATTTGTCTCCTGCAGGATTTCACCTCCCAGATGGTTCCTTGTGTTCGGCTTTCAGCTTCCTTCGGCTAATTCATTACTTTACACGTTCCTGAGTTGAACTTCAGTAGCCATTTTCTAGACCATTCATCCAGTTTATCCAGGTCGTCCTGTAGTATCTGTGTGTGTGTGTATATATATATATATATATATATATATATATATATATATATATATATATATATATATATATATATATATATATTATTTGCTCTAAAGTGCCCGAACCTAACCTACCCGAAAACCCACAAACAACAAAACGGGACATCACATCAAGTTCGCGACCATTTTGAGTACATCAGTTTCTAGCCTTAGGGGAACTATACGTCACAATACGATGAAGTACTGTTAGAACGGGTTGGGTATGGTTCAGGCCACGGTACCCTCTGGCGGTCTAAATAATAGACATGAGCTCTTTAAGTAGTTTATATTTGACTTAGATAATCTCTCGCTTATCTCTACACGTACCTGGTGCATTAAATTGCTTCTCCCTGGAAGAATTCACAACACATGAGGCTTTGGCTGCCTCAGCAACTTAGGCTATCCAACTTACTTTGTTTCAAGACAAGAATAAGAACCAGAAACATACAGATGTGATCTCCGACGGTAACTACCAGTGTGTACTCACCTAGTTGTGCTTGCGGGGGTTGAGCTCTGGCTCTTTGGTCCCGCTTCTCAACTGTCAATCAACTGGTGTATAGATTCCTGAGCCTACTGGGCTCTATCATATCTACATTTGAAACTGTGTATGGAGTCAGCCTCCACCACATCACCTCCTAGTGAATTCCATCTGTTAACTACTCTGACACTGAAAAAAGTTCTTTCTAACGACCAAACTATATAATATTCCCCAATTATTCAGCTATCTACTACAGTAGATCTAAGCAGAGAGGTGGTGGTACAGCAATTCATTACCAGAAGGAGCTGTTGTGTTCAAAAGTTATCAAAACTAAAAACAATTGTGGAGAGTATATATTTTCCCAGTTCAAAATGAAGAGCTTAAACACGAACTTAACTTTAGGAACAATCTACAGAATTCCTGACACTGATGTATTTGATTTCAACTCTAATCTTAGAAACTTAAAAGTAACAAACTTAACAAAAATCATCTAATATTTACTGGATATTTCAATCGTGACTTACGCCAGCCTAGCGCCCCACTTCCTCAATTGTGTATTATTGCCCGTGATAAATAAATCCACCAGAATTACTGAAACAACTGCCAGTAATGGCACGTAACAACTTGCCAGGAAACAACTTAGGTTGTGCCCTTGACCTTGTATGAACTAATATAACCTCTACATGAACCTCTGATATAATAACTGATGATACAACAGACCACGATAAAACATCGACCAAATGTTTTACATATTGTTTGGTAACAAGTCCAAGAAATTAATCTATGAATTAAAAAAAATATATAAATTAAGAACAAAGCAGGTGGGAGGTTCCTTGGTGTTCACATAGATAACAAACTCAAAAACATTGTGTTCGGGTTCGAATCCTCCTCATGTCTCATACTGATTTTCTCATATTTTTGGGTCTTACCGTTATCTTAAATTTTATTTACTTCAAATGTATGTCTTTCTTCATTAAGTGTCATCTAATTAATGTACCCATTTTAATGTATCTAATTAAAGTATCTATTTTAATGTTTCTAAATAATGTATCTATTTTATTGTTTCACCACATATTAATGTATCTATTTTATTGTTTCACCACATATTAATGTATCTATTTTATTGTCTCACCACATATTAATGCATCTATTTTATTGTTTCGCCACATATTAATGCATCTATTTTATTGTTTCGCCACATATTAATGTATCTATTTTATTGTCTCACCACATATTAATGCATCTATTTTATTGTCTCACCACATATTAATGTATCTATTTTATTGTTTCGCCACATATTAATGTATCTATTTTATTGTCTCACCACATATTAATGTATCTATTTTATTGTCTCACCACATATTAAATGTATCTAATCTAACTAACTTAATTGATCTAACATGTATCATAACCTCACCCCATATGTATCAATACCTCACCACACACACGTATGATACCCCTGGCTACACAGGTGTTCCCCCAGGAGTGGACACAGGGCAAGGAGTGGCTGCCACTGTTATTGCCATTATTATTCACACAATTGATTGTTCCTGCTGAGGGATGTCACGTGACCTGGGTAACTTCAGTATACACAACATGGTAAATCTTTGCTTCCTAGTCTCCTTTACCAGCGTGTTCTTTTACGTCATTTACCATCCCGTCGTCAGGCTATGTTCATTCCATCCAGCAGCCGATTCCAACTGAAACTGCATTCATCAGTTTTATTTGGTAATTTAACATAGGAATTTTCTCAAATATAAATTAATATTGTTATATATTTAGGATATTTGTGCATATTTAGGCGTAGGTTAGGTTAAGAGTGCAGGTTTTGTTGACAATTATTTGTATTGTACGTGGGTAAAGCATTTACAACGTTGTGGTTCGAATAGAGCTCGTCAGCGAAGCACTGTTCGAGAAATGTTTGAACGTCATCAGTTGTGAGTCGTGTGTAAACCGTTTATCATTCATAAACAGGGCATTGTTGTGTTGATTTAGGGGCGACGACGATCGTGGGATCGGTAAACAGGGCGTTTGGCCGATTGATTAACGAGCATTTGGCGTTTATTGATGAGGACTGGCTGTAAAATTCCTGAACAAAACTTTGGGGTCATCCGCAACTTGAACGAGCATGGCCTAAGAGTCAGCTGTAATCACTCCACAAATGAACATAACCAAGGCACCTTACATAACCTTATCTAGTCCTATCTATGCACAATCCCCCCCTCCAAAAAAAAAATTAAATTAATTTATAGTTGAGAGGGAAATATATTCGTTATTACACCGCTTAAGCGCTTCACGCTGTCAGTTGGTGGCCAGAAGTATAAGCCAAATATTGACTAATTAACGTTGACGCTAATCAATTAGGTAAGGTTGTGTTCTGATTATCACAACCTTGTATAGATTACTCTCTGGTCAAGGTATCAATATCAGATAACCTCCATAAGTCTAATTAAACAGTACCCCACATTTTTTATATATAATAAAATATAATAAAGAACAAAAGGTTTAAACAGTACAAAATTACTTCCTTTCTAAAACAAACATAAATTTAAATGAAATTGTTAGGGTAAGAGTATAGGCTTATCATTGATGAATTATTTGCTCATCTCAGCATTGGTACTGCTGGTGTTATCCTCAGGTGACATCATTCACCAATATTATCATGGAGTACATTCTAAGTTAACATAAATCCAGCTGAATAGACAACACCTGGTTGTAAACCGATCGACTGGTGGTGATCCAAGGTAAACACGTAAGGTGTGTCTTTAAATAAGCTCTAAGCCTGCAAGAAGGAGTCAATGTCGAAACGCTATGCTTGCTAGTGGCTTTACAAGAATGTAAAATTAACTTAATTTCTATGTTCTCTGTTAACCCTCAATGTACTTTCTTGTATATAAATAAATAAAAAATGTCTACTCCTGTACCCACCTGTGTACACAAAACAATTGTACATAAGATGTTACACAAGGCTTATTTTCTGCTTGTTAGAATCGTATATAGTGTTATGTATTAGCTTAGGCTAGGCTGTAATTATCAAATGAAGTAATCTCCCAGGGTGACAATGATCTCCCCAGGGGTGACGATGGGCACATCGCTCAGAGTAGGCTAGTTAACCCTCCAAAAGAACTTACTTATGCGTTTAAATAAACCGCAGAGGAGTTACTTAGAATTCCGTTGGAATTACTTAGAACTTCGAAAAGAAAATGGCTTAGAACTGCGTATGAGAAGCTTCAGGAATACATCCACGGATGTCTCCTGGTCTAACCGAGCTTCAATGTTCCTCTCACGGTGACAGAGACGCAGTTTGGGGCGTGTGCGTGTATACCCATATTAATATGGCTGCTGTTTACTCGGTCAAGACAGGTAGTGAGGACGGCGGGCGGGAGGATTCGCTGTTAAACGATTTCAGGAGCATCTTTACTCCTGCATCTTTTTATCTGGTTGCTGTCTAGTTTGTGAGGTTGTTTGCCCTCGTGGCCCGCCCGAAGACAGCATCACAGCATCACAGTATACGAAAGTACTTAAGGAAATTCCTGTTTCATTTTCCTCCGTGATCTGACATTGTCACATTCTTGATCACGTGTTTATTTTCGTGATATACACACACACATATATATATATATATATATATCTTAATTTGTGTCAACAGGAAGATGCTTACACTGTTTTGTCTCTCAAGACTAGGATAACCCAAGTGGTGTGTCTCTCAAGACCAGGATAACCCAAGTGGTGTCCCACAAGACCAGGATAACCCAAGTGGTATCCCACAAGACCAGGATAACCCAAGTGGTGTCCCACAAGACCAGGACAACCCAAGTGGTGTCCCACAAAACCAGGATAACCCAAGTGGTATCCCACAAGACCAGGATAACCCAAGTGGTATCCCACAAAACCAGGATAACCCAAGTGGTATCCCACAAGACCAGGATAACCCAAGTGGACATGGATCATACATGTCCGCCCACTCCTTCTCTCAAGGTAAGACAAACAAACTTAGGTGCTTCCATGGCCTCAGGTGCTTATCTTCCATGGTAGCTAAGGCTACATCATAGTGCTCCAGCAACCGTGAGAGGTAGGTGTGCCCTGCTCTGAACCCATGTTGTCCATAGTTATGTAGACGCTGTGATGCCATGGTGTTTGGTGATCTTGCTTCTAGGGAACTCTTTCAAAGACTTTTATGATGTGTGAAGTTAATGCTATTGAGCTCAAGTTGTTTTGCTTCTCCTTAATTACCTTCTTTGTGAAGAGGCGCCATCTTTTTAAGCATGCCAGGGATAACACCATTTTCAAAGCACTTTGCCCAAATAATGTTAAGAATCTTTGAAAGTGGTTTATTTGCAGTTCTTGATGAATATGAAATTCTAGGAATCCAAGCTGGCACTAATCTTGTTACAAATCTTTGTATTTTCAGTTTTTGCTTTTTGCTTCTCAAAGTACGGAGGCCAGGTCGGTGCTGCATATTCCAACATTGGTCTAACAAAGGCTGTGTAAAGTGCCTTCAAAGAGCCCTAGTTTAGGTTTCTAAATGATTTAATGTTTGCCAGCGTCTCATGTGCCGCCGATGTAACCCTGACTATGTGTGCCTCTGGAGATAGTGCTGGAATTATATTCGCTCTAAATCTTTTTTTTCCCTCTCCAACTCCCGTAGTTGCCTTCGTCAGCTGTATGACTTCCTCCGGTCTGCGTGTGACTTCCTCCACCAGCGTGAGTCCCTCTGTCTGCGTGTGACTTCCTCCGTCAGCGTGAGTCCCTCCGTCAGCGTGAGTCCCTCCGTCAGCGTGAGTCCCTCCACCAGCGTGTGAGTCCAACAGCAAGATGACGAGCAAGTTCGACGTCCTCCTGACCCGCCTGGGCACCGGGAGGTGGAACATGATGTACTTCCTCAGCGCCTGCTACTGTGAGTTCTCTCCCACGGTCTCTACGGTAATATCCGATCGCTTAAGCCACCCAAGAGGTGGCACGGGGATGAGTAGCCCGTAATGGAAGAGCCAGTACATGTGTCATCTTCTGTGTTAGTTACCCCTCCTCTCTCCTCACCTTCAGCTTTAATCTGTGCCTCATACTCATCATCTTCAACCTTACCTTGCCTCATACACGTCACTTCCAGCCTTACAGCTTTAACCAGCCTCATACTCACTATCTTTAGCCTTACACTGCCTCATACTCATCTTCACCCCTTACACTGCCTCATACTCATCTTCACCCCTTACTCTGTCACCCACTCTCCATTCTCAGCCTTATCCTTTGTTTTACTGTCCAAATTAGCCTAATTATGCAAATTGTTTTATCCAAATCATAAGGGATTTGTTGTTGTTGTGGGTCTAAATATGGGTTGTGAGTCTAAAAAAGTAGGTCTAAAAAGTTGCACATTTTTAGACCTATGTGTCTGTCAATCCTGTCTGGGCCTGAGTGGATATGCTCATCATGTCAGTAAACCAAAACAAACTTCTGGCGGCCATATTGTAAAATGGCCGCCAAGGCCGTTAGAGAATGAACCATCTAAACATTAATGTCCACACACACATGTTCATAGATTTATATTGAACATGTGTTCAAATGTTTTATGTTTAAATAATATATATTTATATTAATATTGGACTTGCTGTCACATTACTGTTATAAAACTAATGAAATTTATGTTTCTGTATCACCGCAAACCTACCCGCTACTAACACTACCACTACCATCACCACCACCAACACTACCACTCCCGCAACCACCAACACTACCACTACCATCACCACCACCAACACTACCACTCCCACAACCACCAACACTACCACAACCACCACAACTAATCATCACCACCACCAACACTCCCACAACCATCAATACTACCACTCCCACAACCACCAACACTACCACAACCACCACAACTAATCATCACCACCACCAACACTCCCACAACCACCAACACTACCACTCCCACAACCACCAACACTACCACTCCCACAACCACCAACACTACCACAACCACCACAACTAATCATCACCACCACCAACACTCCCACAACCATCAATACTACCACTCCCACAACCACCAATACTCCCACAACCACCAACACTACCACAACCACCAACACTCCCACAACCACCAACACTACCACTGCCACAACCACCAATACTCCCACAACCACCAATACTCCCACAACCACCAACACTACCACAACCACCAACACTCCCACAACCACCAACACTACCACTGCCACAACCACCAATACTCCCACAACCACCAACACTACCACAACCACCAACACTCCCACAACCACCAACACTACCACAACCACCAACACTCCCACAACCACCAACACTACCACAACCACCAACACTCCCACAACCACCAACACTACCACTGCCACAACCACCAACACTCCCACAACCACCAACACTACCACAACCACCAACACTCCCACAACCACCAACACTACCACAACCACCAACACTCCCACAACCACCAACACTACCACAACCACCAACACTCCCACAACCACCAACACTACCACAACCACCAACACTCCCACAACCACCAACACTACCACAACCACCAACACTCCCACAACCACCAACACTACCACAACCACCAACACTCCCACAACCACCAACACTACCACAACCACCAACACTCCCACAACCACCAACACTACCACAACCACCAACACTCCCACAACCACCAACACTACCACAACCACCAACACTCCCACAACCACCAACACTACCACAACCACCAACACTCCCACAACCACCAACACTACCACTGCCACAACCACCAACACTCCCACAACCACCAACACTACCACAACCACCAACACTCCCACAACCACCAACACTACCACTGCCACAACCACCAACACTCCCACAACCACCAACACTACCACAACCACCAACACTACCACAACCACCACAACTAATCATCACCACCACCAACACTCCCACAACCATCAATACTACTACTCTCACAACCACCAACACTACCACTGCCACAACCACCAACACTCCCACAACCACCAACACTACCACTGCCACAACCACCAACACTCCCACAACCACCAACACTACCACAACCACCAACACAACCACAACCACCACAACTAATCATCACCACCACCAACACTCCCACAACCATTAATACTACTACTCCCACAACCACCAACACTACCACAACCACTACCACAACCACTACCACTACCACAACCACCAACACTACCACAACCACCAACCAGGGTACCTGATACTGCCAGCGCAGACCTTCAACGGAGTGTTCCTGGCGCCAGCGCTCAACTTCACCTGCCGACCACCTCAAGGAGACGACCAGCTCCTCCTCCAGGTGGCCCAGTAGGTGCCTCCACATCCTCTAGCCTCACTCGCCCTTCACTGTAACCAGGATCATTGACGCAACCCCCCTTACGAAACCTTTACATCTTATCTTAATCAGAGCGGCAGTTTGTTTAATTAATTGATTTAATTGATTGTTTAATTAATTGCGGCAATTAAGCAGTTTACGAGCTTAGAAACTGCACAATCCAAGGTTTATTATTGTTATAGAGAGCCTCAGAGCGCATCGGAGATCAATAGCCTAAGGCAGAAATAGCCTAAGGCAGAAATAGCCTAAGGCAGAAATAGCCTAAGGCAGAAATAGCCTAAGGCAGAAATAGCCTAAGGCAGAAATAGCCTAGGGCAGAAATAGCCTAAAGCAGAAATAGCCTAAAGCAGAAATAGCCTAAGGCAGAAATAGCCTAAGGCAGAAATAGCCTAAGGCAGAAATAGCCTAGGGCAGAAATAGCCTAGGGCAGAAATAGCCTAGGGCAGAAATAGCCTAAGGCAGAAATAGCCTAAGGCAGAAATAGCCTAAGGCAGAAATAGCCTAGGGCAGAAATAGCCTAGGGCAGAAATAGCCTAGGGCAGAAATAGCCTAAGGCAGAAATAGCCTAAGGCAGAAATAGCCTAAGGCAGAAATAGCCTAAGGCAGAAATAGCCTAAAGCAGAAATAGCCTAAGGCAGAAATAGCCTAAGGCAGAAATAGCCTAAGGCAGAAATAGCCTAGGGCAGAAATAGCCTAAGGCAGAAATAGCCTAAAGCAGAAATAGCCTAAGGCAGAAATAGCCTAAGGCAGAAATAGCCTAAGGCAGAAATAGCCTAAAGCAGAAATAGCCTAAGGCAGAAATAGACTAAAGCAGAAATAGCCTAAGATAGAAATAGCCTAAGGCAGAAATAGCCTAAGGCAAAAATAGCCTAAGCTACTCTATCCCTTGGAGATGTATTGTCTTGTCTCAATAAACATACTTGAACTTGATCAATAACTATTTAATAAGTGCCGTCAAGATTGTTGAAAAGATGTACATGTTTCGTATATATTCGGTGAGTCCTGGCCGAGAGGTTCCAATGGATTCATCACCGTGATCTAATTTCTTAATTTGAGGTGATAATATTTGATCCTTGTATTTAAAGTATCACTTCTGAGAAATTCAGGTATTAAAGTAACTGTAATTAATAACCTCTTTTGTCAAGTACGTAGATGAATTTAACTTCATTTATGAGTAAAGAATCAAATCTCTTTCGTTCGAGGGTAGATGACTAGGGTAAATTTGGCATCTTCGACCTATCTTGAGATGATTTCGGGGCTTTAGTGTCCCCGCGGCCCGGTCCTCGACCAGGCCTCCATCCCCAGGAAGCAGCCCGTGACAGTTGACTAACACCCAGGTACCTATTTTACTGCTAGGTAACAGGGGCATAGGGTGAAAGAAACTCTGCCCATTGTTTCTCTCCGGCGCCCGGGATCGAACCCGGAACCACAGGATCACAAGTCCAGTGTGCTGTCCGCTCGGCCGACCAAAGTCAGGTCGCCAGCAGAGGCTCGTCTCACCTCCCCCCCCCCACCCTCTACCCCAAAAACTCCATCTTGGTAACCCAGTAATGTGGAGAAATTCAAGTTAAATTTAATATTGTATTCAATAATACTGAAATTGTTGTAATAACCAATCTGGTTTAGACCTTAGGTTGGGTTAACAGGTTTAGTAAAGTCAAGATCAGGGTTCATATACCGGCATTAGAAACTGACGTCATGTTGAGTAGGATGGAGTAACTAGGTCGTTGGCCGCTTATGACGTAGCCGAGTCAAACCCCATTCCGCGTTACAGACTCGTATCTCAGTATTATATGGTAGACTCACACATGACTCTTGCACGGCAGGCCCACACCTAACTCCTATATGGTAGACACAACTGACTTCTGTATGGTAGACTCACTCATATCTGACTAATGTAGTGTAGACTCCCATCTGACTACTGGAGGGTCTCCTAGCTGGCACTTGTACCACTCTTCCCTCCTGTTCCTCCCCCCCCCCCTCCTGGCTGAAGCCGTTGTCGACCAGCTGACTCCTCTTCCCCCCCGGCAGAGACTCCTGCAGCTACACGGTCAACAGGTCGTCCTCGGGGGCGCTGGAGGAGGAGCCATGCACCGAGTGGGACTTCGATACATCCGTCTTCTCCAGCACCCTCACCTCTGAGGTACACCTTCAGTACCACCCTCACCTCTGAGGTACACCTTCAGTACCACCTTCACCTCTGAGGTACACCTTCTGTACCACCTCCGACGCCCAGCCAAGTGGGCTGGACGGTAGAGCGACGGTCTGGCTTCATGCAGGTCGGCGTTCAATCCCCGACCGTCCACAAGTGGTTGGGCACCGTTCCTTCCTCCCTCCCCCGTTCCATCTAATAGTTATCCTGTTTGTTGTTGTTGTTGAAGTTTAAGCCACAAGAGGTGGCACGGGCATGAATAGCCCGGAGGTGGTAGATGTTTGGGGGTGAATGTGGTGTTTGGTGGTGTAACATCCAGAAGTGTCACTGTTATGCTGATCCCTTCCTTAGTGCTGTATAGTCGTAATGGCTTGGGGCTCTCTCCTGATAGTTTCCAATCCTATTGGGGCGGGGTCGACCCCCGACTCCCTACAGACACATCATCACCATATAAAGTTGTGTGAGGCTAGGTGCTAGCCTCCAACCGCGGACTGACAAACTGAAGTCCTGTTTTATTGATATAAATAGATTATAATGTTCTGCTTCTGATGTGGGCGAGGATTTGTCTGATTTACACATGAAGTGAAGTGTAATCTTCATCTTATAAGTGAAGATGTCAGTTACGATTTGTAAGACTTTTGTATCCTCTTGGGTTGACTCTTAAGTCTGATAACATGTCTTTGAACTGTCTCTAGATTATAGTTGTGTTTAATAATATAAGGATGCCATGTTGGCGCCGCATATTCTAGAATTGGTCTGACATATGTGGTATACAAGGTTCTGGATGAGTGCTTCTTCAGATTTCTGAAAGCAGTTCTCATGTTGGCCACCTTGTACAAGCAGTGATTTTATCTGTTGAATGTTGGCTCAGGAAACAGGTTCGGTGTGATATCAGACCCAATGTCATTATCAATGGTTCTACGATTCTTCTCCCAGCATGAAGCTTTATTGCCTTGCACTGGCTCAAGTTAAACTCAAATGGCCACTTGTAGATTTATTATTTCAGTTTGTTCTGCAGTTTGTTGCATTGACGCACCGTGCCTTACAGGGGTGTTACTGTGTGTCTTACAGTTCGGTCTGGTGTGTGGCAAGGACTACCTACGAGCTACCTACCAGAGCATCTACATGTTCTCTACCATCTTCAGCTCCCTCATCAGTGGCTACATAGCTGATAAGTACGACATCGTAATTCATAATTACGACCTAAGAGTTGATAAGTACGGCCGCATAACAAATTAGTACGGCATCGTAGTTGATATGTACGACGTCGTAGTTGATAAATACGGCCCCATACTGAAAAGTACGGTCCAATATTGATATGTACGGCCATAGCGGGGTAAGTATGGCTGTACCCTGATAAGTACGGACCCATAGTGAATAGATACGACCTCGTAATTGATAAATTGGACTTTATAAATGATACGGATGGGCTCATAGTTGATAAGTACGGCCCCAAAGAGAGAGAGAGAGAGAGAGAGAGAGAGAGAGAGAGAGAGAGAGAGAGAGTGAGAGTGAGAGTGAGAGTGAGAGTGAGAGTGTGAGAGTGAGAGTGTGAGAGTGAGAGTGTGAGAGTGAGAGTGTGAGAGTGAGAGTGTGAGAGTGAGAGTGTGAGAGTGAGAGTGTGAGAGTGAGAGTGTGAGAGTGAGAGTGTGAGAGTGAGAGTGTGAGAGTGAGAGTGTGAGAGTGAGAGTGTGAGAGTGAGAGTGTGAGAGTGAGAGTGTGAGAGTGAGAGTGTGAGAGTGAGAGTGTGAGAGTGAGAGTGTGAGAGTGAGAGTGTGAGAGTGAGAGTGTGAGAGTGAGAGTGTGAGAGTGAGAGTGTGAGAGTGTGAGAGTGAGAGTGAGAGTGTGAGAGTGAGAGTGTGAGAGTGAGAGTGAGAGAGTGAGAGAGTGAGAGAGTGAGAGAGTGAGAGAGTGAGAGTGAGAGTGAGAGTGAGAGTGAGAGTGAGAGAGTGAGAGAGTGAGAGTGTGAGAGTGTGAGAGTGAGTGTAAACACGCCAAAATTCCCACTTTCTGCGGCTAATGAGGCTTGCTCTAGGTACGGGCGGAAGGTGGTGGTAGTGGCGACTATGGGACTCTACGCCGTGACCTGCGTCGCCATCTGCTTCATCACCGTGTTCGAACTCATCCTCGCTCTCCGCTTCGTCATGGGCTCTCTCTCGACCGCTACACTTTACATGCTCTGTGAGTAGCACTCGCCTTCACCTTGTGGCTCATATGGGTAGTACTGGCCAGCTGTTGGCTGGGTGACACTGAACAGCTGTTGGCTGGGTGACACTGAGCAGCTGTTGGCTGGGTGACACTGAGCTGCTGTTGGCTGGGTGACACTGGGTCAACTGTTGGCTGGGTGACACTGGGTCAACTGTTGGCTGGTTGACACTGGGTGTCTGTTACGTAGGTATTTGGTCTGGTGTTGGATTTAAAGGCCTATCAATCTCTAGAGGGTTATTAAGGCCACCACAATAGCTTACTGATCAACAAACAAGTATACTTTAGTATACCCTCCCCAGTGTATATACACCGAGAAGTGCATTATACTTCCTGATGTAATTATCCCTCGCTATCTAAGTGACATTAGACAACTGCTATCAGTCAAACAAGATAACATAATTATTAAACAATATTTATGTAACTAATCAGAATCTAAATAAAATTTGTATGTGATAATCTTATTTAGGTCTCTTAAATATTACCAGTAATTGCTTCAGAATGGTCTTCTCAATAAACTAGAAATTAAACTTAACCTTACGTGTTTCCCCAAATTTTAAATCAGCTAGGAAATGTATACTCGAAAATTCTTAAAAAAATCTTTTTCTTTTGAAAATTCTTCAAAACTTCAAAAAGTTTTTCTTAGAAGTAAATTTGAATTATGGTATGTTTCGTTATCTGGTTATTTGAATGAGATCAAATAAAATATACATGAGAGAAGAGAGTATCCGTTGCTTATTTTAAATATTGGTACTGTTTTTGTATCAAACTGGTACACCTTCTCTTGGATCTGGTTAAGTGACATTAATTTCATTCTATATTGCTCAGGCATATATTCATTCACCATCACAAATCTTGAGAACTGAGGAAGCTACTCAGAAATACATGAAACCCAAAAGGTCTGGGTATAACATCATTTACATCTTCCCTCAGCCCGTCCTCCTAAGGTTTCCTAACGTCAAGAAAACGGTCAATATAAAGTGCCCTTATCCTAACCTACCAGAGGATCCAAAACAGAAAACAGGACAGTACCTCACTTTCTCGAGCGTGTTCAAAATAGCAGAGGGAGGAGAGCATGTTGTCCTTCCCTCAGTGAGGCAGAACTTACATCTCCAACGGCAGGCGGGTACAAAACCATGGGGACAATGTATGGAATAATTTTCGTACACAATGCAGGAACAATCTCTCAGCCCCCTCGCCTGAGTATATGAAGTATAAAGTGCTTCTAAACAAACGCCAGAAGCCTATTAAATTAAATGAATCGTGTGGATACACTAAGGTTGAGAATCCAGACATCACTGGGATCACCAAATCTTGGAGACGAAACAGTCAGAAAATTTACATTTTCAAATTCAAAAGCCAATGTACTGTCTATGTACTATGAATGTATTGCCCTCTTCAAACCCCACCTTCGTCAAATCCTAGTTGGCATTTACGTGAATGTTTCCTTGACAGCGATGGAGGTGTGCGAGGTGAAGCACAGGTCAGCGGTTGGGGTGCTGCTGGGCTTCCCTTGGGCACTGGGCATGATGGCCTGGGGTGCCCTAGCTTACTGCATCAGAGACTGGAGGTACCTGCAGGCCGTCGCCTCCTTCCCCCTGTTACTTGTGGTGCCAGTCCTCTTGTAAGTATACCTTGCAGTACCAATACTTTTGTAAGTACTCCTTGTAGTGTCAATCCGCTTGTCAATCCACACCTCCTATAAGCCCAAAATAATATGTGTAACACTGCACCAGCTTTTTGACCTTGAAAATAGGAATATTGCATCTCAATACAGTATGTGTATCATCAGGCAGAATGCCATATTGTACATCACAAATGTTTTCTATGTCAGTTTCCTTATGGTGTTGAAATCAAGCTCAGCTATGTTAATTTGAATTAAATATATTATCTGACAGCGTCCATTGTTACCACTTGACACCGTCAATAGTTACCAATTGACACCATCAATTGTTACTACCTGACACCATCAATTATTATCACCCGACACCATAAATTATTATCACCTGACACTATCAATTGTCACCACCTGACACCATCAATTATTACCACCTGACACCAACAATTAATGTCACCTAACACTATCAATTGTTACCACCTGCAATTATACCTCGATAATTAGCCATGACACATCCGACCCAAAATGGGTCGTCTACTCTAAATAAAAAAATAACACGAATGACTTGCCTTTGTATGTTTTGTTTGTGTATGTGTGAGATGACTGACGGAGGTGGACACCAAACCATTATACTTGAGGATGTCGGCCCGGTTAATGTAGAAGAATACATTCTGCAGTTACATGATGAGACTATCAAGCGTGGCGGGCGTCTGTTGTCTTGTTTATATAGATGGCGCTGTTGTTTACGCATGAAACGCACCGCAAAATATGAAAGAGCAACTCCTCGGCTTTGAAAAATAATAATAATAATAATAATAATAATAATAATAATAATAATAACAACAATAATACTATATAGAGACAAGTTAAAGTGGTTTAATTGTAGGTACAGTAACTGTGTTTTATATAAAACCACAATAATTACACACAGTTTCGGCCATAATACGATACCATATACTGGATTTAGCAATGATGTCAGCAGGAGTGAACTATTAAATTATTGATTGATTGATAAAGATTAAGTCACACACAAGAGGTGGCACGGGCATGAATAGCCCGTAAAGTGTTAAATTATGAAATGCCGGTGTATATATACACCTATGTCAGAAATGCGGTGTACACCGCTCGGTGTATGTATTCCATGATATGCCTAAGACCTCGAATTTACGGACTATTCATGCCCGTGCCACCTCTTGAGGTGGCTTAATCTAAGTCAGTCATTCTAAAACCTCGTCACTTTAACTTCAACCATATACTAAACCCTCAAGATTGAGTTACGAGCTACAGAAGACTCTTGACGGTAAGTTGGCGCTCAGACAACTAAATCATCCTCGCCTGCTATTTACAGCCAATATCCGGGACTCCTGCTCACTGGGAGTGGTTATATCTTGCTCTATTGTCTGCAGCCTACGTCATAGTTTAGTTGTGTATGAATATTAGGATTTAGTTTTTCAATTTATGTCTAATAGCGTTTGATTTGCAATTCTGTACACTTGTTCACTCCAGTCAGAAATGTAATTATGTAATATTAGTTATTAGTACATCAGTCTCATCTTGGTGGGTAAAGACTTCGTATTTGTTCAAGATTGTTGTGATTTAGTTATTAATACCCGTTGTCTCCCGCCGCTAGCCTCCTGAATGAGTCCCCGAGGTGGTTGATCGTCCGAGGGCGCCACAAGCAGGCTTTACAAGCCTTACAGAGGGCTGCCAGACTCAACCACTCCAGCCTGCCACCGGAAGACGAACTACTCATCATGATGACTGACATACAGGCTGAGGTATTCACTCCACTAACATCAACTGATGTAAAGAATTCCATAATACTGAACCCCCGTTTATAGCGATGGTCAGCCCAGCTGTAGTTGGCTTATTTGTGTCTCGTAGTACAGTTGACTGTGTTCTCAACTCACAATCGGGGATCTTAGATTCGATTCCCGGGCAGGACAGAAAGGGTTAAGCACATTTCCATTCGCCTAAAGCCTGTTCCCGAGAATTATTCAACTGTTGTAGTTTCATCTTGGGAAGGGTCAGTTCAACCTTAGGGGACCTTGATACAAAGCTTCCCAGACAAAACGAATTAATAATCATGTCCTTCAACAGGCTGAGATGGGCAAGACTAAGTCTCCTGGGAAGCTCAAGGGAGAGGCCGAGGGGAAGAGATGGTTTTCCTTCACTACACCAGTTCTCCTCAGGTACAACATTTTCCAGTTATTATTAAAATTACTACAAAACATCATCTTATTTCTATTTATTAATACATACGTTGCATACACTAACTCAAACCTTAAAAAAAATAATAAAAAACCTTTTACTCGAAATAAAGGGTGTATATGGATATTAACCCCATGGGGGATATATGTACCAGGGGCCAGATTCACAGAGCAGTTACGCAAGTACTTACGAACCTGTACACCTTTCCTCAATCTTGGATGGCATTGGTTACATTTATTAAACAGTTTACAAGCATGAAAACTTCCCAGTCAAATGTTGTTATTGTAATAAACAGCCTCCAGGTGCTTCGGAGCTCATTAACTGTTTAATAATTGTAAACAAAGCCGCCAAAGATTGAGAAAAGATGTACAGGTTCGTAAGTGCTTGCGTAACTGCTTCGTGGATCTGGCCCCAGGGTGTCTTTTTAAATTAACACGTGGAGAATTCCGTGGCAAATTGAATAAGATACTAGGCTTCATGATAATGAATGGTTTGTAACCAGACATTTAAGTTAGCCCAGCCGCTAGCCTGGATTACTTCAAAGAACCTTGGTAAGTAATGGTTTAAAAGTATGAGTGTTGATTTATGATACAAATTATCAATTAATATAATAGATGAGATTCTAAAGTTGTTTTAACCACTGGAAAGTTTCATGCTGTCTCGTATGGTACAATAGGTCTTTTGCAGTTTCCTGTAATATTACAAGTGTATTCCCCCCCCCCCCCCCCCCCACAGCACCCCCAAGATCAGACTCATCACTTTGGTTCAGAGCCTCAACATCTTCACCTGCTCCCTGGTCTACTGCGGGCTCAGCCTCAGTGGCAGCACCTACAGCGCCGACCCCTTCCTCTACATCATCATCGGAGGCCTGATGGAGGTGCCCGGATACACCGTCACTGCCCCCATCATCGCCCGCTGGGGCAGGAAGCTACCAATAATAATCGGCTGGTTCATTAGCGGTGCATCCATCCTCGCTCTTGCATTCACGCCACCAGGTAGATTCTAAGATGATTTGCATTTATAGGGCTTTTATCAATATAAGATTTATATTTATTTTGTTTTGTTGAAGATATTAACAAGCAATATATTTCCAAGAAATAGTATGCTTCTAGAGTGAAATAACCACTGCACAACTGGTTGACCCCTAGTACCTAACATTAATAAATATGATTTCCGAAGGAATATATATATATATATATATATATATATATATATATATATATATATATATATATATATATATATATATATATATATATATATATATATATATATATATGCATTGAAAGGTGTAGCCAGCTTCTCGGTGTATATACATTGAAAGGTGTAACCTACTTCTCGGAGTATATACATTGAGAAGATGCTTTAATCCTGGGCAATGTTATTGTGTGGTTGGTAAATAAGTTATTGAGGTGGCCTTAATAACCCTCCTGAAGTAGCCTTAAACCCATCAATAATATGGCTTCCCGTTGTCAGAGAAGGTCCCCTAAACCAACGACTGACCTTTCCCAGGCTGCAACGTACATCTGAATAACTCCCACGTGTAGGTGAGCAGAGACATCAGGTAAAGAAACGTGGCCAAACGTCTCTGTCCCTGTGCTAGGACACAACCAGTGTCCAATAGGTTGTGAACCGTCTGTGCTAAACTCCTTTTGCTCCACACAGATTCTTTAACAGATTGATCCTCCCCCAGACATCTCGTGGCTGGTGATGCTGCTGGCCATGATCGGGAAGCTGGCTATCAGCGCAGTCTTCATGATTGTATTTGTGTACGAGGCGGAACTCCTGCCGACGGAGGTCCGCCTGCAGGGAGTGGCGGTGGTATTCGTGGCAGGTCAGATCGCGGCCACCTGCTCTCCTTACCTCGCCGACTTCCTTGTGAGTCCCGCGTCTACTTAACCTATACAATATAAGCCATGTTCGTCCTATAAACAAATACAGGAATAATATTTTCGTTTTGTTGGGAGCGCTATTTTATTCTAATGGTAATTACCAGTCCGTCCTCATAAACACGAAAAATCTCCTTAAAACAGCCGCCGCTCCAGTGTTTTAGTAATGAAAAATTGTACTTGAAGCAATCCATTCTTGGATTATGCTCGTCCAAGCTATAGCTGACAATAAGAACGCGTTTGCAATATTCTGTCTAACCAAAATGAAAGTTTTCTCGAATGTTAATTAAAATTAATAGATATAAACATTTATTGTATAGTTTGAACTAGGATATTTGCAGTACGTGGGCAACCTGTACTCAGGATAGGCTTCTCCGGGCTGGTGCCAACTCCAGACTCGTTCGACTATTTTAACGTACTGTGTATTCAAACATAGGAAGAAAGCAAACCGCTCTGTCCTAGAATACTTCGAACGTAATTAGTTGGGAGTCAAGTGTTTTCTATTCATTAACAGATAGATGGAGGCTGTTTTAACGAGTTCTTCCTAAGTGTTTATAGAGACGGGCTGCCCTAAATGCTTCACCCATATACTACAAATACAAATAATTTTTACAAGACACACTAAAGGATACGACACATGGACACACTCTAAAGGACACGACACATGGACACACTATAGTGGTGAAGGAGTTAAACAATTGCTAAAACGAAACCTGAACGCCAATGCTAACCCTCTCTCATGGCGGTGGTCTCCACAGGGCCCGTTAGTGCCATGGCTGCCCTCGGTAATTTTTGGAGTGATGTCTTTCCTGGCCGGATTTTCCCTCTTCCCCCTGCCGGAGACGTTAGGCATGGGACTGCCCGACACCATTAGCGACCTGGAGGGGCTTTTCAACCAAAAGAAGTGAGTTCTTGATGAGCTTTATTTATTTTCTCAAGAGACTCTGAAGAGTTAAACTAGAGATCTCTTTTTTTTATATTTTATATAAATAAATCAGAACTGTGATATCATAGTTGTTGATTAACGCTGTGGAGAACGTCAAAACCGATTTGTATACTGTGTATAGAAATACCAGAGTGTAATATATTAGATTAGGATACACGTTAGAACATTATGCCTAATTTCATCAAGGATGACATAAAAACGTAGTGACTAATAGGCCTGAATTAAAAAATGGTAGCCTCTTTTGCATACCATGTATCCAAATATCCCAGCCGCTCCCGCATGGCTATTCAGTACTGTATATCTAAATAGTTCCAATTAAAAAAAAGATCCCCATTAAAAATATAATATAAATATAATATATAAATATAAATAAATATATATATATTTATATAAATATATAAATATGTTTATATATATTAAAAAAAATATATATATATTATATATATATATATATATATATATATATATATATATATATATATATATATATATATATATATATATATATATATATATATATATATGTCGTACCTAGTAGCCAGAACGCACTTCTCGGCCTACATTTTTACAAAACGTATTTGTTTTTTTCTTAGGTCTGGTAAGGCAGAGGACCAAGAGGAACTGAAGAAGCTGCAAGCATAACATGGCGAAGGTTATCCTATTTTGGGCAAGTCTTGCCCAACTGTTTTGGAAAAAATCTTACCTGCTTTGAACTAAGTTTAATGACATCCTGACAAAGTTCAAGCTGTTCATCTGGACGAAATTTAACCTAATGTTCTGGATGAAGTTTATTCACCTCTTGACGACACTTTTTTTTAAATTACTGTATACAAATATTTATTTTCAAAAAGCATTTAATGTTACAGGAATTTTAAATATTCGTGTATATGTCACGAATATGTGATATATACACATATATGTATATGATATATGTGTGTGTATATCGTGTATATATTTAGAGAGTATGCCTTATTCAGACCCGATGCAATACTACATACACAAGCCTGATATTTATATCGTGCATTAACGGGTAGGTATAACATTTTTGTATAAATGTTGTTTGCAATAGTAAAAATACAGCCTAATAATCTTTGATATTGTATGCAATAATATCAATACAGCCTAGTAATCTTTCATATTCTGTGCAATAATGAAAAAGAAGCCGAATATCTTAAATATTCTATGCAATTAAAGTCTAATTATCTTAAATATTTTATGTAACTAATAATTGTAGCATAATTACCTTAAATATTTTATTCAGTAATAATTATAAAGCCTAGTTATCTTGAATAATCCATGCAATAACAATTACAGCCTAGTAATCTGAATTTAGATTAGATTACTTTATTTAAAATATAGAGGTATTTTACTTATATAATTGTTACATAAAACAGAGCACAAAATTACATTTGCGGCATATAAGACAAACATAGCTTAAAATTCCTAAACTTTTTTGTGACAGTAACATTGAAATAATATATAATTTTAAGAGATTAATAGTGTTTTGCATTATCAGGGAGTCATGGTTCAGCCTAGATCACACTTTGTACACACGACACTTATTGTACACACGACACTTATTGTACACACGACACTCACTGTACACACGACACACTGTACACACGACACTCATTGTACACACTGTACTCTGTACACACGACACTCACTGTACACAGGACACTCACTGTACACACGACACTCTGTACACGTCTCGTGTAACTAAGATCTAACCTCAACAGGATTTAAGTGCCTTGTCAACAAGTCATCTGTGTGATAATAATTCTTGAATCATAGGTATCCCCTGACCTATAAGAACTCAATTCCGTCCAAATACCAAATACTGTTTAATAACAGTATTTTCGACCAGATATCAAGATGACTAAATTTACAAAGCATGACATTTATTCTGACTTTCAGATCTATGTTAAGCTTCTGAAAACTTGGCAGGCAACTCCTTAATTATCTGTTGTGGTTGAGTGCTCAATAACTCGCTACAAGGTTAGATACGGGTTATCTAACAGGTCTCTAACCTTGCCCATGGAGGACAATAAAATGCATATGTACTGGTTGGCATTGTATAAGTGAATAGTCACATATGATAGAAAATAAACTAGAAAACATAGGCCCTTTAGGATATTACATGATCGAGATGCTTCTCTGAAAATTTTACTGGAATCATTCTGTAGAGTTGTTTTAGTTCCAAACCTGAATAAACGAGTCTAGAGAAATAAATACAACAGGAGCATATTTACCCGGTTTAAAATAGAGGTATTCAGCTAAATCCAGATAAGCAGTAAACAGTAAAAGCCTAAAAAAAACTAATTTGTCCACGTTGGTTAGGGCAGTCGACTTAAAACCTAATGTATTTGTTTCAGATGGCAGTGTATGCCATAGGAGAGAAAACCTCTAAAATACGTATATAGTTAAACATTTAATACCAATGTATATAACTGTAACTTTGAAACAATAGGTAACAATAAAAATAAATAAAAAAAATTATTGGTGATTTTTAAAGCCAGTCACCTTAGAGTTGCTTTTCCCACTCTTTTTACTACCAAAGACATATTGTATTTACTGAATTTTTCCATTCCTTCTCCCCGTCCCATCCCAAATACTTTTCCTGAACCCTTTCCAAGTGCTATATAGTCGTAATGCCTTGGCGCTTTCCCCTGATAATTCCCCCATTCCCACGGACCTCAGTTTTTGAAAGAACTGTGTTCTCAAGCAAGACAATTTTATTAATTAACTAGCAGGGAACTCGTTTTCCCAGTTTCTTACCTCAAATGACAGACACATGTAACTAGTATGCAATTAAATAAATGACAGTATTAAAAAAAAAACTTACAAGTTGAACGAGATGGTTGATACTGCTTTGTTGACGCCACATTGCGAATTTCAGGTTCAATGCCAGACAGCTTAAGTTGTAAATCAAGTCCCACATTCATCCTGTTTCTGTATTTTGATTTTAAATAAAGCAGCCTGGAGAAAGCTTCCTCACATAAATATGTAGTGGAGAATGGCATTAAATATCTCAGGGCTTTGAATGCCAGTTCTGGGGACTCCGTTTTCACATGCAATCAAAAGTCTGATAATTTGTACCGAATGAAATTTGACCTCAGTGAGGTATCACTCGGAAATTCAACAAGACGATATTCTTCATTTGATGTTGAATTTTACATTTGTTACGTCTAAGTGAAATGTATCCGGTCCACTTATTTGTTGACGCTTGGAAGAGAAAAATAATCACTCAAACTGTTCTTCAAACCTTGCAAGTGATGGATGAAAGCCTGGAGCTTCTAGAAATTTTGAACTTTGATTGTGGATCCACGGAGGTCTGTGGATCCCTGGATGGGAACCACTGTCTTCGAACGTCACGTCCGTCACCTCAGAGTTCCACCTTCCTCACCTGAGACCGACACTTCAGTGTCACGTCCTGTCGCCTCAGAGCGTCACGTCCGTCACGTCAGTGTCAGCGTGCCTCTCAACATCATCTGGGTCCCCGTCGCGCGTCACATGGTAGTGTTGTGCAAGGCGACGGAGAGCCCGTTGCTCCGTCCCACAGTCTCGACGGAAGTGATGAGTGTGGAATAGGACCACCATCACCACCACCAATACACCCAGCGCTGCACACACCTGCAAGAACACATCTGCAATGACACTACTGCAAGAACTCATCTGTAATAGCACACCTGCAAGAGCACATGTGTTACAATTCACTGCCTAATGACTCACATTTGATGACACCCGGAGAACACATCTGTGATGAGATGCCCAAGAGAAAGCAATTAGGTACAGATGAGCTGAAACGTCATCAAGGTCTGTCTATTTTGTCCTAAAACGAGGTAGATAAAGTTGAGAGAACAGGTTGCTTCAAGAGCTTCGCTAGTTATGACGTACGGTCCTGGAATACCTGAAACTGACCTGGATAAGGGGTGACATGGAAGGGCTGTGATGTGGATCGTTGTTGTGGCTGAGGTGTGGATGGGAGGCTTCCTGCAGGTGAGGAGTGATTATTCCCGCCGCGTCCACCTTCACTTCCCGCTCCTGCCTATCGAACCAAATACAAATTATCTCTCTGTAAATGTAAATTTTGTGTTGTTTAGATGTTCAAAAACCCTGGTTTTGCCCAGTTTATGAACAGGAACGACAGCTTCAATACACGCGATCAGCATAAATTTAAACATCTTAATTCAATACCGTACTATAGCTGTCCTCATATACAGGACTAAACCCAAAGCCATCAATAACCATGCTTCACCATCTGCACCACTCACCCGAGCTCAATAATGGTTCCTAGGCCGTCCCCGTGCAGGACAGCTCGGAGGGCATCATAGAACCTGTGGGTGGCGTTGATGGTGGCTTCTCTAGCCATTAAAGCTTGAAGATCGGAGGGCGTCGTAACTTCTAGGGAAGGCAGTACGGAGGTCGGTACGATGACGTGGTTTACAGCGTTACTCCCGCCGAAGACCTGGTCGTGGAGCTCGGTGTCGTCCCAGGGAGACACAGCCGTGATAGTGGGCAGGATGGTGTAGCGAGGACTTTCCTGCACGAGGTCGTGATGGTAGCATTAGCAAAAATACCAGTAGCATAATAATAGCTGTAGTAGAAATAATGATCAGGGAGGCTTAACACTAGAAAAAGTGATATTAGAAAGCATCGAGTCTGATACATGGAAAAACTAATATTGGAATTATATAAATAACATGTTTACAGGTCCATACACATATCATTTGCTTCCAGTCACACATGTAAACAAACCCAGATAGATATCGCAAACTTTGTCACACATGTATACAGGTCCATATAAATGTAGGCTTTCAGCTTCATATGTAGAGAGCCCATATGCATATCGTAACCTTTCAATCACACATGTATACAGGCCAATATATACATGTTCTTAGCTTCTACCCACAAACAGGACAATATTTTCTGCAATCACAAAATTATAAATATGATGACTTTGTACTGTAGAACTAACCAGACGATGGTTGAGCAAGAGGTGCGCCCATGGCCCGTGGTCGCTGGGGGCTTGGGGTTCGTCCACCACTAAACCCCTGTGGTACCCTGGGGGCTCGTCCCCTCCTGCAGGATCGCAACAGAACCTGAGGATGGTCGAGAGCTTCACTATCAGGTCCTCACCTTCCCACTGAATCGCCATGTCGTTCCACTGTGAGGCAAACTTCATCAAAATATAGGTCTGGTATTCGACTGTCTGTTCATATGGTAATTTCCTTACTTTCGACTCTTGTTTTAAGCTTCCAGTATTAGCAATTGGTAAAAAGATTTGTGTTCATGATTTCACATGATTTCACGTCTTCAAAATATGTGCTTGATGTCGAATTATGGTTTTGGGCTTAAAGCCTATCAACCTTTGAAGGGTTATTAAGGCCACGTCCTTAGTAGCTTACTGACCAAGCAGCAAGTATACTTCCTTATCATAGTCCAGTATATTTTAACTAAAAACCTGAAATCACAAACTTATATATATATATCATACCGACTCTAAATCTTCGCTCCAGGCATTGTTATCCAGTCAGCACAGAGATAATATACAACTCCTCACAGAAATCCAACATATATAGGAAAAGAAGCCCATAATCTAGGGCTGTCAATCATCCTAAATTGTGTACCAAGTCACATTGACATAGATGGTTATGAAAAGGCAGACTCACTAACAAAAACTGCCACTGCTCTACCTATTGTACAGGTTCAAATACCTCCAAGTTTTTCACAGATTAAGGAGGAAATTCCACCTCCATTTAAAACTTTGACCCAAATATCACAGTAACAAGGTTATCGCGAATAACCGAATTCAATTACGAGCTCACCATAGCTCACTACATGGACATTTCATCCTGAGTAGCTAAATCTAAAACAACAACATACAGAAATATGTGAACAATTTAGACTAGGCTTTAAAGGATAATATGATAAAGAAAGTTGACGAAACCACACACTAGAAAGTGAAGGGACGACGACGTTTCGGTCCGTCCTGGACCATTCTCAAGTCGATTGTTATAAAGAAAGCATGAAATGTAATCATGGGACGCGTGCGTGCGTCTGCGTCCAATTATGGCCAATTGCAGCACATTTAACTAACACTTCATTTATCAATACAACAAAATTCGTGTCTTCGTTATCCCTATTCCAAAATTATTAAATAACTTATAAACAACTCCTAGAGAAAAACAAAACTTTCGTTCACAATAGTCACTGTCTTGCAAAAATTTTAAATCGTATTCTTGAACACCAGTTCTTAATTTATGAATTCGTTTTCGAATGATAACACACAATTAGTATTTAGGTTTGTGATCAGCACACACACACAGGTGGGAGAGCGTACGCCCCAGACAACCATCGACGCACTACTGGGAGGTCGGCGTCCTCATCAGGGTTGCCAGATCCAAATTGGGGAAAGTAGCGAGCTGACGGCCAAAAAGTAGCGAATTTGTAATAAGAGTAGCCCAATTTTTTTTTAATGAATGATATGGGTTTCAAAGTAACATATTTTGATACATAGAGTACACTACACGATGTTAATTGTTTTATTAATATTACTTCTGCACATACACATTATGTATATATATATATATATATATATATATATATATATATATATATATATATATATATATATATATATATATACATGGTTTCATGGTATAAAACCTTATTATAAGCTATATAATATATTGATTTTTTGCCGCCAGAGGTGGATAGTTCATTAAGCATCCCCTATTCAACCAGTGAGTGGTGGTTTATTGTGCACCCCGAACCCCGACCAGTTGTGTAAGCGGAACCCAACCAGTTGTGTAAGCGGACCCCGACCAGTTGTGTAACTGCAAGCCTAGCATGAATGAACCGACAATAAACATACTTGAACTTGAAATGGACTTTAATGTTTTTTCGGCAGCTTTATTTCCTTAGTTTCCGAGCTGTTTTCTTTGCCGTGTATGTTGTAATAAACTATTCCTATATTTACAGTTGTTTCTTCCTGTGAAGATTATTAAATAATGGTGATTATAAGGGCGCGGAAGTTCAGCCTGGCCAGGGCCGCCAGCAGCCCTTGAGCCCGCCCCGGCAGCACCCAATCTTTAATTTGGCATCTTTGTGGCACCTTTGTGGGACCTTGGTATAAGCCTAGCATGTATATATACACACTGGCTGCCTGTCCCCCCTACACAATGATTTATTATTACCTATTATTTTATCGTTTAATTTAAATCTTAAATAAAATAATTTATTTAATTATTATAGTAAGTACTTAATAATTTAATAATAAGTAGTAAATACATAAAAATAATTAAAATGTATAGTTTAGTCATAGGAGATTCCTAGATTGGAATTCACTACCAAATTTCGAAGTATTTTAATGTGAAATGCTGTTATTATATGCATAAATTGTTGTTTTAATATTACGCTTATCCACTTGGGCTGGACGGTAGAGCGACGGTCTTCTTTCCTACAGGTCCGCGTTCAATCCCCGACCGCCCAAGAGGTTGGGCACCATTCCTTTCCCCGGTTCCATCCCAGATCCGTATCCTGATCCCTTCAGAGTGCTATATAATCGTAATGGCTTGGCGCTTTCACTTGATAGTTCCCCCACCCCTCCTGAATAATATTACAAGAGCAGTATTTACGGGCTATTCATGCCCGTGCCACCTCTTGGGTGGCTTAATCTTCAATCGAGAGCAGTACGTCCTAACCAGACGTTATAGGATGATATCCTGAACAGTTGATAAATAAAAGTAATTGCGGAACTCCAGTTATCTAATACTTATCATAAATGGTATAAAACCTTATCATAAGCCAAGGGATTTGTAGATCAGTGTTTAAAGGGAATTCGGAAGTAATAATAACACAGCTGATGCCATCTGTTGGCAGAAGAGAACACTATCAACTGGCTGGTCAACAGTGGCCATAAGATACAGCTTACGCCATCTGTTGACATCAAATTACACTTATAACAAATTACCCCACAAAATACAACTAGCGCCATCTCTTTTTTTTCCAACGCACTATAAATAGCCAAACAGCAACCCATAAGGTGGGTTGTTGTGCTGGCTGGTCAACAGTGGCCATAAGATACAGCTTACGCCATCTGTTGACATCAAATTACACTTATAACAAATTACCCCACAAAATACAACTAGCGCCATCTCTTTTTTTTCCAACGCACTACAAATAGCCAAACAGCAACCCATAAGGTGGGTTGTTGTGCTCGGGTAGGAGGTTCCAAGCTCCGCCTAGATATTCTTTGTTGACATTCACACAACAGCCAATCACAGGAAGGGATCAGCTAAAGGCTCCATCCACTTAATAAATAATCTTTATTCAGCACACCATCCTTGCTTATGACATTCTGCTTCAACTTTAATCTACCTAAAAAGTGAAATGTTAAGTATTTAAAAGTATTAATATAGTGACAATTAAATACTGCAGGATGTAACGGGAGTTACAGAAACATGGGCTGGCTACCTGACTTGTGACGTCATCAGTGGGGGTTGCCTCACGCAAATAATATCTGCGATACAATGCCTCCGTCCTCTTATTGGTCTACATTATTCAGTTAGATGGAAATTTCTGTCTTGTATAAAACAAATTGTTGTTCTTGACCAGACCACACACTAGAAATTGAAGAGACGACGACGTTTCGGTCGTCGACCAATTTAGACTAGGCTCTAAAGGATAATGTGACAAAGAAAGTTGACCAGACCACACACTAGAAGGTGAATGGACGACGACGTTTCGGCTTGATCACAATCGACTTGAGAATGGTCCAGGACGGACCGAAACGTCGTCGTCTCTTCAATTTCTAGTGTGTGGTCTGGTCAACATACTTCAGCCACGTTATTGTGACTCATCGCCTGCAAATTGTTGTTCTTTTGTACAACAACAACAAGGTTATTGAACAAAAGGACGTATTTCTTATTTTGCATTTTATTCATATAACCCCGCAACAGCCAATCACAGGAAGGTATTTGTTGGAAACTCTGCCTTCAACAAGTTGATTCCTAATAAACTCTAACAATAAATTATTTTAATAAACGAGTATTTAGGGTCAAGCTACAGATGAACATTATAGGATAACGGTGTTTTAGCTTGCAGCTTCGTTAGACAGAATCCCTGGTCTTAATTTTAAAAATAAAGAACTAGAAAGCGTATTTTATTGCTAACTTTTCGAGAAATCCCAATCTCATATTTGCGAACATTTATGCATTGATTTGTTGGCTTAAGTTCTTATCATAATCCCTTTTGCAATCTCAACACCATCTGGCTCGTATCTTGTAACAATCTTCGTTACTTAGCCTCAAAACCTTACATTTGTCTTACATATCCTCAACAGTAGATAAAAAAAAGTAATTGCAGAATTCTAGTTACCTAATACATGGTTTCATGGTATAAAACCTTATTATAAGCTAACAGACGTATAGATCAGTGTTTAAAGTAATAGTAATACATTGTTGTTGTGCTCGGGGTAAGAGGTCTCAAGCTCCGCCCACAAGATGGTATGGGTGCAAAAAAAAAATAAAATGATGGCATATCATTGGTAGAAACTCTTTGTTGACATTCACACAACAGCCAATCACAGGAGGGGATCAGCTATAGGTGCCATCCGCTTAGTAAATCATCTTAGTTCAGCCCACCAGTCCTGCTTATGGAATTTTGCTTTAACTTTAATTTACCCAAAAAAGTGAAGTGCTAATTATTCAAAGTGTTAATAAAGTGATAATTAAATATTGCAGGATATAACAGATGTTATATAAAAATGGGTTGGCTACCTAACTTGTGACGTTATTATTGGCGGTTGCCTTGACACAAATACACTGCTCTGCCCTCTTATTCGAGTAAATTATTCAGTTAGATGGAGATTTCTGTCAGGTGCAAAACAGAAATTGTTGTTCTTTTTCACAACAACCTTGTTGTTGTGCACAAGAACCTATTTCTTAGTTTAAATTTTATTCTTAAAAGAGTGTTGGTATTCCCCGCAACAGCCAATCGCAGGAAGGTATTTCTGGAAGCTCGGCCTCCTTATGGACTCAGCACATCACTCTAGCTCATGGCTCTCTGTTTCATCTCTTGTATATGCAAACTATGACTTTTTTTCAGGTACTGTTATAATTAATAATATGAGATATAAAAGTTTTTACACAAAATGGCTAAATTCTGCCATTAAATGGACTTTGTCTGGTATACACACAAACATACACCAATTTATTACCATTCATCCATTATTAATTTCAAATGTAATGTATACTGTCTAGTTTTTTCCTCTCGCCATTACTTGGTGCAATATTTGAAAGTTGTCTATTTATTTATCGATCTATCTATTATCTTGTATTTATATTTACAAGTCTCTGTGCTTGGAAGAAAACTCTGCATTGAATTGGGACTAATTTATTAAATAATATTATTTAGTATTAATTAATATTTACAATTATTATTAATTACAATTATTTATAGCTTAGTTACTTTCATGTAACTCGCACTCGTACATTCTTCCCGATGATTGATTAACACATTTGTCAATTACACTGCACACATTTGTGAAGTGTGAATTTAATCCTTAAGTAAACAATAATCATAGTGTTAGTTAATTATGGGTTAAATGAGTCACAGAAGTTAACTAAGCTATGTATACTAAGCTACTACCAGAAGTGGAATGGTTGCTAAGTGAATGCCAGAGGGAGGAGTTTATTGGACCGTAAGTGGAAGATTTTTTTGGAGTGACTGTGATCTTTGTGGTCGTGAAAGGATATACTCTGCGTGCTGTGCTCGCATTGAAATCGTCAGTCTGTGGCTGCTATCGCGGGGTGCTTGTTTGTGTTGCATCTAATCCTAAATAATAATAATCGAGTTTCTTAACATTAATAGCCCAAATTAGCACATCTTGCTTTTAAATTAGCCAAAAAAGTAGCAAGTAGCGAAATTAAAAATTTGGGAGCGCGGGCTCTCAAAAGTAGCCCAATTCGCTACTTGTAGCCCAATCTGGCAACACTGGTCCTCACCCGCCTGTCTCCGCTACCAGAAGGATTCCGCGACGCTGGAGTTGCTTAGACATGTATATTCACCTAGTGCACCTAGTTGTGCTTGCGGGGGGTTGAGCTCTGCTCTTTCGGCCCGCCTCTCAACTGTCAATCAATCAACTATTACTAACTACTAGCTAATTGAATTTGTTTGAGTGGATATATAAATAGGCGTTAATCGCATAAGTCAATAGGCTTTTTATAGTTAACTTTATTCTCATGTTCTTATATCTCTCCCAGTCACCTTAATACACACATAAAGTGACATTCTGTTTCTATTAATACTACTAGACCTCAAATTTTTTGTCACCTTGCCCAGCCTATTCTCTTATGCCTGCTTGAATATTTAAGAGAAGTTCCCGTAAAGAGGACCCCAAAACCCAGGTGACAAGACTTAAATGTTTACTTGACATAACGCAACACGCATGTTGATTAGTGCGTCATCTCACAACCGACTGGCCCCGAGTTCGATTCCAAGACAGGGCGAGAAGCTTTGACACGTTTCCTTAAGCTGATGCCTCTATTCAGCTAATAAGAAAGAGTCAGACAACTGTTGGGGGTTGCATCCTGCGTGTTAGTAACTTTGCAATAAAGTACCACAGCAACATATGTACCTTCACAACCAATTGTACCTTCTTGTACATATATAAATAAACGAGACTTTCCATTCATAAGTTTAAGTCTCGTAAACCAACATACCCACTTATAATACAAATAACATGATACAAGTATCGCCCACATGTGCCTGTGTAACATCTGGCTGTGTTCTATAACAGGCGACAGGTGGTGTGACGCCGGACGGACCTAGGTAACCCCATGCTGGGGACGGCGCCGGCTGGTTGGGTGGAGGTCAGCCTCTCCTTCACCGCCCCCCTCTTCCACCCCTTACCACCTCCCCACCACACACTAATAACATCTGCACTGGTGCTATCCTCCCCCAACACCCATACTATATAACAACACCTGCACCGGTGATATCTTTTACAGGCTATGCATGCCCGTGCCACCTCTTGGGTGGCTGAATCTTCATCAATCAAACGGTGATATCCCCCATCTTCCCATTCTCAAATTCTCCTCCTCCTTTTCCTCCTCTCAGCAGACACAACATCACGCTAACAACATCTTCACTGATGCTAACCCCTCCCCCTCCAAGCCTCATCACATCCCCCAACACATAATAACAACATTGCGAGAGACAATGTTAAATTACCGTGCGTGGAGCCCCGCTGGGTAAACGGCAGGTAGTTGAACCACGCGGCGGTAACTAGACATAACGCTACAGTGATCTAGATATAAAGCTCACCGTTGAGCACCGTGTTGAGGTGCTCAACCTCGCCTGCGCGATCACTCTCAGCAGAAAATATATTGATGAAATACACTGTATTGTATTCGGTGTGTGTATTGCTTATTTTCAAGAACATACATTTGTGAAAATAAGCTTATTTTCTTATTTTCATGGACATCCATTTGTGAAAATAAGCTTATTTTCTTATTTTCATGGACATCCATTTGTGAAAATAAGCTTATTTTCTTATTTTCAAGGATATCCATTTGTGAAAATGAGCAATTCCTAAACGCAAAAAATCGTTGTGTGGTACACTACGAGTTTTCATCCTACACTACGATGTAGTCATCCTACAGTGAGCCACACTGTAGGATGACTACAGTGGGGCTCACATTTCGGAATACGTAAATAGCTTCGTCGCCTCCGCTTGTACTTATACGTGTGTTCGAGAGAGCTGAGGCTGCAGCTCCTGGGCCTTGCCAGCAGCCATGAGCACCCACATTCACTCCGTACAGAATAATGCCGCCCAGAGGCTTCTAAAATGATAGTACCTATTTGGTGGAAAGTATCAATATGTAGTTTATTATTATTATTATTATTATTTTCTACAACAGACGTGGCCACACATTTACAATGCTAACTAGCATATATACATTTTCTTCTGTTAGGCCACCAAAAAGTTGACGTTCTGTATTAATGAAATTTGCCAAATGGGGAAACTTTTTTTAACAGCATGAACCGCACTACTTGGCCTAGTAAGCAAGGCCCGTTTTGCTTAACAGGTAAAATGATATAATGCAAAGTGTAATAGAGTGATTTCCGTTATTTTCAAAGTTCTTTCCAGAATTGTTTATTGCTAATAATTAATATAATGATATTATATTAAAATCGTGAATTACTAGCTTAGTTATGTTATGTAAGGATAGGTTAGGTAATTACGTTTGATCAAATTTATATGTTAGTTTTGACTCAGCAAATCAGTCATATATAAAACAACGAGAAACTTTGTTGTTGAACTATGAAACGAGGAACTATAGTGTGTGTGTTGGGGGGGGGGGAGGGAGGTCACGATGAGCGTACTACTTCCCAGTATTAATGTTGGTGAAATATGTAATCACAGCGAGTGTGGCAGGGGAAAACAAGCCTTAAACCGTGGTCATTACGGCAGAGTTTGTGGCGGAGCCGCCACTAGGTCAGGCGACACGTGGCAGTCCGTCCTACTAAGGTTCCCCAACGTCAAGAAACTGTTGTACTAAAGTGCCCTTATCCTAACGTACCAGAGGACCCAAAACAGAAAACGGGACAGTATGTCAATTTCGCGAGTCGCTACCATTTTCTAGTGTGACAATTTTTGGCCTTGGGTAGAGTATATGTCAAAATGCGACGTTCTATTAGGAGGACCGGACGTGTCTTGCGGTAGTTAAGCTACATAGTCTTCCCGGATTGGTGCCTTCATTTGATAATTATTTACTTGTGACAGATAAACTCACTGCCAGGCAGATGTTTGGTGAGCGCCTAGAGTGGCAAGTCCCCCGGGGTGGCGAGTCCTGGGTGATGAGTCCCCCAGGGTGGCGAGTCCCCTGGGGTGGCGAACACATGACCCACACCACACGCAGAAAACCAGCAACAAGACTATCAACATCCAGTTACCTCTTGACGATAAGTCGTCAGACGTCTTGTCAACTGTGGGTAGAAGTCACGGCTAAGCGACAGTATCGTGATGGCCCCCTCCTAAACTCGAGCCCAATCAGGCAAAAATGTTTTTTAGTGACCAGGAGCCAAGCACTCCCCCCCCTCCCCCCTAAGGACTCACTTTATACCCGAAACGCTTTGCGTAATAGTGGCTTTAGGCATTGTATGTACTAGCTCTACCTATAAGTCAACCAATCTTTGTAAAAATTTCTTGTATGTATGTACCTTACCTAAATAAACATTTTATTTTATTTATTTTACTAGCAATCCGCCAAAACCCGACAACTATCGGTCAACTCGGTGCCAGACACAGTAACTCCGTCAGAAAGTCCAACAGGGAAACGGAAACTTATCAACTTCCGCCATTCCAGGTGATAAGTGCGTCGGGCGTTGCTTCAACCTATGTTGTTGAGAAGTATCTATACTTAATGACAATAATAATGTTTAATGACAGTATCTATACCCAATGGTTAAAATTACGTCACATGTTTAAGCGGCCCCCAGGCAGAGCAGGTGTCCAGACGTTTCCAAGCAGAGCAGGTGTCCAGATGACCCCATGCAGACAGAGCAGGTGTCCAGACGTTCCCAAGCAGAGCAGGTGTCCAGATGACCCCATGCAGGCAGAGCAGGTGTCCAGACGTCCCCCATGAAGGCAGAGCAGGTGTTCAGAAGTCTCAGGCATAGGCAGGTGTTCAGACATACCCAGACAGAGATGGTATTCAGACGTCCCCAGACAAGGAAGGTGTGCAGACGTCTTCTTGTCGTCCAGATTAATTAAACCTTTACTGTAATCCTGGAAATAGTCCAGGAATAAAGTAAACTTTCAGCGTATTAATTAATTGATCCTGTAGTATAATGGTCTACATATTCGACTCACAATTTCGGATCTAATTCGACCTAGGGGGTAGCCTCGATACGGGCCTATAAGTGCAGGCTTTCCGTTCCTCACAACTGGAATTAATTAAACACCGAGAATCGGGCGTTACCTCCAGATGTATATATGGTTTGATATTGGGCTTTAGGCTCGTCAACCTCTAAAAATTAAGGTCACCAAGGTACACAGGAGTTAAATGAACAAATCCACAAGGGCTGTGACAAGGGTTCGAACTTACGTCCAAGAGGATCCCAGACGCTGCCTTAATCGACTGAGCTACGACATGGTAAAACGAATTGCAACTGGAATTGAATTTCGGCCCTTGTGGATTTGTTCATTTGATGCATCACGCCGCTATTGTGATTTCTGTGTGTGTTGCACAGGAGTTAGTCAGTTTATTGTGGGGTTGCATCCTGGGAAGGGTCAGTAATTCGATCCTGGAGGGAATGGGTACCTCTATATAAGCGTAACATGTATTGTATGTATGAACTGGTTACCTGTCCCCCGACACAATGAATTGAATTAAATCCAGTCTCCGTGGTGTAGTGGTAAGACACTCGCCTGGCGTTCCGCGAGCGCTAAGTCATGGGTTCGTATCCTGGCCGGGGAGGATTTACTGGGCGCAATTCCTTAACTGTAGCCTCTGTTTAACACAACAGTAAAATGTGTACTTGGATGAAAAAACGATTCTTCGCGGCAGGGGATCGTATTCCAGGGACCATAGGATTAGGGACTTGCCCGAAACGCTACGCGTACTAGTGGCTGTACAAGAATGTAACAACTCTTGTATATATCTCAAAAAATAAACAAATAAATGAAATCGAAAATAGGATAAGGTTTTAATTTAAATTCAAATGTTTATTAAGATAAAAGTACATATATAAATGAGTTACAAACATAATGTTAGATTTATAGATAGAGCCTATACATACAATACCTAAAGCCATTAATACCCACAGCGTTTCGGCCAATGCTCGTTTATGCTCGTTGTTAGCTATGGCAGAACGCTGGTTAAATATTATTATTTTATCCTAAAGTATAATCTAATAAATGATTATTGTTTTCAAGAACGGCTACGTTGAGACTGTCAATTGCTATTAATGCATCATTATTATTATTAAAGCTAGAAAATCAGCAAGGATTTTGTGTCAAATGCTCTGTACCAGCGGGTTGGTAAACAGACGGTGGAGCTCACATGTGGCAGGCTAACCAGGTTGGTTATGTGGTGTTGGTGGTAGTTGGTTGGTTATGTGGTGTTGGTGGTAGTTGGTTGGTTATGTGGTGTTGGTGGTAGTTGGTTGGTTATGTGGTGTTGGTGGTGCTTGGTTGGTTATGTATTGTGGTGGTTGGTTGGTTATGTATTGCGTTGGTGGAGATTTATAGACAATAGTGCCAGAGCCCAAGGTTAGGTATATACCAAATTTGTAGGGCCCGGTTGGTTATAATTCATGTAGCCTCTAATTCTGTGGCATACTTTACCTTGCCATGATTTTAGGGCTCAGTGTTCCCGCGGCCCAGTCCTCGACCAGGCCTGGTTGCTGAACTGGTCAACCAGGCTGTTGGACGTGGCTGCTCACAGCCTGACGTATGAATCACAGCCTGGTTGATCAGGTATCCTTTGGAGGTGTTTACAAGTTCTCTTTATAACACTATGAAGCATAGAGCAGCCTAATTAATGGGGTAATTAATTCATAGTGTCAGGGGACAGCCAGCCAGAGTGTATTCATGCTCGTTAGGCATATATCATGGTCCCCCCTCCCCCCCAAGGTGGAATTACTAACCCCACTTAGGATGCAACCCCCACATCAAGGTTGGTTGAGTACCCCTGAGTACCTACTTACTGCTAGGTGAACAGAGGCATTAAGTGAAAGGAAATGTGCTTAACCATTTCTGTCCCGCCCGGGATTTGAACCCAGAATTCTTGATTGTGCATCGAGAACGAACCCGAAGTGTACTACTGGGACCCCTAAATATATACCAGGTCAAGGGTTACCAAGTGGAATACATAATAACATGATTCATTCAAATCTACAATCTCCAGGGAGCAAAATACTGTTTTGTGAGCAATCCTTTCTTTCTCCTTGAAACTTTGTAAATGCTAAGACATTGCTGCAGTTCAAAATCATCAGGAAAAATGTTAGTGCCTTTGACAAGCTGCTGGCTTCCTTGTCTTAGTTGAGATAGCTAGAGAGATGGTGGCCCTTGGGTAAATTCAGGCAAAACTCATGGAACGGCATACTTGCCGAAGTCATAAAGCCAAGATATTACTTCAGCTTAAAATCCTGATGGAAAATATCCTTGGGATCAGTGGGGGGACCATTGACAGGCTGCCAGCTTCCTGTCCTCATTGAGCCCACTAGATTGATGCATAAATTTGGTGAAATAAATATATATATACTGTATATATGCAACCAGGTATCAACCAGGTAACCAACCAGGTAACCAACCAGGTAACCAGGTATATAATTATGTAATTATTAATGTGATATTTATTAATATTTACGCTAATATTTTTCAGTGAAAAGAATAAAGATAAGATTATGGCAGAAGAGCTGGAAGGATGGGGGGCCACAGATGCACCAATGGATGGATACGCATCGGAGGGAGAATTGGACACACGCAAATTGATGGCAAAACAGAATAGGAAAAATAAGAAATCAGGCGGGTTTCAGGTAAGAGACGGCTGTCTTTTATTTTTCAGAATCCAACATGTTCTGCAATTTTTTTGAGCTATGGTCCATCTGAAGGAGGCACAGTATGGTCATATTGTACACAAGAAAGTTTGACAAAACTTGTTTTTTTATTTTAAAACTGTATATATAATTAGGTTAGGAGGTATTAGCTTAGGCTAAACTGTGTTAGGCTTAGTTAAGTTTGATTAGATTAGGTTGGTTTGGATTGGATTAGGTTAGGTTGGTTTGGGTTGGATTAGGTTGGGTAAGGTTAGGTAAGTTTTAAAAACTGTTGGCAAAATGTCTTGTGTACAATACTTGTATCCATCTGATGCTCCTTGAGTCAGAGCCTATATTGTTCATCCAGGACTCTTATCAAGACTGTGACAAGAAGCTTTTCAAATGGGCTTCTGTAATTTTTGAAAACGGGCAGTGGAAAGTGTAATGTAAGCTACCACAGCAACCAGCTCACAGTAAGACGAACGAGGGATCACTGAACAGCCCTTGCATGCATAATCATAATTTTTTTTTTAGATGTGTGTTAACGGTTTAGCCCTCCATCCTTTGAAGTCTCTTTCTTTGCCATGCAGACACACAGCTTGTGCTATGTTTTGTTCCATTTGACCTAGGCTTCTGGATTCTTTCAACCATATGACTACCCATCCTCTAGTTTTAGTGGCCAATGTATATTCTGGGTTTGGAGCTGGTACAGGGTTTAACTGCTACTCTTGTGACTGTACCTACTTGGGTTTTTACCTGTGCTGTCAGTTTTATTCTGGATTGTCATAGTTCTTTTTCCTTCAATGCTTGATGGTGTCGGTTATCCCTGGGATGTGTTGTTGTTGTGGGTCCTTCATACTTTCTGGTGGCTGTGGGTTTTCAGTAGAAGGTGAGTCGAGTTCCATTCGTAAGGGGCCTGACAGCTGAGTGGACATCGCTTGGGTTACGCAGTCTTGAGGTTCTGGGTTCAATCCCGGTGGAGGCGGAATCAAATGGGCAGTTTCTTTCACCCTTATGCACCTGTTCACCTACCTAGCAGTAAATAGATACCTGGGGGTTAGGTGCTATGGGCTGCTTCTTGGAGGGTGTGTAACAAAAAAGCAGGCCTGGTCGAGGACCTGGCTGCGGGGATGCTAAGACCCGAAATCATCTCAATATCTCAAGATAACCACATATGGACTTCTATAACCCATCCTGACAGTCCAATTTGCTATGGTAGGGTTTGTTTCAGTATGAGGCTTCCATGGTACTACTTTGGGTTTGGTTTGTCATATCTGTTGGCAGCCCTGACATGGCATTCCATCACAGGTTCTTGGCTGTTACATAGCAGAGACCTGGTGTCTGAACTGGGCACTGTTCCTTTTGGAGTCCTTTGCTACTACTGGAATTTAGTATCCATTACCCACTCTACCTTGGCTGGCAGGCACTCCACTCTTTTTCTTGTGTAAATGGCTTTAATTTTATTTCAGGTTTTTGGTCCTCAAGTGGAAGGCATTCTCTGTCAGATGTGTTTTTGATGGCAGATGTCTGTTGACTTCTCCATTTGAACTGTTCTGGCTTTGATCCCTTGCGTTGTGAGGCTGGCATGTGGCGGCTAGTGGTCCATGTTCTCTTATATGTCCCCCCCCCCCCCCCTCCATATTGTAGTCACATTGCTCTTATTATGATACTATTTGCTACGTTAGCACATGCAAAATCTTTTCTTTTTCTGTGTGTAAGGGCCGTTACAGTATTCAAGTGCTTACTGTAGATCTGATTTGTACCAGGTCACAAAGCAAGAAGTTCTGTATGGATGTTGTACCATCACAAAGTATGTTGTTAATTAATAGCATAGAATCCTGTATGTATATTTTGATATCACATGGGAGTCATATATGTTTGTCACTTTTACTTTGGTTGATTATCAAATACAATACTGCTACTTGTTTTGTTTGTTATCAAAGTGAATTTTATATGTTTAGATATCAGACTCATATTTCCATACTATATATGATAATTATAGGTATTAGCATATTTCATTATCATATATGGAAAGTAGTTGTCATTTACTGTTATGATAAATATAATTTCATAAAATGAACAGGACTGTCATGACAAATTTAATAAAGGGAGTGATTTAGAAAGGGGAAGAAAAGAGTAAATATTGTTCGAAAGATAGTATATTATTAGAAAATTATTTTGCTCATTTAATAAGATTATATTGTATTTAGTGTTTAACAGTAATTTGAGAAATACATTTTGACAATCACTTTTCTCATTCATTAAGGTGTTCTATTTTATTTCAACAGTCCATGGGTCTAAGCAACCCATTGTATCGAGGAGTTATGAAGAAAGGCTATAAGGTTCCTACTCCTATCCAGCGAAAGGTTAGTGTGGTGTAAATTCAAAGAAAATGTGACGTATGTTTTAGTTTTCAATACACTTCTTTTAGGCAGACGATGGGTCACAGTAACGTGGCTGAAGATATGATGACCAAACCACACACCAGAAGATGAAGAGACAACAATGTTTTGGTCCGTCCTTGACCATTATCACAATCGGTTTGATAAGGGTCAAGGACTGACCAAAACTTCGTCGTCTCTTCATCTTCTGGTGTGTGGTTTGGTCATCACCACTTTTAGGTATTGGTTTCATTTAATTTCTTTCAAAAGGCCTTAAACATAGTTATTTATGACCTAAATTTGTGATATACAGGTATTCTAACCCTTTTTTTTTTTTAGCTTCACTGTATTAGCAAAATGTTAGTTAGTAGGCTATTGCTGCCAAACTCCTCCTTGTTATTGGGATTCTAAATTACATTTATTTAATAAATAAAGTTCTATGTTAAATACAGTATAGGCAAAGCATAGTTTTGTCTACCAAAGACTTGGAAAATCCGGAAGATGCATTCCAGGAAAACTTAGCGTGATGTACTGTATATTTATTTAAAAGTTAATAGGATACAGAAAAGTAGGAATGGGTTCCAGAGGCCTAATTTTTTTTTTTTAATTTCTCTTTGGAAAGCTACTGATATGTAGCTCAGAAATGGGCATGTCGTTCCACACAACTTTCTATTTGCTCATGAATTATTATGGACTGCTTCTTTTTTAGTTGCAGAATATATTTTTGTGTCATGCAGTCTTTTTTTTATTTTGCTATCAGTGTTACTAATTGTTGTTTTTTGTCCATTAGACTATTCCCCTAATTTTGGAGGGCAAGGATGTAGTAGCCATGGCAAGAACAGGAAGTGGAAAGACAGCGTGTTTTCTTATACCGTTGTTTGAGAAGCTACAGACCCACTCTGCTCAGACAGGCGCACGTGCACTCATACTCTCACCCACTCGTGAGCTTGCCCTGCAGGTGTGTTCCAGTTTACCTTGTTTCCATATTTTCATGGGGTTTATAGTTTCAGTTTACAGGTAAATGATTCTTTGCACTTACATTTGTTTTACAACTGCTATAGGTGCCTCAAATGATACCTAGTGTTGAGGTATTAAGTTATGTTGGCTGGTGAAGACTTCTATACTGTATTATGTCCTATTTTAAGATAAAACAATGTTTCAGAACTACTTGAAATTTTTGTAACTGGGTTATTTAAATTAACTTTCTATTGCCCCAAAAGTCTTAATCCCTCTCAGGAGCTCCCCATCAGAGGGTGGCTACAGCAGAAGTGGTTGAGTAGACACACTCCACTAATGGGGAATGTGTTGTTACATTGAAAATATCATTAGTTGAGTATTTGGGGTTTAAGTCTTGACTGTAATAGCTTTTCAATATTTCAATAACATAATAGCATTTAGAGGTGTGTAGTCACTTTGAATGCACAATTGATACTATGGCCTAATTAAATAAATTTATAAAGTAACAGTGTGCAAGGAAGAGGCAGTGTTTTTTAACCATGGTGCTGGTTCCTATGGGTATCATATTGACAGACTGAATGATAACAGAATCTTACCTCAATGGGCAACAAGTGAGTCTCCTTAGATATGCACTATTCATATGCATGTACTGTACGCTCAGTGTTTTATTTTTTCCATACAATGCATCAAATGTTTTAAGTTTCTTTGATCAAGACTATTACCTTTGAACAGACCCTCAAGTTTACTAAAGAACTTGGCTGTTATACGGGGTTACGAGCAGCTGTAATATTGGGCGGAGATAGCCTTGAGGGACAATTTGCAGCATTACATGAAAATCCAGACATCATTATTGCAACTCCTGGAAGGTAGCATGCCCGTTTTTATAGTTGTAATAGATTTCATTGGTATTTGTATTGTTATATACAATATTTTATATTGTTATGTATTTTATGTTGTTATATATTTGTTTTATATTGTTATCTGAAATCATTTTTTGTTTGTAATTACATAAGGTACACCCTCTGTATGAATTAACTTTTCTTTGGTGGAAAACAAAAGCTTTAGTTGTTTAGATTGGGCATATTTTTCAATAAAGTGTACAACTGTGTGCATGTTACATAATTTGTTAACACTACTTACACAGCTGATATTAGATGTGGATTACAAGAGTCAATTTTACTCGTTCTTTCAAGATATAAAGAGTTTCTGCATTGATTTTTCATTATTCCAGATTAGTTCATGTCTGCGTTGAAATGAACCTAAAACTACAAAATGTTGAGTATGTAGTTTTTGATGAGGCGGACCGGCTGTACGAAATGGGATTTGCGGAGCAGCTGTCAGAGATTCTGAAGCGACTCCCAGAGATTCGACAGACACTCCTATTTTCAGCTACTCTTCCGAAGATGCTGGTTGAGTTTGCACGAGCAGGCTTAACTGATCCTGTTCTTATCAGGTAAATGAAATTTTTATAAGAATTTTGTTTTTTATGCACAAGTAGAGAAGTACCTTTGATCATTGCTACACTTTAGGAATTAATAAGAAATCACTTTGAGTTGTATTATTCTTTCTGCATATTACTCTCTTGTTTTTCCTGGACCATTGTCTTCCCACACCGTGATGCTAGAAAAATGAGATAATACTGTAAATGATAATAGTGGCATTAATGTGAATTTAACTTTTATCAATAATTTTGAAATAAATTGTCAGATTTCATTTACTTGCCAAAATACAGATAAGAATTAGTTACTGTACAGTATTTGTATTTTTTCAGATTGGATGTAGAGCATGTCCTCTCTGAAAATTTAAAGTTGGCTTTCTTTAAATGTAATCCAGAAGATAAGTTGGCTCTGCTGTTCCATGTTTTGCAGCATATCATCACTGATCATCAGCAAACTGTCATATTTGCTGCAACAAAGCATCATGTTGAATATTTACACATGGTAAGTCCATTGTCACTTCCCAGTGTGTGTGACCCTAGGAAGCCCAGGCACGTGGGTTCAGTCCCATCGTGCATTCTTAGTATTTTCTCACAAATGCATCACATTCTTCTAATTTTGTTGTCACTTGCTGATCTGCTCTTGCCGAGTAAACTTAATTGGATGTGGAGGTGCTTGACACATACTCATACCCCAGCAATTTTATAATTCTAAAGCACTTTTTCTTCTGTATAACCTAATAATATATAACAGTAGTTCATATTTTGTAGCTTTCAATACATTTAGAATACCTCACAGGATTGTCTTAAAACCTTTAACATGTATTTATTATTATCAAACTAATCTTTGTATTGATATTGGGGTGGCTAGACCCCTGAAATCCATGTTTAAAGTCAACTTAATGTGAAGTCTCCCAACCACCTCATGAAAATAAAACTTGGTATGAAACTTATCAAGATTTCATTCTAAGATTCATAAAGACCGATCTTACATTTTCCTGATTTGCATATCCCACTGAGATTATCTGATTCGTGTGTGCTTCAAGGTACATATCTTGTGTGTGGTAGCCACCTCCAGGTCATTCTCAAATCAAATCAAATTATAAACTTTGTTCATAAATAGTTGTACATTTGTAATTGAGTTAGGTTACAAAAAAATTAAGTGCATTATTTACGTATGAGAAAGCCATAATATGTAATAGCAGAACACATAATCATTATAATTATTCTCTTCCTAACTCCAAAGTTATTTCTTTCATATGTGAAAGAAGCGCCTGAAACGCTGTATGTGCTAGTGGCTATACAAGAATGTAAAACTTCAAGTCTCTGTACTCTCATAAACCCAATGTACCTTCTTGTATATAAATAAATAAATGAATAAATAAATAAATAAATTTAATATGTGGTACAATACCTGCATCTACATTACCTTGGATCCCAGTGGTGACAAAGTGTGTTAGTCGTGTGTACACAACAGTGCCAAACTTCCCAAGTATCTATTTACTGTTAAGTGAACACACAGGCATTAAGTGTAAAGAATTGGACCCATACATTTTTCCCCACCCAGTAATCAATGGTCTAATCAATTGGGAGCCAACTGCATGCGCCATCTTGTTTTTAACATTGAACTTTATGAATTTCTTCAAAACACTGACTGGTCAGTACTGTATGGTGATAGCCTCGCTTTTTGCGGGGTCTGCATTTAGTCCCCGATTGTCCAAGTGGTCTGGCACCGTTCCTTCACCTTGCCCTCTATCTAAGCTCCTTGTATCTACCCCATATCCTTTCCAAGTGCTTTATAGTTATACTGGCTTAGTGCTTTCTCCTAATAATTACCTTACCTTTATTAATCACTTATTGGATCATTCCTGAAACATGTCCCGTGTGTGTGTTCTTACCTAATCGTTTTACTCTAATGATATTTTTTTTTCAGGCTTTGAATATGGCAAACATACAGAATACATATTGCTACTCTGATTTAGATCCAGCTGCCAGAAAGATTAATGTTGCCAAATTTCAAACAAAAAAGGTAAAGTATCTTCTTGTTTCTCTGCCATATAATTAGCATTATATTCACCTTTTGGTTAATGACTCACAGCAGTGCTCAGCACTTGGTGTAATATGCTCCTTGAAAGATATATTATAGAAACATGATAAATATTCACTCTTTCATGAACTGCTTCCACCCAGTCTTTGTTTCTGTCACTTTTAAACCAGTATCCAACTGATTCAGCCAGTTGGTAAAGCAATGACCTTGATTACTGCAAGGTCACTAATTAATCCAAGTGGTTGGGCACCGTTCCATTACCTTGCTCTCATATCCCTTCCAAGTGATATTTATATAATCATATTGGCTTGGCACTTTCTCCTCATGACCTTTTAAACCAGATTTTCCCCAAATATATTTCTACATAACAAAACTCCACTTCAGTAAACTTTCTCAAGTAGGCTATTAACAATTGAGCCAAAGGGAGAAATCCATCTTAAACATTTTAAGATTAATGCTTTAAGATGCAAGCTACAATAACATGTGCAGTAACTTTTTATTTTCTTGGATCATTGGATATTTCAACTTGACAGTGATCTTAAACCTTTGAAGCCCAATTTTGACTCCACTGATCCAAATGAATAAAAAGAAATTAATGCTGTAGTTATGAATTAGATTTCTTGTAGTGCACATAGTTATTACCAGATTATAAATTGCAGTTAGATATGTTTATAATTTTTTTAGCATGGTCTGTCTCCCCTCTGTTACTTTGCATAAACATTTTATAACAAGTTGCAAATAATCTTATCTGATAATATTTCACAGGTTCGATGTCTGATTGTGACGGATGTAGCAGCTCGTGGTATTGACATTCCCTTGCTGGACAATGTCATCAACTTTAACTTTCCAGCCAAACCCAAACTCTTTGTTCATAGAGTGGGTAAGTTTTGTCGAATGTCCAAAGAGTTTGATATAATTTTCCTTGGTCTCATTGATACAAATTGCACATCATCCTTTAAACACTTGGCAGGACAGACCTTGCTAGAGCTGCTCTGTAGGATGCACTGGTGTCAGGTATAAGATGATGCTCCACAAGCAGCCATGTAAGGAAGGAAGTAAACACAGGCACCAACAGTTGACTGCCAAGGAGTCAAAAATCTCTGGAACAAAGTTATTTAATTTTTACCATCACTTTAACAGACTGTTAACTGCATAAAAGGAGAATTCAATTCTTTCTCTACCCTCTATATATTACATCCAAATCTATCAAACTGGGCACAATACAACAACAACAATACCACTTCAGTGACCAAAAGGTGGCCCTGGTGTGTCTTGCTTTCATTGGTATACATTTTATCCTGTTCCTTTGTCATATTAATACAGTGCAGTACAGTATATTTAAAACTGATGACAAACTTCCCAGTATTAGAAATGTGTTTTTTAGGTCATTAATTTGCCAACCTTCTGTTCTCAGTCACTGTAATCATTGACATTACCATTCTGTACTGGTGATAGTGATGAGTATACAATTAATTTATACTGTAATCATACTTACATATATTTTTATAAATAAATTCTAATGTTATTTTTGTATTACTAACTTAGTATAATGCTAGTGTCTATGAAGGTACTATTGATATTTAAAGGTGAGAATCACTTAGTATTCTTTTATTAAAATGCACGAAAAACACTGCAGTGGATGCATTAATATAGGAATAACTGGAATGGTAGGAAGTCTGTTGGTGGTTGTGTCTTCATACATTTGTTTTGATAATTTTTCTTGATATAATTATTTACTGAGTAAAATAAAACCTTATTACAGTGTTTGTTTTTCATATACCTTATTATTTATTTTATATATCTATATATATGGATATGTGAAATAAAGACTAATTGTTCAGATATATATATTGGTCTCTTTCTTTGCAGGTCGAGTTGCTCGTGCTGGGAGAACAGGCGTTGCATATTCCTTAGTTGCATCAGATGAGGCACCATACCTCTTGGATTTGCACCTCTTTCTTTCTAAGGAACTTCGGTTAGTCTCCCATGTATCGATTCCTGTTGAAGTAGTCACTATTTTAATCATACCTCAAGTTGCAGATAAAATATAATACTTTTATATTTTGTATGTCAATTTGTGCAGAGTAATGTGAGTATGATTGTATTACTAGATATATCTCGTAAGGTGATTACCTTTTGGTATTGTTACTTTCTGTTTTCTGATAAACGTCCAGAAAATACCTTGAGAACACTTCATAGGATTGAGTTCTTACTAGATTCCCTCATGTATTGCATTGTGAGATGTACTGTACTCCATTATTTGTGGGTGATGCATCTTCCTTATGGCTGCCTAAAGAATTTGTTTTGTCAGATGTTAGGGAATCTGTCTATGGACAGTATCTTGGTAACAAATTGACTGATAATGCATCATACTTGGTAAACTGTAATTTATTGTAATAATCTTTAAAATCATTAATACTTAAGGCATAGAGTGTTGCTACAGGTATAACCAATTTTTAGAATTGTGTAATGTACCCTTGATAACTTGCCTCCCAGGAGCTTTTCTCTGCTTATATGCATTCACAATTTGCTTCCTTGTGTGTGTGTGTGTGTGTGTGTGTGTGTGTGTGTGTGTGTGCGAGCAATATGAGTGCATCAGTGACTTCGTGCCTCCTAAGTCATTTGCTCCCATTCTTTGTTATGCGGCATTGGATTTATTCACGGCGCACTCACCTGTTGACGTGCTGTTTTGGGATTATTCAAGGAGTACGCTTACTCATGTTATGTTTTAAGTTCTTCTCTGCTTTCCCCTTTCCTGAGAAGGTGGTGCAAAAATTTGTTTATTACACTTGAGCAGCATTTCTCAACCTTTGTACCCTTGAAATACATAACTTGGGTTGTACTCTAGATAAACACACACAGATTTCATTGTTAACTGAAAGGAGATGTTTTCTGTCTTTGCTCTTGATACTAGTTAAATGAGAAATTAAACATAAAAAGACTCAAAAATAAATTTGCATATAATAAGAATTAATCTATTTATCACAGTTAAGGAACCCCTAAGTTTCCTTGGGGTTCCACAAAACCCCAATATAGAAATACTGCACTAGAGGTTCATTCCAAGTCTTTTGCCTGAAGTCCATCCCGTCCGCTTCTCAGGGAAAGTGTGTTTGAGTTTGGGTTTGTCAGCTTCTTGGGTCATTTGCAGTGGTTTAGATGTGCTAATTTAGCTCCTTTTGTTTGGCTCCTTTCCTTCTCCCAGTTGCTTTTGGGCAGTGTTGAGTTCCGTGTTAGGAGACCTCAGCAGGATGGTTCACATCAGTCCTTTTGTGGTGTTGGTCTTGTTTTGTTTTTTTACCTTCTCAATAGCGATTATAAAATATGGCCTGTTGTTTATGCAATCATTTATTGTTTGTATATGTACAGTATGCATTATCATTTTGGAGGATGGGTTAAATTATTTTCAGGCCTCACTGAACCAGAGGCTGCAACCTCTGAGTAGACTCCTCTTCCAGATGAAAGAAAACACAAAGAATATGACTCTGAATGCATGACAAACATATCAGTGGCATGAGGCCTCAGACTGCTTTAGTGTGCTCTTTTAGATATATGATAACTGTTTTGTGTGAGGTTTTCTCTTAAATATATGACAATATTACTTTTTTGTAGATTTGCTCCCCACCCTCCTGATAAGAGCAAGAAAGATGACTGGAATTACATGTATGGCTCAGTACCACAAAATATTTTGGATAATGAAGCTGAACAGATCTTATATATGCACAAAACTTCATCTGAATTAGTAAGTACTGTACTGTGAATATAAAAATAATATTTTCCTAATGAACATATTGATCAAGTTTATTTTCCTTGTGCTATGCCTTTATTTTCTATATTTAGCATTTCTATATATATGATGTTATATGTTCCATTATGGGGCTGGATTCATTAGAAAACATTCCAAATCACCATGTCTAATAAACATTCCTTGTAATCTTCTCCAGTTCCCTCATATTCTCATGAGGTGTCTGTCCTCTATACTCTCATACAAACTCCTCATCTCAGTATGTTTGTGGCCCTAGTCTCTCAATTGTATCGGCGTCCACTCCAGATCACGTGCTGTATGGCCCACATTTGGCTGAACCTTCATGGGTGAAAATCAGCACTCACAAATCCCTCACTCTGTATATTTTGCTTAGTGTTCATCTGCCACATGCTTTGTTGTTGCTATAATTGTTTAACATAGTTACTGTGGGGGTTTAATCTACTAAGTAATATTGCAGGGGAACTAAGTCCTGTAATTAAAAGTGATACTGTATCAAAAATTTTCTGTCTCATGTTTACTGTATGGTTGTTATTATACGTCACAATTATTGTATTTTCATTAGTTCAAATGGTATAACATGATTTTTCACACAATTTTGATGCCAATATCATTAACATTAGGTAAAAAAATTATAAAAAATAATGTTGTTGAATATAAAAAAAAAAATTAGCACTCAGTCCAGCCCATCAAATGTGTGAATAGACATGTCCTTATCTTTGTTTCTTAGACCTAATGTTTAGGGAGCATAACCAAGCAAGCATAGCGTCAGCTAGAAAAATAATTGGATGGACTATGAGAACCTTCAAATCCAGGGATCCCACAGCAGTGCTCATACTACCCAAATCACTTGTGCTGTTCTGTCTTGAGTACTGCTCAATACTCACTTCCTCTTTCAGAGCAGGATAGATTGTTGAAATAGAGGGAATACAAAGAGCATATACAGCATGCATTGACATGATAAAGCACCTAAACTATTGGGATTGTCTCAAAGCTCTTAAAATGTACTAAAGGAGAAAGAGAGGTATCAAATAATAAATACTGTACATGGAAAATACTGGAGGGGCCAGATCCCATATTTGCACAGTAAAATAACAACATACTGAATATGGAAGGAAATACAGAATAGAGTCAGTGAAGAGTAGAGGTGACATAGGCACAGTCACAGAACACTGTGTGAACATCAGAGGACCATGACTGTTCAGTATCCTCCCAGCAAATATAAGAAATATTGTTGGAAGTCTTCAAGTAAAAACTTGACAGTTTTCTGCAAGAAGTGCTGAACCAACTGGGCCGTAGCATATATGTGAGCCTGCAGGCCACTCTAAGCAACAGCTTGTTGGGCCCTGCTCTCACATATAAAGCCTGGCTTGACTTGTGAGAACCAGGCTTGGAGAATAGAAGAACTCCCAGAACCCCATCCAGATACAATCCAAGTATCTCATAGACCTCCTGTCCTTATCTCTCTGTCTTGTAGACCTGTTCTTATCTATATCTTTTAGACCTGTCATTATCTCTTTATCTCATATACGACATGTCCTAATAAAGATGTCTTCCCATGTAGGTGATGCTATTGGCTATACATTGTTTCATTGTCACTACTGTATCTCTAGCTAAACACTGAGGACATGGTGAATTCACACAAGTTCTCTTTATTTTAATTTATAAAAACTCCTAATATAGCACATATTATTCTCCATTATGGCACTTTTTGTGATTGATTGGCTTTCTATTATAAGCCACGCCTGTCATCATCTTGGTGCTTTGTCCACAATGAAAATTATGTCCACCAGAAACACCGAGCACATGTATGATGTAGTCTCAGTAGTGTGCCTACCTAGTGAAGGGATGTATGTCCTGGTGAGCAGCCAAATTGGCTCTGGCTCAAGGAGCATCTGAGGGACTGGTTTGGAAAGAAGTGCTTTAACTGTGCTCGATACTGTACCTTATTATTTTTGTTGATTTCCTGGTCAGTGAAGTCATTGTTTTGTCCTTCTCAAGAAAGAAAATTGCTACTGTTAATGGTTAACTTATCAGATACTTTTGTTACATAATCCACATGCTTGAACGTGTATACTGTACTGAACATTAATTAAACAAAAAATTTCAGACGAATATGAAGAAAGTGGTTGGTAATGCGTACAAGCAGTATGTTAAGTCTCGGCCAGCCCCCAGCAGCGAAAGCATTAAACGCATGAAGGAGAATCATTTGGTCTGCACTCTTGGCTTCCATCCTCTTCTGGTTGACGAAAATGTTGATATGGAAGAGCGTCGTCTGGAAATGTTGGTGACCCTGAAAAAACTTCAGCCTAAATCAGTAATATAAACTATAACATTTTGTATATATGTTGCTTTATGAATCTGTTGCTTTATTCATGTTATTCATTTATTACATTATTTTACTTGTAGGTTTTAAACGAGAGCATAAACTTAGCAAAGTTTGTGTAGTTAATTACCCTTTCAATTGTCAGTGAATAAAATTGGAACTTTTTTATATTTACTAAATAAATATTGAAGATGTCATAATCAATTTTCTATTAGTTGCCATGTTTGGAAATTCAACAAGATTTTGATGAGGAATGTCTAGCAGAATACTGTTGGATACATTCTGGTACTGTAAATAATAATAATAATAATACATACAGAGTAAACACACCTAACGTGACGTCAACAATGAGAAAATCTGTAGGAGTAGTGATGAGGTTTCGAACCTATGAACTGGATGTTCCCATGCACACACTTCTAGCGACTAGACCATGACATGGTATAAGGATTGCAACCTCGAACTCTACTAAAGTAGAACTACTTAGTAGAACTAAAGTAGAACTAATTGCTAAGTAGTTATACTTAGTAGAACTCAGGTTGCAATCCTTATACCATGTCATGGTCTAGTCGCTAGAGCGTATGCGTGGGAACATCCACCACGTAGGTTTGAACCCTTATTGCTGCTCCTACGGATCTTCTCAATAATAATAATAATAATAATAATCTAATTTTCTGTTCTTGGTAAAATAATTTGAAATTACCTAACCTAACCTGGGTCTTGTACAGTATAGTACATATTTTACATTAGGCCTAAGTCTGTGTGTGTCAGGCCTAGGCAACATTAGAACTTTTTTGCAACAGCATTTTATACATAATTATTATAATTTTTGAGGTTGGGTTGGTATTTAGCAGAGAGGGTGCATTTTAAGCTCGTTCTCTGTCACTTTTAGTTGAAATTATGATTTTGTGTTTGTATAATAGATTGCTTTATCTACATCTCTTTGTTGTCATAATTTTCCTTTGAAATAAATTAAATATCAAGTGGTATTTCACAATTAAGATAAATATTTTATAGCATATACTGTACACATTAATTAGACATTTTGGATCATGAGTAAAAAGTATTCTGTGAAAAACTGCAGGTTTTGTAAGTTTCTTCTCATATTTTAAATAAATCCATTTATATTATTTCAGACTGTGTTTGAAATGATGAAAACACATAAAAGTGACAGTGTTCATGTGGTAAATAACATGAAACAAAAGCGAGAATATGACAGCAAAAGGATCGATACCTTCCACAAAAATGTGCAGATGCAGCAGGCTTCCAGGGAAGAAAAGGAAGTGGCAACAAAACAGGTGTGTTGTTGATCCTGTTTTCCTATTTTGTTATTACTGTATTTTGTCTATATTTCTCTCTCTCTTAATCATTCTTTCCTTCCTCCTCATCCTCCTCCTCCTTTTTCTCTACTTCAACTTAATATCTCCACCCAACCAGGTGCAGCATTCACCCAGTGGAATGACCAGGTGTGATTAGCAAAACTTGTACCCTATTTTTTTTCTTTTCTGAATTGAGCTTAGCCTACCTGGGACAAAAAATATGCAGCTCAGTGGAGATAAGTAATATTAAAGTTAGGCTCTGAAGTGGGTAGAAGATCCATTGCAACACTACCAACAGGGAAAATGAGGTAAACAACTTTCCTGATCCTTAAAAAACTAGTAGTTCCGTGTTAGATGACACTCTAGTAGGAAAAATCATTTAGCAAGAGATGTCCTATAAGGTCTTCAGACAGAACCCAATCTAACACTGATGAGAAAGGATGTAGGTCTACCTACCTTACCTTGTGTAGCCACAGAAGGTAAATGAAATACTGTAATCAGTAGATGTCTCTCCCAAGTGTAACCCCAGCAACCAGTGCAAAATCTCTGCCCCATAACCCCTGAAAGGGAGCTGGAGCAAGTAAAAAAAACAACAATCACACACCATGTCACGCCTGCCTCAGAATCTCACTTCAGTGCCCAAGTCTCAAAGCACTACTTGGCACAAGTCTGTCTCAACACACATATTCAGAAGGTACAAAACAAAAAAACCCTCGGAAGATATCTGTTGGCAATCAGTCTCTGCTGTAGGAGTCAGGGAAACAAAGCCATAGCAGAATAGGCACAAAAGACAAGCAAATTAACTGGCATGCATGCTGTGAAGCATTTAAAGAATGAACCTCTATCTGGGTCATAATGTTTGAGAGTGGCCTTTCAACTTAGCAAGCAGATAGGTCTCAACTGTAAGCTCTTGTGTGTGCTAACATGTGCTAGACGAGTGTGTGAGGTGCCATCCTCCGCCTCCCAACAGTTGGGGGGGCTCTGCCTGCATGTTGCTGGTGGTATTTCTGATTTGTATAAGCTTCGTGCTACAAGCTGGGGAAAAGACACTCGTGACTTGAAAAATGGTGTGAAGTAAGCTGACGGAAGTTCAGAGAGGTAGAGGCCTAGAAAATGGTGATACGAGATTTGCACCACTGAGAGGTAAATTAATACCATTTTGCAATTTTTAATTACGGGAACCTTAGATCAAGATGTCTGCTACTATTCTCCGACCTCAAATTTGGTTTAGATTATTTTCTTTCTGTATTAATCCATAGATTTGGTTAGGCTAATCTTGAGGCAGTCTAACCTTACTTCAACTGTCCCCTGACCTTTTCCAAATGTTACCTAAACCTTTTACATTTTTTCATACAACTATTTCATAATCTATCTGTTAAATTAAATATGCATTGAAAACACTTTCTTTAAAACTACTATACTCATCAACTTTCCTGAATTTTTTTGCATCAAAGGCTTTCAGTAAAAGAAAATTAACTTTCAATACATGGATTTAATTTCATAATAAGAAATCCTAATCAAATTTACTCATTGTAATTTCACCCTAGTGAAAGATAGATGAATCGGAAGTGCAATAGGAGAATACTGCCAACATCACAGGCCCATACTTCTTACACCTTTTATTAGCAAATAAAAGATATATGGCTTTAACATTGGTCCAACTCTTCAAGAGGGAGCCTGAGAAGTTCTTGCTGGTTCTTGTGAGGTCTATGGGAGCTCAACAGCAACCAGCAATAGCCTGGCTGATATGGCAATAACCTGTACTGTATATATACCAATGACGTCTAAACTCAGGCGGGGGTTCCGCAGAACAGCACTCGAGATTAGCCATAAGTAAACCATAGTGCTGCCCTCTACATCATTGTCTCGACTAGAAGCTAGTTGGCTGCTGCCCCACTAGCGTGCCACATCACATCCACTTCTTTTCCTGCCACTACACCAATGCCATAACCAGTATACATCCTGTTCTCTGCCACAAATTAATAAACACTACTCTCAGTAATAAATATTTCACATTATTGCCACTTTCTCAGATAACAGAGGATTTGAAGAAGTTAGAGCAAAGTACTGAAGAGGAGGTAAAGAACACATTTTCGTCCATTGTGGGCCAAAGAAAAAAGAAGGACGATAATCTACATACTGAGCTTCCGGGAGTTAAGAATGGTGTGAAAAGGAAAATTGCAGCCGAGAATGGGCATCAAATACAAACTAAAAGAATGAAAAGTAAAGAGAATCAAGACTTCAAAGACAAACAGTTTTATTTACCATACTCACGAGATGATTTTGCTGAAAAAGGGTAAGTGGGTAGAATTTTGTGCTATTTTACAAATATATAATTCAAACAAAATTATAAATACATAATTATGAAAAGTTAGTTATGCATTTGACAAATTTTACTTTTGCAGGTACTCCTTAGGCACAAGCTTCCAAATGGATGCAAATAAAGTATCTGTAGAACTGACGCAAGACGATGACTCGAGACAAAGACAGAGTAACAAGCTGCATAAGTGGAATCGGAACAAAAAGAGATTTGTTGGTACACAGGTGAGGATTTTATGATATTCATTACTTTATTTGTATTACTTCAATATATTTAAAGTGCTTATTTAAAGTACAGTATAGCCATTCTCTTTTGAAAACAAAAAATATAATGGGAAAAGTAGTTTTATTAACCGTCCATTTTCAGAAATGCTTTTCTGGGAGGGCTCCTATGGAGGCTTCCAGTTACTAGCAACCTGGATAGCTCCATCCAATTTGATTAACACCAGGCCCATACAATTCATTGTAAGCTTACTGGGCACCAGAGGCCAAAACCTGGCCCACTGTACAGGTAGCTGATATGAGATCACTCAGACCAAGAAAAGGCACCACAAATATAGAGTAAGACAATACAGACAACAGCAAGGTACACACAGGGCGAAATAAGATGCTGAAACAATCCACCACATCATTAGGTAGTTCACTGGCTAGTAGCAGCAGCAGCAGCAGCACACCCAGACGCCGGAGTTCACCAGTCAACCTGTCAGTCATTTAGTCTGGTGTGACATGTTAACACGTCTCTTATGCTCCCCATTCATGCTTGTGTTCCCCAAGTCCTTGTTTTTCCAGATAAGTGTCGGGCATCCTTTGGACTCTGTGCTGTGGGTGCCCATTTGGTTGTGTGTGAGTTTTATATTGTAGTATTTATTTCACGTGTGTGGTTTCATACCTCATTTCCTGTGTGAACTTTGACTTATTGTTTACCTTGAGCTGTATACATCTAGAGTTGACTTTTCTAGGTGCTTACTGGTGTTGCTATTACCCAGCCAGAGTTATCCTCCTTGGTGGGTTTGGGTGGTTGTTCCTGAGAGTGCAATCTTCCTTGTGGAGGAAACCTTGCCATTAGTAGTGCACAGATCTCTGACTCCTCTGTGAGGCTTGTAGATAGGAGCACTTTGGGCTTTCTGCATTTAAGAGTCACACAAGATGCTCGTGTGCATATTTTATGGCATGTTGCTTATGCCTTTTTCAACTGTCTATGCCTCTAAGCTACATTCAGCAAGCAGCACATTCCCATTGCTTCCTGCTTGGCCAGTCCTTTGTGATCTGGAAACCCCCTGTACATTTTGGTAGGGTTCATCGTGGTCTGGCCCTGCAAATCCGCACTTGTTGTGGTGCTAGTATGAAGGATAACTATCAATTTTATTACAGATATATATATTACTAAGTCTGCTACACAGTCTGTGGATGATTTTATCTCTATCATCCTGGAACCTGTGATGCAGTGGTAGTCGTTGCATCTCTGTTTATGTAGGAAACATCTTCTGCCTCAGTGGGTGGGGTCTCGTGTCCCTCCCCCCCATCCCTCCCTCTCCCTGTCTCTGTGTGTGTGTGTGTGTATGTGTAGGGGGGTTTGGGCAAAATGTGACCCATTGCCGCTTTTGCTAATTGGCATATTTTCGGTATGAAAAGTCGTAATTTCAAACTCTAAATATGTGCAGTGAGCCAGAATTCGGCTTGAAAATAACGCTCATGAGTCGGATTTGCAATATTTCCTATATATTGAAAACTGTAGGAGGGGGAAAGCAAAATGTTACCCATTGCCATTTTCACTAATTGGCATATTTTCAGGTATAAAAAGTCGTAATTTCAAACTCCAAATACATGCAGTGAGCCAGAATTCTGCTAAAAAATAACGTTCATGGGTCATATTTGCGATATTTCCGATATTTTGAAAACTGTAGGGGGGTTTGGGTAAAGTGTGACCCATTGCAGTTTTTCACTAATTGGCATCTTTTCGGTATAAATCTTCATAATTTCAAACTCCAAATAGGTGCAGCGAGCCAGAATTCGGTTAAAAAGTCACACTCGTGAGTCAGTTTTGCATTATTTCCGATATTTTGAAAACTGTAAGGGGGTTTGGGCAAAATGTGGCCCATCGCCATTTTCACTAATTGGAATATTTTCGGTATAAAAAGTCATCCCACTCTCCATCCTCTCCTGTTTTCTGGTCTCCAGTAGGTTTCTAATGACTCTCAAGAGCCTGGTACAAATCGAATTGGGTGGAGCTGTACAAGTTGCTAGCAACAGGAAGCCTCTGTAAGAACCCTGGGAAAAGGGATGTTTTATTACATTCAACAAATTTTTGTCTATTAACCCTCCATTTCCAGCTGGACAGAGTTTCATACTGGGAGAATGTGTTCTTCAGCACTCTCTCCTCTCTCTCAATCAATTAATTTATCTATATTATCTCAACAGACACTTAATTTCTCTCTTCCAGGTTTGTCATCTTGGATAGCCCTCTCCCACCTTGTTTTATTTTCTTGGTACTGTTACTCTTCTTAAAATACTCCAGTCTTGACTGCTTGAAGTTTTACTTGCCAAGCCCATAAAAAATGCAGACATCACAACTAAACTTGGCAGTTTGATTTGCTCTTTCTTCATTCACCCTTCACATTTCTTTAATTTTCTAAGGGCTTAAGACCTTCTTCCATGCTTTTTCCTTGCTCTATTCTATCATCTTCTAGTTTCTCAGATTCATTCTTAGTAAATAATATCTGTATATAGCCAAGATCATTCCGACCATTAGCAACAGTACTTATAAGGTATAAATGAATTATGATGAGGTAAAATAAACATTAGTACACAATCCCACACACGATTAATTTTGTTTTGTTAGCCGAGTCACAACAGGATGTGGTCCAAATATGTGTTTTATGGGCATGTGTTTTTTTACCCTCTAAACTAGTTTCATTAGATCTCCTCTTGTCAAACAAGAAACTCTTGGTTATTGTCGGTTACAAACATCCTTCGCCAGCATACATGTAAAATAATTGCACAAATCCATACAATATGTTATCTAATTAAGCTGACAAAATATCAGCCATATTTATGTTTTAGCATTCATTCTATGGATTATTGATATTCACCCCCCCCCCCCCCTCATGTATCACTTCAGGCATCTTGATATAAGTAAATATAGTGACATTGTTCAAATGCAGACGAGGAGTCACAATAACGTGGCTGAAATATGTTGACTAAACCACACACTAGAAAGTGAAGAGACGACGACGTTTCGGTCTGTCCTGGACCATTCTCAAGTCGATTGTGTCATGGACCATTCACAATCGACTTGAGAATGGTTCAGGACGGACTGAAACATCGTTGTCTCTTCACTTTCAAGTGTGTGGTTTGGTCAACATTGTTCAGCTGTTTTGTATATGGTTTACTTTAAATATTAAGTTTACTTTTCATATTTACAGGATCAGCAGAAAAGAATAAAAACAGAGTCTGGTGTATGGATTCCAGCATCTTACAAGACTAACAGGTATGAGAAATGGATAGAAAAGGGCCAGAAGAAGAATGCAGAGAGCAGTGATGATGAGAATGAAGCTGGAAATATTGATAAAAATGGAAGAGGAAACAGGAAATTCAAAAGTAAGATGTTTCTTTTATGCGTTTTTACATATTAACACTTTCGCTCGGGGATGACGCAGCATTGCGTCATCCGTTTACTGGCGGTAATGCCGGGGATGACGCAGCATTGCGTCATCCACTTTAAAAATTCGCCAAAAATCAGGTTTGTATCCGATTTTTTGGGGACTGGTTTTAAAATGTGCGCCGATGTCTTCCCATTTCCTTTGTTGAGCCTCGTGGCCCTCAGGCGGCTTGGCACACGCCGTGGGCCCATTGTCTTTGCTCCACTGTTGTGACCAATGTCGTCTCCCCTCGCATCTCAAACGTGTGAACATTTCGGCTATTTTCCGTGGCTATATTTCTTACTGCGGCTTTAGAAACTATCTACGCTTACTCCACGATGGATAGTAATCATGAACAAGGCCCTTCCAGGAAGAAAATTGCGAAAGAAAGGCTTGAAAAGGGTGGGAATTGGGAGTGTAGTAGGAAGGCCTCTGAGCGCTCACTCACGGCTAACGCGTGGCCCGTCTTCAACTCGTCGGCGGTTGGAGCGTGACCAGGTGTTTTTTTTTATATGCTAATGTTCCTCTAGAGAATTTTATTACGAACCCATTGAGACCAAAATGAAAGACCTAGGACAAAAATTGAGGTGACCAGAGTGAAAATAGTGAAAACATTTTATCCCGTTTGCGCGCTCCCGGGTAACTCGTTCGCACTTTCTCTGTTTGCTGCGGGTAATTAGCCGGGCTTTTGGAGTTTATATGCATTTAGTGCTGTAGAGAATTTTATTGCGAACACAATGATACCAAATTTATTCTCGTAGAAGGAGAATTGAGGTGACAAAGTTGAAGAGAGTATACACTTTTCGGAATTAACGCGCGCTTCCGTGACACGCTGGGGCCCATATCGCCCTGTCGAGGGGTGGCGCGCGGGGTGAGCGAAAGTGTTAAGTCAGTTCAGAATTATGAACCTTAGTGCCAGCATAAATAACCATAAGGGCTAATATGTGTAGTTATTTATAATTTGGATTTAGTAAACATTATATAAATCCATTACTGGAGTCACATAGTCAATCCAGTATCTAAGACGTGTTACACGTGAATGAAACACAGTCGTAATGGGAAGGGTAAATGTAAGAACAGTGGACAATTGAAGTGGTAGGAGAGTTCAGCGAATAGTTGTGTGGTTGGGTATTAAAGAAAGTTATATACCTGTATATATATATATAGGGTTGAGAGATGGAAAGAGTGGCTTTGTATATACATGTACTGTATATGAAAGAGTATATTATGTCCTGGAAATGAGCAATAATTCAAGGACGTGGTAGATTTTAATGTAAGGTGGTAATGAACGATATGTATTTGAGGGCTTATGCTCCAATGCATAAGGAGAATGTTATAGAAAAAAAATGAGATGGGAGTGTTCTGGAATCAATTGAATGAATGTGTGGAGAAGCTACAAGATGGAAATTTTACAGATTCAACAAACATAGGCCGCTATAACCAATACTAGTACATGGGTACGCCTCTGTTTGACAGAGGTGCATAATGTTACCAGTAAGTGGAGTGGGTTAAGTGAGGGAAGGAGCTGTACAGATAGATTTTTATCATGATAAAGATACTGTATTTGAAAAGTTTCTGGTCTGACATAATTAGCAGCATCAAGGGCAAATGATTTCAGTTAAAAATAGATTTACTGTAATTTAATTCATATATTAAGGACCCTATACATATCCATCTTGTAGGTAAGTGGCAAAAAGGTTACTCACATAATGAGTTCAGGTATTAGAACCCAATGATCTTAAAGGTAAGCATTATATTTTATTACAAAGTAGTTACATATACTTACATATAATTGTAATTGGCATACCATGCACCCCATGCTCAGCCAGTAGGCTATGGTGGTAATGTTGGTCATGTGCATTGAGAGTATTGCTACAGTATAAGAGCATTTCATAAGTTAGACAAATATATCTTTGAGGTCATTGCACTGCTGAATGTTTTTTATATATATGAAAGTTTTGCACCCAGTGCTACACTATATAATTGTCCATTCAGTTCATTATTGCCGTATTCTTTATGTTTTAATTGAAAGAGTCAAGTAATTGCTTTTCTATGCACATAGAATACTGTATTGTAGATATGATAGAATGGTACAATATTATGAAATTCATGTAATTTCTCATCTTTATTTTATGCTTAAATTCTTTATATATTATAAACAACAGCTGTCAGCAAAAGATCTGAGGGGAAGGCCCACCCCCTGCTCCGAGGCAAGGAAGGACCCAAGACTAAGCGACCACCTAGGAGAGAGCTCAGAACTCAAGATGAAATCATAAAAGAGACAAAGAGAAAAGAAAATGAACGTAAGAAGCATCTGCAGAATAAGATAAAGAAGAGATCCAAAATGTCAAAAAATAAAGCCAACCGTAATAAGCAAAATGACAATAGAGAGAATTTTGGTAGAAAGAAGCATGGAAGAGGTGGTGGTCAAAAACGACGTTAAAATTATATAAACGCACTACACTTTATTTTACATGTAAGTACAGTATTGCAGAGTAGTGTGTTTGTTTTCAGTGGTTTCCCTATATAACATTTTACATATTTGTATGGGATGATAATAGCAAGTACTGTATATCTCATCTTTGAATATTTGTTTATCATTTTACAACACTATTTAATAAAGAAGGTATATTCAGTGTCGTTTTTATATTATCCATTGGGAAATATGATGGCTTTAATGATGCTCACCGTATGTCTTTTTGCTCTTGTATTGGGATCCTGAGTGATGTTTAGTCTCTCTTTGAATAGCCACCAATACACACAGTGCAAATAGTATTGCTGGCTTGGTGCCTGCTTTTGATTATTACTTACACAGTATTATCCATATCATTGACTTCCAGTATAGACCTCCTTTAATACATATACCAGCTGGTTTTGGCTTACCTTTTTATTAAACATGGCCATACTTAACATTTACAAAATTGAGTTTTCCTCTAATTTTCACTTTATTGCAATTTAAATGCAAGTAAACATAAAACATTAATAATGCACATGGAAGTTTTTGCGAGTGTATGAGATTTTAGGAATAAAAAATTGCTAGTTAGCGTTCATTTATTGTTTCCTTCAGTATGTATTCACTGCATTTTAAATCACAATAATTTAAAAAAATGCATCCCATTGAGGGTAATGTGAATCATGGTGCAGTATTGATATTTTTGGGAAGACATATTTTTGTCTGCATATCGGTAAATTATTTTGATCTAATGATAACAATTTTAAATTAAAATTTATGGCTGCTTCAAACTGTACTGAAGACCAGTCATATTGTAGCACTGAAAACCATTCATAGTACAGTAAATCAGAGGACCAATTACATACTACTGGTTAAATGGTAAACTGTATGCAACTAGAGCCAGTTCAAAAATATTATAAACTATGATTTTGCTGAAATGAAAAATTTTAAGAGCATTTGTCTTCAACATTTTAAAACACCCAAATATTAATATTAACCCTGTATGCACATTGTCTTTTCTGCCCATTTTGTCAACTAATGTTTAAACATTAAAAATACTTAAGGCATTAGGCATTAAAATCCAACATGAATAGTTTCTTTCCTACTAATGAATTGGCAGTCAGTATTGTGTTTACTCTCAATACTCGACTTAACAGTGTGCCAACTAACAAAATATTAACACCATATAATTCACATTTCCATAACTTTCCCAAATATCAACCATTCCATTAAAAACTGCTGCTGCAGAATAAGAAAGAGGTTTAATAATGTAATAGGTGTGATCAGTGGTACAGTATTGCCATCTGGATTGTATAGGAACTCGTGCAACTGTTATGCGACAGCATCCTGGCTTTGCACTTGGATAATCACTTATATTTAACTCCTAAAATTATTCTTAACCAAATTGAAATTTGCACTTGAAATGTTTCTTTTTACATCTTGCAGAAAATGCTGCTAAAATGTGCTGAATACAGCACATTGCAGGAGCATTGGGCTGTCCTCAGCTTGCTTTATACTGCTGTAAACTTTACATGATACTCATTACAAATATTTAAGAGTATTTTTCCTTTAATTTTTAGCTTTTACTATTAAGTCTACCCAGATTTATGGCTCTCAAAGTGCCAACTACAGCCTCTATAATGTGCATAAACTAACCATTCAAACTAAGCAACATCATTAACAACAGCAGTTTGAGGCAAATAAATTACAACATTGAACTGATAATTGATCATAATACATAATATATTGCAAAACTTCTTCATTTTAATGTAATATGAAACTATACACAAAACAAACTATTAAAAGTAAAGCATTATGGCAACATCCTTCAGTTTTATTTTACAATGATCAAGCCTAAAGCTTCAACTTATGTAAAAAAAATTACATCTTTAGTTTTAACAACAGCACAGCACTTATGCCATATTTACCTTCAGTACTTACTACTAATTAGGGTCATGAAAGATCCGTGCAAGTAAAGTAGTGATCACAAAGATATCTGTACTTTATTTTATAATTTTATTAAACATACAATTCTAACAAACTTCATTGCAATAATATCAACCCTAATTTATAGTTTGTAGAATTATAGTGTAGTTACCTAAATCCTAAGCAAACTCTAAGCCCTTTAACAAGCTCTACACCTTATGTTGCAGTTACAAAACTACATTTTTAAGATTATCCAGTTTACAATATTGAAAAGTAAAGAATGACACTTGCAAGAGATCAGCTTTCTCTATTTCCAAATCAATCCTTTCTTTTCCATCTTTGAAAGGAATTAAGGACAAGTACAGTATAGGTAAAGTATACCTTCAGCCCAGAGTCTGATCATTCCATTCCCTCATCAAAACTGCTCGATTGGAATTTTAGGTTTCTCTTGAAGATGTATATACATTGCAGAGCATAAGGCACAGTAACCCTACTGAAAACAATTAACTATCCACACATATTAGTGGAAGGAAAGTAATACAATGTCAGTTCATCCTGGACCCTTACCATGCTGTAACTGATAAATAAAGAAGGAAGTGATTATATATATTTTTTTTTTTTTTTTGAGATATATACAAGAGTTGTTACATTCTTGTACAGCCACTAGTACGCATAGCGTTTCGGGCAGGTCCCTGGAATACGATCCCCTGCCGCGAAGAATCGTTTAAATATGCTTTCATTGGTCAAGTTCTATAAAAAGTATGCTTTATACAACATTAAAGATTAAATCTTGTGTTTACTAAACTGAACTTAAGAATTTAGAACATCTTGGTGGCTATTCAAGCTCATCTTTATAACCAGCATTAGTCCTGTCGACTTTAGTCTCAACAAAATAGTTCTGCAAGGTACCTAGAGACATATTTCGGTTTTATCCTCAATGATTTAAGAGATGCTAATACTGAGAGAAACTATGCAGTAAATAGTTTACTTCCCCTTGCAGTAAATAGGTACCCCTGGAGTTAGTCAATTGTTGTAGGCTTGCATCCTAGGAAGGGTCGTTAAGTTCGACCTTTGGGGACCTCGATATAAGCCTAATGTGTATATGTACACAGGCTGGCTGTCCCCCGACAAAACAAATTATTGCTGCATGTATTGCCTACAGCAATGGTAGCAAACAGAATGTATTGCCAACAGAAGTGGTAGCAGACAGCATGTATTATTACTCGTGTTGCCAACACCAGTGGCAGCAGACAGCATGCATGACTGCAAGTGTTGCCAACAACACCAGTAACAGCAGACAGCATGCGTGACTGCAAGTGTTGCCAACAACACCAGTAACAGCAGACAGCATGCGTGACTGCAAGTGTTGCCAACACCAGTGGCAGCAGACAGCATGCGTGACTGCAAGTGTTGCCAACACCAGTGGCAGCAGACAGCATGCGTGACTGCAAGTGTTGCCAACACCAGTGGCAGCAGACAGCATGCGTGACTGCAAGTGTTGCCAACACCAGTGGCAGCAGACAGCATGCGTGACTGCAAGTGTTGCCAACACCAGTGGCAGCAGACAGCATGCGTGACTGCACGTGTTGCCAACACCAGTAACAGCAAACAGCATACGTGACTGCACGTGTTGCCAACACCAGTGGCAGCAGACAGCATACAGGAAGAGGAGCAGGAGCGTATAGCGTCAGTGTGCAGCGAGAGAGCGTGGCGGCAGGAGCAGGTCCCAAGCAGCAGCATAAGTCTCCCTACTGACAGGACTCCACCCGCGCCTCCACCTCCAGTCCCGTACAGTGTCCGTGGAACAATTGTATTCTAAATACAGCTAAAGTAGCCTGTAAAAAATATATTGGTGCAAGTGTCAGTTTATAGTAGAGTGCATAAAGCCCACATTGAGCTCAATACCTACTGACTACAGTGGAAGGTATATGGGTAACACCTCACACGGAGTCTTCTGTATCGTTATAAGGTAAGTCGCCACGCACACCCTTAATTTATATATTATTATACCTATTATAAGTAATTATTACTATGATTTATTATTGTAATAATTATATTAAATTGTAAATAATGTTTAGCTTGTAATAGCTTTATCAAATTTGATGGAAATATACAATGTTTCCTTTAACCTGTTGTAAACCGGTTGTTGGGTTGTATGTATATGTATAGAAATATGTATGTATAAAAAAAACTATAGTAGTGCTTATACGGGGGAAAACGTTGTCAACCCCGCCGAGGCCACAATCTCTATTGTGACTTCGGCGGGGACATGAAGCCAGCAGGCTTGACATAGTTCCTTAAGTTTTTCTAAATGTTTGCTTTCGTCATGAACTCTGTTCTGGCCTAGATTAATCTAGCTGATTGGTCGGTAGGCTATTGTCAAGGCCTAAATAAGCCTCCAGCGGTTGATAGGCCTCAAGAAACACAAAACCAGCAATAGTAAATAACTGGGATATATATATATACACTAAAAGATTTACCACACATCTCAGAGTATACCTTGAGTGAGGCTTCCTGTCCTCCTAGAATCAAATTTAGTTACATTGCACTTGCTGGAATTAAATCTCTAGCAGCCACCTTTAAGACGTCCTGTCTCATTGTTTATTCTTCTCAAAACTTTCCCATCATCTGCAATGATAAGCGAGTTCACATAGATCAATAATTTAGCTAATAATAACAGTAATACTTTATGTAGATTGTAGAAAAAATACAAAGGATTAGATTACAGGTGGTTACTTAGTATTTGTATACTTTATAAAGGTAAGACGAGAGCAGAACCACGTTAATTTAATGTTTGGCCACGCGGATAACTTTGCGGTCACTCCAAGCCCCACACGAGGCCTGACGGCTGAGTAGACAGCGCTCGGATTTTGTAATCCTAAGTTCGATCCCGGCGGAGGAGAAAACAAATGGGCAGAGTTTCTTTCACCCCCTGATGCTTTTGTTCATCTAGCAGTAAATAGGTACTGGGAGTTAGACAGCTCCTACGGACTGCTTCCTGGGTGTGTGGGTGTGTGTGGAAGAAAAACAGTTGATTGAGTAACAGTTGAGAGGCGGGCCCAAAGAGCCAGAGCTCAACCCCGCAAGCACAACTAGGTGAGTAGACACAGCGTTCCCTGTAAATGACTGTCCACAATCAGGCAGTTAGACCCCCCCCCCTTGCTGGATTTTTGTATACCGTCATGTAATTATACTGATTTGTGTGTATTTACTATTTGTGCCTACAGAATCGAGACAATTCTAATTAATTATTTTTTTCCTCTATTATGTCTACTACATACATTTCTCTCTTACACACACATATCCCCCAGGAAGCTTGCCAGTAACAAGTGTCTAATTCCCAGGTACCTACTTTCTGTTAGGTGAACAGAGCATCAGGTGAAAGAATCGGCCGGAAATCTAACCCCACAGGCCCTTAGATCTACTCCCCTCCCCCCCCCCCCGAGCGCTGTCCACTCAGCCGCGAGAGGCCACAATATATAAGTATTAGAAGAATGACTACAAAAACACTTATAAATTCTTATGGCTTTGTTTACATATATAATAGTTGAAATCTTGAGCTGCATTCCTTTTAGGTAAAACTTGAGGTTCCCTGACAAAATATCAGTCTAAACACCTCCACCAGGAATTAAGGAGTTGTTCCTTCTCTTTCAAATACACTGTGATTAAGTTATATATATAGGGGTATTGTGGATTTTACCTGAATTTACCCTGAGGGGTCACCATCTCTAAAGTGGCCTCGACGGCGACAAGAAACCGATGTTATCGAATAGTACATCACATTTTGACGTATAAATGGTCCCTATGGCCAAAAACTGACGTACTAAAAAATCTCATCGGCTCGTAAAATTGACGTGATGACCCGTTTTCTATTCGTGGGTCCTCAGATAGGTTTGGTTTGGGCACTATAGTACATCATTTTAGTGACGTTGTAGACGCTCGAGTGGACGGACTGGGTGAACAGTTAGGCTTCACAAACACTGATGAACAGTTAGGCTTCACAAACACTGATGAACAGTTAGGCTTCACAAACACTGGTGAACAGTTAGGCTTCACAAACACTGGTGAACAGTTAGGCTTCACAAACACTGGTGAACAGTTAAGGCTTCACAAACACTGGTGAACAGTTAGGCTTCACAAACACTGATGAACAGTTAGGCTTCACAAACACTGATGAACAGTTAGGCTTCACAAACACTGATGAACAGTTAGGCTTCACAAACACTGATGAACAGTTAGGCTTCACAAACACTGGTGAACAGTTAGGTTTCACAAACACCGTGAACAGCTTAGGCTTCACAAACACTGGTGAACAGCTAGGCTTCACAAACACTGGATGAACAGCTAGGCTTCACAAACACTGGTGAACAGTTATAAGGCTTCACGATCTGCTGGCCCACATCCTCTATATAAATAGAGGTGACCAGCGATGCACTCTTCTCCCGTTTTCTGTTCCCGTGTTCGTACTCACATACTGCCAGATATCACAAGCTTTTAAAACAAGGATATGTTTTTTTTCTGCATAGAGGCTTATATTTACCATGTAGAATATGGAGAATGCCTGACCATAGCAAGATGATAAACAATGCCAATATCGTCAATATAAAAGAGGCTATTATAAGAGTCGTGTAGCTATAGAGCGTCGTGAACTCTGGCTCTCCGTTATACCGTCTAGAGACGTGGAACGGATCATGGAAGTAATGATTTAATGGCTGGCTGATTCTCTTTACAGCGAAGCCGCCAGTGTTGAGGCGAGGCTGTAAAGGAAATATATTCCAAATAAGATGACGTTTCATTCACCCGGACCATCGGAGACGCAGCCTCTCCCATGACCCAAATATGCGAAATGCCATATACCCACGCTTATTGTGGATTGCATTTGTTTATTCTCGCCTATGGACATGACTGGCAAGATAAGATAAAATAACAAGAAAGTTGGCAATAACCTAGTCACTCAAGCCGAGACTGTTTACAACTACCGGAAAAGGAAGCGTTACACATCACAAGCCCACGCCTCAGCGACTGGTCATTTCGGCCAAGTTAGCGGTGCCGTAGGGAAGAGTGACCGTATATCACACAGTATTGGTTCACAAGACATGCGACCCGTATTAGAAAAAGGCGGGATAGCTTTCTCAGGACTAATTCGAGCAGACCGTCGATATAACGAATGATATATACGTGGATATGTTTGCCACAGGCCTGCGCGAGCCTCTCTCCTTTGTGAATACAGTAAAAATGTATTGGTGGCCCTCCATCAAGTGAGATGAAGGGCCACCAATTTAGGGTGGAGGGCTAGGCTGTAGAGCACATAATTTTATCAAATATATTTTACTTAATCCCCGAAATCATCTCAAGATAATCCTCAAGGAATCTGCTAGAAGCGGAATATGGATACAGTGCAAAAATTTCAGGTATTTTATCCCATGCTCGCGAGAACGGGCTGAGGTTAGGATAAAGCAATTTTGTACTGACAGTTTCTTGACGGTGGGAACGCTCGCAAGAACGGGCTATTTCACATTAAAAATAAAATTAGTTTGCCATTTCACTGCAAGGCGTGTTTAGGTTTTGTGGAGTTGATGGGTTACCGTTGGAGAGACTGCCACCTTCACGTTTGTATTTGGCGAAAACCAGCTCTCAACTCTGGACACATTTCCTAAAACATGTATAGTACGTTGATAGTTTCTTAAACTATACACAGTACGCTTTTTCCCTAAACCATATGCAGTATGTTTTTTTTTTGCATAAAACATATACAGTACGCTTTTTTCCTAAACAATGTACACATAAAGTACGTTCATGGTTTCCCTACATCACCCCATTGGTGCAGAATAGGAGATGAAGTACTTAATGAAACGGACAGAGAGAAAGATCTAGGAATTGATATGATACCAAACCTGTCTCCTGAAGCCCACATAAAAAGAATTACGTCTGCGGTATATGCGAGGCTGGCTAACATCAGAACAGTCTTCAGGAATCTGTGTAAGGAATCATTCAGAATCTTGTATACCACATATGTAAGACCAATCCTGGAGTATGCGGCCCCAGCATGGAGCCCGTACAGAAGAGTAAGGGGAGACATGATCGCTACCTACAAAATCCTCAGGGGAATCGACAGGGTAAACAAGGATAAACTATTCAACACGGGTGGTACGCGAACAAGGGGACACAGGTGGAAACTGAGTACCCAAATGAGCCATAGGGACGTTAGAAAGAACTTTTTCAGTGTCAGAGTAGTTAATAAATGGAATGCATTAGGCAGTGATGTGGTGGAGGCTGACTCCATACACAGTTTCAAATGTAGATATGATAGAGGTCAGTAGGCTCAGGAATCTGTACATCAGTTGATTAACAGTTGAGAGGCGGGATCAAAGAGTCAAAGCTCAACCCCGCAAGCACAAATAGGTGAGTACACACACACACACAGGATGGGTGTGTAGCTTCGTGATCTTCCAGTCGGAGAGACAAAGTAAGGAGGTGTGTCGTGAAGGAGTGGAACAGTATACAGCATTATCGGTTTACAAACCAGGTTATTTCGCTTATTCGATAAAGCATTCGAATAATACTGGTAAATTGATCAATATCCTAGCTGACATTCCTTTACCCACATGCTGACACTCCCTCACCCACACACTCACTCACCCACACACTCACACTCACTGACCAGTGTGTGGGTCAGGGAGTGACACTGACACTTCCCCCCCCCCCCACACACTCACCTTTCCTCATCCACACACTGACACACTCATTCACCCCACACACTGACCCTCCTCATCCACACACTGACCCTCGTGTGAAGTTCGTGTTCACCTTTTACAACGTTACTAAAACATGTATCTTTATATATGTTTAGGTAACTGTGTAAACATGAGGGTGAGGCTACACACGCCAAGTTTCCCGCTGGGATTCAGGGATATTCTCACGATACTCCCCTGCCTGGAAGTGTAAACCGATTCTACCACCTTTTTTATATATTGAGAAAAACTGCCCGAATCATCGCAAAAATCTGCACCATAAACGTGGTCTTGATGTTTACACAAATGTCTAACGACGATAGAAGTAAGCCCCCCCCCCCCTGCTAGCGCCTTGCAGAGGAACTGGTTTTGGTGGCTGCGTTCTTCACATAGGGCCGAGGCACGTTCACCAGACCTACCGTGCCATTGATTCTTTGGGGAGTATAGCGCCCAGAGGTGTATGTGTGTGGGGTGTGTACTCTCAGGCTGGGGTCTAGCTGTTTCGTCACACTCGCGAGGAGACGTCCGGAACGCTCTGGGCCACCTTAATACGCTTCCTCGCACTTTACGGCACCCTGCAACATCATGCAATATACACAATGATTTTGCATTGCAATATTTTATGTACAGTAGATAATCAAATGTGGATATATGTAACTGTGCACGTTTTTCTGTCTACGGAGAGGTAGGTCCAGTTGTACGGCCCCGCCACCCAGATACGTCCTACAATGCCTTACGCTGTAATGTTTCTCGAGGTGGCTTCTCTTACTTCTGCATTTAACGCTTTCCATTTATTTACCACCCATGTTTTAAGTTGGGTAGAGGGAGAGTGGGTAGTGCTAAGTAGGGGGAGAATGGGTTGTGTTGGACAGAGAGTGGGTTGTGTTGCTTGGAGGTAGAGTGGGTCCATACACAATGTCAAATGTAGGTATGATAGAGCTCAATAGGCTCGGAACCCTGTACACCGGTTGATAAGCAGGGGAGAGGCGGGAGCAAAAAGCCGAAGCTCAACTCCCACACAAGCGCAACTAGGTGAGTATACCAATTTCCTAACTCTTAGGTATCTACTGACCTTGGTATGCCCATTCATCTACCTGGGTAGATGTATGGAGGCATCAGATAAAATGAAATGTAACAAGCCGGCTGCGCCCGGGGATTGAACCCTGGATCCTCGAATATGAGCCGAGGACGTAATTCACTATGCTATTGAACCCATCTATCTATAGCCATAAGAGAAAATGTTTGTCTATATGAAGTTGGAGGCCAGGATGACTAACTTTGAAGGGTGAATGAACTGTGGGTACGGGATGGACATAGGCTGGTCGGGATCGGGCCTATTAGTGCTATTAAGAGGGGGGTCAGGCCTAAGTGTCCCCCCCCTTCCCAACATAATCGGTGAAGGGTGGGAGACCCGGGTGCAGCAGGGTTCCCTCTCCTTCACCCTAGTTATGTATATAGTTAACAAGTCATGTGTAGAAGATTAGTTTCAGTGCAATTTGGTCCTTGTCTTTAACGTCATGCTCGATGTACAAATCTTTGGACGCAATATATTTGTTTTGTAATTATTCTGTAAACTGCGGAGATTTTTCCCGGTTTTGTAATTGAAATCTAAGAAGGCAACTTACGAGATTTTGTTTCATTTTGTAGAGCCTGTGGCTATACGAGATCTTGTCTGGACTTGTGGCTTTCATAACAACCGCTTCCTCTAATTGCTTTCTAATTTTTTATCATGGAACGTGTGTTTCTGTCAAATTTCGTTTTGGAGTTGCATATTTATCCCGTAATTTGGCCAGATTTGACTCAACCTGAACATAATTCGTCGTTTAAGGTCTAATTTGAGACTTTGACAACAGGAATTTCTTGGTAGAAAAGGTACAAAGTGGAGCAGGGCCTGTGGAGCAGAAGGTTCTGTATGTAAGCATATATTGCGTATCTAGAAAGTATGATAAGCACACGTGTGTAAGGAAGGAGTAATAATGTAGGGCAGAGAAACAGCTACAGAAGGGGGGGGGCCGTAGCCTAGTACTGTTACCCGTACTCGTATTACCTTCAACGGTTATTCCTTCATTATATCTCCTCATTATATAACATATACCGCTATAGTTATTATCACTCATTGAATACACTAGAGACCCAATACTGGCAATACAGATATCAGGCTAATGATACTAACGGAGGGGGGGGGGAGGTTAGAAATAGCCTAAGTTACTCTATCCCTTTGAGATGTATTTTTTTCATGTCTCAATAAACATACTTGAACTTGCTAATGATACGAGTTCATCCAATTTGTTATATATTGTCTTCACAGAGCCCAGTACACCCTTCAGAATGGCAACTGCAATAAGAGTCTCAGGGAGATAACAGTACAAAACTCATTAAAACATGTAATAAATCCTAAATGTGATTTGTGTATCTATAATAGTGTACTGGGTAGGTAATTTCTGGCGCAACACAACATTGTATATCACCGGTGAAATGCAAATGATTCACTTGCAATATCAAAGCCACGAATGTGCACGTTAGATTCCCTGTGCATGTCGGGGGTAGCACAACTACCTGACTCATGTAGGACTCGCATAGACTTGAAGAAGAAGCAGAATTTAGAATATAAGTAATAAATTTGCTAACTTACAATGAACAAGGAAATGGATAGATGTCTTCATAGTAGTATACTTTAGGGTTATTGAGAACACACACACACACTCTTGGTGGGGCGCTGGTGGCTGAGTGGACAGTACGCTGGATACGTAGTCCTGAGGTCCGGGGTTCGATTCCCGGCGCCGGAAACAAAAATGGGCAGAGTTTCTTTCACCCTGATGCCCCCTGTTACCTAGCAGTAAATACGTACCTGGGAGTTAGGCAGCTGTTACGGGCTGCTTCCTGGGTGTGTGTGTGTGTGAAAAAAATAGTAGTAGTTAGTACTAGTTAGTAACAATTTATTGATTGACAGTTTAGAGGCGGGCCGAAAGAGCAGAGATCAACTCCCGCAAGCACAACTAGATGAATACACATCATGAAAATAGCATGTGGGGGGGGGGTCTCTATAAATACCAGTTTTTCGTAAAGCATTCCTCTTGAGCCTAACAGGTTTCTTGTACCCCGACGACGGTTAAGCATACACCGAAAACTAACGGTGGTGCACATGCCTGGAAACTTACTTGAGTGCGTTCCCGCATGCAGCCTACGAACTCCCTCCTCAGCCCCCCTCCCCCACCCCTCTCAGACACAATACCAATACCCACCCTCATCAATGCCTCCCCCCACCACCACTCTTTCTCAAGTTCAAGTTCAAGTATGTTTATTGAGACAAGAAAGAAATATATCTCAAAGGGATAGAGTAGCTTAGGCTATTTCTACCCCCCTCTACTTCAAGTCCCTCAAGGGGCGCACAAATTCAGTGAGTAGAAATAGACTATTTCTCTCCCTTACCACCCTTCATCCCCCCACACCAACCTCCCGCCCCTCCCCCTCTACACCACATAAGGGCACATCCGGCGGACATGAAAGTCTTCAAGGAGACGGAACAACGGTAGTGGTGGAGAGCTCAGTTCACTGCTAGACTGACGCTAAGCAGGGCTGGCCGGCCGGGCACGGGCGGACGCCAGCTCCTGCTTCCCGACAATCTCCTTTATTCCATGTGCCTTAAACAGTCCACCCAGATTTATCAAGTATTTACACAATCACTTACGAAACCTGTACATCTTTCCTCAATAAAGACGGCCTTGTTTACATTTATTAAACAGTTTATGAACTCGATACTTCACAACCGAAGATTATTATTATTAGAATTATTATTATTCTTGAAGATTTCTCATTATGAAACTTTATTATGTTTCATATTTCAACCCGTCATCGACTCAAGTCCATTACATCCAGCGGTCGACCCCACAGACGCATTCATAAATGTTAACATGCTGTTCATTCAAAACGGGAATTTTCTCAAGTATAAATTAATATTATAATATATTAGCATATTGTGCATATATAGACATAGGTTAGGTGTTTAGGTTCTGTTGGCGATTATTTGTATTTGCAGTACGTGGGTGAAGCATTTACAGCGTTGTGGTTCGAACAAAATTCGTCAGTGAAGCACTTGTTCCGGAAGTGTTCGAACTGAGTCAGCAGTTGTGAGTCGTGTGTAAACCGCTTTTCATTCATAAACAGGGGGTTTGGCGGGTGCATGGAATCACTTTTGGATCTTTGTTTGGAGGACGGGCTGACTCACAACTGCTGATGTTCGAACATATCCGGAACAAGTGTTTCACTGACGAATTTTGTTCGAATCACAACGCTGTAAATGCTTCACCCACGTACTACAAATACAAATAATCGCCAACAGAACCTAAACATTTAACCTAACCTAACCTATGTCTATATATGCACAATATGCTAATATATTATAATATTAATTTATACTTGAGAAAATTCCCGTTTGAATGAACAGCATGTTAACATTTATGAATGCGTCTGTGGGGTCGACCGCTGGATGTAATGGACTTGAGTCGATGACGGGTTGCATAAACAGGGGGTTTGGCGGGTGCATGGAATCACTTTTGGATCTTTGTTTGGAGGACGGGCTGCAAATTTCATTATTATTGTTTCACTTCATTCACATTATCTCGTGAAGACGCCTTTGTTTACATTTAGTAAACAATTTACGAGTTCGATAAACAACCTCATAGTGCTTGGGAGGTAATCAACTGTTCAATAAACCTGTACAGAGCCGCGCCATGATTTATGAAAGATGTATAGGTTTCGTAAGTGGTTGCGTAAATGCTTGATGCATCCCGGTGATATGCCTGACGACACTCATATTCCCAAGTCTTGTGACAAAAGTGTTACAAGGAAGGGAGGTTTTTCACGAGCAAAGCGAGCGTGGTAACCACTAGGCTCCGCAGCTGCCTTCCTCACAACTTGCGGAGAAAAACATCGTGATGTATAGAGAGTTCAGGGAGCAGCAGAATGTGACGGTATTGTGGAGTGTACACAGGCTCCAGCTGCTATGTTCACACCTGTTGCTTCTGTGTAATGCTGCATGTGTTGCTTCTGTATTCACCTAGTTGTGCTTGCGGGGTTGAGGTCTGGCTCTTTCGCCCCGCCTCTCAACTGTCAATCTATCAACTGATTTTTTCCACACATACACACACACACACACACACACACACACACACACACACACACACACACACACACACACAGGAAGTAGTCCGTAGCCCGTAACACCTCCCAGGTACCTATTTACTGCTAGGTGAATAGAGGCATCAGGGCGAAAGAAACTCTGCCCATTTGTTTCGGCCATCGACGGGGATCGATCATCGTACCCTAGGATTACGAATACCGAGCGCTGTTCACTCAGCTGTCAGGCCCCTATTGTGGCACATGTGTTGCATCTGTTTAATGGCACATGTGTTGCATCTGTTTAATGCCACATGTGATGTTTCTTCATAAAGCCACATCTGTTGGCATACGGTCTGCCAACAGATGTGGCTTTATGAAGAAACATCTGTTGACATATGTTTTAGCTACATCTTTACTGTATTCTACAATAATGACATAATTTTATTTGACAGTAGAAAAACGAATATTTCAACGCCAACAGCAGTCTGTTCTTGCCAACAATGACTTTGCCAAACGTATTTAAATAAATGTTTGCCGCCATGACCAGATGCTCTGGTCAAACACAAATCTTCCGCCCCCCCCAAAAAAAAAAAAAAAGATTATCCAGTGTTTTATGTTGAAAGATGTAGATGGCGTGACGACGTCAGTCTTGGCTGAGAAAGAACAGTTAGCAGAGTTGCTCAGGAGATGTGGGGCTTGACACCTCAGCCTCACACACCTCCACCGTACAACGAGGCTAGTAGGCGGGGCGGGAGGAGCTAGACCTTTACTGGAAGTCAGTTGCCGTTACTTAGATACTGTAAGGTAAACACCCATCCGCTCCCTTACCCCCCTCCCTGGCGCCTGACGGCTGAGTGGACAGCTCTCGGGATTCGTAGTCCTAAGGTTCCTGGTTAGATCCCCCGGCGGAGGCGGAAACAAATGGGCAGAGCATCTTTTACCCCTGATGCTCCTGTTCACCTAGCAGTAAACAGGTACCTGGGAGTTAGTCAGCTGTCACGGGCTGCTTCCTGGGGGTGGAGGGCTGGTCGAGGACCGGGCCGCGGGGACACTAAGCCCCGAAATCATCTCAAGATAACTATTGGTTGAAGTCCCCCCCCCACCCCCCGAAGAAAACAACTCAACTTCACACAGGATGCAACAGTTGCGTAAATCCCTTGTATGTCGTCCCTGTTAGGTCAACAGAGATCCTGTGTTCAACCAGCAGTAATTGGGGGACCAAACATTTCGCCTGCCAGGGAATCGAACCCGGGTCCAGTCGCTTGTGAGCGAACTGCTGTAAAACTTGCGCGGCGGGTCACGTAACGCGCACATCCAGACGTGTCAAGCTCTTTGTACACTTTTCTGCGCCAAGAGTACTGTTGGTACAGCTAGAGTACTGTTGGTACAGCCAGAGCACTGTTGGTACAGCCAGAGTACTGTTGGTACAGCCAGAGTGCTGTTGGTACAACCAGAGTACTGTTGGTACAGCCAGAGTACTGATGGTACAGCCAGAGTACTGTTGGTACAGCCAGAGCACTGTTGGTACAGCCGTGTTCATTACTCACCTGTGCGGTAATCAACCTTTTCTCCCTTGAGAGCACCTGCAGACACTTCCGCCTCCTGCTGTTTGTCCGACAAAGTTCATCGCCATCATTTCTTCACACGATGAAGCGACCAAGTGTTGGCTCGAAGATTTTTAGAGCGAAACAATGAGGCGCGGTGCGTGTTTAGCCGCGGTCAAACGCTCTCGAGGAATTATCCGGCTGCTTGATACATCCTTTGTCATATCTGGCCAACATGGTAATATCATAAGAACATAAGAACATAAGAACAAAGGTAACTGCAGAAGGCCTATTGGCCCATACGAGGCAGCTCCTATTCTATAACCACCCAATCCCACTCATATACTTGTCCAACCCGTGCTTGAAACAATCGAGGGACCCCACCTCCACAATGTTACGCGGCAATTGGTTCCACAAATCAACAACCCTGTTACTGAACCAGTATTTACCCAAGTCTTTCCTAAATCTAAACTTATCCAATTTATACCCATTGTTTCGTGTTCTGTCCTGTGTTGATACTTTTAATACCCTACTAATATCCCCCCGGTTATGTCCATTCATCCACTTGTAAACCTCTATCATGTCACCCCTAACTCTTCGCCTTTCCAGTGAATGCAACTTAAGCTTTGTTAATCTTTCTTCATATGAAAGATTTCTAATTTGGGGAATTAACTTAGTCATCCTACGCTGGACACGTTCAAGTGAATTTATATCCATTCTATAATATGGCGACCAAAACTGAACTGCATAATCTAAATGGGGCCTAACTAGAGCAAGGTATAGCTTGAGAACCACACCAGGTGTCTTGTTACTAACGCTGCGATTAATAAATCCAAGTGTCCGATTTGCCTTATTACGAACATTTATGCATTGATCCTTTTGTTTTAAATTCTTACTAATCATAACTCCCAGATCCCTTTCGCAATCCGACTTCGCAATCACAACACCATCTAGCTCGTATCTTGTAACTCTATCATCATTACCTAACCTCAGAACTTTACATTTATCAGCATTAAACTGCATCTGCCAATCCTTTGACCATTTCAAAACCCTATCTAGATCAACTTGAAGTGATAGTGAGTCCTCCTCCGAATTAATTTCCCTACCGATTTTCGTATCATCGGCAAATTTGCAAATGTTGCTACTCAAACCTGAATCTAAATCATTTATATAAATTATAAACAACAGAGGTCCCAGGACAGAGCCTTGAGGCACTCCACTTACAACATTTTCCCACTCTGACTTGATTCCATTTATACTAACTCTCTGTTTCCTTTGGTATAGCCATGCCCTAATCCAGCTTAATATAGCACCCCCAATACCATGAGACTCTATCTTTTTAATCAGTCTTTCATGTGGCACTGTATCAAAAGCTTTGCTAAAGTCAAGGTATACAACATCGCAATCCTTACCACTATCAACTGCCTCAACAATGCTAGAATAAAAAGATAACAAATTTGTTAAACATGAACGGCCATTTATAAAACCATGTTGCGACTCAATTATTAATTTATGTTTTTCAAGATGAAGACGAATTTTATTTGCTATTATAGATTCGAGTAACTTTCCCACAATAGACGTTAGGCTAATTGGTCGATAGTTAGACGCAAGTGATCTATCTCCTTTCTTAAAAACTGGTATCACATTAGCAACTTTCCAAAACTCTGGCACTCTGCCTGACTCTATTGATTTATTATATATGGTTGACAGTGGGTCACAAAGCTCCTCTTTGCATTCTTTAAGCACCCTGGCAAACACTTCATCCGGCCCTGGGGATTTGTTTGGTTTGAGTTTTACTATTTGTTTAAGAACATCCTCCCTGGTAACTGCTAAACTCGTCAACCTGTCCTCGTCCCCACCCACATAGACTTGTTCGGCTGAAGGCATATTGTTAAGTTCCTCTTTAGTAAATACAGATACAAAATATTTATTAAAAATACTACTCATCTCTTCATCACTATCTGTTATTTGACCTGTCTCAGTTTTTAATGGACCTATCCTTTCCCTAGTCTTGGTATGATATAACTGAAAAAACCCTTTAGGATTTGTCTTTGCTTGCTCTGCTATGCGAACTTCATAGTTTCTTTTTGCTTTCCTTATCTCTTTTTTAACATTTCTAACCAGTTGTACGAATTCCTGTTCTAAAGTGACCTCCCCATTTTTAATCCTTTTGTACCAAGCTCTCTTTTTACCTATAAGGTTCTTCAAATTCTTTGTTATCCACTTTGGGTCATTAGTATTCGATCTATTCAATTTGTATGGTATACTACGTTCCTGTGCTTTGTTTAGAATATTCTTAAATAAGTTATATATTGAATCCACATCGAAATCCCCATTTAAGTCACCTATCGCTGGGTTCATGTCTCGCTCCAAGACCGGCCCACACCCCATACCCAAGAGTTTCCAATCAATTTGACCCAAAAAATTTCTTAGGCTATTAAAATCAGCTTTTCGAAAATCTGGCACTTTAACAGAATTTTCTCCTACTGGTCTATTCCATTCTATGCTAAATCTGATTTCTTTGTGATCACTGCTCCCTAGCTCACTCCCTATTTCGATGTCATTAATTTGCGTTTCCCTGTTAGTTAACACTAAATCTAAAATATTATTTTCCCGTGTTGGTTCCTTAATGTGTTGCGTAAGAAAGCAATCGTCAATTAATTCTAGAAAATCTTCTGCTTCACTATTCCCTGTTTTGTTCAACCAGTTTATTCCGCTAAAATTAAAGTCACCCATGACATAAATACTGTTAGATCTAGATGCTCTAGATATTTCATCCCATAGATGCTTTGCTTCCATTCTGTCTAAATTTGGTGGCCTATATATTACTCCTATTATAATATTATTAGCTTTTTCGTTTAATTCTATCCAGATAGTTTCTGTGTGTGGCTCTGTTTTGATTCCCTCTTTGAGACTACATTTCAAATTGTCCCTAACATATATGGCTACTCCACCTCCTCGTCTAATATATCTATCTGTGTGAAATAGTTTAAATCCATATATTTGATATTCAGCTAATAGTTCTCTATTTTCTACATTCATCCACGTTTCGGTAAGTGCAATAATATCTATTTTTTCTGTGCAGACAAGAGCATTTAATTCGTTAATTTTATTTCTTAGACTTCTACTGTTAGTGTAATATACCCTAAGTGAATTGTTATTTTGCGGACCTTCTCTTTCCCTGATCGTTTTGCCAATTCCTTTCTCCCACAAACACATACTTTTATTACCTCCTTCCTCCAAATCAATTCCCATACCTCTATCTACTAACAGTTTAAACCCAAAAAAACACCTCTAACCACTTCTTCTAACGAGTTCGCAACAGCAACAACCCCAGCTCTCGATAGATGCACCCCATCACGAGCATACATTTCATTTCTTCCATAGAAGTGTTCCCAGTTGTCTATGAAAGATATTGCATTTGATTTGCAATATCTTTCCAGCCGGCAATTGACACCAAGTGCCCTCGATATCCATTCATTTCCCACTCCCTTTCTTGGAAGAATGCCACATATGATCGGGATTCCTCCCTTGCTCCTAACTAACTCTATGGCTGTTTTATACCTCTGCATCAGTTCCTCACTCCTAACTCGACCAACATCATTTCCTCCCACGCTAATGCAAATAATGGGATTGTTCCCATTACCAGCCATAATATCATTCATGTTGTTTATAATATCACCAATGCCAGCTCCGGGATAGCAAACCCTTAACCTGTTCCCCCTATCTCTAGCACAAAACGTTCTATCCAAATACCTTATCTGGGAATCTCCCACAACTAATGTTTGCTTAGGTACTTCCTTTACTTTAAGAGGGGCCTGCGCTTCCTTTCTCTTCGTTGCTTTCCCGTTTGCGCGATCCGCAGTCTCACCACAGCACTCGTCCTCCAAAACGTCAAATGAATTAGAAGTTGCTATGGCGTTTGAAGGCGGCTTTATCAAAGTCTTCTTAAGGCCCCTGTCTTTCACAACTCTAAGGTTTATTCTGCATTTTATTTATCTGCATCTATTAGTACATAACCGGAATAAACCTTATTGTTTATATAGGTCTGAATTTTCATTGTATTTCTAGCTGTCGAAGTGCATAACCCAACGTTGATAATTATTCCCGTTGTCGGGGGCGGGAAGCCTAGTTATGCCTAGGCTTGCATCGAGGGCCTCCCGTAGGTCGGACTCCTGAACTTCCTCAGGATGCAATCCCACACATCATTTGACTAACTCCCGTGTACCAATGTACTGCTAGGTGAATGCAGGCATAATACGAAAGGAAATATATCCAGCCATTTCTGTCTCGCCCGGGGATCGAACCCGGGATCTCCGATTGTGAGGTGGTAGGAGAAGAGGTAAGGAGTAAGGGAAAAAAGTTGAGTACATATAATGCTAAAGGCAGTTTCCTCCGTGAAAGAAGAAACTAAAGAACGACCCTCAGTCGTTCCAAGGAGGAAGATCTGACTTAGTTCTGGAATTATTTTTGTCGCCCGGTGTTGTACTTTCTCCAAAGCAGCTGTGTCTTTCTGAAGATAAGGTCTCCATGCTTGGATACAGTAATCCAAGTGGGGGTGCATCAGAGATTTATATTATTGAATCACCACCTTCTTTTCTTTAAAGTCAAAGGTACCCTTGATTATTCCTATGGTTAGGTTAGCTTTTTGTACTGCTGCTCTTACCTGTTGTGCAACTTTCAGTGAATGATGAATTTTGACTCCAAGGTCATTTTCTTCACTAACCTGCTGCAATGCAATGTTATTAATTTGGTAGTTGTAACGTGAGTTGTTATGCCCCACATGCAAAGTCTTGCATTTTTTCATACTAGAGTTAGTTGTGTGTGGGTGGGAGAAGAACTACATCCTCTCCTCCGTCTGCTATCAAGATCACCTGCCCTCTCCTGATCTTTATTTATTTTATTTATTTATTTATTTATATACAAGAAGGTACATTGGGGGTTAAGAGAGTACGTAGTAATGATGATGATTTTACATTCTTGTAAGGCCACTAGCACGCATAGCGTTTCGGGCAAAACGCTTTGAACTTTGAACTTTGTTTAGGTCTGTGCTTCTTAAGATTTTGCATTATAATTCATAATTTATTGTGTCGGGGGACAAGAAACCAGAGTGTATTCATACATGTTTTGGCTTTCATCGAGGTACCCCCCCCCCCTCCCCCCAAGGCCGAGTACTAACCCCGCTAGCTGACTAATTCCTGGGTACCTACTCACTGCTAGGTGAACAGGCTAGATGAAAGGAATTGTGCCCAACTACTTCTGTTCCGTCCGGGATTCGAACGCGGAATTCTCGATTGTGCGTCGAGAACGAACCCGACTGTACTACCGGGACCCCTAATTATGGTAATTATTAAACTTTAATGTCATAGCGCCAAAGTATCTAAATAAATTTTTATGTTAGCCAGACAACTGACCATAGAAAACGTGAATCCAGGAACAAGAGGCGAAACGATTATCCGACGACCGACGATGTAAACACAACATCCAGCCATTTGTGTCCTTCTAACACATGTCTTTGGGTTTTAGTCTCCGTTTCTGTGTCTGAATCAAAAGACGACAAACAAAACTCTCCAACTCTTGTCATTCTCAACACTGACGCGCCACGGTGACGCGTCTCCCAACATTAATATTCGTGAGGCCATCGGGATGATAAACATTAAATCCAAGAAACAACCGAAGCTTTACTTACCGTCAACAATGACCCACCTCCGTCATACGTTTCACAGCATCATCTCCCATGCAGTATAGTTGGCAAGAGGAAGCCGTTAAGTAAACTGTACGTACCATAGAAAGGAAGGATAGTATATGCCATCTAATTAGTCGAACAGGACATTTAAGTTGGCCGTGTTCGCGACATGCCTGCCACTCTGGTGGCAGCCAAGCCTCAGCTGAAAGACAACAGCACGCTGACAGGGTGTTGGGGCAGGACCTACAAAGCATACGGGGAAGACTTAATCTTCACGCAAACTGCGTGGAGAGAGTTAGTTTAGTTCATTTATTATGCATCCCCCATTCAATTCATTATTCAAAAACAAATTATTATGCAATAATAAAGTTTTCATTGTATTATACATGCTTGCAATTTGATGTTATTTGAGTCAAAAGTAACAAATTTTATCTAACCTATTATAACTAAGTCAGTAATTCATGTTCATAGTATGATAAATTATTTTTGATAGAGAAGAACCAATCTGGAAAGAAATATTTGAAAATAACGAAAATCATTCTAGCTGTTAGGCACATCGGACCTTGCATACTAAGCCATACTACAAGAGGGAGGGACTTCGATACGTTACACTTATATGGAGCCCCTCTTCCTCCCCCCAAGGTCGAACTACAAAAAAAATACAAATATTTATTCAGGTAAAGTACATACATACAAAGTGAAATACAAAAGTTGATGGATTTTTTTTTTTTTTTTTTTTTTTTTTTTTTTTTGAGATATATACAAGAGTTGTTACATTCTTGTAGAGCCACTAGTACGCGTAGCGTTTCGGGCAGGTCCCTGGAATACGATCCCCGCCGCGAAGAATCGTTGTTACAACCAAGTACACATTTTACTGTTGCGTTAAACAGAGGCTACAGTTAAGGAATTGCGCCCAGTAAATCCTCCCCGGCCAGGATACGAACCCATGACATAGCGCTCGCGGAACGCCAGGCGAGTGTCTTACCACTACACCACGGAGACTGTTGAATTTATAGATAGTACACTACTGACTACTGACCTTCGCCAGGATGCAACCACAAAAGTTGACTAACTTTCTAGTACCTTTTTACTGCTAGGTGAACATGATTATTAAGTGAAAGAAAACATGCCCAAACATTTCCCTCCCGCCCAGGGTTCTCGATTGCGAGGCGAGAACGAACCCAACTGTACTGCTGATGCTGGTGAGGACGAACTAGGGACAAGACAGGTGGGGTGAGGAGATGACACAGGTGGGGTGAGGAGATGACACAGGTGGGGTGAGGAGATGACACAGGTGGGGTGAGGAGATGACACAGGTGGGGTGAGGAGATGACACAGGTGGGGTGAGGAGATGACACAGGTGGGGTGAGGAGAGGACACAGGTGGGGTGAGGAGATGACACAGGTGGGGTGAGGAGATGACACAGGTGGGGTGAGGAGATGACACAGGTGGGGTGAGGAGAGGACACAGGTGGGGTGAGGAGAGGACACAGGTGGGGATTTTTTATTATTATTCAAGTCCTTACAGTCTTGTAAAGCCACTAACACGCATAACGTTTAGGCAGATCCTAAAGCTTAATTTTTCCTCGAATATGACCCGCCAAATCGTTTAACAACCAGGTACCCAGTCACTGCTGGGGGAACATAGGTGTACAGTTAAGGATTGGCGCCTAATCAATCCTCCCCGGCCAGGATACGAACCCAGGCCAAATCCTTCAAGAAACGTGAGGCGAGTGGCTTACCACTGCGCCACGGGGACCAACAGATAATAATATCACATGTTACATAGGTTGGGAGACAAGGTGACAGGTGGTAGGGAGAGTACAGAACAGGATAACACTAGGAACACAGGCTTCCTTGAAGCACCAGAGCCTCTGGGCAGAACACGATGTTACAGAAATCTTCCAGGTGTATTCACCTATTTGTGTGTATGCGGGGGTTGAGCTTTGCTCTTTCGACCCGCCTCTCAACTGTCAATCAACTGGGTTTTTTTCCACACCACACACACACACCAGGAAGCAGCCCGTGACAGGTGACTAACTCCCAGGTACCTATTTACGGCTAGATAACAGGGGCATTCAGGGTGAAAGAAACTTTGCCCATTTGTTTCTGCCTGGTGCGGGAATCGAACCCGCACCACAGAATTACGAGTCCTGCGCGCTATCCACCAGGCTACCAGGCCCCTCAGGTGTGGGTCCCAGGTGTGTTATGGGACTAGTGGCCACAGGGTTCTCAGGGGTGCTGGCCACAGGGTTGCCACAGGGGTGCTGGCCCTGTACTACCCACAGGGGTGCTGGCCCTGTACTACCCACAGGGGTGCTGGCCCTGTACTACCCACAGGGGTGCTGTCCACAGGGTTCTCACAGGGGTGCTGGCCACAAGGTTCCCACAGGGGTGCTGGCTACAGGGTTCGACAAACCGCCGGCTTCCTGTCCTCGTCGAGGCCACTAGGGTTAGTGGCCCTTCAGGTAAATCAAATACATTAATCTCCGTTACAAGCTTCGCCTTCCTTTGTTAGACGACCAGTTCATCAGACCCGCAAATCATCACTTCAGAACTCGTGGCATGAATTCCATCAAGCATCTCCTGTTATCTTAACCGCAATCCTCCTCCCCCTCCCATCCCCCCTCCCCCCCTCTCCCTCCTCTCCCTCCCCCCTTCCATGGGGGCGTGGGGGCGGGAGGAATGTTCACCTTCCTCAACTCCAGTGGATGGAGGAGAGGCTTCGCTCTCCAGTGAGTAGACACCAGCGGTCACTGGGTCAGTCTCTTCAAGCCCTCTCCTTCTCTTCCCCCTTCCTCTTCCCCCTTCCTCTTCCCCTTCCTCTTCCCCTTCCCCCTTCCCCTTTCCTTCCCCCCCCTCCACCGCCGCTGCTGCATCAGTAGCATCATCATCCATTATCATCAGATATCATCCAACATTGTCGTCATCATTAATCCTCAGCATCATTATCATTTGTCACCGTCATTAAACGTCATCTGTCAGCATTATCATCGGTGTCATTATCCCTCATATCCATCATCTTCAAACGTAATTATCACCAATCATCATCATCCAGCATAATTATCGTAATCCACCATTACCATACCGCATAATTATCGTCATCCATCATCATCCAGCATAATCATTATCATCTGTCATACAGCAGCATCCGTCATCTAGCGTCATCATTCATTATTTTCATTCATTATTTTCATCCATCATCATCATCATCATCCAGGATCACTGTTATTTATCGTCGTCAAGTAGTATCATCATCATACATCATTATGATCACTCACCCATCATCATTCATTATATTGCCAACCCTTCAACGTCATCCTTCATCATTACCATAAATCATCATTCATCATCTATCAATTATCATGTCATCACCATCCATTATCTGTATCCATCATCACTATCATTCATTATAATTCAATAATTCATTGTGTCGGGGAACAGGAAACCATTTTATATATGCGGAGCCATTCGGCCGAGCAGACAGCACACTGGGCTTGTGATCCTGTGGTCCAGGGTTCGATCCCGGGCGCCGGCGAGAAACGATGGGCACAGTTTCTTTCACCCTATGCCCCTGTTACCTGGCAGTAAAATAGGTACCTGGGTGTTAAGTCAACTGTCGGGGGCTGCTTCCTGAGGGTGGAGGCCTGGTCGAGGACCGGGCCGCGGGGACACTAAAGCCACGAAATCATCTCAAGATAACCTCAAGATACATGCTAGGCTTATATCGAGTTCCCCCACCTCCCCACCAAGGTCAAACTACTGACCCTCCCCAGGATGCAACCCCCCACAAGCCGACTTGACTCCTGGGGTTTCCTGTGGACTGGTAGGTGAACAGGAGCATTAGTTGATAGGAATCACGCCCAACCATTTTCTGACCCGCCCGCAATCATCATCAGTCACTATTCATTAGCCAGAGGCTAAGAGACCGCGCAGGAATATCCCTGCAAAACAGAACAAAAGTCTTTGTTGCTTCTCAGTCGATTAAGGCAGCGTCTGGGATACGTCAGCAGCATTAAATATTGCGGAAATTACAATACCTGGTAATACAAAAACAAATATAATTATGTAAATAATATTAGACAATTATGATACAAATGATGATCATTTCTTTTCACAGATTGAAGTATTATGGCTGGCCGAACTTCAAGCTTGACAGCTGTGGTCCTGGGTGCGTTCCTGGTGATGGTAAGTGTTGGTGCCAGGTCACGCTGCTGGTGCGAGGTCACGCTGCTGTTGCGAGGTCACGCTGCTGGGCGAGGTCACGCTGCTGTTGCGAGGTCACGCTGCTGGGTGAGGTCACGCTGCTGGGTGAGGTCACGCTGCTGGGTGAGTTCACGCTGCTGGGTGAGGTCACGCTGCTGTTGCGAGGTCACGCTGCTGGGCGAGGTCACGCTGCTGTTGCGAGGTCACGCTGCTGGGTGAGGTCACGCTGCTGGGTGAGGTCACGCTGCTGGGTGAGGTCACGCTGCTGGGTGAGGTCACGCTGCTGTTGCGAGGTCACGCTTCTGGCGAGGTCACGCTGCTGGGCCACTTGTGTGTGACCCAGTGGGGCGCCCACACTCTTGCAGGCGTGAGATACCCCTGATATGCCATACAGACTTAACTGTTAATTCATTTGTATTTATTACGCACCCCATACCCATGCCGTGGACGGTGGTGGAAAGGGACTACAGAGGCACATGATGGGTTCAGGAATTTAACCCAATAGTTCTTTTTTTCTTTTCTTTTTTTAGCTAATCCAGTAATAATTTTGTGTAGTTAAACAATTTTCTTTTTCCTTTACACAAATACATATATCAGAAGTCTTTTTTATGTCACAAGTGATTGAAGAAGCGGCCCACAACAGTCTCCATACAGGTAGTTTACATGTGACAGAGACAGACAGACAGACAGACAGACAGACAGACAGACAGACAGACAGACAGACAGACAGACAGACAGACAGACAGACAGACAGACAGACAAGACAAGATATATATATATATATACATATATACACAGTATATGATCACTACGCACAAAATAGCAACGGGAATTAATAATAATAATAATAATAATAATAATAATTAATAATTTATTTGCAAGAAGTTACAATGGGCTGGTGAGATTACATTAGATTGGTATTTTTACATTCATGCAGAGCCACTAACACACATAGGGGACTTGATGGCTGAGTGAACAGTGCTTGGGATTCATAATCCTAGGATCTGGGGATTGAGCTCGGCGATGGCGAAAACAAATGGGCAGTTTCTTTCACCCTGATGTACCTGTTCACCAGCAGTACATCCCTCTTACTAATGCTCTTGCAAGAGCATTAGTAAGAGGGATAGAAGCCCTAAATCAGAAAATATTAAATACGGAATATGCTGTCATATTCAGCGAGACGTGTACTCACCTAATTGTGCTTGCGGGGGTTGAGCTTTGGCTCTTTGGTCCCGCCTCTCAACTGTCAATCAACTGGTGTACAGATTCATGAGCCTACTGGGCTCTATCATATCTACATTTGAAACTGTGTATGGAGTCAGCCTCCACCACATCACTTCGTAGTGCATTCCATTTATTAACTACTCTGACACTGAAAAAATTCTTTCTAACGTCTCTGTGGCTCATCTGGGTACTAAGTTTCCACCTGTGTCCCCTTGTTCGTGTCCCACCCGTGCTGAAGAGTTTGTCTTTGTCCACCCTGTCAATTCCCCTGAGAATTTTGTAGGTGGTTATCATGTCTCCCCTTACTCTTCTGTTTTCCAGGGATGTGAGGTTCAGCTCCTTTAGCCTTTCCTCGTAGCTCAATCCTCTCAGTTCCGGGACGAGCCTGGTGGCATACCGCTGAATCTTCTCTAACTTTGTCTTGTGTTTAACTAGGTATGGACTCCAGGCTGGAGCTGCATACTCCAGGATTGGTCTTACATAAATGGTATACAGGGTTCTGAAAGATTCCTTACACAAGTTTCTGAAGGCAGTTCTTATGTTGGCCAGTCTAGCATATGCCGCTGATGATATTCTTTTGATGTGGGCCTCTGGGGACAGGTTCGGTGTGATATCAACCCCCAGATCCTTCTCTCTATTTGACTCTTGCAGTATTTCCCCTCCCATATGATACCTTGTGTTCAGCCTCCTGCTCCCTTCGCCCAATTTCATCACCTTACACTTTCCCGAGTTGAACTTTAGCAGCCATTTTCTAGACCATTCCTCCAGTTTATCCAGGTCATCCTGTAGTCTCTGTCTATCTTCATCCGTTTTGATTCTTCTCATAATTTTTGCATCATCAGCAAACATCGAGAGGAATGAGTCTATACCCTCTGGAAGATCGTTCACATATATTAGAAACAGGATGGGTCCAAGTACTGAGCCCTGTGGGACTCCGCTGGTGACATCTCGCCACTCTGATGTCTCCCCCCTCACCGTTACTCGCTGTTTCCTGTTGCTTAAGTACTCCCTTATCCACTGGAGCACCTTCCCTTTTACTCCTGCCTGTTGTCTCCCCCCTCACCGTTACTCGCTGTTTCCTGTTGCTTAAGTACTCCCTTATCCACTGGAGCACCTTCCCTTTTACTCCTGCCTGTTGCTCCAACTTTTTTAACAGCCTTTTATGGGGTACTGTGTCAGAGGCTTTTTGGCAATCCAGGAAAATGCAGTCGGCCCACCCTTCTCTTTCCTGCCTAATTTTCGTTGCCTGGTCATAAAATTCTATTAAACCTGTGAGGCACGATTTACCATCTCTGAACCCATGTTGGTGGTGCGTTACAAAGTTATTTCCCTCCAGATGCTCTACGAGCCTTTTCCTCACAGTCTTCTCCATCACCTTGCATGGTATACAAGTTAAGGAAACTGGCCTGTAATTCAGTGCCTCTTGCCTGTCACCCTTTTTGTATATTGGGACCACGTTAGCTGTCTTCCAACTTTCTGGTAAGTCTCCTGTTTCCAGTGACCTGTTATACACCATAGAGAGTGGCACAATGCTTCTGCACCTTCCTTTAGTATCCATGGTGAGATTCTATCAGGCCCAACAGCCTTTGTCACATGTGTGACCTGCACATTCTTTGTCTCCAGCAGACACCTTTTGACCTCATCACTGGTGAGGTCAAATTCCTCCAAGGTTGCTTGGTTTGCCGCCTCCTCATTTAGTGCAGGGGCTTCTCCTTGTTCTATTGTGAAGACCTCCTGGAATCTCTTGTTAAGTTTTTCACACACCTCCTTGTCATTCTCTGTGTATCTGTTCTCCCCTTTCCGCAGTTTCATCACTTGTTCCTTCACTGCTGTTTTCCTCCTGATGTGGCTGTGGAGCAGCTTTGGTTGGGTCTTGGCTTTACTCGCAATGTCATTTTCAAACTGTCTCTCTGCTTCCCTCCTCACTCTGATGTACTTATTTCTGGCCCTCTGGTATCTCTCCCTGCTCTCTGGTGTTCTGTTATTTCTGTAGTTTCTCCATGTTCTTTTACTCAGTTGTTTCGCTACCTTACATTCCTGGTTGAACCATGGGTTTTACTGTTGTTTTTCGTTTTTCTCCTTTTGGACGGGGATAAACCTGTCTGCAGCTTCCTGGCACTTTTGGGTGACAAAATCCATCATGACCTGCACATTCTTGTCTCTAAGTTCTGTTTCCCATGGTATTCCCCTGAGGAATAGTGTGTACACACACATACAGTACGTGTGTGTGTGTGTGTGTATATATATATATATATATGTCGTACCTAGTAGCCAGAACCCACTTCTCAGCCTACTATGCAAGGCCCGATTTGCCTAATGAGCCTAGTTTTCATGAATTAATATATTTTCTCTAATTTTTTGCTTATGAAATGATATAGCTACCCATTTCATTATGTATGAGGTCAATTTTTTTTTATTGGAGTTAAAATTGACGTAGATATATGACCGAACCTAACCAACCCTACCTAACCTAACCTAACCTATCTTTATAGGTTAGGTTAGGTTAGGTAGCCGAAAAAGTTACGTTAGGTTAGGTTAGGTAGGTTAGGTAGTCGAAAAACAATTAATTCATGAAAACTTGGCTTATTAGGCAAATCGGGCCTTGCATAGTAGGCTGAGAAGTGAGTTCTGGCTATTAGGTACGACATATATATATATATATATATATATATATATATATATATATATATATATATATATGTCGTACCTAATAGCCAGAACGCACTTCTCAGCCTACTATTCAAGGCCCGATTTGCCTAATAAGCCAAGTTTTCATGAATTAATGTTTTTTCGTCTACCTAACCTAACCTAACCTAGCTTTTTTTGGCTACCTAACCTAACCTTACCTATAAATATAGGTTAGGTTAGGTTAGGTAGGGTTGGTTAGGTTCGGTCATATATCTACGTTAATTTTAACTCCAATAAAAAAAAATTGACCTCATACATAGAGAAAAGGGTTGCTTTATCATTTCATAAGAAAAAAATTATAGTAAATATATTAATTCAGGAAAACTTGGCTTATTAGGCAAATCGGGCCTTGAATAGAAGGCTAAGAAGTGAGTTCTGGCTACTAGGTACGACATATATATATATATATATATATATATATATATATATATATATATATATATATATATATATATATATATATATATACTGTATATATATATATACTGTATATATATATATATACTGTATATATATATATATATATATATATATATATATATATATATATATATATATATATATATATATATACATACATACATACATACATACATACATACATACACTGTTGTGTAACAAGGAGAGCTTTCCTGAAATTACTGTATATTATATATATGAGTTTTTTTTTATTTGAGTTAAAAGTAACAAATTTGATCAAACCTATCCTAATCTTCCTAACCTAATGTATTCTAACGTGGTGTGGGTTTCCTCCTGAGGACTGATCAACACTGTTCATATTCGAGAAAAGTTTGCATTTCCCACTCACAAATTATGTAAATTATACTGTGTCCAACAGACTGCAGTTGGGGAGAGACCAGAGGAGCAGCAGCAACAGGAGCGTCACTCACCCTCCAGCAAGTCAGCGCTCTCTAATAAGTTTGTTGGTATGTACAGGTTTACTGTGTACAGTATATATGTGGCATCACACGCCCACCTGTGTGGGAACAAATGGTGCTGTGCAGGTATTTGGATTATTTTTAGAGTATCATATGGGAATAATGAGCCATATTGAGTGCTCTAGCTATGAGAATGACAATGATTTCACATCATAATAATGCTCTTAAGTCTACAAATAACTGCTGGATAATTTTCTATGCTAGACTTATATATAAAACACCTCATTGATATAGTACAGTACTAAGGCTGCAATGTTTACCCCCCAGCATAACAGTATAAAGGGTCCACTGCCTTCAGTCTCAAGCCTGTATTGTCAACCAATCCAAAATGATCACTTCAACATTTAGGGAACAAATGTTCATTGAAGCTGCCTAGTATGGGCCATTGGGCTTTCTGCAGTTACCTTAATTTTTACGTTCTTATAGTTATATGAACTTCACGTGTGTTGTTTTAACATTTAAGGAGATATATAAAAATTTTCTACAAGATTCAGTGCTGTTCTGGTGAACTGCCTTCATATGCTTATTTTTTCCTAATTTGCTTATGGAACTGGGCTTTTTTGTAGTTATTATCAGCCAAGATATCTTCTAATCTTTCATAATCATTTCTCAAAGTGTGTATGTTGTCTCCTGATGATTAAGAGGGCTGCACAAATTTTCAGAGGCGATGTGTTTTCTTGATTGACTACAGATGCATAAAGATTTTTCAGGATTTTTTTTTTTTTTTTTTTACATTTGCAGGTGTTACAAGCAAATGTTCCCGTGGATCACTTACAGTGGAAGTACGAACAGAAGAATCATTCTCTGGGTCAGTGTATGCTCGCGGCTACCCCAGCAGGTGTCGGGTCATGGGCACGGGCACCACCATCACCTCTCTCACTGTCCCTGCTCAGAAGTGTGGGGTCAAAGTCATAGATGACGAGGTCAGTTGCTGGGTCAAGTTAGGTTCAAATGTGTCATAGTACACTAGTTGAGACTAGAGTGTACTCAACTAGTGCATAACAGTACAGTATTATGCATCAGCTGAGACATTTTACGGGTCCTGTAATGCAGTGGTCCATGTTGTCAGCTCACAACCAATGTTTCCTGGGTCGATTCCTGTAGTAGGACAGATGGTTGGCCATGTTTCCTTCCACCTGATGCCTCTACTTTCCTAATCGCAGAGCATACTCATGAATGGTCTCCTGGGTGAACCTGTTGGGCTCTGGCTCTGGTAACAATTGAGGGGACCCTAAGCTCAGAAAATTAATACTGTACTACTACTACTACTACTACTACTACTACTACCTCCTAGCTTGTGCACTATATTTCTAACAGCTCATTTTTTTGTTTTCCCCAGCTTGGACACCACACCTACGAACTCCTGGTGTACATACAGTTTGACAAGTGGGTGCAGCAGGTAATCGACGAGCAGGTCCACATACGCTGTAAGCTGGACCGTAATGCAGGAGAACTGCAGGCTGCTGCACAGGTCAGTTCATTGAGGTTAGGTTCTTTGGGTAAGTATCATGGAGATACTTTTAAGTTGTTGATGCCACTGTTATATCATATCATACAGGTCACAATCACAAGCTCATCTTCCAAGTGTTGTTGCCATTTGATTGGAAGCACTGAATGAATAGATTCAGTTTGCATAAAATATCCAGAAGATTTATTAAATAATGATTACAAAATTAACCTTTATACTGTAATAGTAACAGAAAAATGGAGCATTTCATTGCATTGAATGCTTTATTTTTCTCAGGCAATCATTTTTTGTTGACTACTATCATTGTTACAAATATTGTAATGTTTAGAAAACACATTTTGAAATATGTGATTGGTACAATGATATGTCATGTCTACAGGTTAGAATAATGGAGCTCGTCAGTAAGGAAATGCAGACACCTTTAGCTTGATGTTTGATTTTATTAATGAATTCGTATAAAAAATGAGATAGCTTGTTGTTAAGCAATCTAAATCCCTGTGAGGAACCTTTATCTCACATAATCCTGTAGGAGTCTGATCTTTGTTATATGAGATGTGTGTATAAGTGATAGAGATTAACCCCAGAACTGTGGATGATGTCAAACTTTCATGTACGGGTTTCTTTTGTATCTATATTTGTATAATTTATGTTGTAAGTCTGATTATTCTAACTTAAAACAGTACTGTACATGAAAATATATTTTGCAATTCTATTTTAAAATTTTGTGTTGTTCAGTTTGTTTCACCATAATAGTGTATGGCATGAACTCTTGTTATTTCCTACTAATACTGTAAAGATTTGTTTTAAGTTATGAGTAAAAGTTCTGGTTCTGATCAGTGCCAAGACAGTCAAATTAGGAGCTGTGTCATATGGGACCACAAGCCTTCTGCAGTTTCCTTTATTCCTATATTCTTATGCTTTTATTCTTATCTGATCTACAGCTGGAGATGGAACAAAAGATTTGGACCCAAATGTATCTACTCTAATCTGAAATTATGGAAAATGCATTTTGAAATACAGTATTACCTACTATGTATACAATTATCTCTTGTATTTGCAGGGTGAAACCTGTTGAAATTTGTCACTGAATTAATGATGCTTCATTCATGCTACTGTAGCAAGTAATAGCTAGTTAGCAGCTATAACAATATTTGAGTACACTTTTTTCATATATTGACTCATGCATACAGTGGTGTCTGATTTCCTTCTCACATCTGGACCTCTTGCAGATGAGTGTTGTTAACAAGGATGCTCTCACAGGCAATGAAAGGAGAGCTGGCCGCACCAAGGATAAAAACAACTCTATTGCAGCTATTGTGACTGCTGCTTCTTCAAACAGGGCATTCTCATCCTCATCTTCCAGTCGAGGCACGAGCCTTACCACCAGTAGTGTTGGGACGAAGCAGGGTCACCTAGTCTCCCAACGGCATAAGAACCTGTCCCTCAGGAACCGGGCCCAAGGCGACCCCATGAAGGACTGGCAACCCGTCAGCACTCCCCCAGAGCTGCTCCTCTGGCGTGAGTTACTGACACAGCGGGCTTCTTGTTAAAAGTGTTACAATATGTATGAGTACTGTAATTATAAATTTATTAAACTTTATGAATATAAACTATATTATTTCTATATAAATAGTTATTATTATTGCAATGGTATGCATTATGGGCTGTGGGTAATGGTGGGTATTCGTTTCACTTACAGATAGTTATATAATCACTTAGTTACCATAACTACTAAATCAGCATTAATTAATTAAAAGTTGTTCGAGTATTTTGGCAAGCCAAAGGGAAAATATTCTAAAAACATAATTCTTTGGAACAGAAAGCCAGCGGCCGGAAGGAAACTTGGAGCCCGTGTCATGCTGGATGGATATTGTTGCTGGCAAGAACATGGATGGTAAGTATCTCTCATTGTTCACAATGGCAGTACAGTACTATATTGACCATGGATGGTAAGTATCTCTCATTGTTCACAATGGCAGTACAGTACTATATTGACCATGGATGGTAAGTATCTCTCATTGTTCACAATGGCAGTACAGTACTATATTGACCATGGATGGTAAGTATCTCTTATTGTTCACAATGGCAGTACAGTACTATATTGACCATGGATGGTACGTATCTCTCATTGTTCACAATGGCAGTACAGTACTATATTGACCATGGATGGTAAGTATCTCTCATTGTTCACAATGGCAGTACAGTACTATATTGACCATGGATGGTAAGTATCTCTCATTGTTCACAATGGCAGTACAGTACTATATTGACCATGGATGGTAAGTATCTCTCATTGTTCACAATGGCAGTACAGTACTGTACTATACTGTTCATTGTTACTACACAATATTTAGAAATTTCACAATAATGACATATTTGAATTATTTAATTTCAGGTAAGTTATGCAGTACTGTGGAATAGTTGATGTATTTAGGTTAGTTTGCTAAGTTAGTTTTGATTCAAAATACTGTATACAAAATGCATAGCATTTGTGTTAAAATGAATGGATCTGGCAATGAAGGACAAAAAATTATTTAAAAAGATAATATTGACATATGGGAATTTGACTTGTTTAATGACTGCACAAAAGCTACATATGTTTGTATGTGTTTCTGTTTGTGTGTACTATATGTGTATAATTACATAAGTGTAGTTACAGGATGAGAGCTACACTTGTGGTATCCCGTCTTCCCAGTACTCTGTCATATAACACTTTGAAACTACTGATGGTTTTGGCCTCCACCACTTTCTCACTTCACTTGTTCCAACCATCTACCACTCTGTCTGTCTGTCTGTCTGCAAAAGAAAATTTTCTAACTTTTTTTTGGTACCTTTGTTTCTTTAGCTTGAATCCACTAGTAACACTCCTCCAGTCAGATACATTGCCTCTGATCTTTCTGTCAGAAAGTTTTCATCCTTATCAACAGTCTCCCTGTCACTCCTCCAGCATGTTCTTGTGATATTTACAGAAAGGGTCTAAAAAGCCTTTTTAGATCTAGATATACTGTATATAGTCAACCCAACCATCTCTCCTGTAAAATCTCTGTGGCTCTATCATAAAATTAAGTAGATTTGTGTGAGTGAGAAAATGAATGAGTAAGCTAGATAGAAAGAAATGATTTTGTTTTGTAATATTATAAACTAAGTAATATGTCACATTGATACAGGAAAACCCGTGCTGGATTTCCTACTGGTTGGTGACGACACCACCATGGTGCTCAAAGTGCGCCAGAGTCCAGGTCTTGACACCCGTATTACCTCTTGTGTTGCTCATGATGGCTCTGGCGACCAGAGCCAGGAACTCATTGATGAACATGGATGTGCCATTGATGACGACATCATGCCGCCTCTCAGGTTAGTTTTACCCTCCACCTGTGGCCTCGGCAGGTTGTGTAGGAAATTCTCTTCTCTTGGTAAAAAATCTAGCATATTTATCTATGCCCTAGCCATGAAAACTCATTTTCAAAGGAAGAAGACCAATATTTTCCCAAATGAAACCCTGTGAAACTGGAAATTCTGTAAATAAGAACCATGCAATTTTGTTTTAAATATGGTCAATGGGTTTCACAAGACCCCAATTTTTTTCTAATCTTATGTCCATCTATGAAAATCATTAAAAGGTGATTGGAGTCCAATTAAGAGAGTTACCATTCATACCATCATATTTCCCATGCTCTATAGGCTGATTTCACTAAGGGAATCTTTAATTGTATCCTATGATATGATGGGCAACTTTTCCACCAGTCTGTGAACTTTGTCCCAATATCATAAACAAATCCCCCTGTTCAGCAAACTCTTGTTTGTGGAATCAAGTGAGTAAATCCAGTCCAGAAAGTGTGCATTTCAACCGGAGATTTGCAGAATCAACGTTTGTTAAATTGAGGATCTACTGTAATGGTATATATCCATGTAGGATGAGGTGAGGTGTCGGCTGGGGCACTACGTGTGATGTGACCTGGCAGTTTTTATCAGTCTTGAGGATGATAGTACATACCTAAGTGTACCTCGAATCTTTCCTTCCTCTGCCAGAAGCTCTACTTACAAAGTATCTTTTGTGGTGACCTTCCTCTTCCTCAAGGTCAATTATGTCATCTAGCAGGATCCCCTACTACACTTTACGTGTCATCTCAATTGGTCTGCACATAACATGGCAGTTTATTCCAGATTTGAGAGTGATTGTTGCCAGAAACAACCCCTCAGGGTTGTTTCTGGCAAGATTAGGAAAGCCATCTCTGGGATGAGAAACTGCAATGGACCATCAAACAAGGAGGTCAGTTTCATGGACCTTGTATTGGTGTTTTAACAATGTCGATTTGCAAGTTCGTCATTGCATCAATCAGTGTTGGTTCAGAGGTCACTGTTGATGATAGTATTCATCCATTGGTCCATATCATGTTGTAGCTGTGTTTTGTATACACTGATCTCATTCTCAGCCTTGTGAATCTAGATGTAATGTGGCATAAACTAACAACTTTATGAGCAGAATCATTTAGTTGTGCCCAGAACCTCTTTTTCTGTCCCTACTTTTCAATATACAGCCTAGGTTATCTTCAGCCAAGGTTTAAGTGATGAGGTTGAACTCTTGAAAACTAAAGATATGGTGATGTTGTCATATGCTGGGTGTGAGTAGGGGAAAGGGAACTGTTAGAAGAAAGTGCCAAGTCATTATGACTATATAGCACTTGGAATAGACCAGGATAAGGATTTGGGATGGGACGGGAGGAAAGGAATGGTGCCCAATCACTTGGACGGTCAGGGATTGAACGGCGATCTACATGCAGCAACACTGTCAGACAGGGAAACAAGCAGCCTCTAAAAACCCTCCTTTGGCAGCCATTTGTGATGCAAAGAGACAGATTGGATAGGCTTCTGAGTTTTAATGCACATCCCTCTCTTGCTTGTTCTTGATGGGACAGGGTGATCTTCATTGCCCCATCCAGCACCTTATATGACCCTGTATGGAGCTTGAAAATCCCCTTTGATTCCTTGTGCCTGAATCTCATCCTGCCAATATTTATAGTCCTGCTAACTAGACACCACAGTTTTTACCTCACAGTACACTTGAATGATTCTTTACAAGAAGATGCTCATCATATTAACCCAAAGCCTTATTTTAAAAGGATATTATGAATTATTAACTTTATTGTTTGCTCCATAACTTGCAGCAGAAGTTTGTCCAATCCTCATTTCATTATTGGACTATGAAAATAAATGTAAAATTTATATACACAATATACAGTATATTAAATTTGTATATCAATACAAAATGGAGCTCAAGGTTAGGAATCGGGGTTTATTGATTTTTGGAACATGTTACCGGGTGGCATGGTAGGAGTGGGCTTCTTGGATTGCTTCAAGGGTAGATTGGACATGCATAATGATGTGGGTGGGTTTAGGTGGATATAGATGGGAGCTGCCTTGTGTGGACCAGTGGGCCTTCTGCAGTTTCTTTTAGTTTCTTGTGTTGATAAATGTAACAAAATCAGAATGAAAATAAATTTGTTGTCCAGTTAGCACACGTATACCTGACCAGAGTTTTCATCCTGTAGAATCAAGAACAACCTACGGACGGGGGTGAAGGTGGCCTATGCGTCCTTTAAGGCCTTCAAGTTCCCAGATCGTGACAACCTCCACCTCCGATGCGTTGTCCTGGTCTGTCTGGGTTCCTGCAGTCTGGTCAGTTTTTCCTTTTTTGCACAGTGACAGTTAAATAATAATGGCTCATTGTATTACTTAACAATGATAAAATTAGTAGCATTAATGATTATGGTAAAAATTCAAACATTAAAGATGTGATTACACAAAACGATTGATTTCCTGTCACTCTTCTCATGCCATACCTGTAATTCCACACTCCTCATGTCACTCCTCTAATGTCACACCTTTCATGCCTTGCTTGTCAGGCCAAGCCTCTTATGTTAACAAACCTTCCCAATCAAATCCTCTAATGAACTCACTTAATTTCCCCCTAGCACCTTCTTATAATGTTAAGTACAGTATCTCCAATACCTCCCTTTCTCTAATCTTTTTGGTCATAATGATTGCTCTATTAAGTTTCAAGCTTTGTATGATCACTCTGTAGGATGCAGGTACTGTAGATCAAAAATTTCTTCATTCTTTCTGGTTAATATGCAATCCAGCAGTGATACAACAATGAGACATTCCCGTCCCTTATTCTCATGGTCTGCTTTATGTATTGGTACACAAAGGCCTCAAGAATGAGGTTTATGAATTGGATGGTACATATTTTCTCTGTTCTTACCTTTTAAGTTTCCCAATCAGTAGATTTAAATTTAAAGTCATGCAGTATCAATGGTCTAGTTTTATCATGATAAGTCGGTATTGGGTAGTATAATAGACATTACATTGCTGGATTGTTTAAAGTGTAGGTTAGACATGTATATGAATGAATTTGGGTGGATATAAATGGTAGCTGCCTCGTGTGGACCAATAATCCTTATGCTGTTTCATTTACTTTACGATATTACGTCTTTCATTAAAGTTGTGAGCAGTACTCTTAATAACAGTAGAGTTCCTCTCTTGCTGAAATGTCATTTACCAGAGGCCTCAAGTCATTTAGTATTATCTATTTGCCTGAATGATTATCTCCATTAATAATGCTGTACTGTATATTCATCTCTCATGGATTATCAAATGTTCATTATTTCTCTATTAAATGGTCTTTCCTTAGTACTGAAATGACTTCAACTTTCGTGTGTGTAATTATGCAAGTGTCATTATAAGATTAGAGTTATGCCCGGTGGCATCCTGTCTTTCCTGTAATATTTACCATATAAAATTTTGAAGCCTCCGAAGGATTTGGAGTAGGTTACTTTTATTTATTTATATACATGAAGGTACATTGGGGTATGAAAGTACATACAGTACTGTGGTGATTGACCGATACATTCTTGCAGAGCTACTAACGTGCGCAACATTTCAGGGAGGTCCTTAAGCTAACCAATAAATGTAATGATATGCACACTGTAACAGAATTTGAATTTGACATAATGACTACATTATAAATTGATATAATTTTTTTTACTGATGATGCTGCATTTCATTAATAATAAACTGTGTGAGTTAGCAGCACAAGCTGGGATACTAGGAAGATGAAATTATGTACTTCTTTGTTCTACTTCTGAATAAAGTATAGGTTGGACAATTTTTTAAATTCATTAGGAAGTGAGTTCTGTATATTGGGTCTTTTTATTTCTGTCAAGTGTTTGCACAGATTTAGTCTGACTGAGAATATCAAAAATATATTTATTTTTGGTGTGATGCTCATGGGTTCTATTTCATCTGAAAGAGTTTCAAATCAAGATTAGTGTTTAGGAATAAGCTATTTACACTTACTTGTAAGTGTAAATAGCACAAGAGAAAGTGTGGAGTGTGTGTTTATCATGTTTAGGGATATGAACACAGGAGCTGTGTATTGTCTGAAGGCAGAATTCATGTAGTTTTTGACACCTTTGTTTTTTTATTTGAAACTATGACCTTCTTCTCTTTGCTGCTGATATAAAAAAAAAATGATCTTTATAAATTATGTCAATTCTTGCCATTTTGTACACGGTAATCATATCACCTCATTGCCTTGTCTCCTGGTTTTTGCATATTTAAAATTTCTGGCCTTTTTCCAGAGCTCGATTTTAGGTCCAAGAGCCACTGAGCGAATGTGTGTTTTCACGACTACCTATATATGTGCCTGCAGTGCAAGCTTTAGCTCCCAGATCTTGCCTTTCAGTTATCAGTCGTCTAATGCAATGGCTCCAATCTACTTCCTACTTAATATACCTACTATTGAAATTACAGTACTGTACTGTATATATAAAGTGAAATACCTCCTCCAGATGATGAGTCACAATAACATGGCTGACCAAACCACACATTAGAAGATGAAAAGACTACGATGTTTCAGTTCATCTTGGACCATATAAAAAACAAAAAACAAAAAAAAAATATCAAATCGATTGTCAAGAGCCGAGAAAGGCACAGGCATAAGTAAGGCAAGAAAGAGGTGAGGTGGAGGAAATCTTAGAGGGAGGTAAAAGCAAGGCAAAAGATACATGTAATAAAGTAATAATACGTGGGGTAATAAAAGAGTAAATGGGAATGAAAGAGAAAGTAAAAGAAGAGGAAAGAGAAAGATAAAAAAAATGGGTAGGCTTATGTTAGGTCATGTTTGTTAGAAAGTTTAGAACATTTGAGTATGTACTGTGAAAGGAAAGAGTCAACAGCAACAAAGCCAGGACTCAGGTTCATGTTGAGTAGGTTGTGTATCAGAACAGAGTCGACAAGATGGTGTCTGTGAAGAGTAGAGGCAGGAAAAATTATTTTAGAAGAAGACCAATCAATAGGATGATTAGAATTCCTAACGTGACAGAAGAGAGCAATGTTTATATCTGCAGACTTAATACTTCTTTTGTGTTCCTTATGTCTGTCATTAAATGTACAGCCAGTTCCCCAAAGTATTTGAGAAGACAAAATGGAAATAAGAAAGGACCACAGGAAATAGAGTGGACACCAACAGCATTAGAAACAGGAGGAGAAGTGTGAACAAGATTAGTATGAAGAGTGTTAGTTTGATGAAAGGCGAGCTTTATGTCAAGAGGTCGAAGGGTATTAGTAAGAGTTTTGAGTTCAGATATGAAGGGAAGGCATAGCACAGTGCTAGTAGAGTTGGAAGCAGGTTTAGGATGAAAGAAATTTTATTTAGCTTGAGAATAGGCACAGTTGATAAAATGTAAAGAGTAACCAAGGCAAGAGAAAGTACGAAGTACAAATCTTTCTCTTGCTCCTGTAGACTTCTCACCACTTTTCCGAATTTCATCACCTTGCATATGCTTAAGTTAAAAGCATGCACCCATTTTGTTAGTCTGTTCCTTTTGTTTGGTCAGGTCTACCTGCAGTATTCTCCATTCCTTCTTAGTTTTGATTTATCTTATCAGTTTTACTGAGTGTCGGTAATATATTTGATGCAGCCTGTGTGTGGACGGACAACCAACCGTGTGGGTAGACGGCTAGGTGGACCAGGTGAGGGCAGCATCCAGCCCATACTAGACATAGAGGAGGCCCAACCAGCACAACTCAAGGTAAACTATTCCATCATCTCAAGACTTGTCTTCTTTTCCTGGAGGGTCACATTTTTATTGAGGAATAAATACACACAAAAGTATGAGGTACCTCATGCTATTCTCATCTTGTTCAGCAGTAGGGTCAAAAAGGATTACATTTTTTTGTTTATGTTTGTGTATATCCTTGCGAGAGTCCCAAATGAGCAGTTATCGGTATTTATTTTATTCAAATAATGAATCCATTTCTTTGTGACTCTCTGAAGGTTGCATTAAGACTTACAAGCATTAATATAAATTTTCAAAAGTGACAATTATCAAATGGGTGAACCTCTATAGGTCTTATGCTGCAAGCCATCATTTGAAGGTCAACAGCACTGGTAAATTGTTCCTCGTTGCTTGGCAGGGAAGTCGTGGTAATGACAGGGCTCTGGCAAGCAGGTTGCTGGACCGGGTGGAAGTTTTCAACTCGGTGGAAGTGCGAGCTCCAGGTATAGAGAGCCAACCAGACTTGGTGAAGCAGTACCGCATAGACCGTGAACCAACTGACTCCGTCGACTTCTTCAGGTGAGATACAAATTAAAATTTATTACTAAAATGTACACTATTCATATACTGTAGTGTACTGTTCCATACAGTACATGCATACAATCGTGAATGGAAGCATGGATGCATGCACACTCACGTGGAAACAAGGTACAATAGAGAGGAAAGCTGGAGTCCTGAAATCAGATTAGGAAAAAGACTTGAAGGCTTATACTAAAATGAACCTGTCAGCAGAAGCCTATATTAAACAAATATCATCAGGACCTTTTATACCATTTACTGTATGTTGAACCATTTCTGGAATATGTGGCACCATCATGGAGCCCTTTCCTTGTTAAATACAATACAGTGCAGAGGAAAGCTCAGAGATGTGCCACCAGACTAGTCCCAGAGGTGAAAAGTATGAGTTTCAAGGAAAGACTAAAGTAGTTAAACTTCTCATCACTGGAAAGAGAAGAAACAGGGGAAGTATGATCACCACATATAAAATACTCATGGAAAAAAGTCAGGAAAGATTATCTAGTATGGTGTAGTATAAGAACAAGGGGACACAGATAGGAATTAAGTACTTTTAATGAGGCATAGAGACATTGTAAACAAATTGTTCAGTGTCAGGATAGTGAACAAATCAAATACATATGCTAAGAAGTAAAGTGATGGAGGCAGACACCATTCACAGATTTAAATGTACATATGGCAGTTCAATACACCAATTCTATAAGGGTTGAGAGGCAGGACCCCTAGAGCTTTAGCTCATCCTCTGGCTGGCTTTCCACAGCCAGCCAGATTTTAGCTCATTTAGCTGGCTTTCCACAGGATGCAGCCCACAGCAGTTGCCTAACTCCCAGGTACCTGTTTACTGCTAGGTAAACAGAGTAATCTGATGAAAGGAAGCATGCGAAAACATTACTGTCCTACCAAGGAAATTGACCCCAGGACTTTTGGGTGATGAACTGGCCACTCTAACCAAAAGCCAAGTACTAATTGTTAAGCTGTTTTTTTTCCTTCCAAATGCACATGCTTTCTAAGAGACATACAGTAATTAGGATAGTCATGTGATGCTTCATTTAAAATTCTAGTCATTATTATTGAAATCATAAGAATGCTTTAAGAAATCTTCATTATTGTGGGTCATGAGCAGTCTCCGTGGTGTAGTGGTAAGACACTCGCCTGGCGTTCCGCGAGCGCTATGTCATGGGTTCGTATCCTGGCCGGGGAGGATTTACTGGGCGCAATTCCTTAACTGTAGCCTCTGTTTAACGCAACAGTAAAATGTGTACTTGGATGAAAAAACGATTCTTCGCGGCAGGGGATCGTATTCCAGGGACCATAGGATTAAGGACTTGCCCGAAACGCTACGCGTACTAGTGGCTGTACAAGAATGTAACAACTCTTGTATATATCTCAAAAAAAAAAAAAAAAAAAAAAAAAAAAATGAGTTTTCATTTGTTTTATATATTTGGTTTGACTTGAATCATCTGTCAAGTTACTTGTACCTATACAGTACAGTATTTATAAAACTTTTCAAAATATTTCCATATGTATACCTGACCTAATGGCATTTCTTTTGAAACAGGCAGACTTTTAAACAAACCCATAAGCTCCACAAAATAGGCACATTGCCTAATGCATAATAATGAATTGAGTAATTATTACTGTATTTTAGAATGTTGGATCCTGGCATCATGTGACTGAGGTAGATCTGAGGTAAACACATCTGAGGTGACCCAGATAACATCATTTGCTGTGTTCAGACTTTTTGCCATATCCAGTGATGAATGTGTTAAGTCCATTACAAGAATGGCTAGAGCCTTAGGATAAGCATTTATACAGTTTATGCTAATAATCTGTGGCAATTTTACATGTACTGTATATTTATGTTAACAACAAAAGTAAGATGATACTGACTCCCATTACTTCTCTTAGCGATGAAAACATGTTCTGTGTGACACCCTACAAGATGATCCTGGCATTTGGTGTGTTGCTGGCAGTGCTACTACTGGCACTGCTCTCCACCTTCTACTCGTGTGTTAAGGCCAGGGTCACCAAGGCACGCTTGCGACCACCTCAACCTGTCGAGGTCCATCGACACTCTCCTGTTACCAGCCCCTACTACAGGTTTGCTCACTAAGAGCTCCCAGACCTTATCTCTCCTAAGAGCTAAGATTCTTCAGCTGTGAGGCTTCATAATTGTCTCCATGATCTGCTGCTTCTTTGTACAGTTGAATCATGCCTGCAAATACTGTATCTCACAGATTTATTCTGAAGAGGTTAAAATTTGATGAGAATAGGCTATGTATATATTTATGAAAGAGCTCTGTGATGTATTGCTATGATTTGTGTTGCACAGGTGCAGAACTGTTGTGTTGCACAGGTACAGGATTGTCGGTACACTGTATTTATGGTGCACGGGTGCGTGATTGCTATGACTTGTGCTGCACAGTCCTAGTATTTTAATATATAGTACCATGAAAGTGAAGCTCTGCTCTCCTGTACCTGTGACCAAAAATGTGTTAATTTGTATAGTTTTAAATGTTATTGGGCATTACTTAATAAATAGGTTTTTTATTTATAAAACATTCTAAAGGCATATTTAGTGATAAATTAGTGGAAATTACGGTTTAAAGCCTGAATATTTGAAAAGATAGGAGTAATGTCCACAAGTACTTTGATTACCATTGAGTAATGAGGAATTGGAAGCTGTGTCCGGAGGGAAGGTATTAATACCTGCTTGAGACGGTACATCTTGTCCCATATTCTCATTTGGAATGACTTCTACAACTCAGGATCCTGTTTAATATTTAACACACTTAAATAATAACTAAATGCTAGCAGGCTGGGTCCTGTTAAATAGTAGCAGCTTGACTCCTGGTGAAATGCTCTCTAAAACGCACAAGCTTATAAAACTATGCTACAGGTGACAGTTCTAATGCATGCCAAAAGGCAGTCTTGGTGCATGCTAGCAGACAGGGTGTAATGCTAGCAATATATTAATTGTATGCTAGCAGACAGGACTTTGTACTTGATTCCAAGCAGAGTTTTGGCCTACGTAGTTATTCAAATGCGGCAGCCTATTTGAAGGTAGCCAAGGGCCAAGCATTTGCTAGCATGCAAGATCCTAATTTATACCACAAGCAAGGCCCTAATGTATCTTAGCAGCCAGACACATTATATAAAGTTACAATTCTAGTACTGTACATGCTAGTACCAGATAGCATCCTAGGATGTGCTTGCAAGGTTGGGGGGCCTGTCTAATTTGATGCTGGGTGTAGAGAATCACTATATATTTATCAAACTTGATTAAATGTTTGATAAATGGTTGCCCATCTCTGTAAATCCTTCAAGAGGAACACATCTTGGGCTACAAGTCGAGGCCATGATGCCACCTTTATAAAGGATGCTTACCCTAACTGGGGAGATGTGTAACTGGTATAGGTTTGTATCAACACTGCAGAGTAATAATGTGTATATTATTGTACATACTTTTTTGTAAATGAGTTTCTTGTTATCCACACCAGACCTTAGTACAGAACATGTTTACATGGGCCTCCAGTTCAAATTTTGTCAATGATAATATGTATCCAGTCTCCATTGTCCCACGTCACTTGACACTTCGATCATTGTGACATGGATGACTCTCATAAGATGTAATCTTCAATGTATTTTCATTTAATTGGCCAAGTTAGTAATAGGTGGGTCTTAAATTGACCTGATAATGGTCCAGGATGGACCAAAATGTTGTCGCTTCTCCATCTTCTGAGTTGTGGTTTGGTCATCATTTTTTATTAATACAGCTGTATACAGGTTAGTGAAGAGATTATAAAAAACAGTTGAGGTAAATGATGGAATTAATGCATTGCCATTTACAAAAGGATTTATCATTATCTTCATAATTCACAATACATTACATTATCTTAATACATTTATCATTATCTTCACAATTCATATGGGTTCAGCAGGTAATGCACGACAGTATGTTCAATGTGTACACCACTGTTCACCAAGAGTGTACCAGTGATTGTGAATAAATATGTTTACCATGAGCTTACTAATTAATGAACACCAAAGGCATCTGCCTCGTTTTACTTGATGCATTACATACTCTCTGCCATAGACTGGCACCATTTATGGGGTTATTGTATTATGTTCTCTCTCTTATGCTCAGGGAAGATTGGCACACACACACACACACACACACACACACACACACACACACACACACACACACACACACACACACACACACACACACACACACACACACACACACACATGTACACCCACCTATATATACTTACGTACTGTACATACATATTCAAAACAACTTTTGATTGCCAGCTGATGTTGCCAGTCAATGGTTTTTCTTTTTTAAGCAATTATTTATAAGTAGTTTAGTGTAATACATAGTATATAATTTATTAATAATTTTTTATGAACGTTGTTGTTTTATTGGATTTTATTTTGTATCCTAAAGAGTGATTTAGATTTAAGCTGGCAAGAATTGTGAAGGTTTATACTGTACAATAGTTTTCATAGATCCTATATTGTATATGTTTGCAATATTTCAACATGTTTCTAATAAGTCAAATAATCTACAGTACATCTATAAAATAGAATGTTTGTTTGTCAGTCCAAAGCATGAGTGCCAGATGGTGTGGCTACCCTCACCAACCTTTCCACTATGAAACATGGTGGGTATGGGAGTGTCATAAGCCAGCTAGAGTCAACCCAAGTGCCTTGCTTTAAAAATATTGGTACAGTATCTGTAGTGCTCCAATTTTTCAACAATCAATTTTTGATCTCCAATCTGAGATACTCATGAAGTCTGAAATAAAATCGTGGATGTGTTTTTCTGTGGGTTTTTTATGCTTACTCCAACCATTTACCAACGCATTTTCATGGTTTACTTTAAAACCATGAAAATTTTCTAATTCCCCAAATTAGAAATCTTTCTTATGAGGAAAGATTAACAAAGCTTAAATTGCATTCACTGGAAAGGCGAAGAGTTAGGGGTGACATGATAGAGGTTTACAAGTGGATGAATGGACATTAAAGGGGATATTAATAGGGTAATGTTGATTTGTGGAACCAATTACCGCATAACGTGGTGGAGGGGGGTCCCTCGATTGTTTCAAGCGTGGGTTAGACATGTATATGAGTGGGATTGGGTGGTTATAGATAGGAGCTGCCTCGTATGGGCCAATAGACCTTTTGCAGTTACCTTTGTTCTTATGTTCTTATGAAAACAATTAACATAAGAATAAAGGTAACTGCAAAATGTCTATTGGCCCATACCACGCAGCTCCTATTTATAACCACCCAATCCCACTCATATACATGTCCAATCCACGTTTGAAACAATCAAGGGACCCCACCTCTACCACGTTACGGGGTAATTGGTTCCACAAAACAACCCTGTTACCGAACCAGTATTTACCCAAGTATTTCCTAATTCTAAACTTATCCAATTTATATCCATTGTTTCGTGTTCTGTCTTGTGTTGATACTTTTCTTCTTCTTCGTAATATGTGCAGTTTGCCTGAAGATGCATCCTCCCGATGACTGCACGAGTGGTAATGTAGAAAGATGCGTATATGGCAATGCACAACAACACATCAACGGTCAAGACGTGCCCAAGTCAAGAAGATAACGACGCCGTCAAGGCGGGCTAGGATAAAGGTAAGGGAAGGGAACTATCACGGGGAAAGCGCCAAGCCATTACGCCTATACTGGGAAGGGGTCAAGATAAGGATTTGGGATTGGACGGGGAGAAAGGAATGGTGCCCAACCACTTAAACGGTCGGGGATTGAACACCGACCTACAGGATAAAGGCAAAATAAACAAGAGGAAAGGAACGTAGGAGGAAAATAAAGAAAACAGAAGGCGAACGCAAAGTGTTGCCGCAGTAAAGAAAGCCAGGGACGGAGGCAAGAGACGAAGGGCGGGGGCAAAGGATGTGAAGGAGGCAAGTGCGAATGTGTAGAAGGGTAGAGGAAGTCAAGACGGGACAGGCGAGGTTAGGACAGGGCAAGGTAGGTAGATGGCATCAAGAGCCTTACGACTGGGACGCTAACGCATCGGCCTCCGCAGAAGCGCCAGCAGGACAACGGAAGACCTAGGAAGGGCGCGAGGACAAGTCGTGGGAGAACGCGATGTAAGAGACCCATCAGGCAAGGGGGTAGGGCGCTTGGAAATCAGGACGTCGGAGGATTGCTTCCGCTTAGTACAGGGGCCAGAGATGTGCGGCAAGGCAGCCTGGGGAGAGACACAGGAAGGCTCGCTAAAGAATTCCGAAGGGCGTTGCCCAGCATCGATTCAAACGCAGTGGAGATAGCAGAGGCAGCTGCGGGAGGATGGACGTCAACCGTAGAAGACGCTGAGGAGAGGAGCGACGGGTCAGCCTCAGGAACGTGAAGGACGGGCTGCAGAAAGAATTTAGTGATGAGGTGGACCAGCACCGTCTCGAGTGCATCCACAACGCGAGCGACAATAGCATCAACAAGATCGGGACTCAGTTGAACGGTGGGTGGGAGAGAAGAAGCCTCAGGGGCGAGAGGAACGTCAGTGACAAACGGGTCAGGCAATGGCGGCGGCGGATGACGAGGAACCGCGGCAGGATTAGGCAAAGCTCGACTGGAGGGCGGAGTGATGACGAGAAGAGCCTTAGTAAGCGCCGCAACGTAGGAAGAACACTGCTTGAAAGTGATGGCATGATCACCACAACAGTTGGGGCAATAGAGCTTGTCGGACTCACAGTCACGAGTGAAATGGAAGCCAGGACATTTGCCACAACGGACGTCATTGGTGCAGCCAAGGAAGGTATGCTGAAAACCCTTACAACGAAAGCACTGAGTGGGATGGGGAACGTACACCTCCAATTTATGGAGGAAGCCATTAATCCAAACCCGATCAGGGGGAAGGGAGTCAAGAAAAGTAAGGAGGGCAGTGCCGGTATCACAGGTCGCCATCAATTCTATGCATAAATTTCTTGACACCAAAGATCGGAATGTCATCATTCTGCAGTTGCGCCTTGATGTCGCCTGCACTAACGTCAACAACATGCCGGACCAAATATCGTTCCAAACCCAGAGGCGAATAACAACGGACCTTGTAACCACAGATATCAGTAACGTCCGAAAGCATCAAGTCCCCAGAGGAAGCATGATCCACGGCAATCAAGTTCCTGCATTTATTCGGCCTGAAATCGTGCACCTTGATCTTAAAGAACTCTGGAACAGCTTGATAGAAAAGACTGCGTGCCCTATTATTTCCAAAAACACTCCGATCAGCGGGCGTATCGGCATCAAAGGCGATGATGAACGTACGTAGGCCAGGAGAACTCGTCCGACCGGGAGGGTGTGGAGACAGAAGTTGCAAGGGGTCACAGGGCACCGCAGGACGCAGGCGACGTTTCGCCTCCAATCTATTAGCCTTACTATTATGTTTACTGTCCAGAAAAACACCCTCGGGATCAACCCTCTAAGACCGGGAGAACGTCGTGACCAGAATGCGTGCCAAGGGACAATGGGTCCTAAAAACCCTCAAAGGGATCGGAAATGTCCACTGGAGAAACGCTGTGCGAACCACCATCGGTCGCCATGGTCGGCCGGCAAGTCCACAGCAGCTACATCCTTGATACTTTTAATACCCTATTAATATCCCCTTTGTTATGTCCATTCATCCACTTGTAAACCTGTATCATGTCACCCCTAACTCTTCGCCTTTCCAGTGAATGCAATTTAAGCTTTGTTAATCTTTCTTCATATGACATGTTTCCAATTTGGGGGATTAACTTTGTCATCCTATGCTGGACACGTTCAAGTGAATTTATATCCATTCTATAGTATGGCGACCAAAACTGAACTGCATAATCTAAATGGGGCCTACCCTGAACAAGATATAGCTGAAGAACAACACCAGGTGTCGTATTAGTAACGCTTCGATTAATAAATCCCAGTGTCCTATTTGCCTTATCCTTTCTCTAATCTTTGTTCGATATAACTGAAAAAAAACAATCAGGTATCCCTGATCAATTGGGTATAATGGAGTTGACTCATTGCTTCTTAATAAAAGGATCCACTCCTATTGCAACTCTCAAATACTCCACTAAGGTCTGAAATGGAGAGAGACCGGACCCCCTCCCCCCGGGCTACACTGGGTACCACCACGTTTTTTTTTTTTTCAGGGATATTCCTGCGCGGGTCCTATTAAGCCTCTGGCTGGCTCACTAAGTGTTGCTTGTTTCTGTTTTACTTAGGCGGAGTATGAGTATTTATGACTCGTATGGTCGCTTCAGTAAGATTTTGCCATATGTGTTTAAAACTTCTGCTACCACCACGTTGGTTATACATTTACAAATTTTGTACTTTTCATTAAATGTACGATCCTGTTCCCTGATTAATCAAGACTTGCAGATTTTGAATCTATATAATTAGGGCTGGCCCTTTTTTTCGGGGGGGGGGGGGGGGGGCTATGACAAAACAGCTAAATGGCCCCGACTGGTCAGTGGCTATTCCTTATTAAATATGTGCATAGGTGACATACTTAACATAATAGATACCCTTAAAAAGATTCATAGAAAACACCGACCTTACCTAACCTTGTTAGTATCTTAAGATAAGCATCTTATTGCTTCGTAATTACAATTATTACCTAACCTATAATAGGTATAGGTTAAGTAATAATTGTAATTACGAAGCAATAAGATGCTTATCTTAGGATACTAACAAGGTTAGGTAAGGTCGGTGTTTTCTATAAATCTTTTTAAGGGTATCTATTATGTTTAGTATATCACCTATGCACGTAGTTAATAAGTCAATATTGACTTTACGAATTTGCGAGAACGGGTTGGCTTCAAAGGCTGTCTACACATTTATGTAGACTCCTCATATCATACTAATATGATATGTAACATACTAATATGATATATACATTCAAGCCTTTCTGCCCGAAACGCTTTGCGTAATAGTAGCTTTAGGCATTGTATGTACTAGCTCTATCTATAAAGCCAACAAACTTTGTAAAATCTCTTTATGTATGTACCTTTACCTAAATAAAAATTATTATTAATATATAATTGTTAATTAGTAAAGTTATATTATGCATAGTTTTGAAAGGAATACTGTATTTTGAAACATTCCTATTCTTTAATAATTACAAAATAATACTTTAATGAGTACAAAACCCCTGTAGTGGGTCCTCCTGGTGCCGGTGGGCCCCCTGATGGGTCCTTCATGATTCGGACTTCATAGTACCAGAATCAATTTCCATCAAGAATACTTATCGCCCTTAAAGGGCCCTTCAGCGAGGAGTACATTTTATTGGGAGAAGACTACATATAAAATAGCAAGTACTGCCCCCAAAATTAGGCCACATCTATAATAATAATATAATTTAAATCCCCCCGCGCAACCATCCATAGAAAACGTAAAGCTTGCAACACCGCCACCAGCTGACTCCATCAACACGTCGGCGTCCAGTCCTCGCCGCCGCCTTCCTCATCCATCAACTCTAACTCTTTATATATATATAAAATAATAGCATTCAAGCCTTCCTAAAGCATCATCATGAATTACTGACGCGCCATAGTGAGGTGTCTGCAGCACGCAGATGATGGCAGGGTCAAATCCTCCCGTTAAGCTAGCTGCACCTGTCACCAGCACCACCTCCACTACCATTACTACCACCACCACTACCAGCAGGACCACCAGGACGGTGGGATGGTCACCGCTTGATAGTCTGGTGAGTATGACTCTTTTGGCACAGTTGAATGCTCTTACTGGCACCCCATAATGCAAGTGAAGGATCATTTGTTGAGACGCCATAAGGCTTCATTCTCGACTCACAAATCAGGTGCTATGGCGGTATATCCACTCACAAGATGAGTGGCGCTGCCCAATAAACTCGCCCCTCGGGGCAAAATTTAAAATTTAATCAGGGGTCCAGGGTTCGATTCCCTTACTCGACAAATGGTGGGGAACGCTTCCTATCAACTAATGCTCCTGATCACCTACCAGTCAATAGGTACCCAGGAGTTAGTCAGTTTGTTGTGGTTAATTTTTTATTTTGCCCCAAGGGGCAAGTTTATTGGGCAACGCCACTCCTCTTGTGAGTGGACATACCACCATAACAGCATGTACAACACTCCCCAAAAGGAAGAAAACCCGCTGGGTTGTTCATCCTGTCTCTTGTACCCAGACACAGCTGGGACTTGCTTAACTGTCTCAAGTGAACAGCTCCTCAAACAAGAAATTGTTTGTTGTGGTGTTGCATCCTGGGGCGGGTCAGTAGTTCGTACGTCAGGCTGCGAGCAGCCGCGTCCAACAGCCTGGTTGATCAGTCCGGCAACCAGGAGGCCTGGTCGACGACCGGGCCGCGGGGACGCTAAGCCCCGGAAGCACCTCAAGGTACTCAAGGTAAGGAGTGAGGGGGGTCCACGAAGAGGCTTCCTGTCACCGAAAAAAACGACTTATTATAAGCTATTGGAGCTCATATAGTCGTCTATTGGCCGTAACAGTTCATAAACAATAATGGTTTATAAACCATTGGGTTGGGTTGTGGGGTTTCAGGTGATTGGGCACTGTAGGACAAAAAAGCTAACTCTGAACTCTACTGAATTCACTGGGAGGTTCTGGAGGCTCGAACCCATCCATGTCCAACCAGGATTTTTACGATAGGCCCGCTGACACTCTGGCCTGTGGGTAATGTGTACTAAATTCAATTCAATTCAATTCCAATTAAAAAAAATAAGAACATCAGGCCGGCAGGCACGGAGGGCCCCCCCCCCTATAATTAGACCCACAGCTAGATTCACGAAGCAGTTACGCAAGCACTACGAACCTGTCCATCTTTTCTCAATTTTGGGCGGCTTCGTTTACAATTATTAAACAGTTAATGAGCTCCGAAGCACCAGGAGGCTGTTTATAACAATAAAAACAGTTGATTGGAAAGTTTTCATGCTTGTAAACTGTTTAATAAATATAACCAAAGGTGTCAAAAATTGAGGAAAGATGTACACGTTCGTAAGTACTTGCGTAACTGCTTCGTGAATCTGGCTGCGGCCCTAATTATACCCCCCATCACCTGCAACAACCGCAGTTGCAAATTTCTAGCAACCGCGAAGCTGCAAAAAATTTCCAGCAGCTTCAGTTCCAAACTATTAGCAACTGCAGGTGCAACCATCCCATGCAACTAGCAGTTGCAAATACATTATTATTATTTCAAATTAATAAAAATTTATATCGTCTATGGTGTCTCACCCGAAGCACAAAAATTCCGGGTTACGAATCCGGGCGGGACAGAAATGGTTGGGCACATTTTCTATCACCTAATTCCCCATTTAACCCAGCAGTAAGTAGGTACCGTGAGGAGGGGGTCAGTAATTCGACCTGGGGGGGGGGGTTAGACCTAGATATAAGCTTAACGTACGTGTATGAGTACACCTTGGCTGCCTGATCCCCGACACTGTATTAATAATAATATGTAGATCTGACCAAATATAAACTGTCATTAAGAAGTATTCACATATTTTACATAACTATATGACTATTTTACATAACGCGGCATATTAAAAGAAATAACCGTATGATTGAATGCGACAAAAGTAAATAATTAATACAATCGAATTACAAATGTTACAGTAATGGGCAAGTAGGTAATTAAAAATTATGAAGTACCGGAATCCTAGTCATGCAATCCAAGTGTGCTTACTGTAGGTAGAGCGCATATATATAATTATAAAGCTGAGAGTTGGGATAGTTTGGGTGGTGGTGAAGGATGCTTAGAGTTGGGGTGGTGAATTGAAATTGAAATTGAAATAAGTTTATTGAGGTAAAATACACACAAAGGGATGAGGTAGCTCAAGCTATTCTCACCCCGTTCAGTACAACGTGTTAATATATACATAGACACACATCACAAATAAACATATTACCAAACATTCTGAGAGGTAAAAATATACATTTCCTCCCTCACAAGGAGTATGGTATCAGACGTACACACAAATACTTTTATGACCTAGGTATACTGTATAGACAATTTGCAAGACACCTGCAGATAATTCAACAAAATATTACAATCTTGGTGCAAAATTCTTATATCTCTCAAGAATATCATCAACCTTTCCGTTGTGACACATCCAGGCTATTTGTTCAGGAACAGTCCTTATCTCAGTGTTTCTATATACACTAATCAACGGACAATCAAGAATATAATGGGTAAGGGTGTGAGACCTTAACATACCACATAGTTTACACTTCGTGTCATTACCATGAACATCTATCCCATATTCCCAGTAATATTTGTACCCAAGCCTGAGCCGCATGTACACCGAGTCACTCCAAGCATTTCTCCTTTTACCATAAGTGAAATGGGTGTTTTGACTCACATACATGTAGTGTTGCATGGTTTGACTACTCTCATACATTATCTCTCTCCTCTCCACTCCCGCCTGTGCCTGAATATTTCTGATTTTGCTTCTTATTTGTCTCATTGTGAATTCACATTCAATGTCAACTTGCGGTTTTGATGTGGCACGTTTGGCCAAGTCATCCGCCACCTCGTTGAGCACTATTCCAACATGAGATGGAATCCACATGAATTTCACACTATAACCTTTCAGCTGTATCTCAGTTATTCTTCTCTTACAGTCCTCCACTATAGACATGAAGACTGGGTTTCTACTGTTTAAGGACTCCAGTGCTCCTCGGCTATCGACAAATACAAAAACATTTTTGTCGTCATGACGTACTTCCTCCAAACACGCCAGAATGGCCTGCAGTTCTGGTTTGGTGTATTCTTTGGGGGGGGGGGGAGGGCTTCGGTAACGAGCGGGTGACTATTAGCAGGTCAGTACACAGAGGGGGGGAGGGGGGGATAGGGGGAAGGACATTAAGTGAGGTGAGGTGGGGTTAGAAGAGGTCAGGTCAAGGCGACCTCTTCAACACTAGGCTTGCCAGTTGTCCTGATTGTGGGTATTGTATACTAGCCTGCGTTGTGGGGGTGTGGTAGTTGTGGGAGTGTGGTGGTAGTTGTGGGGGTGTGGTGGTAGTTGTGGGGGTGTGGTGGTAGTTGTGGGAGTGTGGTGGTAGTTGTGGGGGTGTGGTGGTAGTTGTGGGGGTGTGGTGGTAGTTGTGGGGGTGTGGTGGTAGTTGTGGGGGTGTGGTGGTAGTTGTGGGAGTGTGGTGGTAGTTGTGGGAGTGTGGTGGGAGTGTGGTGGTAGTTGTGGGAGTGTGGTGGTAGTTGTGGGAGTGTGGTGGTAGTTGTGGGGGTGTGGTGGTAGTTGTGGGGGTGTGGTGGTAGTTGTGGGGGTGTGGTGGTAGTTGTGGGGGTGTGGTGGTAGTTGTGGGGGTGTGGTGGTAGTTGTGGGGGTGTGGTGGTAGTTGTGGGGGTGTGGTGGTAGTTGTGGGGGTGTGGTGGTAGTTGTGGGGGTGTGGTGGTAGTTGTGGGGGTGTGGTGGTAGTTGTGGGGGTGTGGTGGTAGTTGTGGGGGTGTGGTGGTAGTTGTGGGGGTGTGGTGGTAGTTGTGGGGGTGTGGTGGTAGTTGTGGGGGTGTGGTGGTAGTTGTGGGGGTGTGGTGGTAGTTGTGGGGGTGTGGTGGTAGTTGTGGGGGTGTGGTGGTAGTTGTGGGAGTGTGGTGGTAGTTGTGGGAGTGTGGTGGTAGTTGTGGGAGTGTGGTGGTAGTTGTGGGAGTGTGGTGGTAGTTGTGGGGGTGTGGTGGTAGTTGTGGGAGTGTGGTGGTAGTTGTGGGAGTGTGGTGGTAGTTGTGGGAGTGTGGTGGTAGTTGTGGGAGTGTGGTGGTAGTTGTGGGAGTGTGGTGGTAGTTGTGGGAGTGTGGTGGTAGTTGTGGGGGTGTGGTGGTAGTTGTGGGGGTGTGGTGGTAGTTGTGGGGGTGTGGTGACTGGTGTTTGTCATGGCGTGGTGACCATCACCCCTTCATTCAGAACTCAAATAAATGTCAAATCAATATTGAACGCTTGTTATCATCTTCATGAGTGGAAAATTGCTCGTGTACTCCCGACTATTTTGACCCAAATTATGTAGCTGCGGGGATGGGCCGGGATTATGTCTTGCGGTGCAGGCACACGGGAGAGTGACCTGTGTGGACGGGGGGAATAAGGCTGCTAATAGGGATATATGAGGCTAGGAGCACCGTTACCCCGGGCTCCCACTCACATCTGCATACTCCCCCGCCCTCTTGCCGCGCTTTCTCTCTCGGATTATTATTTTCCCAAACTTATTACAGTATTGATGTCTACCGATATCGCAAATATATGTTTTGAAAATGATGAAGACGTTTTTATGTTAGCAATAGCTGTTTTTTCTTGTATATTGGGCGGATGAATAAGTCGCTGGCAACTTCCCCTGATCCCCACCCCCGCCTCTGTGCGAGTCTTCGGCCAGGATTTGTTTGCCTAAACCTCAACACAAACTGTTTCCCTGCTACTTGGTTCCCGCGTAAATGTATACACCTTGTTGCTATCATTCTTGTGTGCAATAAATTGGAGGACTAAATAGGTTGAGAGGTAACTGTGAGTCAGGGGCAGCAAAGTGATTAAGAGGTTAGCCAAAGACATCCATTAGCTGTTTAATCCTAGGCCAAGGCCAACTCAGAGTGTGAGACGAGTTAAGTTGTCCTGCTGGTGGAGGTAAATGTCTAAACTTCCTGTGTCAGTGTAGCCAATCATGGCACCCACAAACATCACTTTTAATCCTAACTTCCCGCTGCGGATAGTAAATACTTGAATCAATGTATATAAACAAAAAATATGAAACCTTCAACAAGCCGCCGGCTTCCTGTCCTCGTCGAGGCCACTAGTGTTAGCGGCTCTCAGGTAAACTCAGTAAAATTCGCTGCAGCAACAAAAGGTTTTCGAAGAATGTGTTGCACCAGAGGCCTGACAGCTGAGTGGACAGCGCTTCGGGTTCGTAGTCCTGAGGGTTCCGGGTTCGATCTCCGGTGGAGGCGGAAACAAATAGTTTTTCACCCTGATGTACCTGTTCACCTAGCGGTAAATAGGTACCTGGGAGTTAGACAGCTGCTACGGGCTGCTTCCTAGGGATGTGTAACAAAAAGGAGCCCTGGTCGAGGACCGGGCCGCGGGGACGCCAAGCCCCAAATCATCTCAAGATAACTTCAAGATAACCACCTCGACACTGTCTTGTTGTACTCGCCTAGTTGTGCTTGCGGGGGTTGAGCTTTGGCTCTTTGGTCCCGCCTCTCGACTGTCAATCAACTGGTGTACAGATTCCTGAGCCTATTGGGCTCTATCATATCTACATTTGAAACTGTGTATGGAGTCAGCCTCCACCACATCACTGCCTAATGCATTCCATTTGTCATATTGTGATGCCTGCATATTGGTCTTCGAATTTACGGCCTTCTCCATACAATTTAATTTATAGTTATATTTAAATCGAACGCGATTTAAAGATCTCTTTATTCAGCGATCAAGTTACACAAAGTTATACTCGTAAGCTGAACAACTTAGTGACACACTGATCAAGTTACATCAGACTATTATCTCTGTCAATTTGGTGAAGGTATTGAAGGTAGGCTCGGGCTTTCCCCCTGATAGTTCCCTTCTCTTCAGGCGTCAGGCCTCCACAGTTGAACAGACAAATATTCTCTTATAGTACAGATATAGGTCAGTCTTTGTCACCATACTGTAGAATGGATATCAATTCACTTGAACGCTACAGAGAAAGATGACAAATATATTCCAGGAGTTAGACATGTTTATTATATATATATATATATATATATATATATATATATATATATATATATATATATATATATATATATATATATATATATATATATATATATATATGTCGTACCTAGTAGCCAGAACTCACTTCTCAGCCTACTATGCAAGGCCTGATTTGCCTAATAATCCTAGTTTTCATGAATTAATGTTTTTTCGACAACCTAACCTACCTAACCTAACCTAACGTTTTCGGCTACCTAACCTAACCTAACGTTTTCGGCTACCTAACCTAACCTAACCTATAAAGATAGGTTAGGTTAGGTTAGGTAGGGTTGGTTAGGTTCGGTCATATATCTACGTTAATTTTAACTCCAATAAAAAAAATTGACCTCATACATAATGAAATGGGTAGCTTTATCATTTCATAAGAAAAAAATTAGAGAAAATATATTAATTCAGTAAAACTTGGCTTATTAGGCAAATCGGGCCTCGCATAGTAGGCTGAGAAGTGAGTTCTGGCTACTAGGTACGACATTATATATATATATATATATATATATATATTATATATATATATATATATATATATATATATATATATATATATATATATATATATATATATATATATATAATATATTACACTCATAGTATTATAAACAACAGAGGTCCTAGGACATAGCCTGAGGCATTCCATTTACAACAGTTTCCTACTGACCTAATTCCATTGTTACTGATTCGTTTGGTATAACAATGCTATAATCCAACTCAAGATAGCACCCCCCAATATCATGAGTCTCTATCTTCTTAATCTCACACAGCCCCGCTCCTGTGCTAGGTAAGTTACGGGCTCGCCATAGCCCGTGCTACTTGAAACGAGTTCCGAGTAGCTGAATCTATAACAACAACAACTTCTTAATCTTTCATGTGGTAATGTATCAAGAGTTTTGCTAAAGTCAAGGTACACAACGTTACAAACCTTTCCACTATCAACTGCGTCAGTCATGCTGGAATAAAAGTGATAGCAAATTGGTCAAAACATGAGAAGTCCTTGGTAAAACCATGTTATGAATCATTTGTAAATTTATGTTTTCAAGATGAAGATGAATGGTTTTTGCAATTAGTGATTCAAGAAATTTTGTTGCTATAGTCGTTAAATTAATTGGCTGATAGTTCGACGCAAGCGATCTATATGTTTTCTTGAAAATTGGTACTCTGCCACTGTCTGACTAATGATTTATTAAATATGCTAGACAATGACTCGGAAAGCTCTTCTTTGCATTCTTTAAGCACCCTGGCAAACACTTCGTCCAGCTCTGGGGATTTGTTTGGCTTGTTGTTTTCTTGTTTAATAACATCCTCTATGGTAACTACTAAACTGGTCAACCTGTCCTCTTCTCCACCAATATAAACACGTTTGGCTGAAGGCATAATGTTAAATTCTTCTTTAGTAAATACAGAGACAAAATTATTGAAAATACTACTCGTCTCTTTGTCGTTATCAGTTATCTGACCTGTCTAGGTTTTTAATGGAGCCTAAACTTTTCCGTATTGAACAGATCTCGGCACGTTATGGAGTGTCAACCTAAGCTCTTCCATTTGTTAACCTCGGCCGGGATCCATAGAGGAAGAGAGAATTTTGGTTATATATTTTAGTTGTATAAGATAGTTAATTCCATCAAACTATTAAATATGTACCTTAATGGCCAGTCAATTAATGCAATGGAGAACTGTAACTCGGTGTTCTCTAATTGGATTGGTTACTTTACCTAGTAACATTTATTACTTAAATGCCGCCAACCATTGTGTCCGAGGCAACCTTAAGGTAAATGGTCAGGGAGCGTTCTGTGAACCCAACATTAATCTGCCTTAAGGCTTTGTACTTCCCTTGAAGTCGAAGTATTGGTTGATCTTTAATCATCTTCGTGGGTGGGAAGGCCTCCGACTGCATGATTGACGAGCAAGCCAAAGTTTGTTATTAAAGAGCGAGTTGATCACCTAGCTTGGATTGCCTTTTAAGCAGCATGAGAGTAGCAGTATATGTAGCATGCTCTGGGAGGTAGAAATAGCCTAAGCTACTCTATCCCTTTGAGATTTTCTTGTCTCAATAAACATACTTGAACAGCAACATACAACTTTGGGTCTCTGGTCAGACCTGCTAATGCACACTGTTAGCAGAACTCTCCGCTTACCTTATGTCACTGTGTAAGTGAATATAAACACATTGAAGAATTTAGAGAAAACGTTTTTCACTAATAATCATGATATCTCCATGTATTTTATTCGGTATGTCGAGATGAAATATTACCCAAAAATCCTAGCCAGGTAGCCTAAGTTATCTTCTTGTAGACAATGTACTTCCACTACCTGCATGTTTCTACAGTGATATACTAAGATCATTGTAACTTGGTCACAAAATTGAGGAAATTAAACCTGTAATTAGAATAAGTGTATAATTAGAGAGCACTGAAGATAATTTCCTGAGCCCATTATCAGACTGTTAACTTTCTTGTATGTTAAACTAACCAAAACAGAATAGATTGTTGGTGCATGTTAACAATCTCTGTAAATATAGGTCCTTAATGCAGTGACCTACCACTCGCAGGAAGGGTATACGGGCCACTGCCACTCACAGGAAGGATGCGAGGTCCATTATCACTCACAGGAAGGGTATGGGGGTCCACTACCACTCACAGCAAGGGCATGGGGGTCCACTACCACTCACAGGAAGGGTACAATCAGCATAATATATGGAATAAAATAACTATAAGCTCTTCTGCCATGGAAGAAGACATGTGTGGTAGCAGTATGGCCGACCAGCATAGTGCGCGCCAGTGAGCGACTGCACCCGTCTCCTGCAGTGTCAGCCCACTGCACACCTCGCCTGCAACATTGCCAATAGTGAAGAGCGTTGCTCGCAATTGCTGCAGCACGACATGCAATTGGCCCGTGTGTGGGGTGCTGTGCGGGCTCAGCCCAGCGCAATTGGTCCACGAGGCTGGCTGAGGTAAACAGTAGCTGGCAGCCCCTTTCCGTCAATCTAGGCGAGTTACCCCTTGGTTCTTTTCTGACCCATTTTCTGACTCAAGTTAGATTAACAAGTTGCTCTTGATCTCTTTGTCATCAGTTAGCCGCGTTTAAAACTATTAGTTCGTGTTCCTGGTGGTTGGTTAAAAGGAAGAGAGTGAAGGTTCGCTATTCATTCAAGGATTGATGCCTCACAAGAGGGGCCAGCTCGTAGTAAGGGGCGGGGCCAGGGAAGCAGCTGTGACGCTTGCTACTCTCTGCGTAAGGACTATTTTGATTGTATGTCGTGTGGGCGGGGCTTGCGTATACCCTACGCATGTCGAATGTTATTTTTATTTTAATTATTATTTTTTTATATACTGAAACTTATATTATTACGAAAAAAGCACTTCGGTGCTGAATCCTTTGGTTCGGTGTAATTTTCCCCGTGACTGGTAGATGGTAGAATATTGTGTTAGAGGAGGAGGTAGAATGTAGATAGTGAGATCATCGTGTCTCGACATGTGAGGAGGAGCATCCTTGATGATGGTGGGAGTGATGCTGGATTAGTGTGAGAGTAGAGTCTGGTGAGGCGGGAGGTGGTGTTGTGTAGTGGTCCGCGCGCTGCTTCAGTAGCCGGGAGCCCTGGCGTCCTAGCATGGCAGAGGGTAAGGTATCTTGCACGTTGTCCACATGGCTCCTCACCCCCAATACCTGGTGCTTTAGGGGTTTTTGGCCTTGATCGGTGCGTCTCACGGGGGCCTCCTGTTTGGAAGTGTGCTCACCTCCGCTGGGGTCTGTGGTGGTGCTGTGTGTGGGGACCTGGAGGGCTGCCCTGGCCGGACCTGAGGGGTACTATGGGTGGGACCTGGGGGGAGTAGCACCATGGGTGGGACCTGGGGGAGTAGCACCATGGGTGGGACCTGGGGGAGTAGCACCATGGGGTGGGACCTGGGGGGGAGTAGCACCATGGGGTGGGACCTGGGGGGGAGTAGCACCATGGGTGGGACCTGGGGGGGAGTAGCACCATGGGTGGGACCTGGGGGAGTAGCACCATGGGTGGGACCTGGGGGGAGTAGCACCATGGGTGGGACCTGGGGGGGAGTAGCACCATGGGTGGGACCTGGGGGGGAGTAGCACCATGGGTGGGACCTGGGGGGGAGTAGCACCATGGGTGGGACCTGGGGGGGAGTAGCACCATGGGTGGGACCTGGGGGGGAGTAGCACCATGGGTGGGACCTGGGGGGGAGTAGCACCATGGGTGGGACCTGGGGGAGTAGCACCATGGGTGGGACCTGGGGGGAGTAGCACCATGGGTGGGACCTGGGGGAGTAGCACCATGGGTGGGACCTGGGGGAGTAGCACCATGGGTGGGACCTGGGGGAGTAGCACCATGGGTGGGACCTGGGGGAGTAGCACCATGGGTGGGACCTGGGGGAGTAGCACCATGGGTGGGACCTGGGGGAGTAGCACCATGGGTGGGACCTGGGGGAGTAGCACCATGGGTGGGACCTGGGGGAGTAGCACCATGGGTGGGACCTGGGGAGTAGAACCATGGGGTGGGACCTGGGGGGAGTAGCACCATGGGGTGGGACCTGGGGGGGGAGTAGCACCACGGGGGTGGGGGACCTGGGGGGGAGGTAGCAGCACCACGGGGGGGACCTGGGGGGGAGGTAGCATCACCACGGGGGGGGGACCTGGGGGGGGAGGTAGCAGCACCACGGGGGGGGGACCTGGGGGGGAGGTAGCAGCACCACGGGGGGGGGACCTGGGGGGGAGGTAGCAGCACCACGGGGGGGGGGACCTGGGGGGGAGGTAGCAGCATCACGGGGGGGGGGACCTGGGGGGGAGGTAGCAGCACCACGGGGGGGGGACCTGGGGGGGAGGTAGCAGCACCACGGGGGGGGACCTGGGGGGGGAGGTAGCAGCACCACGGGGGGGGGGACCTGGGGGGGGGAGGTAGCAGCCCCACAGGGGGGGGACCTGGGGGGGGAGGTAGCAGCACCACAGGGGGGGGGACCTGGGGGGGTAGCAGCACCACGGGGGGGGGGCCTGGGGGGGTAGCAGCACCACGGGGGGGGGCCTGGGGGAGGTAGCAGCACCACGGGGGGGGGACCTGGGGGGAGGTAGCAGCACCACGGGGGGGGGGAGTGACCTGGGGGAAGTAGCACCACGGGGGGGACCTGGGGAGGTAGCACCACGGGGGGGACCTGGGGGAGGTAGCACCACGGGGGGGGACCTGGGGGAGGTAGCACCACGGGGGGGGGGACCTGGGGGAGGTAGCACCACGGGGGGGGCCTGGGGGAGGTAGCACCACGGGGGGGGCCTGGGGGAGGTAGCACCACGGGGGGGGGAACCTGTCGGCCCACGTGGCTGCCTGAAGATACCAGAATATTATTGGCTCAAAGCGCTCTTAAAGTCTTCACAAATGCGCCTTGGGCCACTACCGCATAGTCGGGCTCCTAGGAGGGAGAAGAGCTGCTGTAGGGGGCTGAGGGAGGCAGGCTTGTAGAGGGCAGGTGTGTGGCAGCCAGGTGTGTGGTGGGACCTTCAGGCTTGTGTCACTGGCGGCCGCTGGTCCAACCCTCCCCGCCATCTTCACATACCTGGAGGAGCCTTCTGGGAATCTGAGCCGCACTTCCCTAGAAATGTGTGTGTGGTGTGTTGTCTTTGTGGGCGTGGTGACGGGGTGTGGGGGTGTGGTGACGGTGTGGGGGGTGGGTGTGGGAGGGTGTGGTGACGGTGTGGGGGGGGGGGGTGTGGTGACGGTGTGTGGGGGAGGGGGTGGGAGGGTGTGGTGACGGTGTGGGGGGTGGGTGTGGGAGGGTGTGGTGACGGTGTGGGGGGTGGGTGTGGGAGGGTGTGGTGACGGTGTGGGGGGTGGGTGTGGGAGGGCGTGGTGACGGTGTGGGGGGGGGGTGTGGGAGGGCGTGGTGACGGGGTGTGGGAGGGCGTGGTGACGAGGTGTGGGGGTGTGGTGGTGACGGTGTGTGGGGTGTGGCAACCGTGTGGGCATGGTGTAGGCCTATATAATCCAGTTACATTGTTCTGTATAAAGTTATAATGTAATAGTTTTCTTCTAGGTACAATTATGCTTGCATGCCAGACATTGCAACCCTGAAATTTGTTAAAAGAATAACGCTGCGAGAGTCAGTTATTACGGGCTATTCATGCCCGTGCCACCTCCTGGTTGGCTTAATCTTAATCAATCGGAGCCAATTACTTAAGAGGTTCCTGCTGGTCTCGCATCAACTGGGTTGAGGGGCTCCCGAGAGGTTAAAGGTCATGGGAGGGTTAAGGTCCCGATTGAACTCCTGCTGCCTGAATTAATAAATAAATAAATAAATAAATAAATAAATAAATAAAGTGACCTCCAGATGAGAGCAGAGAAAGTATGCTTCAGAAATGGATGGCGCGTGCACACAGTCGTGGAGCATCCTGTAAGGTTATCTTGAGGTTATCTTGAGATGATTTCGGGGCTTAGCGTCCCCGTGGCCCGGTCTTCGCCCTGGCCTCCTTTTTGTTAGACATCCCCCAGGAAGCAGCCCGTAGCAGCTGTCTAACTCCCAGGTACCTATTTACTGCTAGATGAACAGACGCATCAGGGTAAAAGAAACGCTGTCCATCAAACCCGGACCCTGAAAACTGCTAACCCCGAGCGCTGTCCACTCAGCCGTCAGGCCCCTAGTGGTGTGTGAACGCCCACACGTCAGCTAGGCCGGTGACAGGAACATTGTTAATAGCGAATCTCGCATATACATGTGACGTAAGGAAGGAGGGTGTGGGTGTAGGCACGGGGGCGGGTGTAGGAGTGCGGGTGGGGAGTGTGGGCGGGCGGGAGGGCGGGCTACGCTTCACCCGCAGACTCCCGTGTTTACGGGGATGATTGACAAGATCTGGGCGGTGGTGGCCCAGGCTGTGTTTATCTCGGCCCAGATGCTCATTTGTCTCGTATCAGTCGCCCAGTGACGCTCTCACCCATCTGTCGGTACCCCTTCACTTCTCTCGTTCCCTTCACTAGTTCCCTTCACATTTCCCATCACCCTTCCCATCACCCTTCCCTTCACTCGTTCCATTCTCTCGTTCCCTTCTCTCGTTCCCATCACCCTTCCCATCACCCTTCCCTTCACTCGTTCCATTCTCTCGTTCCCTTCTCTCGTTCCCTTCTCTCGTTCCCATCACCCTTCCCTTCACTCGTTCCCTTTAGCCGCACCATTCCCATGCTCCCATCACACCATTACCTGCTGTGTTGCCCAGCGTACAGCTATACCAGCCAGTCTAACTGGGAGCGTTGCTTGGTTACATTAGCCATCTGTGAGGGAAAGGTTTTAATTATTTTCGTGGATATTGATTTTAGGCATTTGTCACTGCTAATTTCGGAGTATCAAAAGAGAGAACACACGCCTTAGGAAATAAGGTGGGACAGGACAGTGTGAGGCACCTTGTAGGTAGCCACGCAGCATTGTGGGCCTCTATTTCTTCCGTCCTCCTCAGGTCGTTCAGCTTTTCTTCGAGGATTACATTAGAGGCATTCGATCCGAAAGGTGCCTCAAGCTGCCTCAAGGATCAGAATGTCGGTGGAACGATCACCGACGCTCATGGTAAGACATAAGAACAAAGGCAACTGCAGAAGGCCTATTGGCCCATACGAGGCAGCTCCTATCTATAACCACCCAATCCCACTCATATACATGTCCATATACAAGACGTGTGGCCAGGGACTTACATCAACACGCCCTCTTAGAAGTAACGTCACTTTTGGCTCGTATGCGCGCTATGGCCAAAAGTGGACGTAATTTGAAATGAAATCGACTCACAAAAATGACGTACTGTCTCGTTTTTTGTTTGAGTCGTCCGGCTCACTCGGTAAGGTTAGGAGAGGAAACTTTCAATTAACGTTTTTCATAACGTTTTGAGAATTTCCTGCCCACCTAACCTATCAGAGAACCCTTAACTTACTGTTGTTGAAAAAAAAAAAAAATCCCAAATTTATTTTCATTTTCAAATTACGTCCACTTTCGGCCATACGGGTAAACGGCCAAAAGCGACGTTATTTTTAAGAGGACAGGTTGCACCATGAGCATCTATGGTTGGTTGGCTAGACGAGATGATTTCACATTTTGGAGGGTTTAGGGGGGGGGGACTCCTAACTTCTCTCCCTTAGATTCCATCAACTGTAGATCCGCTAGCAAGGACTCCTGTGTACCGAAAAGTGTGGCCATCGCCCAGGAACAAGATGTTGAGCTCGCTAGTCGGCCTGCTTGTGACCATCTTAGCAGCCGTGCAAACAAGGAGCAAGTATATTTCCCTGCTAGACACCTGTTAAAACTTCGCCATGCTTCCCAAACAACAGTATTGTTTACATGAAACGTGAAATTAGTGTTGATTACCCGATGAAATGAAGGGAGGAGACAATGAAAACTTAGTTTTGGATCTTAAGTCGCTCTGAAAGATACTTCACGACACTTGTAAGACGTCTCAAGGTCCTCGTGACGTCGATGGAAACACAATTCAAGTCCCCTTAACTGTGGGGAGTTGCTTACTACTGCAAGAGATAGCTGTGAGGGACGCCGGTCCCCATCTTGAATGTTTTTTAACAGCTGGGTAAGATAGTAGACAACTGCATCCATGGTTGTCAGGCTTGGAGCTTGTCCTTCCCATACCTCGTGTTAAGCCTTATCCCTACTTGTTTTCAATGGAACATGACCCCGCAATCGCCTAACAACCAGGTTCTCAATTACTGCTGGGTAAACATGGGAGAACAGTTAAGGGCTGACGCCCAGTCAGTCATTCCTTGGCCTTATATTGTGTGGCCAGGATAAGCCACTATGATTGGATTATGAGAATATTCCTTAAGAACACGTGAATGGATGAAATAGTACTAAGCTCCAGGACCCTCGTGTCGGCTGGTCTAAATTGGTTATTTAGTGGATATTCAATAACGAAATGTGAGGGAGAATGACCCAGTTCCTGCTCAGCGTGTGGAGAGTCGTCACCTGTAGCCACCTGCCACAGGTAGCCTGGTTACCTTGCTTATGATTTCTGACCTCAACCTCCCCGCGGCCCGGTCCTCGACCTGGTCTCCAAACAATGGTCCTGGCAACTATGACGCACCATCTGCTGGAACATTTGTGCTGCCATCAAAAATCATAATTTGTGTAGATAGTACTTAAGGCCCCGCATACCAGACGTGACAGTCTGAAGGAATATATTTTTGACTACAGAAGTAAGGGCACCTAAACTCCCTTAATTTCAACTTTGTTACATGCTAAGTTAGCTGCTATGTCAGTCATGGTGATGAGTGATGTATTCCTCCCAGAGGGGTCGAGGAAGGTTTAATATGTGGAGAGAGCAAGTTATATCTGATATGTTGTTGTGTACCTTGTTGATGTCCACCCCGTGAACCTCCAGTCTTTACTCTTCTCGTGTGTATTTATAGTTAATTGTAAAGCGACTAGTTTTGTTAACGTAGAGTTCAGGCAGCCCAAACATTGATAGTCTGTGTGCAAGTATTGATTCTATGAAATTTACGAACTGCTGCGGTGGTTCTGTTTACAGTTGGACTGAGCACCCAGTGTAAATATTGTGCCCGGGGGAGCCTGGCTTTTTACCAGCTGAGACAATTGTTTTGGGCGTGACAGCTTTAATGCAAGAGTCTTCTCGCCCTCCTTAATGTATATGATAATTGAAAGGTGGGGCGCAGGTAAGGTGGAGTGTGTGTGTAAAATAGGTAAATTGGATTTAACGCAGGTCGGATAATTATCAGGGAAAGCAATAAAGCAGTACGACAGTATAGCACTTGGAAGGGATATTAGCACACTGATCTGGTATTGACCCGAAGGGAAGGAATGGTGTCCAACCACTTGGACTGTCCGGGATGGAACGCGGACCTGCAAGGGCCGTCGTTGGACCAACCAATATATTAAATTATTGGATTTAAAAGATATATGGTTGGTGAGGGCGCGAAGTAATTTGTATCGAAGCAACGCTGGAGATGTTAGGGGCTCTCGGAACACTAATGCCTAAAGACTTGTACAGTTCCGTCTTGTGTTGAGTAGCCATTTGTTGGACCATTCCTTCAGTTTGTCCAGTTATCTTGTAGCCTCATGCTATCCGTCTTAATCCTTCTCGTCATTTCTTTCATCGTCAGCAAACATTGAGAGCACTGGGTCTATACCTTGTTGAAAATCCTTTGCGTATATTAGAAAGAGGTCCTAATACAAAACCCTATTAGACTCCGCCGGGGACATCCCATTCTGAAGTCTCATCCCTTACTGTAACTTTTGTATTGCTTGGGTAGTTCCTTATCTACTGGGAGTACCTTACCTGTTTTTCCAACTAACGCTCCAGCCTCTTATGGGGTACTGTATCAAATGCTTTGTGACAGTCCAAGAAATTGCAGTCTGCCCACCCATCTCTTGTTAATGATTGTCACCTGGTCGTTGAATTCTATTAACCCTGTGATGCCCTCCCTGAACCCGTGCTGGTGGTGTGTTTAAGTTTCCTCTCTCTTGATGTGCTACTAGATTTTGTCTGATGGTGACGAGGAGGCGGGGGGGAAGGGGGCAGTGGTGGTGATGTAGGGACGAGAAGGGAAGGAGAAGGGGAGGGCAGTGGTGGTAGAGACCGTAGTGAAGGTGACAGGGCAGTGGACAGTGCTGTCCGGCGTCCACCACCTCTTAAGACAGCCGACCAACGCAGCCACACGTTGGCAACGCTGTCACCTGAACCTCCCGCCAGCGTTACCAACACACCCTCGTCACGGCAACTTCCTGTGTCTCTGGTGTGTGTTTTTTCTGCCTCCGCCCGCCCACGAGACTGTCTGTTATGTTACCTGGCATGGTAATCAGCGCCTGCGTGACGACCCGCTGGAGGGAGCAGCGGTTTAGTGTTACACTCAACCAGGTAAACCTGATTACGAACACATTTCATTACTAAATCCTTACGCACGTGGTCCAGATTTTGTCGACACGGGGGGCTCTCATTTTTACAAACATTTGATCAAACATTTGAAAGGTATTCGATTGAAAATCCTAATTAAACTTAAAAAAACAATGCAAACTGTTTCCGCAACGTTGAATATAATTTTGTTTTCGGTAGGTGTTTGTTAAATATAAAGCCCCGCTAATTAGGACAGGTGGCGACATGTGGCAAGGTCAGAGGAAGACGGCGGGGGCTGTGTTTTCGCGCGGAAATCATCGCTTTTAAAAATAGCACATTCCTGCCCGAGACGCTCTCGCATTCCTCAATTCCCCGTCGAGTTGTCTCCGTCAAGTTTATTGTCTTATCTCTTGCTTACTTTTGTCTTGTGGATCACGAGCTGGGCTGTTGCCAGTACTCTCTTCCGCCTCCAGGTTGTGTACTGTTACATTACTGTACCCTTTATACCACCTGCTTCACTGTAACTTGTTCACCTGGTTCATTATATCATGTGTGTATATCACGAAAATAAACACGTGATTAAAAATGTGACAGTGTCAGACCACGGAGGAAAATTGAAACAGGAATTTCCTTAAGTACTTTCGTATATTAATACATCTTCAGAAGGACTCCTCCTTCTGAAGATGTATTAATATACGAAAGTACTTAAGGAAATTCCTGTTTCAATTTTCCTCCGTGGTCTGACACTGTCTCATTATATCATGTATACTTGGTTCATTATATCAGGTATACCTGGCAGCTTCATAGCTGTTTCACTACATGCCATGTAGGCCTACAATTGCTAATGACCCATGTATTTCAATGTATTCTTTACTGTATCCTACACAGGTTTATTTGATCTTGTGTAGATGCCTCTCACATCATTACTGGACCACAACACGTTACTGGACCACAACACGTTACTGGACCACGACACGTTACTGGACCACGACACGTTACTGGACCACAACACATTACTGGACCACGACACATTACTGGACCACGACACGTTACTGGACCACGACACATTACTGGACCACAACACATTACTGGACCACGACACGTTACTGGACCACGACACGTTACTGGACCACGACACGTTACTGGACCACGACACATTACTGGACCACGACACGTTACTGGACCACGACACATTACTGGACCACAACACATTACTGGACCACGACACGTTACTGGACCACGACACGTTACTGGACCACGACACGTTACTGGACCACGACACGTTACTGGACCACGACACGTTACTGGACCACGACACGTTACTGGACCACGACACGTTACTGGGCCACGACACGTTACTGGACCACGACACGTTACCGGACCACGACACGTTACCGGACCACGACACGTTACTGGACCACGACACGTTACTGGACCACGCCCATAAGTGTCCCTACAATGTCTTAAGAAAGGTGTCTTCCGTTGCAGGGGAGGCGGGGAGGTGGCGGAGAGGGCGGTGTAAATGGTTCAACGTGAGCAAGGGCTGGGGGTTCGTCACCCCCGACAATGGCGGCCAGGATGTCTTCGTCCACCAGGTGAGTGTCTTCAAGTCTCCTTCGTCTTGGCCTAGCCTAGTGTCTCTGTACTTGCTAGGTGCCCGGCACGACGTCTTCCGGTGGTGGCGGTGGCCGTCACCAGGATGTAACAAGCTAAGCTTGTTTTAGAAATTGAAATAAGTTTATTGAGGTAAAATACACACAAAGGGATGAGGTAGCTCAAGCTATTCTCACCCCGTTCAGTACATCGTGTTAATACATACATAGACACACATCACAAACAATAAACATATTACCAAACATTCTGAGATAAACATCTACATTTCCTCTTGGTTTAGAAGTAATAGGTCATGCGTTTTAATATTAGTATATTTTGGTAGCAGTCTTTCCTGTAGACATATATTATTAAATATGACCGAAAAAGTAAGATTGAGAAAATTCGTGTTTGAATTATTAATCTTACTTTTTCGGTCATATTTAATCATATAAGTTATAGGTCTTTAAATCATTTGGTTCAATTGTACCATATGAACACAAGCTTGGAGTGAGAGGGTACTTTTACCTGACTAGCAGAGGAAAGGTCACTTGCCAGAGATTAAGGGATTAGTGAGGATAGCAGATAAAATGGCCGCGTTTCACTTGTATTAATTCAACAGTGGTGAATAATGCAATAAATACAGTACTTATAGTAATAACCAATGTGGTTTAAGGACTTAGGTTAACATGAATGTAAAGATCAAGGCTCGTTTGCTATCAAAGAGAAAGTGACGTCATTTTGAGATGGAACCAGCTGGTCAGGCTCGTCTCTGACCCACCCTGGGGTCAAGGTCAGGCGTCGTCTCTGACCCACCCTGGTGTCAAGGTCAGGCGTCGTCTCTGACCCACCCTGGGGGTCAAGGTCAGGCGTCGTCTCTGACCCACCCTGGGGGTCAAAGTCAGGCGTCGTCTCTGACCCACCCTGGGGGTCAAGGTCAGGCGTCGTCTCTGACCCACCCTGGGGTCAAGGTCAGGCGTCGTCTCTGACCCACCCTGGGGTCAAGGTCAGGCGTCGTCTCTGACCCACCCTGGGGGTCAAGGTCAGGCGTCGTCTTTGTCCCACCCTGGGGTCAAGGTCAGGCGTATCTTACCCACCCTGGGGTCAGGGTCAGGCGGCTGGGGGAACCACAACTTTTCGGATTGTTAATTCATAAATTATAAATACAGGTCACTAGTCAATATTGTAATTGGAAATAGCCGGATTCTAGATCCCTATGAAATACCATCAGTTTCAATAAGAATTCAACCATCTGGGTGGCCAGTAAATAAGTTTAGTTTGTTCCATTAACCCTGCTTAGTAATCTAGCAGTCAAGGAGGCTGGCGGAGTAGTCTTAGCTAGCTTCACTATCTGGAAGGGAGTAAGACAGTGTGGAATGGGTAGCTGAGAAACGAACATCACCTCCAGGAGGCCAGGTGAACATAGGCTTCTTCTTGAGGTTATCTTGAGATGATTTCGGGGCTTTAGTGTCCCCGCGGCCCGGTCCTCGACCAGGCCTCCACCCCCAGGAAGCAGCCCGTGACAGCTGACTAACTCCCAGGTACCTATTTACTGCTAGGTAACAGGGGCATTTAGGGTGAAAGAAACTTTGCCCATTTGTTTCTGCCTCGTGCGGGAATCGAACCCGCGCCACAGAATTACGAGTCCTGCGCGCTATCCACCAAGCTACGAGGCCCCTTTAGTTAGGCTGGTCTTAAGTCTACGGTAAAGTGCTTAGAGTTTTACTATAGTTGAGTTTAAACCCATTTAATTCATTTGCCTCAGTTAGGGAGCCGGTCGGCCGAGCGAACAGCACGCTGGACTTGTGGTTCTGGGTTCGATCAATGGGCGAGAAACAATGGGCAGAGTTTCTTTCACCCTATGCCCCTGTTACCTAGCAGTAAAATAGGTACCTGGGTGTTAGTCAACTGTCACGGGCTGCTTCCTGGGAGTGGAGGCCTGGTCGTGGACCGGGCCGCGGAGACACTAAAAAAAAAAAAGCCCCGAAATCATCTCAAGATAACCTAAAGAAGGAGGACGAGGGGACATGGGAGTAGGAAATATTTAGGGGGACGGGGGAGGGGGCAATGGTGTGGAGGACTGGGAGACAGGTGAAGGATTGTATTTACCGCGGAGTCTCCACGAGCCGGGTCTATTGAATGACTCGTCGGGTCCGTGTATATTTCCAAGCAAGCCTATTCTATTTTAATATCGGATACATTCCCTTGGCTTTCGACAAATCCACACTTAACGTAAAGTCATCTCTCCCCTTTTAATCAATTGGGGATCCATATTCGGAGAATTATATGTAATTGACGGTTTCCTGTTTCACTGTCGGGGTGCTAATCAAGGAAGATGATTCAGGTGGTGGCAGCTGAGAAGGTCTCAAGAGCTTGCTAGGAGCATAGTACAGTTTTCGTTGACCAGACCACACACTAGAAGGTGAAGGGACGACGACGTTTTGGTCCGTCCTGGACCATTCTCAAGTCGATCCTCACAATCGACTTGAGAGAATGGTCCAGGACGGACTGAAACGTCGTCGTCCCTTCACCTTCTAGTGTGTGGTCTGGTCAACTTTAGCCACGTTATTGTGACTCATCGCCTGTATACTGTTCTCGTGTATGTAGTATCTTAAGGCGATCAACCGTCTAAGATCACGAGGAGTGGACTGAAGGCGATGGTAGAGCTCGGGGTCTTTAAGTTTAGTTAACTGAAGGCGATGGTAGAGCTCGGGGTCTTTAAGTTTAGTTAACTGAAGGCGATGGTAGAGCTCGGGGTCTTTAAGTTTAGTTAACTAAGGGCAGGGTAGTGGACGAAAGAAAGATATTACTCCGTCCTCGTTACAATGGTGGCAGCGGTGGGATGCATGTGGTGGTGGCGGCTGTCACCAGGACTTCTGGTGGTAGTGGTGGTGGCTGTCACCAGGACTTCTGGTGGTAGTGGTGGTGGCTGTCACCAGGACTTCCGGTGGTAGTGGTGGCGGCTGTCACCAGGACTTCTGGTGGTAGTGGTGGCGGCTGTCACCAGGACTTCTGGTGGTAGTGGTGGTGGCTGTCACCAGGACTTCTGGTGGTAGTGGTGGCGGCTGTCACCAGGACTTCTGGTGGTAGTGGTGGTGGCTGTCACCAGGACTTCCAGTGGTAGTGGTGGTGGCTGTCACCAGGACTTCCGGTGGTAGTGGTGGTGGCTGTCACCAGGACTTCTGGTGGTAGTGGTGGTAGCTGTCACCAGGACTTCTGGTGGTAGTGGTGGTGGCTGTCACCAGGACTTCTGGTGGTAGTGGTGGTGGCGGCTGTCACCAGGACTTCCGGTGGTAGTGGTGGTGGCGGCTGTCACCAGGACTTCTGGTGGTAGTGGTGGTGGCGGCTGTCACCAGGACTTCCGGTGGTAGGTGGTGGCGGCTGTCACCAGGACTTCCGGTGGTAGTGGTGGCGGCTGTCACCAGGACTTCCGGTGGTGGTGGCGGTGGCGGCTGTCACCAGGACTTCCGGTGGTGGTGGCGGTGGCGGCTGTCACCAGGACTTCCGGTGGTAGTGGTGGCGGCTGTCACCAGGACTTCCGGTGGTGGCGGCGGTGGCGGCTGTCACCAGGACTTCCGGTGGTAGTGGTGGCGGCTGTCACCAGTACCACTACCAACCGCCTGAATGGTCTGTCCTCTGATCACTGGAAATACTTATCATCTTCCCATAATGTTCCGTTCGATATTACGTGTATGGTATCGTCTTGCCCCGTTCTAATATAAAGGTCATATCCGAACACGTGAGTTGTCGTATCTCGAAATATTCCCGCCCATTCTCTCTCATTTGCCACTCCGTGAAAAAATGCAACTGTTTTGCCCAAGCAAATTTACGAGGATTACGAGCCCAAAGCAAGTCCACCTAAGTAACTAAAATTTTCTTAAAAAAAAATCCTAAACCGCCTTAAATTTGCACTAATACGTCATAATTTTAACGGATTGGTGGATTCCGTAAAACAAATGCGACGTGTTGGATGAGAGAACGACCTTGAAGTCATCCGAATCCGCTGTGAATGGCCCCATTGACGTCAACATGACTTCACAATGTTTGTCAACAAACTGTTATGACGTACAGCCATGCACTGAGATGATGCGTGATTATATCCTCGTAAACCCATCAATTTTTCGGTTAATAGTTGACGAGATCAACGGAAAGAGCTTTGGTTAGATACCTTCTGATTTACGCTTTGACATGTGTCTGGGATTAATATGACGTCATGAGGTTTTGGGAGATAAACAAAACGCTGTCTCGCTATTGGCTGGCGTCCTTGATACGTCACGACCTGTCCGTTCCCACGCTCAGCGACTTGGGACACTGACGCTACACCCTGTTCTCACAGGGGTGTTCCCACTAGATGAGTATATACACACACTCACACTCTGGACACCCTTGTGCTCTCGCACGTCACACATTGCATCTTCAGTGACTTGTGGATTTTTTTTTAGAATACGAATTTAGAACAAAGACAAATACGAATGCGTTATAATAGATTTCTACAAGGAAGTGATTTGGTACTGCGTTTAATTCGTGACTACAGTTCGTTGACACGGGGAAAGTCACCAGATAGTGAAATAGGTTTATGTTGCAATTGATTTAATTAACGAGTTAATGAGACATTTTAACTAAATCTAAATTATACATTAAAGTACTATAGAGATGAATTTTGGACAAGGGAAGGTGGGTACTAATGTTTGGATTATGCGGGGTTTTCGTACAATCCCGTGGTTCATTGGGTTCTTCACACCCCTGTGGTTCATTGGGTTCTTCACACCCCCCTGTGGTTCATTGGGTTCTTCACACCCCCCTGTGGTTCATTGGGTTCTTCACACCCCTGTGGTTCATTGGGTTCTTCACACCCCCCTGTGGTTCATTGGGTTCTTCACACCCCCCTGTGGTTCATTGGGTTCTTCACACCCCCCTGTGGTTCATTGGGTTCTTCACACCCCCCTGTGGTTCATTGGGTTCTTCACACCCCCCTGTGGTTCATTGGGTTCTTCACACCCCCCTGTGGTTCATTGGGTTCTTCACACCCCTGTGGTTCATTGGGTTCTTCACACCCCCCTGTGGTTCATTGGGTTCTTCACACCCCCTGTGGTTCATTGGGTTCTTCACACCCCCCTGTGGTTCATTGGGTTCTTCACACCCCCTGTGGTTCATTGGGTTCTTCACACCCCCTGTGGTTCATTGGGTTCTTCACACACCCCCTGTGGTTCATTGGGTTCTTCACACCCCTGGGGTTCATTGGGTTCTTCACACCCCCTGGGGTTCATTGGGTTCTTCACACCCCCTATGGTTCATTGGGTTCTTCACACCCCCTGTGGTTCATTGGGTTCTTCACACCCCCTGTGGTTCATTGGGTTCTTCACACCCCCTGTGGTTCATTGGGTTCTTCACACCCCCTGTGGTTCATTGGGTTCTTCACACCCCCTGTGGTTCATTGGGTTCTTCACACCCCCTGTGGTTCATTGGGTTCTTCACACCCCTGGGGTTCATTGGGTTCTTCACACCCCCTGTGGTTCATTGGGTTCTTCACACCCCTGGGGTTCATTGGGTTCTTCACACCCCCTGTGGTTCATTGGGTTCTTCACACCCCTGTGGTTCATTGGGTTCTTCACACCCCCTGTGGTTCATTGGGTTCTTCACACCCCCTGTGGTTCATTGGGTTCTTCACACCCCCTGTGGTTCATTGGGTTCTTCACACCCCCTGTGGTTCATTGGGTTCTTCACACCCCTGTGGTTCATTGGGTTCTTCACACCCCCCTGGGGTTCATTGGGTTCTTCACACCCCCTGTGGTTCATTGGGTTCTTCACATCCCCTGTGGTTCATTGGGTTCTTCACACCCCTGTGGTTCATTGGGTTCTTCACACCCCCCTGGGGTTCATTGGGTTCTTCACACCCCCTGTGGTTCATTGGGTTCTTCACACCCCCTGTGGTTCATTGGGTTCTTCACACCCCCTGTGGTTCATTGGGTTCTTCACACCCCCTGTGGTTCATTGGGTTCTTCACACCCCCTGTGGTTCATTGGGTTCTTCACACCCCCTGGGGTTCATTGGGTTCTTCACACCCCCTGGGGTTCATTGGGTTCTTCACACCCCCTGGGGTTCATTGGGTTCTTCACACCCCCTGGGGTTCATTGGGTTCTTCACACCCCCTGGGGTTCATTGGGTTCTTCACACACCCCTGTGGTTCATTGGGTTCTTCACACCCCCTGGGGTTCATTGGGTTCTTCACACACCCCTGTGGTTCCACTCGGTTGATCCTGGTACCCGAGGCAGGAGCCACTGGGGTTCTTCCTGGGGTTCCACTGACCGGAGGTTCCACTAACAGCTTTTCAGATGAATTATTTCCTGAATAATTTAAGCCTTATTAAAAGGTTGCGGACCTTTTTTTGTCACCTTTTTTTGGGCTCTGAATTTTTTGCATGTGGTTCACTTTTTTTGTTTTGGCGTCCTCTGTGTTTCCCCTGACCCGCCACCCGTCACACTGGCGTCCCTGACCCGCCACCACCCGTCACACTGACCCGCCACCACCCGCCACCCGTCACACTGGCGTCCCTGACCCGCCACCACCCGTCACACTGACCCGCCACCACCCGCCACCCGTCACACTGGCGTCCCTGACCCGCCACCCGTCACACTGACCCGCCACCACCCGTCACACTGACCCGCCACCACCCGTCACACTGACCCGCCACCACCCGTCACACTGACCCGCCACCACCCGTCACACTGACCCGCCACCACCCGCCACCCGTCACACTGACCCGCCACCACCCGCCACCCGTCACACTGGCGTCCCTGACCCGCCACCCGTCACACTGACCCGCCACCACCCGTCACACTGGCGTCCCTGACCCGCCACCACCCGCCACACTGACCCGCCACCACCCGCCACACTGACCCGCCACCACCCGTCACACTGACCCGCCACACTGACCCGCCACCACCCGTCACACTGACCCGCCACACTGACCCGCCACCACCCGTCACACTGACCCGCCACCACCCGTCACACTGACCCGCCACCACCCGTCACCCTGGCGTCCCTGACCCGTCACACTGACCCGCCACCACCCGTCACCATAGCGTCCCTGACCAACCACCTCGTTACCGGGGGATGTATGCGAACAGGTGCTCAATAAAGGTGCTCAACAAGGGTGAGAAAGGCAGCGAGAGGAGAGGAAGGGCCGGAAATAGACAAGGTTTTCCAGCCTTAATGACACCAAATTGTTCAAACAACATTTCCGTCCCGCCAGAAAACAAAAAGGCAAATATCTATTATTCTTTCCGCCCAATTTTGACACAAAGCCTAAATTTCTTCATTAATATATATATATATATATATATATATATATATATATATATATATATATATATATATATATATATATATATTGACCTCATGGTGTTGTGCACAGTTGTTGTTTTTAGATTTAGCTACTCTGAACAAGTTCCAAGTAGCACCGGCTATGGTGAGCCCGTAACTTATCTGGCACAGGAGCGGGGCAAGTAGCACGGGCTATGGTGATCCCGTAGTGGACTTACCTGGCCCAGGAGCGGTGTGTACACAGTTCACGAGGCTGGTGTTATTCAACAGTGGTGGTGAGGTGTTCCGGGAGTTGGGGGGGGGGGGGAAGACTCATCACCAACTGTTGGTTTGTTGATGCACTCAAGGCACTCAACACCTTAAGCCTAAAGGCTGGTGTTGAGTGCCTCCTGAGAACGGCTGCATTGTCCACTCGATAAGATAAAGGCCCACCTGGTGATAATGTCTATGGCATCAACTCTGTCCACAAGTCCAGTTTTTGTTAGGAATTAGAAGAAATTAGGAGGAGGAGTAGTGGACAACCTTTCAACGTCATCTCACCGTTCAAAGTCATATTATTTTCCCATGTCTATTGGAAGGTCTTATGATGGTTATTTTTTGTGTGCATCTTCCTAAGAGGTTTATTTTCATGTTTGTTTTGGTGTCAGCGAAGGAGGATATGTAACTGTGGCTTGTGCCTGTCTTCCTTAAGAGTGAAGACGAGACACGGTGCAAGGATGGTACTTTGTCGACGGGGCTTTGCACCGTACTGCTTGATGGGGTTCTGGGAGTTGTTCTACTCCCCAAGCCCGGCCTGAGGCCAGGCTTGACTTGCGAGAGCCTGGTCCACCAGGCTGTTGCTTAGAGCGGCCCGCAGGCCCAACATACCCACCTCACTTGAGTACGTGAACACGTACTCAAGCTGGATTTTTTGTTTTACAGCTTTTCGTTGTCATATATATATCGTTACAACATTACAACAACAACATTATCGTTACAACATATATATGTTCGTTACAACATCTATAGACAACCTCCCAACTTGTCCTCTTATTCTCTGGCATTTCATTTTAGGTACTTAATCCTTGGTCACATTTATCACAAACTTTCGCAGAATGTGTGTACAGAACGCCTGAATATTGGTGTGATTCTAATTTCCCCGTAATATTGCTGTAATGATAAAGTTGCTGTGAACTGGTAAGTTATTATCTTAGCACCCTCAAAGTTATATGGTGGATTGTGAGAACCTTTTGAAACCATGTCACACCAATCTCGTCCAAGCAGTGGTGCTCTCTCATATGACATACTAATCTGTGATTAGGTCCTCCCCCTTGAAAACAGATCCTCGGGAACAGTGGAGGGACCTTTATCAAGCCGCCGGCTTCTTGTCCCCATCGAGGCCACTAGAAATGGTGACGCAAACAAATTCGGTGAAACATTGAGCTAGAAAGTATAAAGATCCTTGACTACCTTTAGAGTGTACTGGAATGTACATTTAAAGTACTGGAACCCGACTCAAAACCGTGTCGTTCACTGATGTAACCCATACAGCCACCTGATTCATAGCTACACCTTGTCTCCTGCTCCAGGTGAGTAGGTGAAGGCTGCACGGGGGAGGGGGGACGGGGGAGGGGACGACTGAGGAAGATGCAGGTAAGGAGGAGGAGGAGGAGGATATAGATGATAAAGGGTAGCATTAGGGAGGCGGACGTCCGTGGGTCGGCCCGGCACCAAGATGACGGAGGAAATGCCTACAGTTCCTTGCCCCAGCTGGTGGTGTAGGTGGGTGACCAGCTGGTGGTGTAGGTGGGTGTGACACTGGGTGAGGTCGAGTGACGTGTGAGACACTGGGTGAGGTGTGAGAGACTAGGGGTTCCTTCCTCATGATGAGTAAGGAGGGGAGGACACCAGGCTGGTCCTCACAGCCGGCCGCCACACTTCACCACCCTCACATTCCTGCAGCCGGCCCCTACACCGACCACTTACACCTGCATAGTGGCTCGCATATGTGCTGTGACCTAGCCACTCTCACTGTGTGACCTGGCCCCTCTCTCTCACTGTGTGACCTGGCCCCTCTCACACTGTGTGACCTGGCCCCTCTCTCTCACTGTGTGACCTGGCCCCTCTCTCTCACTGTGTGACCTGGCCCCTCTCTCACTGTGTGACCTGGCCCCTCTCTCTCACTGTGTGACCTGGCCCCCCTCTCTCACTGTGTGACCTGTGTGACCTGGCCCCTCTCTCACTGTGTGACCTGGCCCCTCTCTCTCACTGTGTGACCTGGTCCCTCTCTCTCACTGTGTGACCTGGCCCCTCTCTCTCACTGTGTGACCTGGCCCCTCTCTCACTGTGTGACCTGGCCCCTCTCCCTCACTGTGTGACCTTGCCCCTCTCTCTCACTGTGTGACCTGGCCCCTCTCACTGTGTGACCTGGCCCGCCTCTCTCACTGTGTGACCTGGCCTCTCACCGTGTATAGTGTGCATGTATGGGGGGGGGAGAGACCCTTATAGTGGCCACCTGGTCGTGGGGCCAGTCACCCCCACCCCAACCTTGGCCTAGTCTTGGGGAGGGGGAGGGGGGAGGGGGGGCGTAGCAACCACCCGTGTATAACTTACCAATAAATATTCCGTTTTCCCGTTTTTTATCATGAGTGGCCCGGAAGTGAAATATTAATTTCCCCAGACGCGGGGCGATTATGCGGTAGGTTTCTACCAGGCGACCTCTGGCGGCCAGAGGAAATGCCTCTCGCTCTCTCTCTCTCTCGCTCTCTCTCTTTTGCTCTCTCTCTTTTGCTCTCTCTCTCTTTTGCTCTCTCTCTCTCTCTCTCTCTCTCTCTCTCTCTCTCTCTCTCTCTCTCTCTCTCTCTCTCTCTCTCTCTCTCTCTCTCTCTCTCTCTCTCTCTCTTTGCTCTCTCTCTTTGCTCTCTCTCTTTGCTCTCTCTCTTTGCTCTCTCTCTTTGCTCTCTCTCTTTGCTCTCTCTCTTTTGCTCTCTCTCTTTTGCTCTCTCTCTTTTGCTCTCTCTCTTTTGCTCTCTCTCTTTTGCTCTCTCTCTCTCTCTCTCTCTCTCTCTCTCTCTCTCTCTCTCTCTCTCTCTCTCTCTCTCGCTCTCTCGCTCTCTCTCTCTCGCTCTCTCTCGCGCTCTCTCTCTCTCGCGCTCTCTCTCTCTCTCTCTCTCTTGCTCTCTCGCTCGCTCTCTTGCTCGCTCTCTTGCTCACTCTTTCTCGCTCGCTCGCTTGCTCTCTCTCTCGCTTGCTCTCTCTCTCGCTTGCTCTCGCTTGCTCTCGCTCGCTCTCTCTCGCTCTCTCGCTCTCTCTCGCTTGCTCTCTCTTGCTTGCTCTCTCTCGCTCTCTACACACCTGGTGAACCGTGCACATGTGGTCCTTGTTACCTTGCTGGTCCTTCCTCACCTGCCTCTACCTGGTCCTGCCTCACCTGTCTCTCTACCTCGCCCTGCCTCACCTGTCTCTACCTCGCCCTGCCTCACCTGCCTCTTCCTCGCCCTGCCTCACCTGTCTCTCTACCTGCCTCGCTGGACTGCCTCGTCCTGCCTCGCCTGCCCTTACATGCCTCACTGGCTTCGTCAGATGCAACGGTTTAGGAATGCACAGCGCAGATAAAACAAAGAGACGAGCCTCGATACTCTAGCAGACCCAGTACCAGATATTATCTTGCTCGAGTCTACCCACTTTGAGAAGGAGAATGGCCAAACAGTAACATTATAACAGGAAATCAACCTGGAAGCAACCAACTAAAGCTCTCACAAGTCAAGCTTGGCCTCGGGCCGGGCTTGGGGAGTAGAACAACTCCCAGAACCCCATCAACCAGGTATCAACCAGGTAAATACAGGTAAGACAGCTGCTTGTACGTTCCGTGGCAGATTGTGGCATAGGCAGCAGATAAGAAAGCCAACTTAGAGAGACAATGTTCCTCCACCTCATGTATTCAGACACTGGGGAAATAATCAAGGAAATTACAATTGGATCACAAAGTGATTCAAGATTACCTCGAATCACTTCGAAGCGCCTCGCCCTGCCTCGCTGGCCTAACATCAATACTTGTAATATGGCCACAAGTATTAACAAGCGAGAAGGGACATTCGATAAACAAAGCAACAAGAGGATTGCCTTGAATATGTCCAAAATATAACTGGACACACACACGGGTGTCCGTAGGACGCTCCTTGAGAGGCCAACAATATCTTTTGGACATTAAGGTGATATTGAAACTACACCCAGTACAAGAATTTATAAAGTGTATCGTGACACATTGACAAATAAATCACAGGAATTGTCAGTTAATTTTAGAATACAAGATAAAAATAATATAGCAATGGAGTGCACATGTTTAAGGTGCCAAAACAGGTCACTAATTTCCCTCAGACTAGGCGCTTAATTTCCCTCAGGCTAGGAGCTGAATTTCCCTCAGGCTAGGAGCTTACTTTCTCTCAGGCTAGGTGCTTAATTTCCCTCAGGCTAGGCGCTTAATTTCCCTTCAGGCTAGGAGCTTAATTTCCCTTCAGGCTAGGAGCTTAATTTCCCTTCAGGCTAGGAGCTTAATTTCCCTTCAGGTTAGGAGCTCAGGTCAAGAGCTTAGGAAGTAGCTGCATGAGATATGTTGCGGCAGTTCCTCATACTCACCACATCCCGGTTGGTCCGGCACTCCTTGGAGGAAACAATCTAGGTTCCTCTTGAAGATGTGGTTCCTGCTTTTCCGCTATGATTGATACGTCAGGCTGCGAGCAACCTCGACGAACAACCTGGTTGATCAGACCAACCAGGAGACCTGGTCAGTGACTGGGCCGCGAGAACGTTGATCCTCGGAATTACTGCAAGATAAAAATACTTTTTTTGGCCGAACTGAACTTTTTCTTTGGGGTGGAAGTGACTTTTTTGGAAAGGCACTTCCACTGGGCGTGACAGTCGCAGCTAAAGAAGCTTTTTAACCCACCTAACTTAACAAAGCGGGAGTTTATTAGTGTGTGTGTGTACTCACCTAGTTGTGTCTGCAGGATCGAACATTGACTCTTGGATCCCGCCTTTCGAGCATCGGTTGTTTACAGCAATGACTCCTGTCCCATTTCCCTATCATACCTGGTTTTAAAATTATGAATAGCATTTGCTTCCACAACCTGTTCCTGAAGTGCATTCCATTTTCCCACTACTCTCACGCTAAAAGAAAACTTCCTAACATCTCTGTGACTCATCTGAGTTTCAAGCTTCCATCCATGTCCCCTCGTTCTGTTACTATTCCGTGTGAACATTTCGTCTATGTCCACTCTGTCAATCCCTCTGAGTATTTTATACGTTCCTATCATGTCCCCCCTGTGTGTGTGTGTTTAGTAAAGAGGGAGGAGAGGCATAGGTGAAAGGAAGTATAGAAGTGGGAAATACAGTGAGAGGTATGAAAGCAGGCGGGCTGTCCGCCTTGCTGACACGATGTGTAAGGAGAGCGGGCCCACACTGACCTGAGGGTAGGTGGGCCAGCGGGCCGCTCCTCCCTCCAAGCAACAGTCTGTTAGACTATCACAAGTCGAGCGTGGCGGCTCTCGGGAAATAGGGGAACTCCCGACACCCTCTGCAGGTATGCTCCAGGTAAACTCACTTCCGAGAGAGGGCGGCAGGTGGTGAGGCTGGCTGGAAGGGTTCGGTACGGGGAGTGAGGTCCAGGTCCTCGAAATGGCTGCTTCACCTCACCACCGGAAACACCTGTTGATGTCATCTGTTTATTACTCTCGAGAGTTATTCTCCACTACTCCCCCCCCCCCCCACACACACACACACACACACACACACACACACAACGGAAAGTGGACAGTATGTCAATTTCGGGAGTCGCTGCCATTTCCTAGTACGACAGGTTTTGGCTTTAGGTACAGTATACATCAAAATGCGACGTTCTATTAGGAGGACGGATTGGGAAGAGTTAGGGTATTCTTCCCTATCCCTCCGGCCTCTGCTCCTACCCTCCGGCCTCTGCTCCTACCCCCTACCCTCCGGCCTCTGCTCCTACCCTCCGGCCTCTGCTCCTACCCTCCGGCCTCTGCTCCTACCCTCCGGCCTCTGCTCCTACCCTCCGGCCTCTGCTCCTACCCTCCGGCCTCTGCTCCTACCCTCCGGCCTCTGCTCCTCCTACAGGAGTGTTCCCATACACAGGAGGCCGAGTTAAACGTCTGCCAGCACCCGACCCTCGTCTGCTCGTGTAATTACCTGTGGTAATTCATTAGGGTCGGCTCAATGGGTTCATCATAAGGCGGTCACCGCTTTTTTGTGCCTTCACTTCCTGTACCTCTGTTGATACATAGTCCACATGCTGCCGCCCGCCCCTGGCTGGCTGGCAGCGTGTGGCGGCCGCTCCACTCTTGGGTACCACTCTACCGTCATTGGTCTCACACCTCTCAAACGTCAGATGCCACAACGTCCTCCCGGCAAGCATAAGAAATATTGCCGGAACAACCGTGGACATCTTCAAGAGGAAACTTGATGTATTCCTCCAAGGAGTGCCGGACCAACCGGGCTGTGGTGGGTATGTGGGCCTGCGGGCCGCTCCAAGCAACAGCCTGGTGGACCAAACTCTCACAAGTCAAGTCTGGCCTCGGGCCGGGCTTGGGGAGTAGAAGAACTCTCAGAACCCCATCAACCAGGTATCAAACAACAATTATGATACTTTTCAACACATTAGTGCTCGCTTGTGGGGAATATTGTTGTACAATAACAGCCCAATTCAAAGTTGGTGATATTGCTGGCCTGGAGACTGTGTAAAGATATTTTACTGGCGGATCCACTCAATTAAACTTCTAAATTATTGGGATCGTTTAAAGTTTTAAATCTGTATTCTCTAGAGCCGCAGGCAAGAGACACGTGATACGTTACACTTGGAAAGTATTAAACAGATTGGGGCCCAAATCTGAACATGGATATAACACCACATGAGACCAGGAGTCATGGCAGGAAGTGCAAAATAACCTCGTTGGGGAAAGTAGAGGTACAATAGGCACGCTCAGAGAGAACTCTATCAATATCAGAGGCCTAAAACTTTTCACCTCTCCCTCTCTACACATAAGAGGGATAACCGATTGACCTCTTCCTGAGTTCAAAAGAGAATTTTAATAAACACCTGCACTAGATACCTGATCAAACAGGCTGTGATTCATGCGTCAGGCTGCGAGCACCTGCGTCTAACAATCTGGTTGACTAGACGACCAACCGGAGGACTGGTTAGAAACCGGATAGGATACGTCAGTCCACAATATATCTGGGATATGTCAGTCCACAATATATCTGGGATATGTCATTCTACAATATACCTGTTATATGTCGCCAACTTCATTCACCATCACCTGTGTTGCTCCCATTCAACACCAACACTATAGTTATAAAATGATATATAGTCTTCTATATGTAAATAACTCTTTTAAGAGATTTGTGGTAGAGTTTGACACTTCTACAGAACGATGTCAACCTGAAAACCGCGCTTGATGCCAAATTAACCTCAATTGGAATTTTTCCAGGTATGTTGGCGTGACACAGGACCAGGTATGTTGTCATGGCCCCTAGTTATGGTGTCATGGCTCCTAGTAGTGTTGTCATGGCCCCTAGTAGTGTTGTCATGGCCCCTAGTAGTGTTGTCATGGCCCCTAGTAGTGTTGTCATGGCCCCTAGTAGTGTTGTCATGGCCCCTAGTAGTGTTGTCATGACCCCTAGTAGTGTTGTCATGGCCCCTAGTAGTGTTGTCATGGCCCCTAGTAGTGTTGGGTAGGGGGTTGAACACACACTTGCGCTTGAGCGTAAGGGTGTGAGGGAGTGTGAGGTCAAGCAGAGTGTGAGGTGAGGCAGTATTTACTAGTTGTGTCTGCAGAATCGAGCTGCTAGCTCTTGGACCCCACCTTTCTACCAATATTTTTTTCCTCTATTATGTGTACTACATATATTCTCTGATACGCCTCCCCAGGAAGCAGCCCGTAGTAGTTGTCTAACTCCCAGGTACCTATTCACTGCTAGGTGAACAGAAGGATCAGGGTGAAAGAATCTTAGTCCATTTGTTTCTGCTTCGGCAGAGAAACGAACCCGGGATCCTTAAGACTAGGACCCCTGAGCGCTGTCCACTCGGCCACGAGGCCCCTCTAAGGCAGTGTGTGAGGAGCGGGAAGACTAGTAGTAAAGATGGAGAGGTGGAGGTGAGAAGTGTTAAGATATGGCATATAGTGAGAGTTATGGGCGGAGGCGTGCTGACTCCCTCGCTGACACTGTCTGGTAACGCTGACTCCCTCGCTGACACTGTCTGGTAACGCTGACCTCGCTGACACCGTGTCTGGTAACGCTGACCTCCTCGCTGACACTGTCTGGTAACGCTGACCTCGCTGACACCGTGTCTGGTAACGTATGCTGTTCTTGAGAGGCCAGGCTGCTCCCTCCTGTTTTTTCTGCACCAGGGGAAGGGGGGGAGGAGGTCTCTAGAGGGAGGGGGCTTGGTAGTCCTGGGATTTTATGGGGGTGGGGGAGGGGGGGAAGGGTAGGCAACACAATGCCGTTACCACCGGGCCTCCCCCCCCCCCCCCCCAATATCTCCCCCTCCCCCTATGTCTCCAGCACACGCTGGGACCTGTACTGGCTACTCCCAGTGACAACCCATCACTATGCACCAATATTACATGCAGCTCTTGGCTCAGGGTCAAAATTTCGACTCCTAGATCGAAACCCACTCCCCCAAACCTCCGGCGTCAACAGTCAAATCAATCACGCTGAATTATAGACCCAATTCTCCTTCTCAATGTACTTTAATTGACCATCGAATGGTGAAGTAAATGGAAGAGGAACAGAAGTGTAACACCAGACAACATGGATTCGGAAACCACTGAAACACCGGGCCTAAAATATAAGATATCTGAATTAAGGCTTCCCACAGATATTGTCTGCAAGAGCTTGGTGCATGGGGGGGTGTACATGGGGGGTGGATATAACGCACCTCGGGGCAATCAACCTCAAAGGGGATAATATGAATGAAGAAAAATATTAACAACGGAACTAAAATGCTTCAAGCAACAGCCTGTTGGACTAAGTTATCACAAGTCGAGCCTGGCCTCAGGGCGACTCGACCTATACCTCTTCACTTTCTTTGTTTCAAAAAAAATATGTCGCCTTCTCCGCACCCTTTGTGGACCCCTGTTCATCGCTTGCTCTCTCTACGCCTCTCTTTCCCCCCATACCTTCCCTTCTACTTTCCTCACTGCTGCCTCTCATATCTCTCACCCTCCCTTCGCTGTTTCCTCCATACACGACGTCTTCTTCCCCCTCTGTGTGTGTGTGTGTGTGTGTGTGTGTGTCAACACCCGTCCCACGCGCCCTCTCAAATCTTCCTCCGTTGACAGCAAAATTGGCATGAACTCCCCTCCATACCTAACTTTCACACCCTGGCCTCCCACGCCCTGGCCTCCCACACCCTGGCCTCCCACGCCCTGAATTAAACCCAGAGCCTATTGACCTTGACAACCACCCAATCCACCATGCTAATGTAGGCAGAATACTGAGACAAGGTTAATATAACAGGAATCAACATTTGCTTAAAATTATCGCATAAACAAAGTAAAAACAGGCTTAGACAAACTGAGAAAATTCCGTAACTGTGGCACGAACACCCAGCTACACCTACACAAGGGTGTGTAAGTGGAGTTGTGTGCTCCCGCCGCATCTCAAATTCCTCCAGTACCACTACATACTTTAAGGGAAACTAACATGCAAACCCACAGGCAATGTAAATCAAGGTGCTCAAAAGAGCAACAAAACACCGCCCAGCATGTGAGCAAACACCTCAGGAGGTGTACGAGGCCCTGGACACCACCACTCATCACACTACACCACCACCACTCATCACACTACACCACCACCAGGGTGTGCAACACTTGCAATGTTAGAAGATCCAAGACTAGATTATGCTAAGCTGAGATGGCTCACTCCCACAACTGGCGACCCAAGAGCTTGGCTCAACCAGTTCTACTCAATGCAAGCCAAGCCCCACAATACACAATTTCAGGATTAAATTCAGACCAGAAAACCCTCACAAAAGAAATGCAAAGTCAAAACTTGCACACAAGGCATGTGAATGTGGATTTATGAATGCTGCGCAGCTTTTGTCAGTGGATCTTCCTTCCTCATTGTTTACCTGTTGTGGGTTCTGGGGATCAACGTGCCCGCAGCCTTCCTCTGACCAGGCCTCCTGGCTGGTGGTGTGGTCAACCAGATTGTTAGACGATGCTTGCAGTCTGACGTACCTATCACAGCTCGCTTGATCAGGTAGCCATTAGAGGTGTTTTGTCGAGTATTCTTTTAAAAATCGCCGTGAGAGTGCCGGCTAGTTGAGTTCCTTAAGTACTCTCCCTTTAAACTGAAGTATTGGGCCTATGATATTGGTACAATTATCTTTTACCTTACCTAAATAAACCTCTGCTTTTCAGCGGGGTTATTATTTCTGTTCCTGCCATGTATATCTCTCGCCTGTGCTCTGGGGAATACAGATTTACGAATTTTAAACGTTCCCAGTAATTTACATACATTGAATGGATTCGGGCAGCAAAAGATCTCTGTACGTTCCCCAGGTTAGCAATTTCTGCAACACTGAACGGGGCTGCTTGATGGGGTTCTGGGAGTTCTTCTACTCCCCAAGCCCGGCCAAGCTCGGCCCGAGGCCAGGTTTCTCTTGTGAAAGCTTGGTCCACCAGGCTGTTGCTTGGAGCGGCTAGCAGGTTTTGTTATCCAGCCTCTCGGTGTTCTTGCAGTGACAAGAGTAATGAGGTGAGGGGAGGGTTGTAACCATCAGCACCACGCACCTCCCCTCACCACCAGCACCACACACCTCCCCTCACTCCCTCCCAGTACACCTACTCTCGACCCCCCTCCCCCTTTAACTCTTACATACCCAGCAAAAAAAGCTAATTTGAATACCTTCATTTTTTCCTATATACACCTGTTGGGTACATTGTATAGGTTGTCCCGGCGGCTGGTGATCACACCACAAGGGCGCATGCTTTACATAATGGCTGACACGAGTCTCATTTGAATACCTACACTTTTTTACAGGCGAGTATGCTAATCCGGAGCCCAGGAGCACGCGTCTCTTGTTGCTCTTTTGGTGCTCCGTTGTTGTTACTTTCGTGTGTGAGTCGTGTTGGTTTGGTATTTTTTTTCTGTCTGTCTCTCTCTGTCTCTCACTCTCAATGAAGGCAGGAAGTATTCATTCAGTCAGGAAGGAAGCTGTCAACCACTGGTGACTTAACTTAAACGAAAGCCAGGGTACAGGACACAATCAGACTTACTCATAGAAGGAAAGCAACGTGTAAAAGATTTGTGAGTTATGATGCCTGACGACCTGACATTTAGTGAACACAACCGACCAAATATAGCGGCGGCCAGGAAAATGATAGGTTGGATTATGAGAACGTTCAAATTCTAGAGATTCCACAACCATGTTTATACTATTCAAACCACTGGTGCTGTCCCGTCTGGAGTACTGCTCAATACTGCTCCTTTCAGAGCAGGAGAAATCTCTGAATTAGAGGGATTATAGTGAACATATACGGTAAGCATGGAAACGATAAAATAATCTCAATTATTGGGACCGTCTCACAGTTACTCAAAAATGTATTCTCTGGAAAAGAGACGAGAAAGGTATCAGATAATACATGGAAGATACTGGAAAGCCAGGTCCCAAGTTTTCACAGTAGAATAACTTGCTTGAGCGAACGACATGGAAGGAAATGCAGAATAGAGCCAGTGAAGAGTAGAGGTGCCATAGGCACAGAGAACACTGAACATCAGAGGTCCACAGCTGTTAACACCCTCCCAGCAAGCATTAGAAATATTGTCGGCACAAAGGTGAACTTCTTCAAGAAGCAATTAGATAAGTTCCTGCATGAAGTGCCAGACCAACCGGGTTGTAGAAGATGAACTTGATTTTCTCTTATTATCTATCATTCCTTGCATTCTGTTTGACAGGAAATTGAATATTATCTGCCCTATTTGACCTGATTTTCCTATTGATCTCATTTTATAGGCTATCACTTTATGGTCATACATCAAATTCCTTTGCAAAGGTTGTGTATACAAATAAAGTTCTTGCAAGAAGTGCCGGACCAACCGTGTTGTAGTGGATATGGCCTACCGGTAGCTGCAAGTAACAGCCTGGTAGACCAGGTTATCATCAGTGGAGTCTGGCCCCAGGCTCGACATAGACTGGTGATCAGTAACGTTTTGAGAGATAATTCCTAGTGTCCTATTTGTCTTATTTCAAATATTTATCTCAATGATTTTTGGCTTTAAATTCTTATTAATCATAATTAACTCTCTCAATCGCTTCTCAAATAGTTATTTCTTCTTTCGGTGCAAGAACTCCCGAAACCTTCTCCAGGTAAGATACAGGTAACGTCTGCATTTTGTTTTTCTTCCAAGAAGTAAGGGGCGCTATGAAAAAGGGTCAGTGGTCGAATAATTGCTAAAGACAGGATCTTCCCGCTCTAAATACACGTTGAAATGGGTTATGAAGTGTATGTATACATGTATGCGTGTGTACTCGCCTAGTTGTGTTTACAGGGGTTGAGCTTCGGCTCTTTGGTCCTGCCGCTCAACTGTCAATCAACTGGTGTACAGGTTCCTGAGCCTACTAGGCTCTATCATATCTACAATTGAAACTATGCATGGAGTTTCAGCCTCCACCACATCATTGCCTAATGCATTCCACCTGTTAACTACTCTGACCCTGAAAAAAAGTTCTTTTTAAAGTCCGTGGCTCATGTGGGTACTGAGTTTCCACCTGTGTCCCCTTGTTCGCGTACCCGCCGTGTATGTATGTACTCACCTAGTTGTACTTGCGGGGGTTAAACTTTGGCTCTTTGGTCCCGCCAAAGAGCCAGAGCCCAGGTGTATGTGTGTGAGCGCGCGCGCTCTCTAGTATGTGAGATGAAAGTAAATCATTCAACAAAATGACCACAACATTACCGGGTCGGCGCGAACTCTTCCATAAAAACTGCTCAAGGAAGCTGACAAGTCAATAGAAACATGGGATAATTGGACACAATTGTGTACGGTATCCATTGAGGCAGAAGGGGAGGGGGTGAATTAAACTGCCCCATTCAGCAGTGGGGACGACTTGCGTAGGGCCGGGGCTACTTAGCTCAGGCACAAAGCCAACTCTCAATCTAATTTGAATATTTAAATTTTTTGTGGGGGGACTTCAGACACCATTGGTGGCGGAGGCTGTTGGTATACTGTTGATTGGTGAGTGGTGGGGCAGGCGTCCTCGGGCTCAACCTCACGCCCCGCCTCATGTCCCGCCTCACGCCCTCTATGGGTGAGTGAGAGAGGGTGGAGAGGGAGTTAGGGAAGGAGCTCCACACATTCCTGACGCCCAACACAAACTCCGCCTTGTTGTCTCCGGCCAAAATTATCAACAAATACCGTAGCGGAGAGTAGTAGTTTCTCCTAAGAGTGCGCGCGGCGCTCTGGTCACAACGGTGCTGATGGTGACGGGTATAGTGAGCAGTGACGGGATGATGGTGAGGTGGTGGTGGTGTCCCGTCGTCCCAGTACTGTTGTATGACGCTTTGACACTGACGATTTTGCCTCCACCGCCACCTTGCCTAATTTGTTCCAATCGTCTGGCACTGACTGTACTCACCTATTTGTGCTTGCAGGATCGAACATTGGCTCTTGGATCCCACCTTTCTAGCCGCCGGTTGTTTAAAGTGATGACTCACACTAAAGGGAAACTCTCTTAACATATCTGACTCATTTGAGTTTCCAGCTTCCACCCATGTCCCCTTGTTCTGTTGGTATTCAGTGTGAACATTTCGTCTATTTCCACTCTGTCAATCCCCCTAAGTATTTTGTATGTTTCTATCATATCTCTCCTCTCCCTCCTTTCTTCTAGCGTCATCAGGTTTAGTTCCTTCAGTCGCTCTTCATATCCCATCCCTCTCAACTCTGGGACGAGCTTCAATGGTCTGTTTAATTACTCAAAGCTTCCTAGAATTACGTAAGTAATGAAGAAATAAGTGATGTATTTATTCACAATTATGTTGGTGATGAATGTACAACATGAAAAAAACATTTTTACTCTGAAATAATATAATTTTATAACGAAATTGGGACCATAGGGAGCCGGCCGGCCGAGCGGACAGCACGCTGGACTTGTGATCCTGTGGTCCTGGGTTCGATCCCAGGCGCCGTCGAGAAACAATGGGCAACGTTTCTTTCACCCTATGCCCCTGTTACCTAGCAGTAAAATAGGTACCTGGGTGTTAGTCAGCTGTCACGGGCTGCTTCCTGGGGGTGGAGGCCTGGTCGAGGACCGGGCCGCGGGGACACTAAAGCCCCGAAATCATCTCCAGATAACCTCCAGATAACCATCTAATTATCCTTAAGCGACATATATGACTCGACTCCTGTAGGTCTGTCGTTTACGTATATCAGAAATAGAATTGGTCCCAGCATTAGGTAGTCCACTCGTTACTGTTCGCCAGTCCGACTTCTCGCCCCCCTTACTGTTACTCTCTGGCTCCTGCCTGTTAGGTAGTTCCTTACCCATGCTAGGACCTTTCCGCTTACTCCCGCCTGCCTCTTAGGCTTGAATAGCAGTCTCCTGTGCGGTACTGTATCAAAGGGTTTTTGACATTCCAGAAATATACAGTCTGCCCATCCTTCCCTGTCCTGACAGCCTGCTCTCTTGTGTTTAGTAAGGTGAGAGTTTGTGTAAGGTTTTTCACATGTATAGATGTCTATAGATCCGTACATGTGCAGCATTCAAATATACACATCTTCAGAAGAATTGCTCTGAAGATGTATTATATACGAAAGTACTTGAGAAAATTCCTGTCCTAATCCTTCCTTCGTGGTCTGACATTGTCACTGTTGCTTGTGTAGGAAGGTATTTCACCTCACTGCCCGCGCTGTTTGGAGGAGTAACATCTTGAAGTGTCTCCGGACCTGCCTTAAGCCCCTGACACAGGATGTCCATCTACAAGCCATTACATATGGTTCAGGGAGTTGACCAGACCACACACTAGAAGGTGAAGGGACGACGACGTTTCAGTCCCTCCTGGACCATTCTCAAGTCGATTGCAACCATATGCAACCATCGTCTGGGGACGTCTAGGCTCCACCCGTGTGTGCGAGTTCGTATCACGTGGTGGTGGCCTGAGGCTGGCTGTTCACGTGGCCAGAAGTGGGTAGGTACTATCAGAGCAGGTATACCCGTGTGACCATGGATTATCCCGTGTCAAAGGTCAACCATCTGACCTCTGCCTCTCACATTGTCTCCAGACTTGACCAGATCTGAACTCTCACTGTCAGTCTGACCTCTCACACCAGCTCATCTCTGTGTACTCACCTAGTTGTGCTTGCGGGGGTTGATCTCTGGCTCTTTGATCCCGCCTCTCAACGGTCAATCAACTAATGTATAGGTTCCTGAGAAACGTACGTGTGTGTGTGTAAAATTACCCGAGTGCGTGCATGTGCGCCTGTGTACCAACCTACTTCTGTCTACAGGATCGAGCATTAGCGCTTGGACCCCGCCTTTCTACCCAGCGGTTGTCTATAGCAATGATTCCTGGCCTATTTCCCTATCACATCTGCTTTTAAAGTTATGAAAGGAGTTTGCTTCTACAACCTGCTGCTTTATTTCATTCCATTTCCCCACTACTCTTACGCTAAATGGAAACTTTATACGTCTCTGACTCATCTGAGTCTCAAGCTTCCATGCAGGTTGTCTTGTTCCGTTAGTGTTCTTTAAGATTTCCTCTTTTCCCAATGTTAATCTAATCAGTTTTTCATACATCTCTCTATGCCTCCCTCCCCCCCCCCCCCCCCCCCCCCCCCCGTCCCTCCTCATTGTCATATTTCGCATCATTAATTTTGCACCTACAAACATCGACGAAAGGGACTCGACTCCTGTTGATAGATCATGAGAAATATTATTGGTCTCAGCACGGATCCTTGAAGTACTCCGCTTGTGTGCCAGACGTAAATCTGTGACGGTAACGCGTTGGTGTTCGGCTGTTTTAGGCTAGGGGTATGGCCTCGTCACATAGTTATAAAAAAAAATAGAAAAACTGGAACTTCGTCTGTGGTAAGGTAAGGAGAAGACACACAAAACACAAGTAAAACTTTAACAATGAAATTTTAATGACGTTAAATAAATCAAAACATGAAAATAATGCACAAACAAATTCTTATAATAAAATCAATCAAAATAATAAGAATACTTAAATGACACAATGAAAAGTTACGTTAAGGCAAAATAACAAGAAGTGCAATACAAAAGTTAAGTGGGAAGTGCTGGAATATTGGCTTAAAGCCACCACCTCTCTCAGTACACTCTAGAGTCTAGCTGGGAGGAGTGCTGGCTACGAAAGCACTGAACATTCTGAGGACTGATGTTGGGGCGACCCCAGACATCAGGTAGTATTGGGGGGGGCGAGGCAGGTGCAGCCAGACCGGCGACCAATCAGCGGAGCCGTAGCGATCAACGGGTAGTTTGGTGGTTGGAGTTCGAACAGGTGGCTGGCTGCATACGTTTCTGCTCACCCTGGCAAGCCTTGCTGGTGTTGTTGTCGTTGTTGGACTTTTCTTCCATAGTCTTTTTCTATAATTGTGAAGACGTAATTATGGAGGGAAGAGCAGGCTCAATCTCTTGAAGGAGATTATCGTCACAACTGTCCCCCGAAGCCTGCGGTTCTGGAAGAAGTACGTCGTTATGTGGTGGAGTAATGGATGGAGTTGCTTCTACTTCATAAACTCTGGAGAGGGCATCGGCTATGGTGTTGTCAGAACCCTTGATATAGCGGATCTCCAGGTTGAAGTCTTGTAAATACAGAGCCCATCGTAGAAGACGCTGGTTGGTGAATTGGGCTTGATGTAGGAAGCGGAGAGGGTTGTGGTCTGAGAAGATGGTGGTAGACCTGGCGCCTTGTAGGTACGGAGCGAAGTGTTGGAGGTTCAGGACGATGGATAGTAGCTCCTTTTCAATAGTGCTGTAGTTCCTCTGGTGTGGTTTCAGTTTGTAGCTGTAGTAGCTGACAGGTAGAACCTCCTCGCCTCGTTGTTGCATCAGGACACCACCAACGCCGGTACCACTGGCGTCGACATGAAGGACGAAAGGCTTGGTGATATCTGGAGAGGCGAGAATGGGGTTAGAACAGAGGAGGAATTTGAGTTGTTCGAAAGCAACGGTTTGCTGCATGGTCCAATTATACCGTTGCTTGGGACTGGTTAATAGAATTAGAGGTGTGGCGACTGTACTGAAATTCCTCACAAACCTACGGTAGTAAGAGGCAAGACCAAGGAAGCGCAGGAGCTGCTTCCTGGTGGTAGGCTGTGGATACTGTAGGATGGCTTGAGTGTGTGAGTCTAACGGAGCTATGCTGCCACTCCCAATAACATGACCCAGATAACGCACTTTACCTTTCGCGAAAGTGGACTTGCCCAGGTTGATGGTGAGGCCGGCTGTCAGGAGCTTGGAGAACAGACGTCGCAGCTGGAGCAGATGTTCACTCCAGGAGTTGGAGGCTACGACGATATCGTCCAGGTAGGCGTATGTGTTATCCAAGCCCTGGATGACACGGTTGACAGCTCTTTGAAAGGTGGCCGGGGCATTACATAGTCCGAAAGGAAGGCGTTCATATCTGAAAAGTCCAAAAGGAGTGATGAAGGCAGATATCTCTTTAGCGCGCTCCGTTAGACACACTTGATAGTACCCCTTAAGCAAGTCCACTTGGGACAAGTACTGGGCACTACCAATGGCATCAAGGATGTCATCTATCCTTGGCAAGGGGTAAGCATCCTTGACAGTGACAGAGTTCAGTTTTCGATAGTCAGTGCACAACCGCACCTTACCTTGGGGTTTGGGCACCAAGATACAAGGTGAGGCCCAGGGGGACTCACAAGGTGTAGCCAGTCCATGGTCCAAGAGGTACTGCACCTCAGCACGCATGACTTCCTTCTTGCTCGGGCTGATTCGGTAGAAGGGTTGACGAATCGGCCGGGTGTCGGGGAGCAGTTGGATGTCGTGCTGGGTAACATTACACTCTTGGGGATCATCTCTGAACAACTCTTGATGTTCTCTGAAGATCTTGACGAGAGGTGCACTATGATTATCCTGAAAGTATTTGGGAAGATCATTAAGGATTTCGGAATTAGAAAGCGCTGACTCCTTGTCAGTGCTTTCGGGAGGAGAAGCTGGGAAGGTCTCACTGTGGATGTAGGGTTCTGTGAATGTGGAATAGTTAGTCAAGACAGTGGGAGGAGTACCATTATATTGCTTCAGGAGGTTGACGTGGCACAGCTGGGTCTTCCGCCGCCTATCTGGAGTCTCTATGACGTATGTGTTGTTTCTGCACTCTTTGACGCAGTAGGGTCCTGAAAATTTGTTTTGTAAAGGTGAACCTGGGATAGGGAAATAGGCAAGGACGAAGTCTCCCGGCTTGAATTTTCTTACTTTGCTGGTCTGGTCGTAATGAGTCTTCATTCTCACCTGGGCTTTCAATAGATTATCATGGGCAAAGCGGTGGACTCTCTCTAGAATGTGTTGAAGGTTTTGAAGAAACTGGGGCACATTCTGATGCTCACTGAAGGTGGCATCTCTGAGAGAGTCTTTGAAAGCCTTAAGGGGAGTACGGCACTTACGGCCGTAGAGCATCTCATAAGGAGATACTCCTAGGGACTCATTGGGGAGACTTCTGAAAATACACATTATTAGGTCAATCTGCTTATCCCAATCCTTCGAGGTTTCACTACAAAACTTTTTCAAGAGTGCTTTGATGGTCTGATGACTACGTTCAAGAGAACCCTGTGAAGCAGGATGATAGGGGCTGGACAATACCTGTTTGATGTTGAACTCCTCCAGTGTCCTTTTGAAGAGATCACTGGTGAAGTTGGTGCCACAGTCACTTTGAATCTCCCTGGGAAATCCGTATTGAGTGAAGATCTTCAATAGATGTTTGATAACCGTAGCAGCCGTGATGTTCTTCACTGGAACTGCTATGGGAAATCTGGTGGTAGGACACAGGATGGTTAGGATGTAGGCGTTACCTGAACTGGTCCGAGGTAAAGGACCAACACAGTCTATTATGAGTCTGTGGAAAGGTTCCGCAGGCACCTGTATGGGAATCAGTGGTGCTCTGGGAATGGAGACGTTCGGTTTGCCTGCCATCTGACATGTATGACACTGTTTTACGTACTGTTTGACGTTGTTTACCATACCTGGCCAGTAGTAGTCTTGACGAATCCCATGGTAAGTCTTGTTGAAGCCGTAGTGGGAGAATGCTCCGTGGGCCAGGTGTAGAATAGTGGGCCGCAGGCTGGTGGGAATCACAAGTTGTTCGGTGTTGGCCCAATCGTCCTCCTCCTTCAGTTTACTGGGTCTATATCTGCGGTAGAGCAAGTCGTTCTCTAGGAAGAACCCAGGAATACTGTCGGGTTGAGTCTCGACCTGGAAAAACAATGGTGTTAAAGTAAGATCTTCCCTCTGCAACTTACGGAACTCCAACTTGGTCAGATGCGGGGGTAGTTTCTGAGGGTCTTGAGGGACAGCGGTAGCAGTAGAGTCAGCTGGCTGTGGACGTGCGGCTTGTGCACGGGTGGTCACGAGAACCGGAGGAGAAACTTCATCACTCTCTTGAACCTCTGCTGGAACATACTCAAGAATAGGGTTTCTGGGCACAGAGTTACACACCTGGGGTTTGTCCATGACGATCAGGTTGGTCGGTTGCAGGTCTTCTGCCAAGTCGTTGCCTAGGAGAAGTTGCACTCCAGGCATGGGAAAAGGCTTTTCCCTGACGGCGACTTGGACTTCCCCGTTCACGTAGGGACAATCCAGGTGGACTCTGGCGAGAGGGTATGGAGTGGTAGCAGTGAGGTCAGTGATGAAGACTGTTTCCCCGGTGTAGACTATGTTGGGCACAGCCGACTTCAAGATGATCGATTGTAGAGCCGCTGTGTCCCTCAAGATCTTCAATTTGAAACGTCCCTCCGGATTTGAACCGTTGGCAGAGACAGTTCCAGTATACAGGTGGTTACTGAAAAGAGAAAGATCATTAACATCAACACCAACATTCATCACAGGCTTACCGGACTTAGGAGGAGTTGGTTTGGGTCTTTGTTGGTCAGTGGTTCCCTTGTATTGAGACTTACCACACTTGTCTATGGTATGTCCATAGAGTCTACAATACTTGCAGTACAGTTGTGAACCAGCTTGATCGGGGCTCACCTTCTCGTAACTGTACCACGACTTCTTACTGGAGGATGGTTCAGGTGTCAGCCGGTGGATGAGGCTGTAAGTGTCAGCCGACTTAGCACACTTCAGGTAGTCGGTTTCTTCTTTATCTGCTAAGTAGAGGCGGACAGGAGGCGGCACACGTCTCAAGAATTCTTCAACAAGCATCAGGTTGACGAGTTCTGTAAAAGTAGAGACATGTGCTGCTTCCAGCCATTTCATGAAATACCTCCGTTTCGTGTTAGCAAACTCGAGGAAGGTAGTGGTACTTGCCTTCAGGTGGTCACGGAATTTCCTTCTATAACTTTCAGTAGAGAGGAGGTAGGCGTCCAACACTGCTTGTTTCAGAGTGTAGTAGTCATTCTCAGACGCCAAAGTACTGAGTGTGACTGCAGCTCTACCTGTAAGATGGACTCTGAGAAGTGTGGCCCATTGGTCGACAGGCCAACTGAGTTGATTAGCAAGGGTTTCAAAGGTGGTAAAAAACACATCAACTTCTGCTTCTACAAAGGATGGCATTAACTTACTTGCATGTGATATATTAAAACTGACGGGAAGATTGGCAGTAGCTTGCTGGCGTTGAGTGAAGTGTGAAGTTTCCAAGGCGATTTCGCGTTGACGACACTCTAGAGCCAGAGTCGCTTGTTGTTTGTCATGTTCGCGTTGCATCTCCAACTCTCGTCGTTTGGTTTCAAGCTGTACTCGTTCCCGCTCCTGGAGTGTTTCAAGCTGTACTCGTTCCCGCTCCTGGAGTAGTGCAACCTCACGTTCCTGGAGGGCGAGTCCGCGTTCTTGTTCTTCTCTTCGTATGGCAGCAGCTCGTTCTTGTTGTTCGAGGGCTTCCCTTTGCTGCTCACGTTCAATCTTGGCCAGCTCTAGTTTGAGTTTCAGCGTTGCCAAATCAGTTTTATCTGCAATATAGTAAGTTTCATGAGTTTCAGAGTCTATCTTACCTTGCTCTAAATAGTAATCCAGCAACAGGTTGTGTAGGTCATTTTTGTTGGCTTGGTAGGGAACTTCTAGTTGATACTCATGTGCAAGAGTTTGTAGTTCAGTCCTCTTGGCACGACTTAAAGTCCCTATTTCACCTGCTGGATTTGTACGGAAAGCTTGGAGACGAAACATGGTGAAATTAGCAAATAAAGGTACACGAATGTTCAATAATGAAATGTCAGAAACAGGACAACGTGGCAACTGGTACCTATCCTGTGTGATCTTTAACAATTAACGTTAAGTGAAAGATATTAAATGATTAAATTAAATCAAGGGCGCAGGAAATCTTGTACCCGGTACTCATGTAAGAGAATAAGGGCAAGAAAATCCTACTAACAAATGAAACAAAGTTTCGAAAACAAATGAAACAGTTAAATGCTTCAAAAGTAAAATTGGTAGTCCAAGGATGTAGGCATACCTTGCCAAGTCTCTATAGGACATAAAGCAAGTTTTTCCCACTGAATTTAATATGATACTTACAGAATTAGCGAACTTTTGTGCTCTGAAAAAATAAGCTAATTCCCTACCGTTGTATGTATCATCATCTCTGACTGACGTGTAGGGGTGCGAGGTGTCAACTGGTGACGAGAACTGCTGCTGAGGTCCCAATTCAGCAACTAAAGTTCGAGCTAGAGGAACTATGGCCCTCTTTGTCCTCCTACAGTCAGATTGCAGAAGATTGGGTACTCTTGACCCGGGGCAGACCACAGTACCAGGGTACCAATATGATGATCTGTCAGAATGAGAAATATTCAAGGGACATAGATGGTAAATATGAGTAATAACAAGGAGGGAGAGATGACCAATTAAGAGTATGACTGCGGCCTACAGTCACCACGTAATCCAAAGTTGTCTCATCTTCACTATATGTTACTCTCGTAATGCACAATACACCGCACCTTATAAAAAATGAAATTGAATGAAAAATTAGTAAAGCTACGTTAACAAAGTTAAATACGCTTACCATAAATTACCACTTGGCACCAGTACCTGAGTGAAGCTCCTAGGACAGGCCCCCATATAACTTGTGACGGTAACGCGTTGGTGTTCGGCTGTTTTAGGCTAGGGGTATGGCCTCGTCACATAGTTATAAAAAAAAATAGAAAAACTGGAACTTCGTCTGTGGTAAGGTAAGGAGAAGACACACAAAACACAAGTAAAACTTTAACAATGAAATTTTAATGACGTTAAATAAATCAAAACATGAAAATAATGCACAAACAAATTCTTATAATAAAATCAATCAAAATAATAAGAATACTTAAATGACACAATGAAAAGTTACGTTAAGGCAAAATAACAAGAAGTGCAATACAAAAGTTAAGTGGGAAGTGCTGGAATATTGGCTTAAAGCCACCACCTCTCTCAGTACACTCTAGAGTCTAGCTGGGAGGAGTGCTGGCTACGAAAGCACTGAACATTCTGAGGACTGATGTTGGGGCGACCCCAGACATCAGGTAGTATTGGGGGGGGCGAGGCAGGTGCAGCCAGACCGGCGACCAATCAGCGGAGCCGTAGCGATCAACGGGTAGTTTGGTGGTTGGAGTTCGAACAGGTGGCTGGCTGCATACGTTTCTGCTCACCCTGGCAAGCCTTGCTGGTGTTGTTGTCGTTGTTGGACTTTTCTTCCATAGTCTTTTTATATAATTGTGAAGACGTAATTATGGAGGGAAGAGCAGGCTCAATCTCTTGAAGGAGATTATCGTCACACTATGTATTTACGTATGTAGGTTAGCTTAGTATTTTAAAAGCACCGAATCACCTTCTGTGGTTAATTGTTCAATAAACCCTTGAACTATATGTTTAACAGATCTCTAACCCTGTCCATGGAGGACAGAAGAAAATGTCATATATGCTGGTTAGCATTGTAAATGAGTGGCCACGTTTGTGGTAGAAAGAAGAAGAAGAAAAAAAACCTTATTGTCACACTCGGGCGTGTGGCAGTGTTGCCTGTTAAGTAATTTCCTACCCAGGTTAGGGTTTCTCAGCTTACTTCCGCCTGCTCCTCAAGTTTCTAAATCTTGTGAGGTACTGCGACGATGGTTGGTAGTTGATGGATGAGAATTGATGCCATTTGAGTGCCTGGATGTTAGATTTCTGGTATATTTAGTCTCGGGAAGGCTCTGGTTGTGTATTTTCTTATACCTCTTCCCTTGCCCAACCACTTACGGTGGAGCGACGGTCTCGCTTCATGCAGGTTGGCGTTCAATCCCCGACCGTCCAAGTGATTGACCACCATTCCTCTCCTCCCCCCTCCCACGTCCCATTCCAAATCCTTATCCTGACAGCTTCCAAGTGCTATATAGTCGTAATGGCTTGGCGCTATCTGCTGATATCCCCCTTCCCTTCCTACCACTCCGGGTGTGTTGTGTAGTGAGGTGTGACGTGGACTGCTGCTTGGTATTCACCTCATTAACAGGTCCTTCATATTCCCCAGTTACTCTCCTTAACTCTTACTCCAATGTCAATTACACAGGCGGGGACCAAGGAGCCAGAGCTCGACCCCCGACATGCACAACTAGGCGAGTACAGACCTTAGCCTCCAGTATCTACGCGGGTCCGTCTAATTACCCAAAGCTACTCAAAGCTATATATACACACACAGTATATAAAATACACCTTCCCGTCCAGTAGACTTATATTCGAGCTGGGTTTTTATCACACTTGATTATTTAAATGTCTTTAGTTTTGTGGTCATTGCTTTAATTATAGGTGGCAACATTTGCCACGCCTGCCTGCTCCCGCCACTGTGCAAGACGCGTCCTACGCCCTGGTGGCTGGAGTTATCGTTTCAGTCATCTTTTGTACGCAGTTAGCTTCTAAATTATATTTATGTATCCATTATTTCGGCAATAAAAAGCTAGAATTTTGTCCAGTGAATAAGAGGCGGCCCAGGCTGTGGGCGGCGGCCCAGGCTGTGGGCGGCGGGGAGGCTCCACACACTGATGAATGAACACACTGTGGTGAATGTTAAAATATCTGGCCCAGAAGCTCAGGTGTGGCAGTAGCCGCGATATACATGTGGCTGTGTGACTGGTGAGGTGTAGTGGGCGGTCTGGTGTAGGTGTAGCCTGGTGTAGTCTATTCGTCTAGTTGTGCTTGCGGGGGTTAAACTTCGGCTCTTTGGTCCCGCCTCTTAGCTGTCAATCAATCAATCCTGGTGTAATGTGTGTGTAGCTTGGTGTAGTATGTGTATGTAGCAGATGTATAGCGTATGTGTAGTGTATTAAGTGCCTGCAGAATCGAGTTATTAGCTCTTGGACTCCGCTTTTCTAACCAATCTTTGTCTATATCTTCTACATATATTGCTAACACACACACACACACACATCCCCAGGTCGCAGCCCGTAGCAGCTGTCTAACTCCCAAGTACCTATTTACTGCTAGGTAACAGGGTGAAAAAAAACTGCCCATTTGTTTCTGCCTCGGCTTGGAATCGAACCCAGGCTGTTAGGACTACGACTCCCGAGCGCTGTCCTGCGGCTGGCGTAGTATGTGTGTGGGGTGAATGCCTTGATGAGGCTGTTGGGTGTGAACTGGTGTATGACGAGCACGTTCATTAATATGCTCCGGCTGACTGGAGGCAATAAGGAGCATATTTGTATGCCTCCACAGGAAGACTATTAGACCCAGCTGCCTTGCTGCTCCACAACCTTCTTGCGCCATGTTTAATTCTTTTGTCACAGTTAGTCATGAAGGCATGACAGCCTACTGAGCGCGGGAGCGTGGCGTGGTAGCCTAGCGCGACCTGAACTATTCATTGGTTTTGCCAAATCGTCCATAATGTTGGGAGGTGGTAATTAACACTCTTCAAGCCTACGTGACAGTTATTTCAACATCCTTCCTGCACCATTAGCCTTTAACGGCCGGGAAGCTTATCTGACTACTTCCTGCCTCAATGTATACGAGTTACATATTCAACATGTATTCCTCTTTCACTTTATTGCAATACTTTCCGCCTCATTTCATCCATGCGCATGGTAACATTAGTGTAGACCCGCCTGCAACTGACGGAACTTCAGATACATGCGTCGAATTTAATTTATTGAAAAATAAATTTGTATTGAAAACCTGACCCATCCACATGTTCAGATAGTACTTACAATAACAATCTGGACTATATGTATAGATGTAATGGACAAGTAGATAGTAGAATTTGGTACTATTCACTTGAGTCTGGCAAAAATAAAGCTAAAACCAAACTGAAATATTCCTAGGCCTGGTAGTAGCACATATACTATATTACGCCTCAGCGTGTATTAGGCTTAGTATATTAGGCTAGGTTTGATTAGCAATATAAACATTTTCCGGCGTGCCCAAATTCAGTAGTACCAAATTCTACTTTCTAAATGTCCATTACGTCAGTATATTAACGACGGTGTACATAGTTACTTTAAGTACTATCTACACGAGGATGGGTAAGCCAGTACAGATGCTTATAAATGCCGTCTCCGCCAGGATCTGACCTGAAAATTGAGGTGTTGGATAGAAACCAACGAATTACAGATTCTAGTCATTTCCTGCTAATTAATTGTATATTAAGAGTTCATGCCCCTACTTTACACGATGGAGATAGAATGCCCACAAGGGCACCGTCACAGTACGTTAGTTAGGAGCCAACCCGTACGATACACCAATTCGAATGATCAAATTATAACCCGTTTCACTGAACCGTTGACGGTAACCACGAACATGAAGATGGGTTCAAATCCCACGTTCCATTAGACACTTTAGCCGGTTACCGAGTGTTTGTATCTAAGACCATGTTCTGATCCGATCAAGGGCATCTTTACGGCCGTGCCAACACCGGCATTAAGCATTACTTAGGCTGAGCCAAGAGACCTGCCAACATTTGGGTGATGGAGAAATACCTCTCTGCTTATTTTCTAAGAAAAGGTTGACGGGAGACTTGAATTTGGGTCATGCCAGGAAATGGAAGGCGAGTGTTGACACTGGCATTCAACACTTAGGATGAGAGACCAAATCTGCACACAGAAATAACTTCACATAAGGCCAGGAAGCATGGCACAAAGTGCAAAATAGCCCTGTTGAAAGTAGAAGGTTAATAGGTACGCTAAGAGAGAATTCTATCAACATTAAGGGTCGAAAACTTAACACTGCCTGCTACTGATAAAGGCTAGCCGACCTCTCGCAGTGTTCAAGAAAGAGTTTTATAAGTACCTCCAAAGGACAACTTATTGACCAAACAGTGAGTCATACGTCAGACTGAGCAGAGCTGTGTCCAATAGCCTGGTTGACCAGATCGCTAACTAGATTGATTAAGATTAAGCCACCCAAAAGGTGGCACGGGCATGAATATCCCGTAACGCTAACCAGGAGGCCGCGGGGAAGTTATACCCTGGGACCAACACAAGGTAGGTACGATAATTCCCGGATATCTATTCACTATAATTTGCAACGATGACATGACGTGAATGTAAACTTTCCTTAAACGGTTCTATTCTGATGCGGGAATCGAACCCAGAACCTTTGGTAATGCAACTGGACTTACTACTGTGCCAAAGGACCCAGAGCATGTCTGGTTCATCGTTCACCAAGTTAACCCGCAGCACCCACAAGCCAGGTTCGGCACCAGGCTCTCCCGCTCTACCTCCCTGCTGAGCTGCCTACCAGGAGACCAGCAAGACTAGCTCTTAGGAGATATTGTTACCACAACCTGGGAGAACAAGAATGTCTCGAACCCCGTAGCGTGCTGGCAGCGCGCGTAGTACCTAGTCACACCCTGAGCTTGCCTATCTATCTCTTGACTAGGCTCCTGTGCCATGTAAGTCAACTACGGGCTCCACATAGCCCGTGCTACTTGGAACTTGTTCCGAGTAGCTGAATCTATAACTCCTCTTGACTATGAGGGAGTGAGAAGACTCCTCGTTTTCCCTCTGTAGGATTGAGCTGCTAGTTCTTGGAAATCACCTTTCATCCATCGGTTTAATTTTCTAACTCCCGATCTAATTTTCTCTTATCAGATCTACATAACAAGAAGTCGTAGATTTAAGCTAAGGCGACAAAGCTGTCGAAAAAAAAGTTTGAAAGTTCACTTTGACAAGATGGTACACGGTTGGTAGAAGCGAGGTGGTGGTGGTGGAGGCTAAAACCGTCAGTAGTGTCAAAGCGTTATATGACAGTGCTGGGAAGACGGGACACTACGGGCGTAGCTCTCAGCCTATGACTACACTTGTGTAAAAACAAACCCCCACACGCTCTCCACTCAGCCTCGCGGCTGAGTGGAGAGCGCTCGGGGGTCGTAATCCTAAGGGTCCGGCCGAGGCAGAAACAAATAGGCAGTTTCTTTCACCCTGATGTACATGTTCACCTAGCAGTAAATAGGTACCTTCACTGGGGTACCTGATAGGTATCCCAATAGATACCATCTGGGAGGTGAAATCCTGCAAGAGTCAAGTAGAAAGATCTGGGGGTTGATATCACACCGAACTTGCCCCCAGAAGTTCTCATCAAAAGGATATCATCAACGGCGTATACTAGATTGGCCAACATAAGAAACTTGTGTAAAGAATCATTCAGAACCTTGTTTACCACTTATGTCAGACCAATCCTAGAGTATGCAGCCCCAGCCTGGAGTCCATACCTAGTTAAACACAAGACAAAGTTAGAGAAGATTCAGAGGTATGCATCCTGACTAGTCCTAGAATCGAGAGGTATGAGATACGTGGGAAAGCTACGGAAATAAACCTCGCGTCCCTAGAAGACAGAAGAGTTAGGGGAGACGATCACCACCTACAAAATTCTGGGGAATTGACAAAGGACAAACTATTTAGCACAGGTGGAACAGGAACGAGGGGACACAGGTGGGAACCGAGTGCCCAAATGAGCTACGTAGTCATTAGAAAGAATGTTGTCAGTGTCAAAGTAGTTAAGAAATGGAATGCATTAGGCAGAGATTCCTGCCCGAAACGCTTTGCGTAATAGTGGCTTTAGGCATTGTATGTACTAGCTCTATCTATTAATCCAACAAACTTTGTAAAATCTCTTGTATGTATGTACCTTACCTAAATAAACATTTATTTATTATTTATTTTATAGATGTGGTGGAGGGAGACTCCACACACAATTCCAAATGTAGATGTGATAAAAAGCCCAAAAGGCTCGAGTATCTCGAGAATTGATTGACAGTTGAGAGGCAGGAGCAAAGAGCCGAAGCTCAACCCCCCCCCCCCCCCACGCAGGCCCAATTTGGCAAGTACAACTAGGTGAGCTAGTAGACGCCCCCAGAATGCATCTCACAACAGCTGTCTTAACTTCCAGGTATCCATTTACTGCTTGGTGAACAGAGGCATCAGGTGAGGAAAGGAAGTTCTGGCCGCTTGTTTCTGTATTGGCCGGGAATCGAACCCGGGTCTATCGATTGTGAGTGCGTGTACACTAAGAGTAGTAGTATGATGAGCGGGAGCTGATGTTGTCAACGGGAGGCGGGAGATAAGGAAGGCAGCGCCATCTGTCCCCCGGCACAGAGTTAAATCCTTAATGGCCGCTCCCGCCACCCACCCATCCACTCTTGAACGCTCTGCTTTACCTTATAATGCACCCTTCTCACTCTTCCATATTCATAAACAAATAAATAAATTGCACTTGATTTTGTGCACTAAAATTCGTGCAGAAACGACTATTGTTAGGCTTCAATATATCGTTTATAAAATTCGATAATTGATATATTTAAATTATATTTTTGTGCCCCCCGCCCTCAAAAAAAAAAATAATTTTAGGTAATCTGACAAAAAATATTGTGTAATCAGCAGGGTTTGTGTATCTGAATATAGAGAAATTGAAGTGTGTAGTGTAACCTAATCCCATGGCGGCGTGTGCTTCCCTACCCCCCCTCCCCCTCCCCTGTGTGACTGTCACTCCCTCAGTCCCAATCCCCTCCATCCCGTCTCCCTCCCCTCTCCACCTAAAGGAAACAAGGGGGGGGAGGGATGGAGGGAAGCCCCTCACTGCATTTTAAGCAGCTGTGATTGTCAGTCAGAGAGCGAGGCTAGGTAGACCTTCCTTCCCTGCTCCCCCCCTCCCCTCCCTCTCTTTCTCTCTCTTTCATTCTCTTTCTCTCTCTCTCTTTTTCTTTCTTCCTTTTTTATTTCTTTCATCTGGTCCCGTCATTACTCTATTAACAAAATCAGTAAAAGTAGGCAACTAATGTTTTTTTTTTTTTAATTTTTAAGAATATAAAGTATTGTAGTAGGCCATCATAATATATAATACTAATTTATATTTATCATTATTATTTCTGTTACATATACACACGTTGTTTATTGATTCAGAACATCTTAATTTTATCTGAACAAAAAATTTGCTTCTAATTTTAAACTCATTCCTTAGAATGGCAGAGTTTACGTGTTAGTCGCTGGATCATCATGCAAAATTATTCAGTTTAAAAAATATATCGCTAGAATCGTCTAATAAAGCAGCCCATCGTTCCGTTTTAGTAGTACTTGTAGTAACGATAAGGACCGATAAAGTAATCGTATGTATCTACAAGGTAAGAAAAACAAATTAATTCGAGCGCCTTTGTGTATTTAACAACTTTAATATATTTATATTGTTAAATCCGTGGCAGCATAAAGATATATCGTACCTTGTTAATTATGGTGACTTACGCCTTTTGGAGATAGGTTGTAAACAATACTTCAACGTTATAATAGCCTCGTGTTACATTATGAATCTGAGTGATGGGCTGTTTTTCCCCCTGGTTGAAATATTGGAAACATGTTTTCAGTTTTACGAGAGGATGCACTTTGTCGAATTGGTTAAGCAGGCTAGATACAATTATGTCTGTGTTCTGAGTTTAATCCCGTTTCATGGAATATGTTTGTTTTCCTGGAGGCGACGAGCGGTTTACCCGCCATCGTGGATTATAGCTGACGGCTGATTGCTTTGTCCTACGTTGTAGCGCACTCTAGCCTGCCATCATTCTGGCTACCATCTTCCATCATTCTGGACAAACGATTGGCGGGTCGTATTCCAGGGGAAATTAAGATTAAGGACTTCCCGAAACGCTATCTATGCGTGTTAGTGGCTTTACAAGAAAAGAAAAACTTGTATTTATGAATAAAACAAAGTGTAGGGAGCCTGTTGAGTGGGCCTACCCACGCCGGAGTACAACAAAATGATTTTTATATAAAACAGCACAGAATAAATCTCTAAGCAATGCATACAAATTGTAATAAGGAGAAACCTTGGTAAATACTGGTTTGGAAATACGGTTGTTGATTTATGGAACAAATTAACGGGCGGATCGCTGGATTGTTTCAAGCGTTAGTTACACACTGTACCTGACTGTTTAGGTAGATATAAATAGGAGCTACCTCTCATGGGCCAGTAGGCCATGTGCAGTTTCCTTAATTCTTATGTTCAGTGTGTTCTCTTTATTTTGTAATTTGAAGTTGGCACGGAGTCAGCAACAAGTTGTTCCAGGTAGTTGTTCACTGTATCTTGTCTAGGTCTCTCGAGAACTTGAACATGACCTGGCGGTAGTTGTTCAGTAAAGGTAGTTGTTCCAATCAAGAGACTCGTGTTTGTTCCTGTGTGACGGTTCTGCGTCTTGTTCCTGACTCTTACTTGGAACTGTTTGGACCTGTTGACTGACTCCTCGGTTCCCACCCTCTTGACGTTGTGATGTAGTACTCACGTAGTACTACAGCTGGGTAGCTTAGCTTGCTGAGTAGAGCTAGCCTCCTAGCCCCGCCTTCTGAACATTTAATGACTCATTTCTTACGCTTTTATGTAATGTCGGTCGTGAGCTGGTTGGTCAAGTGCGGTGTTGGCATTATTGGTTGTCAGGTTCCGTCTCGTCGTCATAGTCATGTGACGTTATAACAAGGTTTCGTAGAAAGTGCTCACTCGCCCGCTTTTACCCAGGTCAAGAGCTGCCCTAGAGATTGATGATTGATAAAGATTAAGCCTCCCAAGAGGTGGCACGGGCATGAATAGCCCGTAACTGTGCCCTAGAGGCAGGGTCCCCTTCTTTTAACAGGGCTGGGAGTGAGGGAGTGGGACTTCACCCTAACTTACTCTTGAGTATTTCCAACCGTTCACATCAAAACATGCTATCCCATCTAAGGGATCCCGTTATAATACTATCAGCAGGGATCAGGTAGTTTCAGATACATAGCACAGTCTGTCTGTACAATATAACGTAGATGTTGGACGGCGTTTTGGGAATATGCAGACCCTTTGCGGAGCGCACAGGGTACACGTCTGTACAGCCCAGAGGCTGGGCGGGTACTGAGTAATCAGTTGAGTCACTGCGAGAGTGCGGGTACATGACGGCCGGATTATTATTATATGTAACTTGCTCGCCATAGGATTATTTATTTATTCATCATGTGACACTAACTCACGTTATTCATTCACCTACTCTAAACTTCGTGGTGTTAGGGTCGCGATGACGGGCTCACCATAGCCCGTGCTACATGGACATTTCGTTCTGAGTAGCTAAATTTAAAACAACAGGAATGCGATAATAGTAATTTGACCAACAGCCTCCTGCTATTCACAATTTATGTACTCCGTGATTAGCGTAGACAATTAGCAGCCAAATTCCCGCTGAAAGGATAGACTGTCGTTAATTGGAATTTATTATCATTAAACATATTTTCTGTGGTCTATTTGAAACACCAGATTTACATCAGTTTGGAGATTCGTTGTGTCCTCTTATGTTATCTACTCGTCAAAATCCTAGTGTCATCTGCAAAGGATGATACGTACGATACTATAGTTTCACGGGCTCATCATAGCCCGTGCTACTTGGAACTTTTTGTTCCAGGTAGCGAATCTACAACAACAATAATAATTATAGTTTCTGTCTTTGTCTATAGGTCTGATACGAGAATGATAAAATGTACTGGAATAATTAATGGCAGTACCCTGGGGGGAGTGGGCTTTTCCCAGTGGATGATCCACATCTTACTTTGTTGACTATTACACACTGGTTTCTGTTCGCCAGGTCCCAAATTTGCTCAGTAGAATAACAACATGCAGCAGCGAAAAATATGGCAGGAAATGGAGAATAGAAGCAGTGAGTAGAGGTGCCATAGGCACAATCAGAGAGCATTGTCTGAACATCAGAGGTCCACGGTGGTTCACTACCTCCCAGCTAAGCATTCGAAATAGCAATTTTTTTGCTATTCATACTTTGGCAATAGCATAAAACAGACGATTTTTCCACAGCTTTGGAAACTTTCTCAAGCCCAGCTCCTCTTTATAAGCATGCGGGTATATCTTGAGATGATTTCGGGGCTTAGTCTCCCCGCGGCCCGGTCCTCGACCAGGCCTCCTTTTTGTTACACACCCCCAGGAAGCAGCCCGTACCAGCTGTCTAACTCCCAGGTACCTATTTACTGCTAGGTGAACAGAAGTATCAGGGTGAAAGAACCTGCCCATTTGTTTCCGCCTCCACCGGGGATCGAATCCGGAACCTCAGGACTACGAATCCCGAGCGCTGTCCACTCAGCTGTCAGGCCCCGTAAATAACTTACATATACTATTAACTATTATATTTGTTTAATATTTCACACTGCCAGGCTAATTCCCCCTGCAGACCATCCACGCGCCAATGGTAGACTATTATTATTTTTATACGAGAGAGAAATATAACAAAAAGATAGACAAAATGAGGGAGACATTCAGACAAACCAAGCCTGCAGAGAGAGACCGGGTTAATCAGGTAAGCAAATATAAAAACAGTCAACACAGTCAGAGAAGGAAGATTGATTGATTGATGAAGATTAAGCCACCCAAAAGGTGACACGGGCATGAATAGCCCGTAAGTGGTGGCCCTTTTGAGCCATTACCAGTATCAAGAGCTGATACTGGAGATCTGAGGAGGTGCGACTGCACCCTGCGTGACGGAAGATGTCTCCCGTACAGAAAGAATGATGAAGATTTGAAGATTTAGCCACCCAAGAGGTGGCACGGGCATGAATAGCCCGTTAGAGAAGGAAGAGAGGGGAGGGAATATATAGCACTGGGAAGGGATCATGATTAAGGATTTGGGATGGGACGGGGGAAAGGAATGGTGCCGGTCGGGAATTGAACGCCGACCTGCATAAAGGGGAGACAAACGCTCTACCGTCCAGCCCAAGTGGCTGGGAAGGGGTGGGGGGGGATGGGGAAATGTTTGAAGTGAAGAAAGGAGAAGGACAGACATTTGAAGAGAGAGAGAGACGGTTGGAGAGGGCAGAAAGTGTGAGAAGGGGAGAATAGTAGAGAGGACGGGAGGGGGGGGGGGGGATTGAAATTGAAATAAATTTGAGGTATAAATACACACAAAGGGATAAGGTAGCTCCAGCCATTCTCACCTGGTTCTGTACAACGTGTTCATATATATATATATATATACAGTATACACATCAGTTGAGAGGCGGGACCAAAGAGACAAAGCTCAATCCCCGCAAGCACAATTAGGCGAGTACACACATCACTAACAATCGACCTATTACCGAACATTCTGGTTGATAAACATAAACATTTCTTCCTTTACACATACAGTATGATACCAGACGCGCCCACACAACTTTTATGACTAGCTACATAGACATAAGTTGCAATAGCTCTTCAGACAATGTTATTGTTTGAAATTCAGCTACTGGGAACAAAAGTTCCAAGTAGCACGGGCTATGGTGAGCCCGTAGTGGACTTGTGTAACAAAAGGTTACAATGTATTTACAATGTTGATGCAAAATTCTTATCTCGCCAGAATATCAATTTTTTCTTTGAGGGAAGAGAGATGGATAGGGAGGAGAGAGACCCGGGCACCCACACCACCTAGTGTAGTACACCTGGAGTATACCTGGAGAAGGTTGTATTACGGGCTATTCATGCCCATGCCACCTCTTGGGTGGCTTAATCTTCATTCAGAGGGTTCTGGGAGTTCTACTCCCCGAGTCCGGTCTGAGGCCAAGCTAGACCAGTGATCCAACAGCATGTTGCTTGGAGCGGCCCGCAGGCCCACATATCCACCACATAGTATATAAATATATATAAATGGAAGCATACATATACAGCATATGTGTAGTCATGTACTTCAAACTGTGATGCTTGGAAGAAAAGGTCCGTGGAGAACCTGGGCCAGGCAAACATTAATTACCAACCTTAGAGTAGCATGGAGAGCGTCCATCCTGGAGTGTTTGTGTGTCGGGTCCGTCGTAGCGAGCACCGTCAACACTGGCCGCTGTTGACCAAGCCCCTCACCCTCCTCAACCACACATTAACCTCCAGAGGCCAGATTCACGAAACCGTTACGCAAGTACTTACGAACGGGTACATCTTTCCTCAATCTTTGATGGCTTTGGTTACATTTATTAAACAGTTTATAAGCATGAAAACTTGCCAATCAACTGTTGTTATTGTTATAAAACAGCCTCCTGGTGCTTCGGGGCTCATTAACTGTTTAATAATTGTAAACAAAGCCGCCACAGATTGAGAAAGGATGTACAGGTTCGTAAGTGCTTGCGTAACTGCTTCGTGAATCTGGCCCCAGACTTCCCGCTAAGTTGAGACATTTCACCACCCAAGACTTCACACACCAAACGCTGACGCGCACCACAACTCTCTTTATTGTTAAATGAATGAGAGGATATAACGGAGGTATAAATAGGATTATAAATATCAACGAAAATAGAACACGAAACACTGGATATAAATTTGGCCAATTTAGATTCAGAAAAGACCTGGGTAAATACTAGGTTGGAAATACGGTTGTCGGTTTGTGAATCAAATTACCGGGTAACATAATTGACGTGGGATCGCTGGGTTGTTTCAGTAGTAGATTATACGTATATGAAAGGGTCTGTGGTGGTTATATATACCTGCCTTGTATGGCCTAGAAGACTGTAGTTTTATGTATCCTTATAGTGGTTATATTTAGATGTTTCTCAAATATAAATTATTATATATTTACCAAAAAATATCTAGGATGGATTAGGTTTTTGTGTTCTTTTGGTAATTATTTGTATGACCAATACTTCTGTCAAAGCTTAGAGACCTTCACGAAAGCACTTACGCAAACACTTGCGAACCTGTACATCTTTTCTCAATCTTTGGCGGCTTTGTTCTCTGGGTAAAGTGATTACCACGAGACACCAAACCGCCCCTTAAACCACCTGGATAGTTATCTATACATTTGTGATGGTCTGACAGCATATTATGGTTCCAATAATAGTCTACTTGAAAACTGGTAAGTGAATCTGTCCTAAACAGAGAACATTCAAGTTATAACTTTATTGTATCATAAATCATTTATTTAAAATATAACAGGTTTATGGTTAACAGTTGCATACAGGTTCCTGTTTAGTCCAAACAGTTTATTACGACCGTGTAACTTGTCTTTGTTTAAATTGGATATGAGGATGATGGATATTGGAGCATGTACCTTACACTGAGGACAACTTATATTTACTTACCTTTAGTTTTCGATTTGTAAGGTCGACGATTCATCACACTTTTTCCAATTGTTGATTTATAGAACAAATTCCCATGTAACGTAATATATGTGGGATTGTTGGATTGTTTCAGTCGAGGGTTAAACATGTATGTGAATGAGTTTAGTTGGGTACTACCTGGTGTGTCACAGAGAGCACGGGTTGACGTGGGCAGACACTTGGGTTGTACCTGTCAGGACTCGGGTGGTGGAACACCAGGTACCCTCTCCAGGGCCAGGCTCCAGGACGCTCACTACCAGCATGACGGCACATCCCTGTTAGTTGTCCTAGCCCAGACGGGAGACATCTCCCGTCATGTAGGGTGCAGTTACACCTCCACAGATCTCCAGTATCAGCTCTTGATACTGGTAATGGCTCAAATGGGCCACCACCTATAGGCTATTCATGCCCGTGCCACCTTTTGAGTGGCTTAATCTTCATCAATCAGTCAGTCTCCTAGCGCAGACTGCAGTGTGAAAGCCACCATTCCGTTCCCAGACGGTTACATATGGGAAAGGCAACTTCCCTTCACTCTCCATCTCTTAAGTGTGGAATTACGCTCGAAGGCTTTCTTAAGAGGTAACAAGCACTCCGTGCCAGGTACTTGCAAGAATGTCAACATACTGACAGTAGACACAAAGTATAAGGTCCATATCAACAATGACTTTCTGCTCGGTAGTAACCATGTAAATATTGGCACATGGGACACCGAGGGGGGGGGGGGGGAGGCATGGCAATACCATCCGGTTGGTTGTACTGGAAGTCACCAGGACGCGGGGTAGTGATGTGTTGATTTGTTGTGTGTGGTGTATTGGCCACAGTTATTGGCCACAGTTGGTTATCACTCATAACTCCCTCATCCCACTTTGTTACGTTCCTTCCTCACGCATTCCCTCTCATGCAGTTCATTCCCCCCCCTCCCCCACGCATTCATCCCCTATGCATTCTTCCATGTCACTCCCCCCTTCCCCTACCTACTCACTCCCAGAATTCCTATCCCGGTGTGCTGCATACAGCCCCCCCCCCTACCCATCCAACAAGGACCCTTCGGCCACGCGAACTGCAGCCCCACACCCCCTCCCCCTACCCCCCGTCCCCCCGAGGGGAAAATTTTGAATGCATCCGGTGAGCCAACCCCCAAAAAATATATAAAATTAGCCCTACTTAGGGCCCCCGGGGCGCGTGCTGAGGGCGGGATTTAAATATACTCCTTTGCTTGTCCATTGTGTGAGTTTTTTGTGAGGACAGCGGCACCGGCGCACGAGTGGAGGCCGGGTGGAAAAAATAGATTAAAATTTAGGCTTAGCGACTCTCAAGTTTGCATCAGTGATGAGGGATTGCGAGGGGGCGGGTGGGGGGGGAGGAGGACCCCCCTGCCCTGACACTCCACTCTTTGGAGGGCAGGACTAGTTACATCTGTGTTGCTGCAGGCCTCCCTCCCCCCATTCCTCCCTTCCTCTGTGTGTGTTATGAACCAGATATTATTAATTGTTTGTAATATATATATATATATATATAATATATATATATAATATTTGAGCAGTGTTTCCTAAATGATGATAACTTGTATGCATGCGCCTAGCGTGCGTACTGTGGGAGGTGGCCTTAATATAACCCATTACTTCTATAGCTGCGTCAGATTTAACATGTTTGTGTTAAATTACATTTATCTTGCTGGTGGGGCCCACGGGCATCTGATTTTTTTTTTTTTTTTTTTTTAAGATATATACAAGAGTTGTTACATTCTTGTAGAGCCACTAGTACGCGTAGCGTTTCGGGCAGGTCCCTGGAATACGATCCCCTGCCGCGAAGAATCGTTGTTACAACCAAGTACACATTTTACTGTTGAGTTAAACAGAGGCTACGGTTAAGGATTGACGCGTAGTAAATCCTCCCCGGCCAGGATACGAACCCATGACAAAGCGCTCGCGGAACGTCAGGCGAGTGTCTTACCACTACACCACGGAGACTGCTAAATCGTTGATTAATTCAACGACAAACATTGTCATGAAATCAGGCTCGGGGAGTAGAAGAACTCTCGGAACGCTCTCCAGGTATGTTCCAGGTAAAGCCAAGAATCGTCGTACTGGAAAATGGTAGCGGCTGGCGAAAGTGAGGTACTGTCCCGTTTTCTGTTTTGGGGCCTCTGGTGGGTTATAGGATAAGGGGCACTTTAGTACGATAGTTTCTTGAGGTTGGGGGAAATCTTAGGTGGACGGGCTGCCCAAACGTTTAACACCGTTCACGGTCATATTAGTCCAACATTTAAACATATTTGTTTACTTAATAAGTCTCACCTCCGTCACACTCGGTAAGTCACACTTGGTAACCGTCACACGTCCACTCGTCACCACACTGTTTTTACCTGGTAATTCATTTCATACATCAACAACCCTTTTCTCAAACCAGTATTTACCCAGGTCTTTTCTCACTAAACTCGCCCAGTTATATCCAGTGTTGCGTGTTGATATATTTAGCAACATACTTGCTCACTGTCGTCAATAGGTATACACCGACTGCCCCTATAGCTAGACCAGGGCTACCTTTGGGGCTACCTTTGGGCTGCCTTTGGGGCTACCTCTGGGGCTACCTCTGGGGTACCTTTTGGGCTGCCTTTGGGGGTACATTTGGGCTGCCTTTGGAGGTACATTTGGGCTGCCTTTGGGGGTACATTTGGGCTGCCTTTAAGGCTGCCTTTGGGCTACCTCCGGGCTGCCTCTGGGCTGCCTCTGGGCTACGACAGCTCCACCCATGAACACAGTGACCGGCGGGCGGATCATCTTGCCTGCCACCATTGTCTCGCGCCATCAATATTCCAACAATGAACCATCAAAGCGCCGACACAAAAACTTAAAATACAATTGCTAATTTAAAACACAAATCTCTCTGAGTAGGCCGGGTGGGCTTTTTGGGTGGGCGGGGGAGGGAGGCCTACGTGGGGGTCTGTAGGGGGGTTGGGGGGGGGGTTGGGTTTCACTTTGTGTTGTTTACGGGGATCAATGTCGTCGGGGCCCGATTGTTCGGACGCTATTCCATCCCAGAGAGCATTAGTGTCTTAAAAAGCATGGTCATTGATATGGTATCTCTTATTTGAAAGGTTCTTGTTATCCAACCTGTCATTTTTCCTTGCAGTTAAGACGGCTAGTTTATTGTGTTCTTTAAAGATTAGGTTTTCCGACATGATTACTCCCAGATCCTTTACATTGGGTTTTGGTTCTATGCTGTGATTTAACTGCGTTTTATATGGTTTCATATATTTATATTTTTCCTCGGCGCAGCGACTGGAATATCATTAAACATATTATTTATCTGTGGCCCATTGAAAGACCTGATTTACTTCAGTTTGGAGGTTGCTGTGTCCTCTATATTGTCTGCTCTCGGGAAAATCCTGCAGAGTATACCCCTATATCATGTATAGTCTATACAGAGTATAGCTCTATACGGTGCTATAGTTCGTGTCCGATATGAGGATTATAAAAAGTACTGGAGCAAATACAGTACCCTAGGGGGGGGGAAGGAACAGTACTCTGGGGGGCAGAGACAGGCGAGGGGAAGGTGTGGGGGGGGGGCAGAGACAGGCAAGGGGAAGGTGTGGGGGGCAGAGACAGGCAAGGGGAAGGTGTGGGGGGCAGAGACAGGCAAGGGGAAGGTGTGGGGGGGCAGAGACAGGCAAGGGGAAGGTGTGGGGGGGCAGAGACAGGCAAGGGGAAGGTGTGGGGGGGGCAGACACAGGCAAGGGGAAGGTGTGGGGGGGCAGACACAGGCAAGGGGAAGGTGTGGGGGGGCAGAGACAGGCAACGGGAAGGTGTGGGGGGGGGCAGAGACAGGCAAGGGGAAGGTGTGGGGGGGCAGAGACAGGCAAGGGGAAGGTGTGGGGGGGGCAGAGACAGGCAAGGGGAAGGTGTGGGGGGGCAGAGACAGGCAAGGGGAAGGTGTGGGGGGGCAGAGACAGGCAAGGGGAAGGTGTGGGGGGGCAGAGACAGGCAAGGGGAAGGTTTGGGGGGGGGCAGAGACAGGCAAGGGGAAGGTTTGGGGGGGGGCAGAGACAGGCAAGGGGAAGGTGTGGGGGGGGGAACAGAGACAGGCAAGGGGAAGGTTTGGGGGGGGGGCAGAGACAGGCAAGGGGAAGGTGTGGGGGGGCAGAGACAGGCAAGGGGAAGGTGTGGGGAGGGGGGGAGGAGAGCCAGACAGGTGTGTGGCGGTAATGTTAAGGTCACATAAAGAGCTGTGAGTGTGTGTGCGTGTGGCCATGGTGGCGGGGCTGAGGGCAGCCATGTTGTTCTCCCGGGTGTCAGAAGGCGGGCACCGTATGCAAATGATGGATGGTGTAAGTTGCAAGGGAACCTCCCCCTCATTTGCATAGACCAATCGGAAGACAGCAGGGGTAGCCTGAGCGCCCCCCCCCCCCCCCCCCCCGACGCTTGATATGTCCTCAAGACCACCAAAGAGACCACCATCAGCCTTCCCCTTAGACACTGTTCTTGGTTATGTGTCCATCTTCCGGGAGCAACATGTATTGTTGTTACTAAAGTTATTTGTATGTAAAGGGAATATAACTAAGTGAAAACGCTGTAAGAGAAAAAACAAACGGGTGCTTGAGGGGCGGGGAGTGACGTCAGGCGCAGCGCGCGTCCTCATTGGTCCGCGCGTCCGTTACGTAAAAAAAAAATGCCGCCATTAGCATATGGCGCGGACCCCCCCCCCCCTCCCTCACCCCTTCCCTCCCAGCACCCGCTCACTCCTTCCTCTGGGGGGGTCACCCTGGCCACACCTGGGGGGGGTCACCCTGGCCAAACCTGGGGGGGGGTCACCCTGGCCACACCTGGGGGGGGTCACCCTGGCCACACCTGGGGGGGGTCACCCTGGCCACACCTGGGGGGGGGGTTACCCTGGCCACACCACAGGGGCTATCACAGATTAAGAAAATAGATATTTCAATGCTAAAGATGTAGGGTTACTATGACGCTGCAGCATCAGGGTCTGTGAGCTACCTACTTGATACCTGCTTGATGGGGTTCTGGGAGTTCTACTCCCCAAGCCCGGCCCGAGGCCAGGCTTGATTTGTGAGAACTTTTGTGAGGTCCACCAGGCTGTTGCGATCCGTAGAGCGGTCCGTAGGCCCACAGACACACCACAGCCATAATCGTGCCATTGGCACAATCAGAGAACACTGTATAAACATCAGAGGTCCACGGTTGTTCAACATCCTCCCAGCGAGCATAAGAAATATTGACGGACCAACCGGGCTGTGGTGTGTCTGCGGGCCGCTCTGAAGAACATCCCGTTGGACCAAGCTCTCATAAGTCAAGCCTGGCCTCGGGCCGGGCTTGGGGGGAGTAGAACTACTCCCAGAACCCCATCAAGCAGGTATCAGCCCGGTTGGTCCAGTACTTCTTGAAAAAAACTATCTAGTTTTCTCTTGAAGATGTCCACAATTGTTCTGGCAATAGTTCTTATTGGTGCAAGAACTCAAACTACTATAAAGCACGTGAACAAATCCACTAGGGCCTTGATGCGGGTTCGAACCCTTGTGGAATCCATCAAGGCCCTTGAGGATTTGTTCATTTGATATATCACATTGTGATTTGTGTATATAAACCACGTATTCTGGTGGCGGTGAACAAGAGAAGAACAGAAGGGCACTTCTACTGCACAAAGCTTGGCTACACATGTACGTGGGGAATAGGCTTCCAGAGTCCATTGGAGAAAGGTAATGTCAGCCTAACAGTCTACAGGAACATTATGTAACACTATATTCACCTAGTTGTGCTTTGGCTCTTTGGTCCTTCCTCTCAACTGTCAATCAACTTATGTACAGGTTCCTGAGCCTATTGGGCAATATCATATCTACATTTGAAACTGTTTATAGAGTCTGCTTCCACCACATCACTGCCTAATGCATTCCATCTGTTAACTATTGACACTGACAAAATTTCTTTCTAATGTCTTTGTGGCTCATTTGGGTACTAAGTTTCCACCTGTGTCTCCTTCCACCCGTGCTAAATAATTTGCCTTTGTCCACCCTGTCAATTCTTCTGAGAATTTTGTAGGTGGTGATCATGTCTCCCCTTACTCTTCTGTCTTCCAGGGACGTGAGGTTTAGCTCCCGTAGCCTTTCCTTCTAGCTAATACCCCTCAGTTCTGGGATTAGTCTGGTGGCATACCTCTGAGTCTTCTCAAGCAAAATAACTTTGTCTTGTGTTTAACTAGCTATGGACTCCAGGCTGGAGCTGCATACTCAATACTGTGCAGAATTACAAATTAAATAAGATTACCAATAACATTTAAAACAGCAGAAGTCGTTACAAATTAGACATTACCTTACTGTAGCCAACATACCAGACATAAATGCTTATCTTACGCCGAAGATAGACAGAAGTGAATAACACATAGTAGCCAGCCATAGGCTTAGGGCCCGCGCAGGAATATCCCTAGAAAAAAAGGAAAATCGTTACCATTTTTTTTATTTACTACCACAGACGTGGCCACACATTCACAGTGCTAACCAGCATATATATATTTTCTTCTGTCCTCCATGGACAGGGTGCGAGATCTGGTAAACATATAGTTCAGTGATTTATTGAACAATCAACCACAGAAGGTGATCGTAGTGCTTTTAAAATGCTAATTTAACCTACAGACATAAATACATAGGTAGGGAGAGTTACGTCTGCCCTACATGAAGTGTTCGATGTGTCTTTTACAGTGTCATTAACGTGCATTTACAAAGGTGAAATGTAATTCTGACCAGCTTCCACATATATTTTATACGCATACATACATATATAAAAAATATATATAATATATATGTAAGATAGCCGATATAGAAACTAGTGTGTTATTAAGCACTTAACCACTGAAGGTGATTAAGATGCTTTTACGAGCTCGGGTTATATAGTTACATCACATACATACATTGTATAATTGATACATTACATGGTAAATCTTGGGTACAAGTCCAATATATCAAGTGTTCCAGTACTCGTATAGTAATTACACAGTTCAGCATACCTTAGCCCAGGAGGGCGAAAGTCAGTCAATATGGGATATTCTACAATATAATGTTCAAGAGAGTGCATGTTTTCTCTTTCACAAAGTTGACACATTGTGTACTCGACATTTGGGGTTTGAGAAAGCTGCCAGATACGTCTATATCACAGACGTATTCTGCCCACTATAACATTGCATTGCCGAGTTCTTGCTCTATTAGTCCCATATGTGAAAGTCTCCTCACAAGATTTACCATAATGGTTAATGCTACAACTTTCAGGTCTTTGTGAATTTGTTAGGTCAGTGAGATTTTCATTATTTATTTGTTTAAATATTCTCTTTGCCACTGCTAATGAAACATCCTGATCAATTTCTACCACTGGGGTTTTCTACAGGCTGTCTTTGTAAGCATATCAACAGTGTCATGCCTTGAGATGCCAACATGTGATGGTATCCATAGGAATTTAATTTCAAATCTGTTTTCTTTAGCAGCTAAAACATTCATTCGTATATCACTTGACTATTTTCTGGGTGTCACTATGTGCGTTCAGTGCCAGGAGTGCACTCTGCGAGTCACAGTATATAAGTCCACTGCCTTTGTCTTTTAAAAATTCAGTGGCAAGGTATATGCCTGCAAGTTGGGATTGAGTTGTACTTGCCCAGTCATTGACGCGCTTCATTGCTGTATGTACGAGAGAAGATTGTTCAAATATATTACATGCACATCTGGTACATCTTCCACCGTCTTCTACAGAGCCGTCGGTATAGCACTGATACACCTCTACCCATAACCTGAGGACTCTCAGTGATGCTACACAATTTTAACTGTTGTAATAATGTAGAGTGTACAATATCTTAGTTCCAGGGGCGGCAGGATCACACCTGCTGCCTCACACCCACACACCTGCTGCCTCTGGGAAAAGTCACAGGCATCGCAGCAATATTTCTGCTTCACGCACGTGTGTTGTTGGTTGCTAGGTTCCGGCATTCATGCAGTGAGGACACTGCCGGAACAACAGTGGACATCTGCAAAAGAAAACTGGATTAGTTTTCATCAGTAAGTGCCGAACCAACCGGGCTGTGATGGATATGTAGGCCCGCGGGCCGCTCCAAGCAACAGCCTGTTGGACCAAGTTCTCACACGTCAAGCCAGACCGGGCTTGGGGAGTAGAACAACTCCCAGAACCCCCATTAAGCAGGTACACCCACATGCAGTGTTGTCCTTGTGAGCTCTACAGTCCTAGAGGGAGGTGGTAATAGACGAGAGGAAATGTGGGAGACAATGGACAAAGTAGAGTTGACGGTCATCGTCCCATATGACCAGCCCCGCCCTCTCCACAACCCTCCTCCTAACTCAGTACCGGAAATGGGCGACCACATGATGGTTTCCGATGATATCGGTGCCTCAACCCTCCCCTCCGGGACCACCAGTCACAAGAGACTTTATTCCTTAACCAAAACAGCCTTAACCTTAACAGGGGGAGCCGGTCGGCCGAGCGGACAGCACGCTGTACTTGTGATCCTGTGGTCCCGGGTTCGATCCAGGGCGCCGGCGAGAAACAATGGGCAGTTTCTTTCACCCTATGCCCCCGTTACCTAGCAGTAAAATAGGTACCTGGGTGTTAGTCAGCTGTCACTGGCTGCTTCCTGGGGGTGGAGGCCTGGTCGAGGACCGGGCCACGGGGACATTAAAGCCCCGAAATCATCTCAAGATTATCGGGGCTTGATGAGATGAGATTCTTGGTTATCTCAAGATAACCAAGAATCATCTCAAGAAGCCTCTCACCTCCCTTATATCAGTGGCGTGAAGAGGGCAGCAAGGCAGGTGTCTACGTAACGCTGTTACTCGGCAGAAGTATATCGGAAACACACGTTGCTCCAGACCCAGGGCATAAACTGAGGGGGTTCAGCGACGCGTAAAATAATTGGAAATTGGAATGATAGAGAACAATCATCATATTGGGATGTATATGTCACTTTTTATGGGAACCTCCTACCCCTCTCCCTGACCGTGCACCCCCTGCCCTCCCCTCCCCCCTCCCCTCCCTGCATAATGTGCAGCTTCCTCAACATCCTGCTGATGAAGGATACAACAATGTCTTACCCAAATAAATGTGCGGTTGCAGAGGGGGAGGGAGGCATTTTATGTTCTATTTGAAAATAAGGAAAATCGCTATGCCTGTTAGGCAAATCGGGCCTAGCTTACTAGCCCAAGTAGTGCATTTCCGGTTATTAGCTAATTAGAATCTACTAAGGTAGATCAATGTATTATTAGATCATTGACCTAACTGTTTTATATATACATATATATCAACGCACACGGTGAAGTTATTTGATGAAAATGATCTGTGCCAGTTGGCCACAGAGTGCTGTTAGGGTTTGGGTTATAAGTCTAACAATATTCTAACCTCTAATATTCAGATGCTGTCTGAATATTAGAGGTCCACCGTTGTTCAATACTCAACCAGCTAGCATTAAAAAGAATTCCGGAACAAAGGTGGACTTCAAGAACTAATTAGATAAATTCTGGCAAGAAGTGCCTGATCAACTAGGCTGTAGTGGATATGTGGGCCTGCGGGCCTCTCCAAACAACAGCCTGTTGGACCAAGTTTTCGCAAGTCGAGCCTGGCCTCAGGCGGGGCTTGGGGAGTAGAAGGATCCAGAGATCCTCCCCAGGCGTGGTACTGGTATATATATAGTGTAGTTGTTGTTGTTATAGATTCAGCTACTCGGAACAGGTTCCAAGTAGCACGGGCTATGGTGAGCCCGTATACAGTGTAGGCGTGATGCGGGTATTTATATAGCTGTAGGCGTGGTGCGGGTATATATATAGCAGTAGGCGTGGTGCGGGTATATATATATATATATATATATATATATATATATATATATATATATATATATATATATATATATATATATATATATATATATATATATATATATATATATATATATATATATATATATATATATATATATATATATATATATATATATATATGTCGTACCTAGTAGCCAGAACTCACTTCTATGCCTACTATGCAAGGCCCGATTTGCCTAATAAGTCAAGTTTTCCTGAATTAATATATTTTCTCTAATTTTTTTATTATGAAATGATAAAGCTACCCATTTCATTATGTATGAGGTCAATTTGTTTTTATTGGAGTTAAAATTAAAGTAGATATACGACCGAACCTAACCAACCTTACCTAACCTAACCTAACCTATCTTTATAGGTTAGGTTAGGTTAGGTAGCCGAAAACGTTAGGTTAGGTTAGGTTAGGTAGGTTAGGTAGCTGAAAAACAATTAATTCATGAAAAGTTGGCTTATTAGGCAAATCGGGCCTTGCATAGTAGGCATAGAAGTGAGTTCTGGCTACTAGGTACGACATATATATATATATATATATATATATATATATATATATATATATATATATATATATATATATATATATATATATATATATATATATATATATAGCAATAGGCGTGGTGCGGTTATATTCGCAGCGTAAGGCACATTACCAATAATCAGGTAGTACAACCCATCCTCGTGTTAGTACTTTGTTGTAACTGTGGACCATTGTTCATATATTGTTGTATTGGAGATTGTAGAATTTGGTGCTATTCACTTCATAGAATATGGAACAAGTTATTTAAAACCAACTTAAACATTCCTGTGCCTAGTATATCACAAATGTGTACTATATTAGTTCTCAGCGTGTAATTAGGCCTAGGATAGTTAGGCTAGTTTGAGTTAGGTTTCATTAACATAAGTACAAAACCTTTTCTGGTTTGTCCGAATTCAGTAGTACCAAATTCTATTTTCTAATTGACCATTACGTCAATACCTCTACGATGGTCCCCATCGTTACTATAAATACTATTATAGTACTTGTGACGATCAATTTTTTACTGCTGATTCTTCCCGCTAGAAAGTTACATCACATCACATCATTGCCAAAAGAAAAAGCCGAGGATAAGTGTGAGTGCGTCAGTAGAGTGAGTGGCTGTAGACGGTGGGAGCTGCACAGAGCAGTATTCCTGCCAGAGTGTAAGCTTATAATCACAGCGAACGGCTGCCAGCTCCCAGCTCCGGGTCCTTAGCACTCTCACTACCACACCACAACCAAAATACATGTGACTCGGCGCTATACTACATCCTGCACTATTACCACGCCATTATATACATGTTAATCACCATGTCTGTCTCTGTTAATCATTCTGTGTCTAATGTAGGAGTTAAGTTCATAACACGGGACGACAAAGAAATTAACGAAATCCTAGAAGAAACAGTATGAAGATCTGTTTAGCACCTCGATGTGCAATATGAGGCCATGTTTAGCACCTCGATGTGCAATATGAGGCCATGTTTAGCACCTCGATGAACAATATGAGGCTGTTTAGCACCTCGATGTGCAATATGAGGCTATGATTTGCACATAAATGAACATGAGGCTATGTTTAGCACCTCGATGAACAATACGAGGGACCATGTTTAGCACTCGATGAAAATTTTAGATCCGGACAGCTTCTTTGTGAGCAATATCCAAAACTAACAATATTACTGATTATCAACACGAGTACAACAGACTTTTAAAATCTAAATTTACAACGTCCCATGCACTCAACCCCGGCCACCGACTCCTGGAAACCCATATTTATAAACAAATATAAAGTATCAGTAACATGAGCATTCAGAGTAGAATGGAGAAAAGGTTCGGATATAGTGAGATACCAAAAGCACTTAAATCAGCAGATATAGCTCTACTACACAGCTGGTACATCCCTGTACCAGTACATATTCCTGTGCAGAAACCTGTATAATTGACAGTTGAGAGGTGGGGCTAAAGAGCTGGGGCTCAATTCGGTGACTACACGCACGCACACACACACTTCGGTAATTACACACTAATATGTATACTATAAGATAGAATGTCTGTCCAAAGTTGGAAGCCAAATGCTTTAGGATAGTCTCATCCAAATTTAAAGGGGAAATGGTCTGGGGTACAGGACGCTCATAGGCTCTATATAATATAAAGTGATGAGTGTGAATTCATTCGGATTACAGTATTACATTTTCTGAGACAGTGTGAGAGGTGGAGGAGGAGGTACAGAGGGATGTTGAGGAAAGAGGGATGGGAAGATAGGAAAGGAGTGGAAAGATAGCGAAAGAGAGGGAGGGGGGGGGGGTGAGAGGGAGAAAGAGTAGAGGGGGGGGGGGTGAGAGGGAGAAAGAGTAGAGGGGGGGGGATGAGAGGGAGAAAGAGTAGAGGGGGGGGGGAGGGTGGAGCGAGACCCGGGCGCTGTCGGGTACTCCGTCTAATATGTATGTGCGTATGTGTATCTTCGAGGATCTCTCGCCAACTTTCTCATGTGTTCCAGAGTGTGATCAAGATGTCTGGGTTTCGGAGCCTGGGAGACGAAGAGCCCGTGGAGTTCGAGTGCAAGGTCTCTGATAAAGGTCTGGAGGCGACGACGGTGACGGGGCCGGGCGGGGCAGAGTGCCGAGGATCACACAGGCGACCCATCAGTAAGAAGCGCTTCCGGAAAATCAGGTATGTCATATGGGATCACCATTTTCTCTCAACTTGTAACAAATATGTCTCCTGTAGTTAATTGCATTATAGCTAGGCTTAAATGAGGTTGTATTGAAGATGAATATGATTAGGTGTAGCCCTTGGGGGCACTTCATGGACAGATCAAATGGAGAAAGTTATTCAAGGATTGCAGAAGTATAAAGAGGAAATTAAAGAAACATGCACAGGTTATAAAAGAAAAAGAAACCATCAAAGAAGTGTGTTTGGAAGTCAAGAACAGGAATGAGCAGCAATAATCAAATATTAGGCAAGCAATTAGGATGGAGCTTGTCACAAGCAGTAAATTAGAACAAAACACTGTGGATAAAAGTAAGTCCATATTTTTGGGGGAGCATGGAAAAGATAACATAAGGGGGGGGGCAGAGTAGCAGAGATAAAAAAAAATAACTGAGAAAATAGTATGTTTAGTTGAAGCCTCACATCAAAGGAAAATGTCTGTGATTTCATCAGGCTGGAGAAATGTCACTAGTGGAGTGACTGCAAAAGGTGCAAAAATGTGCAACAAAATGGCTTCTAGAACTGAAAGGCAAGAGCTACGAGGAGAGGTTAGAGGTGTTAAATATGCTAAACCTAGAAGATAGAAGAAAAAAAGAGGCTATATGATCACTCCGCACAAAATTGTAATGGAAATCGACAAAATTTATAAAGAGGAATGCTTGAGACCTGGAACGTCATGAACAGGAGGTCATAGATTTAAGCTAACTAAAAAAAGCTGCTGAAAAACATTAGAAAGTTCACTTTTGCAAAGAGAGTAGAAAAGAAAGTACGCGGCTGGAACAAGTTAAGTGAGAAGGTGGTGGAGGCCAAAACTCAGTAGTTTCAAAAGACAGTAGTTTATATGATAGAGTACTGGGAAGACGGGACACCATGAACATAATTCTCGCCCTTATCTGAGACTGCCCATAGTAGGAAAACAGCATGTAAAGGATTTTGGAATAATGATGTCTGATGACCTAACGTTTAGGGAGCATAACCAAGCAAATATTGCGTCAGCCAGAAAAATGATAGGGTGGACTACGAGAACTTTCATATCCAGAGATCCCATAACAATGTTGTACTCTTCAAATTACTTGTGATATCCCGGCTTGAGTACTCACTTTCTCCTTCAGAGCAGGAGAGATTGCTGAAATAGAGGGAATACAGGAACACATGCGGCATACATAGACCCGATAAAGCACCTAAATTATTGGGATCGTCTCAAAGCTCTCCAAATGTACTCACTAGAAAGGAAGACGAGAGAGAGGTCAAATAATATATATATGGAAAATATTGGAGGGCCAGGTCCCAAATCTGCATAGTAAAATAACATACTGGAGTGAACGATATGGAAGAAAATGCAGAATAGATCCAGTGAAGAGCAGAGGTGCCATAGGCACAATCAGAGAACACTGTATAAACATCAGAGGTCCACGGTTGTTCAACATCCTCCCAGCGACTATAAGAAATATTGTCGGAACAATATTTCTGAAACAGAGGAGAGATGATATACTGAGATGGATGACAGATTGATGATTGACGGATGAGAGGTAATAATCCGGCAACCCGGGTGTGGTTTCCGGTTACCCCATTCCTCTTGATGTGTGATTATATGGTTTAGAGGCACCCCTACACTATGAGATGGGTGACAGATGGATGAGCAAGACGGATGAGCGTGTTTAATTGCATGCTAGGCAATCCTGATGCGGTTTTTGCAGTTACCCTCAAGGGGGTGGATAATGTGTATTGAAAGTGTGCGTTTAGAGATCGTAGATTTGTTTACATCCGTGTGTGTGTACAGGTGCTGAGATGATGATAGATGGATGATTGATGGATGAGGTGTGATAATCGCGAGACCCGGGTACCCCGTCCACTCTTAGACCTGTGTTACTAGTTTTAAACAGTAGTATTTTGTATGTAATACTCTCCTTTTCATTTGGTATACTGTATAGCCATAAGGACTTGAGGCTTTCTCCTGATAGTTCCATTGCAGTATAGAGACACGTAGTCATGTGTGTTTTTCGGTTATACTCTCAGATTTACAGTTACAGTCCTGTCTCTGGAGCGGATGAACACCAGCAATCACAGGCTGTTAGCAGTGTGTCTGACGATCATTGTCTCACCATCGGTTACTATGAGCCCTAGCAAGTTAGGTGAGGTGGTGGTGGAGGCGAAAACCGTCAGTAATTTCAAAACTTTAGATGACAGAGTACAGTACTGGGAAGATGGGACTCCACAAGCGTAGTAGTTTACTATAAAATTTATGTAGTAATTTCTATAAAAACGTTGCCTGTCTGGGTTGGAACAATTGTCATAATATTCATTTTCTTGGTGTAATTTTTTTTTAATAAAATGAAGGTTTTTGATCCATAATATCTATTTTTTGCATTGTGAATTGTACTTACCTGTCTTGTCATGTAATATTTAAAATATTGCGAAGTACAGTATTACAATTGCATGTTTATAGTTGAAAATAGATACAAACGATAGTTGCCCTGTTACCATTTATCTTGATAGTAGAGAATAACTTCCTTTAAACTGGCCTTGACCTCTGTCCTTGTTTAACCAGCAAGATATCTTACTAACACACATAATATCTTGGATTTCATGAGGTGTTACAACTGTGGAGAGTTTGCCAACCACGTCGCAGCTAAATGCACAATGGGTCCCCAACCTAAACGGTGTCACTACTGCAAGAGTGAGGACCATCTCATAGCTGACTGTTCACAGCGCCCAGAGAAGGTAACATTTATGTTCACACTACGGTATTTTCTAGCTGTGCTTGTGTGTCTTTCTCCCCTCCTCCCCAGCATCTCACCTTTTCCTTTCACTCTCCTCCCTCTGTCTCTCCACCATCTCCTTCTCAACATCCCTCTCCTATTATTAAAAACTAATTAAAAAAAAAAACTCGACCCCCATTTCAGACTTCATAGGAGTTGCTGGGATTCAAAATAGCTGATCCTTCTTAAAGAGGGGCATGGGGGTTGCCCTGACTATGACACTCCACATACAATGACAAATCACCATGCAAAGTTCTGTGCAGCCAGCCCCAAGTGTCTGGCCTCCAACTTTGGAAAGGCAAACAGATGCTCTCTATTATAGCCATAAACTATCGTATGGCGTTTTTGATGAGAAGAAACTTAACGAATTTAGTATACAATTTCATATTACGGGCACAGTACACCCATTTCTGGTACTGTATCCAGTACTATAATATTGTGAGGCACAGTACACCTTTTCTGGTACACAGTACTGTATTGTGGAATATGTACATAATTTTAATTGATTGTCTTCTTCATCAGGGCCGTGGAAACGACGACCCAGACTCTGAACTGGGAGAGACTAAGGTTTAACAGGGAAGAAGACAAGAGCTTGTTAAATGTACTTACAGTACAGATATCTTACAAACAATTGGAAAATATACCATGACAATTAAGTAAAATTATATAATACAGTACATATATATGTATTATATACACATACATGTGTGTATATATTATATATATATATAAATATAATATATATATATAATTATATATATATATAAATATAATATATATATAATTATATATATATATATATATATATATATATATATATATATATATATATATATATATATATATATATATATATATATATATATATATATATAATAATTATGTATAAATATAATATGTATATTGTTGAATATGACCAAAAGGGTAAGATTAATGATTCTGACAAGAATCTTCTCAATATTTCTCATGTTTTTCTTCACTGTTGAGGGTAGTTGTAATATTGTCTTTGAAAATGTAAGAAATGTCTTGTGAAATGCGTCCAAGACGTCAGACCACAAACTGTGAAAATGAACTTTGGAGAGTTAATTTTTCAACTACCTTCAGCAGTGAAGAAAAACAGGAAATATTGAGAAGATTCGTGTTAGAATCATTAATTTTACCCTTTCGGTCATATTCAACAACATATGTTTACAAGAAAGACTGCTACCAAAATATACTATATATTTTTAAATAGGGGTACCACCTCTGGTTGCACTTGTGGAGACCCTCGACCTCAAAGACGACGATATGCAACATCCGGGGGAGCCTTATGGGGCACCCTGCGTACACTCACATATTGTCCTCTCCTACACCCCCTATAATTTTTGTACTTTGTCATATATATATATATATATATAAAATATCTAATATTGTATAAAGTATCTGATCATGATCATACACACGTAGAGATGACGTGGACATTCACGCAGTGTACATTTTGTTGGTGTTGAATATACACTGATGAGCTAATACAATGAGCTGAGTGAGTGTAGCCTGTGCAGTTACTGGATAAGGTGATTCTTCAGTGCTGCACACAAGAAATTATGAGTTTATATATAAGAGTCAATTTTTTATTGGCTATTATTTGCTCAATTAGTCACATAATGTTATAAGTTTGTCCACACATGTTTGGTGTACAAATATGTATTTAATGTACCGGGTATTGTATACAATTTTAAACCAAGCATTTTGTATAGTGAAAACTAATTGTCTCAGGCAGCAGTGTATTTTAAATATTTCAGGCATAGGTTTCGTCCATTTAGAATATAAAATTCTTACGTAGTTTTGTGCTGAAAAGAGAATAACTATTATTACATTTGTTAAATAGTAAGAATTGAAGGTCAAACAGATGTTTGAATAATTTGATGTGCATATAATAATCATCCAGAAATGTAAAGTTTGTTCTTTACACTTTTTCGTACAAAACTGTTTCACTATCTTAAAGGCAGATTTTATTCCAACAGTTAAGACATAATAGGGTATCAGTAATTTCCAGCAATCACTGCCAATGGTCATATTTTGGTCAGGCTTGGCCCACGATCTGCACACTGCTGCTCATGAATAGAATCAATTTTGTTGCGACTGTAGGAAATTGATGAAATGGGAGGTGAAATATGCAGTGTATTACATTGTTAGTTGCCTATAGGTAATGGAAACAAATACTTGTGTATGTCAATGAGAAATTATCAGCAGTATTTTTTAAGCTAATAGTATTGTTATAATTATTATTAGTATTGTTACAAAATTTTGGCAGTGACTCCAGCATCGTCCTGGCAGTGGGCAGTATTGTTTAGACTGATATTTATATATCAAAGCTTATGCACATCACTTGTAGAGTAAATATAACGATACAGAACTTCATAATTACATCCAGTATATTATAAAGTTCATAAATAAAAGTTGATGGAATAAGCCACAAGCCTTAATTTTGAATTATGCCTTGTATTATTAGTAAAATATAAAGCAAACATAATGAAATGTTGTTATTTATTAGTTTAGCTTTTTACCACAGGATAATATAGAAAGCATTTCTATATTTAGATTACCATTAGATGTGTTAATACTTCTTAAACAGTTAATATTAAAAGTAATTATCATTAATATTATTTCATACTATGCAAGTGACAGAAGGGCAAATGCAATAAAGATATCAAGCCTTCATTACCATTACAATATACAGATGTACAGTACCATGTTTAAAATAGCACAATGTACACTTTACAATATTTTGTGGTATTGTAAGCTAGGAAAATAGATCTTAAGCTGAAAGGTTCAATACGTTTGTTGGTGAATGTCATTGATTCATTATTTAAACAATTACTGTATTGTGGAGTTGAAACAACTTTTTTTCCCTTCAGTAAGACTCAAGAAATTATTAATTTATTTATTGGATTTATTTAATTTAATATATGAATATAAACAAATATTAAACAGATTAAGTCTCATGTAAAAAAATCTAAAACTGTCCATGCATACGGGTATCTCTACTAGCGTGCGACAGAACATGTATAGGATCCCAGAGCACTGTGTTACCAGTTCCCAGATGTCACAGGCTGGCCGAGCACTCTGGTTACCAGACATCACAGGTTGGCCGAGCACTCTGGTTACCAGACATCACAGGTTGGCCGAGCACTCTGCTTACCAGACATCACAGGTTGGCCGAGCACTCTGGTTACTAGACATCATAAACGCCCAGAGCTAGATGGTTACCAGGTGATTCAAGATCTGAATGTTGAGAAGTAAAATCCACGTTTATTAACAATATGAAAGAAATGAACAGACACAGTTGTATCTACATTTTAGTCACTAGACTGGATTGACCCAATAAATGAACTGAAGTCACATTGTTCTTGGTGTTGTACATATTTAAAGGTTTTACTAGGGACTGGAAATTATGAATTATATAAATTACTAAGGATAATGGCAGTAATGATAGTATTATATTATTTTTCAAATAATAGTTCATATCTGAACAGTGAAATTGTTCACAAGCAGAGAGTAATTAACCTTAACATATCTTTACAGCTCGTTGCATTATTCCATAATTAATATTCGCACCAAGTATTTTTCTGGGGGGGCCCTCGTTTTGGCTACCTGTAACTTATCTCGCCGAGATTACTCCATACTACACGTAACATGAGTCACAGGAGTTGTATTTGCTCTTCCAGAGAGCCAGAACCTAGTCATCCATCATACGGGCACAAATGACAGTTCAGCATTTCACCAAGAAAGCATACAAAAAACTGGAGAAGCTGTACAGTCAACTGCTGGGTTCAAAAGGTGCATTGCATCGAAACATCCAAATAACTCCTCAAATGAAACAAACTACTGATAATTTATTAGAAACTAGCTTAAACCCATTAATACCAATCACCACCACCAGGTGGCCTGGAACTTTGGTCTCTGCCAGCTCACCAGCCAGTTCTGTAGCTGATGTGCTACCTAGTGCATCACAGTAGTAGTACTCCATGGTTACCATCTTTCACAGCAGGTCCCAGTACTGTCAGCCATCCTAGGACCTATCCTGTGGGGGCTATTTGATTGTGTACTATTCCAATATAGTACTATTCCGTAGTGTTGAAGTCTGGCTAGCCTGCAGTCTATGGCCGTGCCCATGACCACAAATACAACTCTCGCAGAGGTCTTTTCTAATATGTCTTGGGTGACTATTCGAGCTTAGGAATTTGAGGGTCATGGCGGCTAGGTTTTAATCAAGTGTCCTTGGTCCTCATAGGTCCTGGGTTGCCCTGGGTCCTGTTTCCCAACTGTTGGTCTCTCCTCCTCCCTGGTGAGTCCTTTATTTTTTTCTCTATGGTTATTTAACTACATGAAGCCCACCCAGTGTTGAATGTAATGAAACATCTCATTTGGGTAGAGTCCTGGTGGCTACCTATCTCCCTGCCTTCCAGATTTGTCAGGTCATTGGGGTGGTCAATCATCCTGTCCTCTTACAAAGAAAGTCTCATTTCAATTGTATGCATTATAGAAGGCCAAAAATTGTTGTACTGTACTAGAAAATGAAAACAGCTCGCGAAAGTGACAAACTGTCTCGTTTTCTGTTTTGGGTCCTCTGGTATTTTAAGAGTAGACACTTTAATTTGACCATTTTCTTGACATTGGAAACCTTAGGAGGATGGGTTAGGTTTCCATCTGTTCCAGAACTGGCTGATGAGCTGGGGGAGGATCAAACTCCTGGCTGTCTGGTGGAAGAGATCAGTACTAATGAATTCGAGTCAGTTTTAAGTGAATTAATTTGTTTCAGTTCAATCATTTCGAGAGTTGTTTGGGACTTTTGAGGCTTTGAGTTTTGTGAATCTAGCAGTTGTCTGTAAAATTGGCTGACTTTCTGGATGCTTTCCTAATGAGATGGTGGAATGTCATTTGCTCTCTCTGCATCTGTGAGGAAGGCCAGGTTCTGGCTCTGGTTTCTAGTAGGCCAGAACCTGGCCTACTAGAACTCCTGTGACTGATGTGACTTGTAGTATGGAGCATTCTCAGCAAGATAACCACAGGGAGGCACTGGGGCTCTTAACAGAAAGAGGTTTTTCATTACATTCAATGCTCCACTTTCCCCCAATTGTTTTTCCATTAATGTTTAATCTTTATTATTTATATAAGTTTCATAATTCACTGATCTGTGATGAGTTCATCATAAAATGTCAGTGATGAGTTTGTTCATCATACAATGATGTCAGTGATGAGTTCATTGTACAATGATTGGTAGGTGAGGAGTTATTCTAAAATATCATTAATGTCACAATATTTCCACATCTTGCAAATGTTTAGTTCCTTATACTGTACTGTTCTTTGACTTGGTATACAGTGACATTCACGCTCATGTCTAACAGTTATGTACTGAAGCACAGTCTTCTCAGTGATAGATTGCCTTAAGAATATTTGTTTGTATGATTAATATATATCACATTATAATCAAATCAAGCCAATTATACAAAATTATGTCAATCTATTCAAGAAAGATGTTCACTGATAAGTGTATGAAAAAAATATACAAACTTTGGCAAACTGTAAACAACTACTTTTAAACACAACAAATTTGCTCACTTTTATGATTTTAATTTTCATTTGCAATCTTTGCAAGTGCATATTTTTGATAACAATTACATTTATTAAAAGCTCCTTTGTAGGGGGTAATATAGTTAGCAAAAGTAAGCCATGTGGGATGGTGAAAGCAGGCTGTTATATACAAGTACAGTACTGTAATGCTTTTCAATAGTGTGCCAACAATAACTGATAAAACAGTATAGAATTTTCCTGTGTCTAATTTACATGAATAATAAGTAAAATATTCAGTTAAGTTTTATTCAGATTTTGCCCACATTCTGAAATATTTACAAAATTATACCCCATGCAAAATCCATAATAAATGAGCAAACTTTTCATATTCCACTAGGTGCAATTTCAGAATGCTGGCATTAACTGAGATATCAGGGAATAAAGATCTACAGTTCCTATGCTATCAGGGCTATTTTGCTTAGTGCAAGCGTTGGTGTCATCTGGTTGGCAGATGGACACTACAGGTGAACATGTATTGTCTTAAGAGCTGTAATCATGTATGAAAACTAAAAATAAGTGAATATATATAATGTGTCAGTGACTGGAGATGATACATAATATATATTATTTTGTTGTATATGTGAAGAATAACGAGTTGAATAATACTCCTGCCAGCTAGGAGGGATGTCATATATGTAGAGCAAGTCAACATTTGGCTTTACATCTATCAGTGCCGTGATATCCAGTGCCTGGTAAATCATGATCTTGAGTCAGCCATTCACAATGAATTTAAGAAAATTAATGCCAATATTATTAATTTAGTTTGTGTTTATTTTAGGACATACTGTATATAGAAGAGACCATTAGCTATGAATATGGACATTATGCATAGAAAACCCATTCACTCTCCCATACATTATATTATGTAGGTGTTTTGAACATGTGTTAGTAAAATGTACATGTGTATGCATGTGCACCAATTTGTGTTTTGAGAACAAATTCCAGCTCCTAGACTCTACCTCTTAATCATCTTCTAGGAAACTATTAAGTCATTACCCTCATGAAAATAAATTTCTTGTATCATATTTTTTTTATATATCTAGGTACAAGAGCAGATGACTTTTGACTCTTGTTGTCAGCTTATAGCTCTCCCTTCCCACATTTACTAGTTTTCCTTTGAACACAATCCACCAATCAGTTTACTACCAGGTCCCCAATTACTGCTGGGTGGAAAAAAAGGATTGTTAGGGTATATTGTTCTCACAGTTAAAGATTGGTGCCCATTCGTCTCTCCCTGACCAGGGCTCAAACTTGGCTGAAATCACGTGAGGCATAAGGTGAGTGCAGACTATTGCACCAGTGGCATCTCTGTATTATTTGAATGTTTAGGTCCCATTCATATTCCTTCAATCTGGTATCATCTGCTGCTTATGTGACCCTTCGTCGTGGAACCCAACTCTTATTTTCACACAAGGGGTAATGTCAACTTGTCTGTTATAAGTCTTCTTTTTTGTCATTCTTTCTTCTTCTTCCCCTTTTTTTGTTCCATTATTTTCACGACAGAAAAAACATTGGTACACATTTGAGCTTTCATTAGTGTTGTAATTTATGTGAGGAGTGAGTTATCTGTTGTACCACATAATCTTGTATTTATCTCAAGTTGAATTTGTGTATTTACTTGTCAGACCAGTCCTGCAGTTTATTCGTGCTGTAATGCTGGTGTTTCCAGCATTTTTTTCGTTTTCATTAATCATATCAATTGAAAACATTGATATGAAGGTGTTGACATCTAAAAGTAGGTCATTCATATATACTGGATAAAGTATCAAAAAACAGAATGCATCCAAGTTATCATCATTGGGGGACTCCCTATTACTTATCATTATCCTAAAATTGTTCTCACTTGTTTTCTGTATGTCAATACTTCAGTATGCAGTACAGTAACATACCAGATACCTCAGATTATTGTTCCACTTGTAAATTAGTTGACTGTAATGCAGCATGTTAAAAGCCTTTTTTGCACAACATCCACTTTTATCTTGCCTACCCTATTTCCCTTCTCTGAACCCCATATTGTTGTATTGGACTCTATGCTCTCCTAGTGGTCTGCGAGCATTTTCCTACACCTCTCATACATCGTCTTCCAGTTTCAGCATCTTTGCTATCATTTTCTTATTGAAATAGGTTTCTGGAAGGCCAGGGCCTCTGGACGGGAGGACTGGAGGGCCAGATCCCAAATCTACACAGTAAAATAACAACATACTGGAGTGAACAATATACAAGAAAATGCAGAACAGAACCAGTGAAGAGCAACGCTGCCATAGGCACAATCAGAAAACACCATATAAACATCAGAGGGCCATGGTTGTTCAACATCCTCCCAAAGAGTATAAGAAATATTGCCGGACCCACTGTGGACATCTTCAAGAGAAAACTAGATGGTTTTCTTCAAGAAGTGCGAACCAATTGGGCTGTGGTGGATATGTGGGCCTGCGGACTGCACCAAGCAACAGCCTGTTCGACCAAGCTCCCACAAGTCAAGCCTGGCCTCGGGACGGGTTTGGGAGTAGATGAACTTAAAGGACCCCATCAAGTATGTATCAAGCAGGTTTGGCAGTTAGCTCTCCTCCCCTCCTCCACTCGACCTGCTGCACTGTAAGGTACAGTATGTCTTTTAGTGCGCCTTCTCTGACTTTGATCTTTCTTTCAGTGTCGAGATTCATCGACTTCTCATCCATTTCTCTGTAAATTCTTACTCATTGCTTCATCAGTTCGTTTGTACATTTATCATCAGCTTTACTTGACTGGTTAGCTGTCACACCTTCATTTCTTTCTTGTTAATATCCCTTCCATGTACTCTTTTCGTGTGAAATATTAAATTTTTAATTAAAACTGGACAATAAAGATTTGGATTTACCAAGCTCTGAATTATCACATTTGAGTAAAAGTAATTACTTTGCAGGGTTTTTCTTTTTTACAACCTTTAAGTGTTTGTTCCAAAATAATTTTCATGTTAAATATTAGGATGAATATATTTAAATTAATGTTTCAGAGTTCCTGTAGTTCCAGTACATCAATATAAAAGTTATGATGAATTTAATATGTTATCCTTTTTGTCATTCAACTGCTAAAAGTAAGTTATAAAACATTTTGATTTAAAACTTCAACATTATATTAATGGCCAGATGTATGTGTAGTGTTTTTGTTTGTTTTTCTTCAGTAGAGACAGTTGTTTGTAGAGTAAGTTTGTTTTTAGCATTTTGATAATCCTCCAGGTTACAAATATGGAGCCAAAGTTCAGGTTTAAAAAATAGCAGACTAATTTCTTATTCCTTTTGAATCTGATGCTGAAAATTGTATCTATTCGTATAAAACTAATTTGTGACAAGAATGAATTTTTTACATAATGAATCATTCAAATTTAAAATAAGTCTACTAATATCTCGGTTCTTTAGTTTTGGCCCCATATTTAAGCAATGACATCACTTTCTGTAATATAATTTGGCACAATTAAGGACTTTTTTTTATATATTTAGAGAAATGCTTATGATTTTTCTGAGCTCGATAATCTTTTATAAGGGTATAGTTATGGAACTATGCCACACTGTATAGGTACTGTAATAAGTACAATGTTTTAGTCTTGGACAATTAAATTAGATACAAAATTTAGTCTAATTGCACATCACTGTTACTTTACTGCTAAAAGTGTACTCATTAGGTTATACATAATTCATGGTCTGTACAGTATATGTAATATTTTCCCCACATCTACCATTTTTCTCTGTACAGTATATGTATACTATGCTGAAGAAAAATGCTAGTAGAATTTTGCAGCTATTGTGCAACACACTCACATAGATATACAGTATATATAGTGATTGTTACCAAATGTCAGATATAAATGGTGATGTAACCCCATGCAAATAACAATACTGTATTTGTAATAGAAGATTAAAATATATTTATAAAAAAAATATATATATATACAGTATATATATTTTCCTCACAATGCAAGTCCCTCATACTTGGGACTTCCCACAAGCTGCCCAATTCTTCTTTGGGCTCTCATCTGGATTGCCAGGCCTTAAGTATTGATGTAACCCTTTGCTCTTCCAGGGAGTATCTGCAGCAATACATTGGGTATAACAAAGTGTCTTATACAAAGGAAACCCCAAATGAGCAGACCTGACAAGCTACAAACATCCAGATGGAATTACACTACTACACTGGAGGAATGGTAAACATGTTGTTTGGGGCTACACATATACATCTACACTGGTTAACACCTATCTACAGTACAGTGTATCTGAAGGTGGTGAGGCTTCCACTCTCAGGAAGATGCAGAAATGTTAGATTCTTACCAACAGGCTCAGAGACAGTAGGTGCTTGGGGTAAATGTGCACACAAGTTTCTGAAGTTGAGAAAAACTTGTTAGGCAAGCAAGAGACCCCAGGAGCAGTAAGTTAACCATTCTAGCACTTCAGTTGCAATTCAGAGGGAAAATGGCTACATGCCTGCTGTATCATGGGCATGCTTCTCACCATTGCAGAACTGGACAAGGTTCTTGAACAGTGATTGCTATGTATGTATTATGTAAGCTGTAAAAATGTTTATGGATGAATAGATCATTCGATACATCGGTCTGTTGATCTAAGAACCACAAAGGAAAGTAAAACGGGAAATACTTCAGTGCTATTAACACATTCTTGGAAGATAAAATATACAGTGGCACCCTCTGTCTAGTTTACATTGTCCTGAACTCAATTTGGATATTGCTTGAAATTATTTTCAGAAAACTTGAATTTTTTTGGCTATTATCAAATTTTTAAGAATCTTATTGAATGATATACAGTACTCATATTTAAACATACAAATAATATACAAGTAAATTATCAGAAGGCACCAAATCGGGAAGACTTACGTTGCGCCATCAGTGTCGCAGGGTATTCAAAAGGCACTAAATATCACCGATGATGCAAATACGAGAACAAAAGTGCACAATATCAAAGGTGTCAGATTCAAGGATTCTATCGAGGGATATTAGGAAAGCAAAGCACATGATCGTCCTTAAAGTCGGGATATTCCACAAGGAGATGCGTGACTAAGTGGGACAATACAGTTAGGAAAATAAGAAGCAGGGCGGTGTTTCAGTAAGTGCCCATGAGTTAAGTGTATGGCAAATACATAACCTAGCCAAAGCTGTTTACCCACCATCTATTACGGAGGTAGGAGAAGGGCCAAGGGAATAAGTTAACTTTTAAGAGTGTGTAGTTGACCTGTAACCACAGACTGAAGACCCTGCCAGCGGTCTCGGATGAAGGAACCAATGAGTGGGTAGAAATCCAAATAAGGCCTAACAAGCTAAATTTCCTTATACTATCTACTCTTGGTAATTTGAATTATACAGGGCCCACCCCCATTTGTGTTAGCCGAATTTCTTACATACCAGGCATGTCCAAAAATGAACGCATTTGCTATACAGTATTTTGTGTGGTTACTCCCACAGTTTACCTATTTACTCCTGCCATTTACCCAGGAACTCCTGTTGTTTTCCCTAGGTATTTCTGTCTTTTATCTGGCTGCTCCTGCTTTTACTTGAAAACAATGAATACAAATTTATTCACGTTACCATAATTCAAATTACCAAGCTCATACAGTACAGTATATTAAATGTTTAAAATAAATATTTTCATTTTAATAAACATGATGTGGAGTAATTTTGCTTGAGCCAAAACTACCATATCATCCTGACCTATTGGAATTATGCCTATTAATCCAAATCTTTGTGTAACTAGTCAAACTAAGCCTAGTAAGATGATGTTTAATTAAGGTTATCAACATTTCATAAAAATTTTTGATGAATTTTGACATGAACCAACTAACCTAGGTAGAAGACAAAACAAACCTTATCTAGTAGTGTGGATCACCTATTTTGTAAGACAAATTCTTATACCTAATTCATGACAAAGTATTTAAAAAAATTGCAATGCTTTTTCTTAACTGAATAAGTTACATTTTAATTAAAAACATACTACAAAGATTGTCAAATTATATTAACTTACATTATTCAATCCTGTGATGTATTATTTTCCTTAAATACAGGATTTACATAGGGAATGAACACTGTTGAGGCATTGTACAAACCACTTTCTGGGCTCGAACAGGTACAGATACCCAACCAGAAGGTTTTGGAGCAATTTTGACTAGATTATGCTGACTGTCCATTTTGTCTAAAATATTACATAATTTTTGAAGAAGTTCATTATTCTGTGACAGCAGCTGAACTACCTGCAATGGAAATAAACATAAGAAATACTGTATACAATATGGACTATATAGTATATATCCATATCCTATATGGACATGAACCATGTTTTCTAAAAAGTTCCAGACCAGCTGGGCTGTGGTGGGCCTGCGGGCCGCTCTAAGCAACAGCCTGGTGGACCAAACTCACAAGTCAGGCCTGGCCTTGGGCTGGGCTTGAGGAGTAGAACTCCTCCCAGAACCCCATCAAGCAGGCATCCATAAACTAAGAGTGAGAATATTTTCTTACATTGATAAGGATGTACTCATACTAGTATGCCTGCAAGTTTATAAACATGTAGAGGCCAACCTGCTTTCAAAACAGGTTGAGACTGAATTCTGTAATAGATCAAATGTTGAATACTGTACAAAGAAATGCTCTTTTCAAGTGGGGTACTCGGTAGTAGCTCCTAGAATTATACCACTGGTGTTGCCAAGCCTTAGAGACCCACAACAACCTCTTAGACCATCCCTAACCTGATTCCAGTGTAGGTGAGAGAAGAGAAAAACCTCGGCTCCTCTACTGCTTTTAATCCTAGGTTGTTTCAGTGCTTTAAGCAGCCAAGGGAATTGGGAAGCAGAATTCTCACTAGAAGAAAACCTGTTGACTGGAGAAACCAGCCAGCTGGTTTTCTGGAGAAAAACATGGAAGACGGCCTGGATTTAAGGCAAATAGCAAAATACTGGACCTCTAAGTTCTCACAGAACAATGCATGGAAACCTTTCCTCCATAATAATAATAATATAATAATAATAATAATCTTTATTTAGGCAAGGTACATACATAAAGAGATTTACAAAGTTTGTTGGCTTTATAGATAGAGCTAGTACATACAATGCCTAAAGCCACTATTACGCAAAGCGTTTCGGGCAGCATTGTTTCCATAGCATTGACAACAAGATATGGTAAAAGCCTAAAGTGTGTAACACAATCTTGCAATTGAAATGCAGCCTAGTTGGACATGTAACCAATGACAAACATCACACACTGAAGAGTGAAAGAACCTTTGTACCTAACAGGTGGAGCAAAAGAAGTAGCAGGTGTCATCATCAGTATCAACAAAAAAAAATCCCACTCTTGAATGCTGCAGGTAGAAAATCTGGCTCTGTACTGGCTGACAGATCTATCATGTCCCAACCAGTGAAGATACGAATTAGTAAAACCTCCCTGAAGTACAGAAACTGGCTGGCTGGGTTTAAGGAGACAATAGTTGACCTGCCAGGTGTGGTGGTAAACACTGTCTACTGAACACCGCACTCCGTCCTGGTGCACAATGAAAGAGGGGACACACAGACACAGGTGGAAGGATCAATTACAGCAACTCTCAATCTTGAGATTATCTTGAGATGATTTCGGGGCTTTTTAGTGTCCCCGCGGCCCGGTCTTCGACCAGGCTTCCACCCCCAGGAAGCAGCCCATGACAGCTGACTAACACTCAGGTACCTATTTTACTGCTAGGTAACAGGGGCATAGGGCGAAAGAAACTCTGCCCATTGTTTCTTGCCGGCGCCTGGGATCGAACCCAGGACCACAGGATCACAAGTCCAGCGTGCTGTCCGCTCGGCCGACCGGCTCCACAGGCATCAACAAATGCACAACTAATTACTTACTTCCTATAATCCTATGTTGATTTTTTCCCAGTCAATCCTCATATTATTAAAAGTGAATTTATTGAATAACCCCTCTCATGTCATTTTTTGGCCATATTACGAGTATTGATGTTAGTTTGCACTTCAATGAGCTTGTGATCTGAGTGCATGGTATCTGAGATTGTTCTATCCCTGGCCCTGCGGGCTGCTCTAAGCAACAGCCTGGTGGACCAAACTCACAAGCCAAGCCTAGATCAGATCTTCATTGTGTGTGAAGATCTGATCTAGAGTATTTCTGTTTCATTTTTTTCTCAAAGTATTGTTGATGATTTTGTTTTGATGTTTGACTTTGAGCAGTTCATTTCAGTTGTGAGTTGACCTCGTCTTTCTGAGGGGAGGGAAGGGGGCTAATATTGGTCTTGGCTCACAATCAGCCAAGAAATTTTCATCGTTTGCAGGTGACAATATTGGAGAGAGTGCCCAAGACTTCAGGAAGCTAATAAGAGGGCCTACACAGAAAGACAGATATAGAAGAAATCAAGATTTTATGTAAAAATGAGAAATATATTTCCAGACCTTGAATTATTAATGTGTAATTTTGTCTTAGTGGTACTGGGCAATTACATGACATCACCAGTCAAGAGAAAGGAAACTTATCAGGAGAAAGAGCCAAGTCATTATGACTACTGTATATAACACTTGGAAGGTATCCGGATAAGGATTTGTAATGGGACAGGGGAAAGGAATGGTGTCCAACCACTTGGATGATACCCTACACAACATTAATATTGACTTGTGCCAAAAATGTTAAAGCACTACTGTGACGGAGGTCCTTCCCAACACTTGCATAAACTTACCTGAGTATGGCGCTGTTCTTCAATAGCCATTTGTTTGGCCCATAACACTTCTTTTCTTTCAAAATACTTTTTAAACCAATCTGGGGCCTCTGTTTCTTTTGATGCTTCTGAGGGCTCTATTTGTCTCTTTTTCTTACTTGGTTTCCCTGAATCAAAGAATCAAACTTGTATGATGGTATACAATATATAATTCTTTTGCTCACAATTTAAATACTTCATATTACAGTATTTATCAGAATTGTAGGTGTTATGAAATTTTTGCTTGCATATAATTAGGAGCAACCGTTGTTGACTAAATTTTATACACTTCATATTTCAGTCGTGAGCCTTCACTGAAGTGCTCTGGAGGACACTTGCAACACACTCATATTAAATTCTTATAAACTCAGTATTTGACCAATTAAGTATATCCGAGTCCATGGCCCTCATTCCTAGAACAAAGTCTTTATACAGCATTACTAAAGCTTATAATATTAAAATATAGTCTAACTACAGTATTCAGTATTCCATAAATTTAAATATAAATTGACATATTTACCTTGTGTTAACATCTTGTCCTTAGTAATGGTAGCATCCCCAACTCCTGACTTCACAGACTCACCACACACCTGGTATAGAAAAAAACTTTCACCTTAGTATATATAATGAACATACTACAGTATTATGTACACATAATTGACCAAAACTGTGATTGAGTATTTTACTGTATATAGGCCTATAATGTTATATGTTCATCTATATTGCATGTAATCTCTTCTTGACAAGCTCAAGGAAGTGTCTTGTAACCTACTCCTATGCTGGTATTCTGTCAATAAACAATATCCAGAAACAGATTGAAACACTAGTGAGAAAGACCAATTTGTGATTTGACAATACAGAATACACAGGTCATTAATACACCATAACTTCATCGAATAGTAAGCCATACAAAATGATATCAGAATTTTGTCCTGGGTCTAGGTTAATTCCATTACATCCATGTGGTACTATAACCATATTCACATCATTTGTTCAAAACTGGGCAATAATTCAAAGATCATAATAATAATTGCATTAGTCTGGGAGTCTATGTATGAAAATAACAGTTTTTCAAGGGCTAACTGTTTGGAGGTGTTAAAAACCTTAAGCTTTGAAGGTAAAATAACAAAAAGTGAGCAGAAAGAGCCAACCTGGGATGAGGCAGCAGTAGAACAAGTGGGTGATACACAAGTCACAGAGGTCTCCAGAGAGCTGCCAGTCTTCCCACGAGCGCTTATCTTGAGAAATTCTGGCTCCAGGTGTTCCATAATTCTCTCCACACGTTTTTCCCACCATAGTCTTTGTGTCCTTTTACTCTTGCCCTACATAGGGCAAGACAATTTGTTAAATCCTACTACTGTACATCATGAAACATACTTTACTGTATTTACAAGTTAGGATTGATCATAATCCCTCTCCAAATTGTTAGTAATGCGGGGAGGCCATACCAGGAAGGAATGATTCTGAGCAACTTTGTACAGTAGCAACATATGTACTGTACTTTGCTTTTGGGAACAGTGTGCCAAGATGCTATTCAAACATTTGACCTATATAGGAACATAAATTATAACTGGGTGTGTTTCAATTGCATGAGGGCAACATAGCTTAACAAAATCATGATCATATTACACAAATTTACTCTAATTTTCTCAAACATCTCCAGCAGTAGACAGTGGTAAAGATTATGACATTATAATATATGCATCTAATGAGCCGAGTGACAGATCTGTGTATAGCAAGATGAAAGCTGTCAACTCATGTCATATTGTGGTAAACTCACTCAACAGTTCTGCCCTACTGAAGCATTAGGATATGTCTCCAGAGGGGAGAGTATTTAATACATTTCTTATGAAAGCAGAGGGCATGGCAGAATGTCTTCAATACTGTACATCCAATGAAAGGTAGGCGAGATAATTATAACAGTAAATGGTCTCAGGTTCGGTAATTTCAGCCTATCAAATTTAAGAGGAAACATTATACAGTAGTTTACTCCAGAAAATCTTTAAAATCAACAGCCAGTGAACAAGCTTGAAACTGCATTATAAATAAGAAAGAAATGAAAATCACGTTGTCAATGCAGCAATAAATGAGATTGTATGGGAGCAATGTGCTAAGAGTGTCAGCAGAAACAAGGAAGCTGTGTGCTAAGAGTGTCAGCAGAAACAAGGAAGCTGTGTGCTAAGAGTGTCAGCAGAAACAAGGAAGCTGTGTGCTAAGAGTGTCAGCAGAAACAAGGAAGCTGTGTGCTAAGAGTGTCAGCAGAAACAAGGAAGCTGTGTGCTAAGAGTGTCAGCAGAAACATAACAGTTGAAAGAAGAATGTGTGTAAAATTACATCAAAATAGGCTATAATTTTATGGACCACTCATTTACATTGACAAATGAATGAACAAAGTAATTTTTTGTTTTGTACAGGTAAACAAGATATACAGTACAGTAATTGTATACCAGTTTTATTATGAATTGCTGAATGAAGATAACACACAAACACGGCACAGGAAAGACTCACGTGTCTAGCCAAGTACAAGACTTTGCGACACATCCCCTTGAATCTAATGCGACATGAGCTCCAATCATAGTAATAAGCCTGAAAATATAAAAAAAATTATATTTAGCACATATTCTGTAATAAAATTTTAAATGTCCTTTTCATAACTATTGCCTTACACCCTTGCAAGAAACATTATAGGTTCCTATCTCATTTCCAACTCCTACTATACTTTGTGTTAACTGTGATCATTATATTTTACTGAGCCTCTCACAAGTAACTACCCATTACATTTACAGGTACAGTTGTATGCATGCAAAACTTATATCTGCCCCCCCCCCCTCACCTCTTATACTGTACAGAACTTATCGTACCTGAACAAGTTAGAGGAGAGGGTCAGCCAGATATATTCAGTCTTACTCCTGTTATCTATTTACTGCTAGACAAACAGAAGCATCAGGTGAAAGGAAACATGCCCAATTATTTCTGTCCTGCCCAGAAGACCGAACCCAGGATCCTCAGTTGTTAGCCGAGAATGTAGACCACTGCGCTACAGGACCCAACATTGTAAATACTCCAGGCTCCTGGGTGCCAATCTGAATTGTCTTGCTATGTAGTGGCATGTATAGGTACTTGGGCAAACAAAGTCTGTTTACCATTCCTAAACTACTACTTACTTAATTATACTTCTTTCCTTTCTTTAGTCATGATGCATAATTTATTTTCCTTTGCCTGTATTTTCTGGGCAGTTTTTTAGGTTTCAATTGATCTGTGATCCCCCATGCTCTCCTCGCTTCAATGAATACACCAGATGTTTTATAGACCAGTGCTAGTCCAGAGTCCTAGTAGCATTATATGTGGCTCTGGTACCAGAGCCCAATAGACCAGGGTGATGCCACCCAGAAGATGGAATTTCATTACATTCAGTGCTTGATACTTTACCTGCTTTCTCATCTTCTCTGACACTAGCTCCCAAAATGCTCTGCGCCTCATTGTTTTGTCCACATAAGCTTGTTCATGTTCCTCATATATATCGAGTAAGGTCCTCACAGCAGGTAGACTCCATAAGGTAAAGCTTCTCCCTCCCCCATCTAAACAGGAAAATATTACGTTATTATAAACTCTTATTTCACCCTTTTAGATAAGCTTCAATTAACAATAAGAAAACAAATACAGTATTGTACTGTACTGTATTTGCATAACATCAGTCAAATTTTTTCCAACATTTCACCAGAGATAATTAGCAATGATTCCATTATTTTAATTTACTTAAGAGTGAATATATTAGGACTTTAATTAAACAGTTATTGAAATCATTTACCAGTTTCTCACACTTGTCAGCAACAAGAAATGAAGTGTTAAATATAATGAAATGCCTCTTTCCAGTAGGCCTCAGTAGCTCCCCAGGGATTATGATTGGTATAGCTAAGCCTCAAAAATTCATATCTGGATTGTACCTGGGTACAGTTTTGGAGTTTTGTTTACTCCCCAAGTCTAGCCCAGGGCCCAGCTTGACTTGTGATAGCTTGGTACAACAGGCTGTTGCTTGGAGCGGCCAACTGGCCCACATATCCACTACAGCCCAGTTGGTCCGGCATTTCTTGCAGAAAACTTTCCAGCTTTTTCTTGAAGACTTAAAATTTTGTTCTGGTAATATTTCTTATACTTTCTGGGAGAATATTAAACAACCAAGGACCAAGGAACCAAGGAACCAAGGACCTCTGATGTTCAGACAGTGTTCTCTGATTGTGCCTATGCTACCTCTACTCTTTACTAGCTCTATTCTGCATTTCCTTCAATATCATTCACTTCATTATGTTGTCATTTTACTGTACAAATTAGGAACCTGGCCCTCCAGTATTTTCCATGCACTGTATATACTGTATATGATTTGGTACATTTCTTGTCTCCTTTCAGTACATTTTGAGAGCTTAGAGATGATCCCAATAGTTTAGGTGCTTAATAGTGTCTATGCATGCTGTCTATGTTCTCTGTATTCCCTCTATTTCAGCACCCTATCCTGCTCTGAAGGGGAAAGTGAGTATCGCGTAGTACTCAAGATGAGACAGCACAAGTGATTTGAATAGTATTAGCGTTGTGACGGGATTCCTGGATTTGAAGGTTCTTGTAATCTATCCTATAATTTTTCTTGGTGATGCTATATTTGCTTGGTTATGCTTCCTAAACTTTAGGTCATTAGACATCATTACTCCCAGATCCTTTACATGTTGCTTTCCTACTACGGGCAGATTGGATTGTGTCTTGTACCCTGAATTTTGTTTAAGCTCTTTATTTTTACTTTACCTAAGTACTGTACCTGGAATTTTTCATTGTTAAACATCATGTCATTTTCTGCTGCCCAATCAAAAACTTTATTAATATCATCTTGTAGTTTTTCAATGTCTTCTAACAGAAGTAATTTTCATGTTGATTTTTAGTCTACAAAAGATGATACGAAGATGTAACTTGTATTTTTGTCTATATCTGATATGAGAGAATAAGGAAAAGCAGTGGTGCAAGTACTGTGCCTGAGGTACAAAGCTTTTCACTATGCTTGGACTATTTTATTTGATTGACTGTTACTCTTTGCATCCTGTAGGACAGAAATTTAAATATCCATCACTCTACTTTATCTGTCATTCCTAATAGCCTCAGTTTGAGGGTTATCACTCCCATGGTCATATTTATCAAATACCTTTGCAAAGTCTATGTATACCACATCTGCATTCTGTTTTTCTTCTAATGCATCAGTGATATTGTCATAGAGGTCAAGTAGCTGCAAAAGATTTTTGGCCAGATTTTCCTGTTCCATGTTGGCCTGGGTTGTGGTGGTTATTGGTCTCCATAAAACTGGAGATCTAACCAGGCCTCTGAAACAAAGACTGACCTATTGGGAGCTAGGACCAGAATCTTGTGCTCTTTTCGTGAGAGAAGTTTGGGGATCAGAAGTAATTTCAAAACTAAGAAATCTAACTAGAAATGTTAGGTAAGACAAAAAGGTACTGTACTACTTGCAAGAAATAAACATTGAGAAAAAGAAGGCAACCAATTATTACTGCGAATAAACAATCCTAACCTTAATGTACCTGGCTGTCACCAGATGGCAGCCCAGGTCATCCAGAGTTCTGGGCAGCCACCCACTTCACTCTTTCCTCAGGTATAGTCTAGGTCAGAAGACCTCTATACACCTTCCTTAACAACCAGGTACCTATTTTACTGTTGGGTTAAACAGAGGCTACAGTTAAGGATTTGCGCTCAGTAAATCTTCTCCGGCCATGATACGAACCCAGGACAAAATGATCGCGAAACATCAGGCCAGTGTCTTACCACTACACCATGGGCACTCTGCAATGTGGCCTCCAGTGACCTTGACAATGTATATCAAGGTCACTGGAAGCCATACAAGAGTATGAATCTCTATGTACCTAGAAAACTGCAATTACTAAAGAAAAAGATAACCTTGTTTTCTGCAAGAAGTATTATATCTACAAGGTAATGTAATTCCCTGACTAGCCTCACAAATTTATCTTAAAATATGCCAACAGTACTCCTACAGAATTCCAGTGCAACTAGTTTCAGTATGATATCTGTTTTCACAAAAACAATGAAGGCACTGACCTGTGTCCTCGATATCCATGATTTGATTATCTTGGTCAGTAGAAGCATAGGGATCATCTGAGCCAATTACTGTTGTTTCTACTGCATCAATATAGCTTACCTGTTGAGTTTTTATGCCAATTATAAAATGATCCTTACTGCTCCTTCAAAATTATGCAACTTATACAGGGTTTACAAAAAATAGAAAATCCAACTCTTTTGGGCTACTATAACTCAAGCATTAAATGTACTAAAATTGCCATTGCAGGTGGGCCACCAGTAGCTTCACCAGCATATACACTGGGTAACTATGCATTAAATCCCCACACCAGGCCTCCAAAATCTGTTACCTACCCAAAACTAGGACAAGAGTCTAGCTTACTCTACAAGGTGAATGGAACCTAGGAATCAGAAATCTTTTCTTCTCATAACCAGGATAACAAACAAAAACAAACAAACATAATGTACTGGCACAACAAAACATGTAACCAATTGAACGAGAAAGTGATCCCCATTAAGCAAGGCAAATGGTCGTTGCTGCGAGGGAATCACCCTAACTATGATGCACCTGACCACCATCAGGAAGTAGCTCATTTTCCCTCACTGACCTGGCTGACCTACTCCTTCATTTGGATTAAGCTTAGGCTTAGTTATCCAATTACAAGCTAAGGAATTTATTAATGTTACTCTTCTAGAAAAAAAAAAAAGTTTTAGCACAAAGCTGGGAGTAGGGTAAACCAGGGAAGGAGAGTGGCTGATACAGTGAAACCCTTGGTCGGAAAACACAAAATAGGAATGGATATAGTACCAAGAGGGATGCAGCCCCATTCCATGAGAGTGTGAAATGAAGCCATGGTAATGAAGGAAAAACTAACATTTATTAAAAGCCAAGAGTATTATCACCAATTTTATACATTTTGATCATGATGAATTTTATTTTATACTGTGGAACCAAATGCTGTTTCAATTAATTTACTGTGAATAACCACAGCATGTAAAATACTGTCAAGCATATTAAAATCACAACTGCAACAAGTTTCAACAGCTTACTGCCACATTCCCCGACTCAGAGTGATCTTCATCCACCACAGAAGTGATTTCTTCTGTTGATGCAACATCCTCGGATACAGCTTCCAGCCCTAAATAAGTGGATGAAAAAAGAAAAAAAATTATGCACATTAATTTATATTTGCTTTAAAACTACAGACACACAATATATGCTTGAAGTGCATACTGTACAATACTGTACAGTACCAATATACTGCACACAGTTTCCAGGAACACTGCCCAGGAAAAAAACCCTGGCACAAAGGCAAGGAAGAGCACCCCCAAAGGCATTTCCAGGCCTCCCCCCCTCCCTCCCTCACAGACTGAGTGACAACCAGAGAAGGCAATGCATACAAGCAGGCAGCTGTATGCAAAGCTGAAAAGCATACACACACAAGAAGTGCACCCCCCTCAACCTGGAAAATGAGAATACATCGCCATATGAGCCTGCCATTATTTTCTTGACCTAAGGTAGGCTTTTTTTTATTAATTAGATCTTGTATGATGCAACATTGTAGGAAGTTTTGTACAGGGAACAAGTTCAGCATGTGGCAGCCTGGCATCTATTTTTCAACACCAGACCTTAGACTCATTGTTGATCTTGGACATCTAGATCATTTTACAATGTACTATGTGTGTATGCATGCATCAATAAGAAGTAAGGAAATGGTACAAGGCCTATTGGCCTATAAAATGTGCCTCTCTTTATTATAGTGGATATAAATAATTGCTGCATCATAGCCCATACTAGATACCTCCTATTTTTATTCACTCAATCTCCTTCATATATGGTTCTATTGACCCATACAAGGTAGCACCTATTTATATAGTCCCAAACTTGCTCATTCAGGCTCTCGGTAGTACAGTTGAGTTCATTTTCAACTCATAATTGGGAAACACGGCTTTAAATACAGTACAGTACTATACTGGGTGAGACAAAAATGGGCCAATTCTATTTATTTCCACTTTTTCATACATTTTTCATTAAAATTAATTATTCTATAAGAAATACAGTACAGTATATATATATATTTTTGTTTTGGGCATATAGGTGGACATGCATGCAAATCAATAGCCATATATTAGGGGTAGCCTAAGTTGAAATGAGGCATGCTGTTACAGCATACCTGTGATGGAAGAAGGAAGCTGGTTAGGCTACTCGAGACCCCTCTAGCCAAGGATGAGGCTGTCTGCACCATCATCCATTCAGTTAATGACCAAGTTCAATGGTGTTTATGTTGATTTTTATTTATACTGTATATATATATATATGCAAGAGTAAGGTAAGGTTAAGTTGGAATAAAGTTAATGTATGCTAGGTAAGGTTTGACAAGTTGAAAAGGTCTTCTTTTCTGAAAATGCTCTTTTTTTTGTAGAAAAAACTACAAAACCCTAACATATTCTACCGTAATCTAACATACTCACCACTTTACCTAACACAGCATGTCCATTCTAGATGTAGGCCTATGAGTCACAATTGGGGGAAGACTTGTCATATAAGCAAATGAAGCTGTACAGTACATTGGAAATATGTGTCATGGTATACTACTGTCAGGGACATGTGTCACAGTTTACCACTGTCAGGGACATGTGTCATGGTATACTACTATCTGTGACATATCATGGTATACCACTGTCAGTGACATTTGTCATGGTATAGCTCTGTTAGGGGACATGTCATGGTATACCACTGTCAGGGGACATGTCATGGTATACCACTGTCAGGGACATGTCATGGTATACCACTGTCAGGGACATGTCATGGTATACTACTGTCAGGGACATGTCACGGTATACCACTGTCAGGGACATGTCACGGTATACCACTGTCAGGGACATGTCACGGTATACCACTGTCAGGGACATGTCATGGTATACCACTGTCAGGGACATGTCATGGTATACTACTGTCAGGGACATGTCATGGTATACTACTGTCAGGGATATATGTCATGGTATACTACTGTCAGGGATATATGTCATGGTATACTACTGTCAGGGATATATGTCATGGTATACCACTGTCAGGGACATATGGTATACCACTGTCAGGGACATGTCATGGTATACCACTATCAGGGGACATGTGTCATGGTATACCACTGTCAGGGACATGTCACGGTATACCACTGTCAGTGACATGTCATGGTATACCACTGTCAGGGGACATGTCATGGTATACCAAGTTCAAGTTCAAGTATGTTTATTGAGATAAGCAATAAATACATCTCAAAGGGATAGAGTAGCTTAGGCTATTTCTACCCCCCTCATGGTATACCACTGTCAGGGGACATATGTCATGGTATACCACTGTCAGGGGACATATGTCATGGTATACCACTGTCAGGGACATATGTCATGGTATACCACTGTCAGGGACATGTGTCATGGTATACCACTGTCAGGGGACATATGTCATGGTATACCACTGTCAGGGACATGTGTCATGGTATACCACTGTCAGGGACAAAAGGTCTGTCTGGCTTGGGGACTTAGATAAGCCTTTGACAAGGCTGTTTGTGGGATCACCCATCCAGTCTTGTCCTTAACCTGACTGACCAAGTGACACAACTGACTATAACTACGAGAGTTTAAATCTCACACAAGTTTCTATAATGCTGGAATTCTAAGTGTTAAAAACTATCTCGGGCCCATAGGTTAGCAACCATTAAAAAACATATGTTTTAGACTGTGGCTCGTTCACCATGTCTCTGTGGAGGCTCAGTTTGTTGCCCAGATAATCACGTGGAGCCTTAGAACCTTCAGCCCCATTACTCAACAATACTTTCAGCCAATTATGGTGACATTTGTGTGGGCAGCAGCGGAGGCAGGCAGCTGCCAGGTCAAAGTCTCCGCCACTAACACTCTACCACATTGAGCAAGTTGCGTAGGTTTCTCTCTAAGTGTATTTCTCTCTAAGAGAGCTTTTCCGTGTAATGTACCGCAGTTATCAACCATTGCATATGCTCTTCACATATATATATATAGGGGCGCATACCTTCCTCTTTGACTACAAAAGTGGCCACAGTCACATAGTCAGGATTTTCTCTTGAAGACATGTTGCTGCTGGGGGGTCCATAGAATTACCCAAATTGGCCCAAATCGGCCCAAAACTACACAAATCGTCCTAGCATTACGTAAGTAATGAAGAAATATGGTATATTTACTTACTATAATGTTGATGCTACACGTAGAACATGATCAAACCTATTTTTACTCTAAAATAATCTAATTTCATAACGAAATGAGACGTAAATATGTGAGAGGTGACGCCATAGGAAGTCGACGGTCCAAGCGACAATTGTATGGAGCGACTTATCCAAGATATATGGTCGCCTGGAGAGTGTTTGCTGCCATATCAGCCTCCTGTACACAGTGATCCAGTCGTCGTACATACATGTATGTATGAGTGTGTGTACATGTGTATACAACATTAATAATTTTGTAACTAGCGTCAAACACTGTTACTTGCTTAGCTAACCGAACTAGAGGGTTCAGTTCCTGAACCGATTATGTGCCTCTGTAATCCTTTACACCACCGCCCACGGGATGGGTATGGGGTGCATAATAAAGAAAGAAATAGAAGAAATTGAAATTGCATAATACGGTTATTGACATTCAATAATAGTAAGATAAGTTTTGATATTAAGTTTTTAAGTAAGATAAGTTAAGATAAGTTTTAAGTAAGACAGTTTTGATATTCCTAGAGTACGACTTAATCAAACTAGAAATGCTCTACAAATCAAGGGGACCAGAATGTGGAATGACCTTCCCAACCATGTTAAAGACTGTACCTCTCTCAACCAGTTTAAGTTAAAAACGAAGCTATACCTAATAAATTCCCTGTAACCTACCTTACCCTTCTATTGTTAACCAATTTCTGTTTTTTTTTTTTAAGAGCGCTGTTTGTGGACATAATTGTATTTGTACTGCTTTTTCATCTATGTTTTCATTTCTTATTTTCATTCTACTCATTATCCTCAATTAGTATTAAGCTTGTCATTTAAGTTTATCATGCCCGAAACGCTTTGCGTAATAGTGACTTTAGGCATTGTATGTACTAGCTCTACCTATATTGAAATTGAATTGAAATTGAAATAAGTTTATTGAGGTAAAATACACACAAAGGGATGAGGTAGCTCAAGCTAAGCTCTACCTATAAGTCAACCAATCTTTGTAAAAATTTATTGTATGTATGTACCTTACCTAAATAAACATTTTATTTTATTTTTTTTTATTTTATAAATCAATGAGGACCAAATGGGAGATCAGTGATCAGATGAATATTACAGACTCAAGAGTAGCCTTCTCTTCTTGTATATAAATGAAAAAAATAAATATGTTTGTTTAATTCTAATGCTTGTAGGCGAGAACAGGTGTGAACGCCAGCTAGCGCACAAGTACATGAGCGCCCAAAATACTTTTACACAAAAGACATGTACAGACAGGCGTGTGGCTTCTGACTTCTTTTTTATTGATTAATATTAAATATTAGTCGCTTACCTATAATAGTTATCATTTTATGCAAGTATAACTATCACATAATAAATATAAAAGGAGTTTATCAAAAAACTGACAGAAGTGTTGTGTTTTGTGCGTTGTATCGTGTTTGTGGGCATTCGGGTGTGTTGTGTTTACGCTGGCGGGCGGCGTCCTTACCAACTCCGGATTATGTCTATTACATCACTAAACTTCATTTAATAACTATATGCCTGTTAAATAGAAGATTTTAATTGTTAATAGCATTATATTGTCGTTTTAATATGGAACACGTACACATATGCGAAACGTCTAAAGCTGGTGTCCGAAGTGGTAAAAATATTAGTGTGCGATGTTGTCAATGTACGGAGTGTCTTGTATCCGAGTCCATAGGAATTACCGTTTGTCCTGGCGCCATCTATGTTTTGACAGCAGTACTACTAATGTTCCCACGTTATGTAATGATCGCTATACGGGGTGTTACGGTCAGTTGCTCTTCTATATATGTTTATGGACAACGTAGGTGATTTGAGGCAATTTGCGGCCAGAGTGAAATAGTATCCACGCGGTGAGTGATGGAGGAGGATATATACTGCTGTGTACTCGACCAGCGGGTGAGAGGCAAGTTATATCCAACAATTATGGGGAATAGATGGGTTATTTTAAGCGTAGAATGTCAGGTAACCGGTAACTACACAGATGGGGTAGTGTTTTTTTAAGTCTTTATTTACTAAAGTGGAACATTACATTATGCCTTTAGCTGAACAAGTCTACTGGTGGGGGAAGTAGACGGGTTTTATGAAAGTATTTTACCTAAATATTTGTATTTGGTTAACTAGTTTAGCCGTTACCAGGGAGGGTGTTCCTTTAATCTAATCTAAAAATTCTAGCCGGACAAAGTAATTAAAGAAATTGAATAGAACGAAGTGGTTTGCCATGGTGCTTATCATTTAGTTAATTCACTTAATTTAGTTAATTATGTCTGGTAAAGGCCGGTCGTGGAAAGTTCCTAATATAGCAAGTTTTAAAGGAAAAGTTTGAGTTAACTTTAACGCTAAAGTTAGTGACCAATTAGCTTAGTCTATTGTGAGGAAAGTTACTAGAATCTAACATTGCAAGTGCCATTTCTCTACTCTTTGAGAAACATGACTAGATACATGAATCGCATAGTTTTATTACTAAATGTTCATGGATTAGGTTGCATAGTTGAGGAAATAGTGGTAAGGTTTGTGATTTTGTGTACCTTGACTTCAGCAGATATTTTGATAGTGGCGCAAAATTGATAAGGGCTCGGATCATTGGGAATGCTGACTGAAGTTGATTAGGTCATGGCTATACCAATGGAAATTAGTATAAATGGGGTTAAGTTGGGAGAAGTGTTGTAAGTAGTGCCTAAAAGCTCTCCTTGGACCTCGGTTAGCAAGATTATGGTTTAGACTGAAATAGTTGCAGAATTGGCAAATAAAAAATACCGATGCCCTATATAGTTTTGAAATGGTTAAGACTACCAGATGCAGTTTAATGCTGACAAATGTAAGGTTTGAGGGCTAGGTAAAGATGGGATAGATGGTGTAGATTAAGAGTATTAAATTTTTTGCAGGTGGTAAATTGTCCCTGAGCTGGCACTGCTCTCCAGCCTGGGATGTTGATTGGTTAGTCTTCAACTGCCTCCCAACATGGTAGCGAGGTCCTGAGCTGACATGCAGTGAGGAACGTGGAAAGCTTCCTGAATTGGCACATGGTATGCCTCCCTTTCAAACCAGCAGCTGGCACAAATGTTCCAGCTAACATCAGAATAGTGGATGAAGCCCACACTAAAATGTAAGTGGTACAGTAAATGGACACCCCCCCCCCCTCTTGACACCGAACAGTTGGGAGGAAGGGGAGAAAGTGTGGCTTATAATTCTATTGCTACAGAATCTTTTGCCATAAGCCAGTGGCAGTGCCTATTGGCACTTGTTATTCAGAATCTCCCCCTTACATAGTTAATTAAAAAAGAAATGCTGTAGACAAGCTTAACTTTTGAAGGGGGCAACATTTTCGTTGCCATCAAAGCACATCAAAGATGCTCTGAGCTAACTTCCCCTAGTCATTAGTGAATGGTGGCCAGTAACTCTGCCATTAGAATCCATGCAGAAAGTGTGCACTTATGCTGTATCTGCCAGTTTGCTAGAAATTGAAATTGGCATACTTGCTCAGCAACTACTTGCCCTCTTGTACCATGTTACTCAACCATAACATAACCACCACACCACCCATTCTTCTAAAATAACATCCTGTATGATAAAAACTTCTGCTTTAAATATTTCTAATTCTAATATTAGTTGGCTTGCATGGTGTATTAATCATTCCTTTGGCAGAACTGTAGCTAAATTGTTCCCACAACATTTAATCCGTTAACAGTACTGTATCAGGTTCATAAGAAATTTATAATAAAGACCAAGTGTGGTCATGAGTGCTGCAGATGAGGGAGATAGAACCTTACACCTGCAGAAGTGTGGTGATAACTGGAGAGAATATGGCCTTGTATAGTTGCTAGTGTAAAAATATTACTAAATTTAGTAAAATCACATTGTCTTGGTAGTATAGTTGGGTTAATTATGAATTTTCAGACTAAAATGCTTGGTACATAATTACAGAATAAATTTGTCCCCCTAGTAGTAAGCAGTGGTTGCAAAAGAATAAGAATTTGTATATATAAATTTTGTATTGCTTTTATTCAAATGTTATACATGGTTAAATTAGTTTTTGCAATGTTCCAGAAAAATGTTCATGACTAAAGTTGTTGGAAAATAAAATTTGTATAGGATGTTGACTTGAAATGACTATAGCTTTGTTTCTTTAATAAAATGGGACAACAAGATAGTTAGTGTGCCATTTAAAACGGCAACTGTTAAACTAGTGGTACAGGTATGAACAAAATAACATTGCTATGCAAATAACTTTTTAGTAATATTTGCTGTTCACATGACAGATTGTGGAAGGTCCTGGCAACAGAGCTGCAGAAAAATACTTGCAGATCTACAGTAAGTAGTGTTGTGTACATTGGAATTAGAGGGTAGAAGTTAATTGCTAAAAACCTATTAAATATTAGGGTATGGAAGTCTAGGCTTAGGCTAGTGGGTACCATATCTGCAAGTTTAGTCCTTTCAGAAATGTATTGAATAGAATGGTATGTTGAAATTGTGAAAATTGTAATGTGGGGCATTAGATCTTAAACAGCATAGTTGAGGGTGTTTTATTAATAAAATTTTAATGAAATATAAATCTTGTTTAGTTAACATTAAATGTTTGTTAAATAAGCTTTAATCATCTATAAATGTATAACACTGTTAAGGGTAATAATGAGTCAAATAAAGTTAATGGCAGGAAAAGTTTTGTTCTAAGTGATTGTATTTTTCCCTTGAAAGTAAAAAAAAATATTCAATGTTTACTTTAGCTTGGTTTTAAATTTATATAGTTTTCCAGAATGTGGAAATATTTATATTGCTAAATTAGATTCTTACTACTGCTACTAGAATATGTAGGAAAGGTAAATTCCTTAAAGAAATTTTTTCCATCTGAATTTGTAAACTACTGAATGCTAATTTGAAAAGTAAAGGAAGATTGGCTTTAAATCTGAAATTAATTTGTTGAAATATTTTTCAGGTGAAAGTGATTATGATGCATGGACTGGCTTGGAGTGAGTCTCCTTTACTCTACAAAAGTGGGTGAGTTTGAATTTGATGCTTTAGCTATATCAATGACCTAATCTTAATTCTCTTATCTAGTCCATTTATAGGTGTGTAACCATGTCCTACTGTTACAACCCACAGGGGATGATGCAGTTTGTACTGATCCTACCCCATTTCATAAAAGGGGACCAGGCAGTCCTGCAGATTTCCCTGGCTTCGCTTTTTCAGAGCTTTGCTCTACTACCCATCTAATAGATGGACTAGATTTGCATAGGTTTAGGGACCCTTAACAATGGTTACATTGTTAATTCTCACAGGGCTTGTTTGCTGAATGGGTGGATGCATCTAAAACTTTAGTGCCTGGCATGCATTGTACAGTGCTTTGAGTAAAGCATATGTACAATGTGTTGATGGCACTAAAGCACCCATTCAGGGAACAAGCTCTGCACTGAAACCAGAGGAAGGGATAGGCCTTGCTGAGCCTATCTTAAAAGATAGGATGTTAGGATTTTTGGGCTTAGTATTAGGCATTGGTGATAATAAAAGTAGTGTCCCTGTTTAATGTTTATTTTTCTTTTACAGGTGATTATCTCTGGATCTTCTGTTCATCTAGGAGCATCTGTCCCACAACCTGAAACAGTAATAAATATTAGATGTATTATAAATACTATATGTAAAACTTATTAAATAAAAATTTTTTAATGAAACTACTTTATATACCTTATCCTGAAATTATGCTGGAAATTGTTTACTACTATTGATGCAATGTTTAAACATCTGAAATTTTTTTACTTTGAAAATAAATACTTGGTAAAATTTACACCTATTTGTAACTTGTTACATAGGTGCATGCAAAATGCATTGAAAAGATGTAAAAGTGGACTACCTATTCAATTTACATAAACTAACAAATATTGCAAATTAGTCTGAAATATTAAAGTGGAAGAAACTTTAGTCAATATTTTAGTTTTCATATTTGAAAGTAAATTTAAAGCTATGCAACACCTAACCTTTGTACAAATTATGATTTAAATTAACTAAAGATCATTGTTAAATTTACAAAACATTAGAAAAGTAACACTGAAGCATCTATACAACATGTGAAAACCAAAGTCTTTGGTAACTTAAATCATTTAAGAGCTTTGATTAAATTTGTCTGCCAAACTCTTCAAATATTCTGAAATATTTTACCTAGATTAAAACTAACATTGACAGTAATCTGTTTTGCCCTTTCAAACAATTAGTTTGACCTAACATCTGCAAGGTCCTGAAGGAATAGAATTCTTTTTGGTAAAACTTTGTTTGCTAAAAATGAACCCTGCCTAATGAACCTGCTCATTTTTTTTTTAGAAATGGTAATTGCAACATTATCAAAGGCCATTGTTTTAATAACCAAAGTACCAAATGAAAGACCAAGAAGCAACAAACGGGTACATGGTAGAAAGGACAAAAGAATGGTTACGAGGACCCTTTCATTTGTTAAAGAAATGACTGGGAAAAATGCTCATACCACAAGGGGTCTTAACCCTTGTCATATACATCACTGACATTAATCTAAATATTACCAACGACAAAAATTGCTGATAACATGTTATAACAAAAATAAAGAATATAATATTGAGGCCTTAATGCAGATCTCTAACTCTACAAATAGTAACAAGACCGGCAATTTCTTAATATAAAACAGAAAAAAATCCAAGACCTTGCACATGAGCCAGAACAATCCATATCACAACTACCACATTAAAATAAAACAATGAAGGTAAGGTAATTACCAAAAGAAGGCACCAAACCGGGAAGGCCATGTAGCACCATCAAAGTGCAAAATAATCAGATGGCGCTAAATATCACCAAGAATGCCAATACGAGAACAAAAACGCATAAGGCGAACAATATCAAAAGTATGCGATTCACCTAGAATTCTATCGAGGGACAAGTGACTGCGAGGGACGGTCGGAAAGCAAGACACACGCTCGTCATGGAAGTCAGGACATTCAACAAGGATATGCACAACTGTAAGAGGGATAATAAGGAGCAGGGCGGCGCTCCATTAAGTGACCGTGGGTTAAGCGGGTATGACCAACCCACAGCCGTGCCAAAGGAGTGTCCCACCGCCAGTTACGGTGGTAGGAGGAAGGCCACGGGGACACGCTAAGTTTGAGAGTTCGCAGCTTGTTACCAACCACAGAGGACCAACAACCCTGCCAACGGGGAAGAATGAATAACAGGATAAAAGTCGGAACAAGGAATACCTTTACGGGAGATGGGACAAGAACGGATAGCTTCCTTAGCGGCAGCATCCGCACGCTCATTGAAACACCAATATGGCTGGGAACCCAGCAAAACTCTACTGATTTAAATTTACTAGAAATAAGAAACAGCCAATGTTGAATCTCAATGACCACCGGATGGACAGGATTAAAGGACCCTAGAGCCATGAGGGCACTACGAGAATCAACTACAACCACAAAGGAGGAATGAGAATGAGAAAGCAAGAGACAAAGAGCATAGAGAATAGCATAAAGTTCTGCCGTAAAGACGCTAGCCTCCGAAGGGAGGCGACACATGTAAGTACGGTCAGGAAAAACAACAGAGTAGCCCACACCATCCGCAGACTTAGACCCATCAGGGAAGATGGAAATAGAGTGGGAGTGCGAAGAAAAGTGCTCAAGGAAGAGGCTTTTCAGAATTGTAGGAGGGGTAAAGGCTTTAGTAATACAAGTCAAGGACGTACAAAACTTGGGAAGGGGGACTCTCCACGGAGGTAATGAAGGAACAATACGAGGAGAAACATTAGAAATATGAACAGAAAGAGAATCCTGTAAGCGAGATAACGGGACAGAAAGTGGGAGACAATGAAGAGGAACAGGAACCACAGGAGGAGGAAAAGTCAATGCACGACAGAGGCGAGAGGAAGGATGTTGGAAGGACCGCGCAAGATAGCGAAGACAGTAGCGATCACGGCAATCCTGAAGAGAGAGAAAGCCAGTGTCAACATACAAACTAAGGGCGGGAGTCGAACGAAAGCCACCAGAGCCGAGACGCAACCCAGTATAGTGCAAAGCATCAAGACGGCGAAGAGTAGAAGGAGAAGCAGAAGAGTATGCAGGGCAACCATAATCGAGTTTAGACAGGAGTGCAAATAGAGAAGCGTGCGCCTATCCGCTCCCCAAGAAGTATGGGACAAAACCTTAAGGAGGTTAAGGGCCTTAGAGCATTCAACTCGGAGGCAAGAGATATGGGCTGACCAAGACAAACGAGTGTCAAAGACTAACCCCAAAAGCTTCGCGGAATCCCTGTACACAATGAGATGACCATAAAGCAACAACAATGAAGTAAAGGTCCTTTCAGTAAGAATCTATCATTCACTGAAAGTTGCTGCAGTTAAAAATAAAAGAAAATACAAGTCCCTAGAAATAAACAAGTAACCTTTTTGACTAAGGAAAAGAAGGTAGTTATTCTACTGTATAAATCTAAGTATTCACTTAGATAACTGTATCCAAGCATAGAGGTTCCCCCCCCCCCTTCCCTTTCAGAAAAACATCTACTTTCGAAATAGTTTAACATTGGCCAACAAAAATGATTCCATAACTAAATTGCCTAATACCAGGAACAACTGAGAGCCATGACAAACACTGCAACCCTCTCCTACCCCCAAGTCTTATGCTATTTATGATCCAAGGTAATTTGAGATACTATACTGTACTTCCTACAGACGAGTCTAGTGAGAGGGTGATCTCATGGCGATTAAATTGAAGCACGATACAGGTGTCAACGAACATCAGTCAGCCCACTTGTCAGCACAGTGGATAACTAATGACATCATAATCTGCAGTGTTGTATGCCTCCCTGTGGCCATTTAAATCAATAAAACACAGGGTTGTGGCAATGTTTACAGCATAAGGCAAGGTATAGAGGAATCCTGGAATGCCATGTAATGTGTAGTCCTTGAATGTGCTTTAGGCAACCAAATTGAATAACAACATTTCTGGTGTTCGGCTATATAATCCGAGTTTCTCATTCGGTATAATGTTTTAAACCAAATAGGAATTCACTTTAAAGGTCAATTTATTTGGAAAGTGCTAACCAGATTCCAAATTACTGAGCTCTGAAAGTACTACAAGGCAAGTTTAACCGAATGAGTGTTTGCCTATCCATACCCCCATGAGGTATGTGACAACACTGAATAAAGAAAGGGTCTTTGAGCATTCACCGTGCAGGTATTTGACATGACCAATATAGCCAAGTGTTAAAGATCATTCTAAGCAGTTCTGCACAATCCATATACTATCAATTAATATAATTGTACAATGGTGCTTGGTGGATGATATTTCCTATTAAAACTCATTGGACAACTGTTTGTATTAGACATTTTAAACCTACAAATGGTAGCCCTAGATATCGCACTACAGTATTAATTACAAGATGAACAATGTAAAATCAATACCACAACAGCAAAGGATGACGGCTTTTCAACAACCGACAAACACGCAGGTCTAACACCAGCCATCCCGAGAGAGGACGTCCCAAGCATGTACACCCCACAACTTTACATCACCTTTGCTACCTCACGCGAGCACGCAACAGCATGAGGATGCCATACTCCCAAACCAACTCCATGCACTTTGAGGCTTTAACAACTCAACATTTAAAAAGTTGATTTAAAAAATCAAACACCTGAATTTTTCCCTAATTAAATTTACTAGGGAAATGCACACCAAGCCATGAAACTTACAATGAAGATGAACAAACTACACACAACTGTCACCAAACTTCCACATACCACCCCCTTCTCACTCCTGCCCTCCCTCCTTAGGTGCTCTGATTGGCTGAGCACCTGAGCCACCACCACTCACCTCTTGTTGTGAGAGCCTAAAGCATGTTTGGTTGCACTTTAAAAGTTCCCGAGTGTACTCGCCTAATTGTGAGTACCGCCTGCCCGGTTCACCATTTTGTTTTTCAATCTACCTCAATTTACCCCTTTACAGTCAAATATTATGCAAAATTATGTTTAAGACTTGTCCCTTCTTAACTTAAATAACTGCTTTGGCCATCTGCAATCTTTCTAGATGGGTAACAATGACTCTTGAGGCCAGAAAGAACTTATCAGACGGCGATCATAACAATACGGTACACACACAAAATCACAACCTGATATACACCAAGCAGAAAATCCACTGGAGCTGTGAGGCGACGTAAACCTTTGCCCAAGGCACTGGCAGCTGCATACTCTACCACAGTATATTACTGACTTTGTAAAAGTCTTACAACCGGATTTCCCCATAAATCACAGCAAGTTTTGAGGCCACTCCTTGAGTCAACGTCTTATGTAAGCCCTACAAGCACTCAGGTGAAGGCTGAAGCAGTTCAACACCATACGCCCCAACTTCAAATACACAGTTGAGAGGCGGGACCAAAACGTGATTTTCTGTGTGTGCCTGAAGTTGGGGCATACGGTCTTGCTTCACCCTTCACTTTACCCTTCACTGGCGTACTTCAGGGGTTTTACTTAATACTTGGACTGGCTTCAGTAGGGCCTCCAGACTTTCTGTGGCTTCACAAGTGTCATGTGAATCCCCTGCATAGCAGTGGAACTGCCTTTTCCCTTCACCTTCAATGCCTCTGCACTGGAAGTATACATCTACACCAGCCCAGAAGAGTCATCAGTCCTGCCACTTCTCCATACCCCCCAGGGCCTGGCACGGCCTAGTACGACTCAGAGGCAAGCCGGGCGCCACTGCTAACTGGCAGTTTGTCCCCACAAACAAGCAGTTAGCCGCCTTCAACTGACAGTGGTACAGCTCAACACAAAGGCACCGCCTGCCACAACGAGCAGTTTGCTAGTTGACCAGATGTCCACCTCGTGTTGACACTGGATGAGTCATCACCGCCGGACTATATAAAGAGCGCTGCCTCCCTGGAGAGGCAATCTCTCCCTTAGTGCTCTAGGATCACCTTCGTGTCTCTAACCCGTCGTCCGCTTCCAGCCAACGTCGTGTGACTGATGCCATGGTGGTATGGTAGCTGTCTTCAGAACACCAGTATATCTTCATACTTTTATTCATTGCTTTTAGTTTATTTTTTGCATTTAAGGTCATACTAACTTGTTCACCTTTGCATTACATGATAGTCAAGTATTGTCATGTGTTATTTTTGTTCATTACTATTTCAGTAAATTGTTTAATTATTTATTTGATAATTTTCATTTGTTTCCACCTGCAACTTACACACTGCAAGGCCAATAGCAGCATTTCTTTCATTTATGTGAGGGAGAGCCATACCATCTTGGTTCAGTATAGCTGTGATACCATAACCCATCACACAAGATATCCAGTTGTAAGACTTTTACCATCAGTGGTGGTAGAGTATGCAACTGGCAATGCCTTTGTTACAGGTTCGTTTCATCTCACAGCCCCAGTGGATTTTCTCACACATTTGAATACATGAAACAACTTTATTTGATACATTCCAAACCAAAGTACTGTACAGTACAGTAATTATCAAACCATCAAATATGTGGGATAATCATAGTGCGCTAAATATCACTAACGTCGCCAATACAAGAACAAAAACGCATACGGCGAACAATATCAAAGGTATTGAATTTACCAAGAATTTTATCGAGGGACAATTGACAGTGAGGGATGGTCGGGAAGCAAGACACGTAAGTCCTGGAAGTCAGGACATGTAGAGACAACGGTTTGGACAATAAGAAGCAGGGCAGCGCTCCATTAAGTGCCCGTGAGTTAAATGTGTATGACCAATATACAACCTCGCCAGAGCCGTTTCCCACCACCGGTTACGGTGGTAGGAGGAAGGCCACGGGAACACACTACTCTTAAGAGCACGCAGTTTGTTACCAGTAACAGAAGACCAACAACCCTGACAACGGGCAAGAATGGGGAAATGAATAACTGGGTAAAAGTCATAATAAGGAATACCTTTACGGGAGACGGGACAGGTACGGATAGCTTCCTTAGCGGCAGTATCCGCACGCTCATTTAAGAACACACCAATATGGGTGGGAATCCAGCGAAATTCCACTGTCTTAAATCTACTGGAGATAAGAAACAGCCAATGTTGAATTTCAACTACCAAAGGATGGACTGGATTAAAGGATTCTAGAGCCATGAGGGCACTGCAAGTGTCAACTACAAACACAGAGGAGGATTGACAGCGAGAAAAGAGTTGATGAAGAGCATAGAGAATAAGTAGCATAAAGTTCTGCCATGAAGATGCTAGTCTCCGGAGGCAGGAGACAAAAGTGCAGTCAGGAAAAACAACAGAGTAGCCTACACCGTCTGCAGACTTAAGACCCATTGGTGAAGACGGAAATAGAGTGGAAGTGTGAAGAAAAGTGTTCAAGGAAAAGGTGATTTAGAACTGTAGGAGGGGTAAAAGTTTTAGTCATGTGGGTCAAGGCTTACAGAATTTAGGAACGGGGACCCCTCCATAGGGGCAAAGACGGAATGACACGAGGGCAAATATTGGTAACACAAACTGAAAGAGCATTTTGTAAGAGAGACAACCGTACAGAAAGAGATAGGTGGTGAAGAGGAACAGGAACCACAGGATGGGTAAAGGTCAAGGCATGACATAAGCAAGAGTGAGGGTGCTGTAAGGACCGTGCAAGGTGGAGAAGACAGTAGCGATCATGGCGATCCTGTAGAAACAGGACGCCAGTTTCAACATACAGGCTTAGGGTAGGTGTCGAAGGAAAGGTACCAGACCTGAGCCGTAACCCAGTATGATGCAGTGTGTCCAGATGGTGAAGGGTAGAAGGAGAAGCAGACGAGTAAACAGGGCCATAATCGAGTTTAGACAGAACGAGAGAGGAATGTAAAGAGAGGAGCAGTGTCGATTAGCTCCCCAAGAAGTATAGGACATGACCTAAAGTTAGTTAAGGGCCTTAGAGCATTCAACTCGGACATAAAAAATATGGGGCGACAAAGACAAACGAGTGTCAAAGATTAGCCCTAAAAGCTTTAGCAGATTCTTTGTACAAAAGGGGATGACCCCTGTTACCTAACAGTAAATAGGTATCTGGGAGTTAGCTGTTACAGGCTGCTTCCTAGGGGGTGTGTGTGTGGGAGAAAAAAAAATTTAGTAGTTAACCACTGAACTGCTCTGTCTCCAAATAACACCCTGGTGCACAAGAAATAAATTCTTTCCAAAATTTTTTTTTCTCTTCTTATATTGTTAAAATGCAGTCTGATCACGGGAAACTAAACAAAAAATATTGTATGTGACTTACTTTAGCTGCGATGGAGCTGGGAAGTTGAGCAAATTATGGGCGCTGAGCGTTGGAGCGATGGGGGTCTGTCGGCCCCGCCACCCCGTGCGACGGCAGTTGCTGCGAATAAAATGTTGCGCAATTATTTTGAAGTTTCTCATTCATTTCTTCCTTTTTTTTGCTGTAATATTATTTAAAAGTGTGTAATTTGTGGAATTTATATAATTCAAAGTATAGAACATCGCTATGCTCAAAATTATGGGCCTCATATATGCGACATATTCTACAATCAAACAGTGCTTTTGCGGTTATTACACTATATACACACATTGTATATACCCATCTACGTATGTATTCACCATAACGATCCACTATGTTGGTATGGTGAGCCCAAAAAACATGAGTGAGCTGCCACACCCTGCCAGTCCTCCCTCCCTCCTCCAACACATTACTCGCCAACATTCCTCCTCCCAAAATACTGTTATTGTGTTTATTACACTATTTACACACGTTATGTATAAGTATGTACATGTTTTATTCATGTACATACGACATACTTGCCATCTCCTCACCTCTCTCTCTTGCCTACTTAATGCTCTTGCTTCCCTCATCTCATCACAATCGACTTTATAATGGTCCAGGACGGATCAAAATGTCGTCGTCTATTCAATTTCCAGTGTGTGGTTTGTTCAACAATGAAATCTTCATGCAAGATCTTATAAAGAAAACCCCTAGAACGAGTTTTGCAGATACGAAAAAGTTTAAGGTGAGTAGGGGATGGTTTGAGAAATTTTGAAAAAAGACGTGGTATTCATAGTGTTGTGAGGCATGGTGAGGGTGCCAGCTCAGACAAAGTAGGGGCTGAAAGATTTGTTCGTGATTTTAAAGATTTTGTAGATACTGTATTGATGGATATATTCCACAACAAGTGTTTAATTGTGAGGAGACATGGCTATTCTGGAAAAAATTGCCGAAGAGGACATACATTACCCAAGAGGAGACGTCACTGCCCGGACACAAGCTAACTTGGGCTAACTTGTGTCAGGATAGGCTAACTCTTGTGCTGTGTGGCGATTTGAAAATTAAACCCTTGCTCGTGTATCATTCCGAAAATCCAAGAGTTTTAAAAAATATATAACGTGCAGAAAAACTGTGATGTAGAGTGGTTTGCCCTGCCATCAAAAAATATCTGCAAGAGAAAAGTTTGACACTAACCCTTAAAGTGCGCATCACTTCATATGAAGTGTAAATCGTTTTACCAGTCAACTGCGCTTCACTTCATATGAAGTGTATGGGTACCGCGCACGATTTGAATGGCCCGCGGTGTAGCTGGGGGTCCCATACGCTGCCCAGGGGCTCTAGTAAACAGCGGCCATTTTGAAAAAAAATCCAGCTCACGATCCGATGGCATGGGAGGCCTCAGTTTAGCGAGAGTCACCATGGCGAGCGCACGGTCAAACGCCTCACGGGCACGCACCACTCAGTCCCTCACCCCAGAGCAAATAGCCCACGAATTATTCTCTGAAGGTGAAGAAAGTGTGTTTGACGATTCAGACAACGATGAGGATTATACACAGTTGTCGGGTGACAGTAGCAGCAGCAGTGAAAGTGAAAATGACCGCCATGCCATGGCGAGGCCTATACGCTCTCCCATGCCTCCTCGCCCATTTTCTACCCCAATTCTACCACGACCTCACAGTTCCTGTGGATATTTTCTGTTTGAGGGTGACGAGTCAGAGGGAGGCGACTCCTTTTCTGGGTTTAGTGACTCAGATCAAAGTTTTATTGAGCCTGTGGCTGGTACCAGTGGTGTAACTGGGCGAGAAATTGTCGCGTCAGCAGCATCTCGCCCGGCCAAGCGCCACCGCATGGCACCACATGAGGGACCAAGACCCTCGTGTTCACGTGCACCCACCTCACGTGCACCCACCTCACGTGCACGTAGCCGCCGTGCTTCTCGCAGACGGTATTCAGCTCCTGGTCGCCGGTATGCATCGCTTCCTCGCCGTCTTTCCTCTGCATCTCGCAGGACGCCTGGTGTACTTGAGTGGAGTGATGGTGACGATTTTATTCCTAATATTCCTCACTTTGACGATAAAGATGTAGGGATTACAAACCTTTTCCCTAATCAAGGTGAGGACATGGCTGAGATGGAATATTTTACAGCATTCTATGATGAACCACTCATGGAATACATTGTACACCAAACGAACCTGCATGCTGCTTACCTGATTGAGAGGGAAATCACAGAATTTTCACGACTGCAGCGTTGGAAAAATACCACAGTGGCGGAAATGTATGTGTTTTTGGCACTCTGTTTGTTGATGAAGCACTGTCACAAACATGCAATAAATGACTATTGGAGCAAGGACAAGACAATACCAACACCTTTATTCAGGAAATATATGTCACGAGACAGGTTTCAGATACTCCTCAGGTGTCTACATTTTGGAAGTGTTCAGGACCGAACACCTGATGATAGACTGTGGCGAGTGAGGCACTACATGAACGATGTTATTGGAAAATTCAGAGATTTTTATGTACTTCCTAGCACACAAACTTAAGTATTTGCCACCTGGTGTGAAGCGTGCAATAGCCCAACGTGATTGCTTGGTGTGTAAAACAACGACACGTAGAGACAAGAAACGGAAGCTTGTGCAAACATGGTGTGAAACGTGTGGTATCCCATTATGTGCTGTCGACTGCTTCAATGACTACCACAGTCTAGAAATCTTCTAAGTGTGCTTCAAAGTGTGTATAGCGTGTGCGAGTGTGTAAATATGTAAACATATAAGCAGATAGCGTGTGCGTGTGTGTAAATATATACAAATATAAGCAGAACATACAATATAATAGACTGTAATGACATATTATATTGCCGTAATTGAAAACATTTGTGTGCGCCTGTGTATACTCAAATATGCAACAATTATTGATACAAAATATGTTCAAACAGTATTTGAAACACAATTAGTGAAAAAAAATTAGATAAAATGCGCTTAGACATTGTAAATAAATAGCGCGAAAATATATTTGTGGCAACTCTGGCTGTTTGAGGACCGCGCGCAACACCTTCCGGGCGTGTACTGCATGAGCGAACATGCAGATTGTGACGTCATCACCGAGCTTCTCGGCTCTATTGCAACAAAAGTAAGTACAATAGAATTTTTTTTTTATTTTTCCCGTGATCAGACCCCGAGCATGTTAAGGGCTAAAGGGCCTGCTTCTCGACAATGCTCCTGCTCATCCTCCAGACTTGGAAGATGCATTGTTGGGGCCACTTTTTTTTTTTTTAGGGATATTCCTGCATGGGCCCTAAGTTTCTGGCTAATGAACCAATGACATGAAGGAGGAGTTTTCAACCTACCTTGTGTTAGGTGTGCAGGGGTCAATAAGCTGAACATAATGTCAGGAGCAAAGGGGGGGGGGGGGCGTTTGCCTCTTCAAACACAATTGTGACCATCTTCATCTCTTCGAACTATCCTAAATGCTCTCTTCACCTGTCTGACCAAATTGGGTCCAGACCACCTTTGAATCTGAAATTGTAAAATTAATAGTGATTTCAGAATATTCAGTCCATTTATACTAACAAAATTATATACAGTATACTGTAATTGAAATTTTACAGAATGATTAAGGCAATTTAGTAACTTTGTTAAAATGCACATGGGGGAAATACATGAAAATAGGTTAATATGGTTTGTAAGGTTGATGGGAAATGTTTATTACTTTTATGATTTAAAAGATGTATAGCCCTGATACTCCATCCTGGGTGCATTCCACCAGGTAATGACCACAGCAAAAGTTTTCTACGAGGTTCTATTGTCACACAAACTTTTCACATTTTCAAACTTGATTCATCTTTTTCCCCCTCGTTCCAGGGTTTTTTTTTAAAAGGTCTTCATGCAAATGCCTTGGTTTCTCACAAATGATGGCCTCTGAAATGCTATCACCTGCTAACTCTTTGTTGTGTATCCAAATTAATAAAAACTTTTCAACATCCTCAAGTGTTTGTGTTCTTTGTTTCGGGATTGTTGATATGCCTTTTGCCACTTTAACGCTCATAATGTCCTTTTTCTTAGCAAGTATAGTGCATATTGTTGACATAGATTTGTTGTACTGCCTAGCTAGTTCAACAACCTGTGCACTATTTTGACGTTTATGAATGCTCTCTTGTTTTTCCTCTATGGTCATTCTCACATGTGTTTTCTTGGCTTGAACCTTACCACTGGCTTTCTTGGGACTCATGGCAAGATATATAATAACAAATTTTATGTTCAAATAGCCAAAAATCCCAAAACAAATGTTATGCTTTATAAAGAATTCAGGCGCGATAGTTACTAGGCAGGAGACACTGGTAAACTGAGGTGCGATCACCATGCCACCACGCGCTAGGTCAGCCCATACGTATATCAACAAACTCATTTCCCGAGGCAAAGTTTGTAACCCGATTCAAATTTTTCGAAGAAATTAGGCTCGTAACCCGAAAAGTTCATAAATATTCATTCATAAGCCGAGGTGACACTATATATAAGTAAAAAATTAAAATTTTGTAGATACACTGTGCTGTATTGATGGATACATTTGCTGTATTGATGGATACATTCCACAACAAGTGTTTAATTGTGAGGAGACATAGCTATTCTGGAAAAAATTGCCGAAGAGGACATACATTACCCAAGAGGAGACGTCTCAGCCCGGACACAAGCTAACTTGGGCTAACTTGTGTCAGGATAGGCTAACTCTTGTGCTGTGTGGCGATTTGAAAATTAAACCCTTACTCGTGTATCATTCCGAAAATCCAAGAGTTTTAAAAAATATATAACGTGCAGAAAAACTGTGATGTGGAGTGGTTTGCCCTGCCATCAAAAAATATCTGCAAGAGAAAAGTTTGACACTCAAGGTCCTGCTTCTCAACAATGCTCCTGCTCATCCTCCAGACTTGGAGGATGCATTGTTGGGGCCACTTTTTTTTTTTTTAGGGATATTCCTACATGAGCCCTGAGTTTCTGGCTAATGAACCAATGACATAAAGGAGGAGTTTTTAACCTACCTTGTGTTAGGTGTACTGAGGTCAATGGTTGAACATAATGTCAGGAGCAAAGGGGGGCATTTGCCTCTTCGAACACAATTGCGACCATCTTCATCTCTTCGAACTATCCTAAATGCTCTCTTCACCTGTCTGACCAAATTGGGTGTCCAGACCACCTTTGAATCTGAAATTGTAAAATTAATAGCAATTTCAGAATATTCAGTCCATTTATACTAACAAAATTATACATACAGTACTGTAATTGAAATTTTACAGAATGATAAAGGCAATTTAGCAACTTTGTTAAAATGCACATGGGGGAAATACATGAAAATAGGTTAATATTGTTTGTAAGGTTGATGGGAAATGTTTATTACTTTTATGATTTAAAAGATGTATAGCCCTAATACTCCATCCTGGGTGCATTCCACCAGGTAATGACCACAGCAAAAGTTTTCCACGAGGCTCTATTGTCACACAAACTTTTCACATTTTCAAACTTGATTCATCTTTCCCCCCCCCCCCTCGTTCCAGGGGTTTTCTTTAAAAGGTCTTCATGCAAATGCCTTGGTTTCTCACAAATGATGGCCTCTGAAATGCTATCACCTGCTAACTCCTTGTTGTGTATCCAAATTAATAAAAACTTTTTAACATCCTCAAGTGTTTGTGTTCTTTGTTTCGGGATTGTTGATATGCCTTTTGCCACTTTAATGCTCATAATGTCCTTTTTCTTAGCAAGTATAGTGCATATTGTTGACATAGATTTGTTGTACTGCCTAGCTAGTTCAACAACCTGTGCACCATTTTGATGTTTATGAATGCTCTCTTGTTTTTCCTCTATGGTCATTCTCACATGTGTTTTCTTGGCTTGAACCTTACCACTGGCTTTCTTGGGACTCATGGCAAGATATATCATAACAAATTTTATGTTCAAATAGCCAAAAATCCCAAAACAAATGTAATGCTTTACAAAGAATTCAGGCGCGATACTTACTAGGCAGGAGACACTGGTAAACTGAGGCGCGATCACCATGCCACCACGCGCTAGGTCAGCCCATACGTATATCAACAAACTCCTTTCCCGAGGCAAAGTTTGTAACCCGATTCAAATTTTTCGAAGAAATTAGGCTCGTAACCCGAAAAGTTCATAAATATTCATTCGTAAGCCGAGGTGTCACTATATACAGTATAACTAAAAAATTAAACTCAGGATTACTTTCAACCCCCACCCCTTTTGCTCTACTCCATCGCCACCTACCTTCACCCCCCTCTATGATGTACTCTTCCATAGACACCTACCTTTGCCCCCCTCCTCCCCTCTACTCCTCCATCATCACCTACCTTCACACCCCCTCCCTTCTCCTCCTCCATCGTCACCTTCCTTTCACCCTCCTCTATTATGTACTCTTCCATAGACACCTACGTTCACTGCATATAATGCTCCCCTCTACTCCTCCATCGTCACCTACTTTCACCCCCCCCCCCTCCGCTCTACTCCTCCAGGGTCGCAGACAATTTCACGAGCGTGAGAACTACGAGTTCTCTAACCACTCTCACACTCCTACTCTCTCGCCAGTCATCCCTCCCCTTCCCAGGGGAGGGAAGGAGGGAAGAAATGAAGGAAGAAAGGTGGAGGAGAGAGAATAGGCATGGGGGAGGAGGGCCTAGATACATTTCTTCCATATAGATAGGTAGACTGAGGGAGAGCTGCTTGCCAAGAGCCCTATCAGACAGGCTTCCTATTCCTCAACCCTCCCTAATATGCCACATCCTGGTCAGGACAACTTGCTCGATTGTTATTCTTGGTGTGACTCGAGAACTGACCTCGAGGCGGGGCATGGGCATGGATTATCTCCCTGGGGCACGCACCTCCCTGCCCCAGCTCGCTCTCTCTCTCACATAATCTATCAAGGGTCTAACATGAGGTCATTGTGCCTACTAGAAGTGTATATGTCCAAGGCTGGCCACCTGTCTGGACCATTCAAATGTATAAACACGTAATTAGTCTATTAAAATTATATATAATGCTACAATTATAATTTAATTTGTTCATGGTCATTCGTTTATCAGTATTTTAATATGAGGTATATATACGCATGTATGTATACGTTGACGTACACATATATGATTATGTGTATGGAATGATTATGATTATGTGTAATCATATATGATTATATCTAATGGAATGCATTAGTAAGTGATGTGGTGGAGGCTGACTCCATACACAGGTTCAAGTGTAGATATGATAGAGCCCAATAGGCTCAGAAACCTGTACACCTGTTGACTGACGGTTGAGAGGTGGAACTAAAGAGCCAGAGCTCAACCCCAGCAAGCACAATTAGGCGAGTATATGAACGAATGCACATGTACACTTTCAAATGAATTAAGATACCTTGAGATACACAATGACTTAGTTTAAATAGTTTAAACACATTATGGTACTGATTTTGACATGCTGATGTCTGGAAGGGAGAGGGGGTGTGGGGGGTTATTGTCTGAGGTGGAGGACCAGAGGAGGGGGTCAGTGGAAGGATGGTGGCTGGAGGGATGCCATTGTTCTAATGGTTATGAAAACAATTATTGATGGCAGGAATTCAGTGGGTGTGTACTTCACCGCACCATCACCATACTGTGCCCTGCTTCAACCCCCCCCCCCCCCCCCCCCCACTCCACCCATGCTGTGCGGGGCGTATTACACATTATGGGATAACCGACTGTCTGTCCATTCCTGTCTGCTCGTTATGCTGCCCTTCCTTTTGAAAATTGTCTGCTTTATCGACTTCCTTCAAGACCACACGTTAGCCTCTTATCACGCCCTCTTACCACTCTCAGGGAGCCGGCTCTTCTATACAATAGTTACCACTCAATCCCCAAGGTGAAAGAGTGTCCGGGCATATGACTTGTTACGTGTACTTATTTGCGATTCGTTTGGGCTGTCACGTGTGGTGATTAGTGTTGGGTAAGGCTAGGCCAGGTCAGGTCAGACTAGGCCAGGTCAGACTAGGCTAGGTAAGGTCTCCGTGGTGTAGTGGTAAGACACTCGCCTGGCGTTCCGCGAGCGCTATGTCATGGGTTCGTATCCTGGCCGGGGAGGATTTACTGGGCGCAATTCCTTAACTGTAGCCTCTGTTTAACGCAACAGTAAAATGTGTACTTGGATGAAAAAACGATTCTTCGCGGCAGGGGATCGTATTCCAGGACCATAGGATTAAGGACTTGCCCGAAACGCTACGCGTACTAGTGGCTGTACAAGAATGTAACAACTCTTGTATATATCTCAAAAAAAAAAAAAAAAAAAAAAAAAAGGCTAGGCCAGGTCAGGTCTGGTCAGGTCTGGCTAGGCCAGGTCAGGCCAGGCCAGGCTAGGCAGGGTGAGAGAAGTAAAGCGGCAGGTACTTACGTTTCCGAGAAAGTAGCGGCGGTAGTATATTGTTGATTTAGATTCGACAACATCCTGAAGCTAGTAGGTGGCGGCCTCATCGCTCTCGAACTTCTTGTTGTTGTAGGGGATACGAGGCACACCCAATATCCCCCTTACATTGATCACATCGCACACTAATATTTTTACTATTTCGGACACCAGATTTGTCTGTTTCGTATATGTATAATTGTTTAATATTAAAACCACAATAGAATGCTCTTAACAGTTACAATTTTCAACTTAACAGCCATATAGTTGGCAAGAATGCCGCCCGCCAGTGCAAATGTCTCAGACCCTGTTGGAATATAACCAGTCTGTCAATCGGGTCAACCCAAGTGTTGCGTTTCCATGCGTTTCCAAAAGGGTCGCTCATGTTGGAATCGGTGAACGCCCTAGTAATATTGTTGAAAACATCTTAATAACTTATTAAACCAAAGGTCTTTTTATGTCAGAAGAACGGCAGAAACTAGATCTATATATGAAAACCCTTTCAGGACAAAATTTAAAGTAAAACTAAAGATATTTGTAGTTGTATAAAAGTTGCATTTTTCATCGGTCGTAGAGCCGGAAATCCGCAATATTCATCTCAGAACAATGCTTATTTCACGCAGAATCGTTAATAAACGTAAGATTTTTATACGTCTCAAGAAAGATAGAAACATAAATTTACTTTAATCTAGTTTTACATAATCTAGTTTTACTTTAAATTTTGTTATATGTTTTATTTTTTGAAAATATGTTTTATTTTTGTAACTGTAGGGCAGTTTGGGTAATATCTGATAAAGTTCCACTTTAGGTTATGGCGAGCTATAAAAGAGGATGTCTGTCCAAGGTTGGAGGCCAGGCACTTTGGGCTAGCCTCACCTAACTTTTCATGATGACACATGGGTGATATGGGTTGGTTTTTAGCAGGTCAGGGTACGCCCAATTGCCCTCCTTTAAGCAAAATTTACTCGTATTTTGACTCCCAGTGACTATGAAGTCCAATATATTAGTTTGGTTTTCTATAGAATTATTCAACAGTTTTCACCTGTACATAATGTTCCATTACACCCAATGTAATTACAACATTTTTAATTACATTATTACAACACTGCATCACAGTAACAATTGTAAAACTAACGTTCGGTTACGTTATGTGTGTGTGCATGTTCTGAGAGGGAGAGCGAGGAAAGAAAGCAGAAACACCTGGGCAAAGCTGATTATTCCATCTAGCATGTTGATGCAAAATTAGTGCATTTCCATTTTCAATTATGTGTAATCATCATCTACTTTCAAAAGTAATAATACTGTAGGAAAGTGTATTAATTATCAGTTCTATTTTGGTAATTGTAGATCAATTTGGATAAAACAATCAATCTCCATTCTTGTTTTTGGTTGTATTTCATGATAAAATTATACTTTACAGTATTTCCAAATTCAGTTAGGTCTTGTCATGTTCAATTTTCACTAATAATACTGTAGGAAAATGTCTTATATTTTATTTGTAAATTGTAGGTCAATTTATGTAACATTTGACTTAAATTTGATTTAATATCTTCAGTATTTAAAATATATATACAGTGGAACCTCGATTAACGAAATTAATCCGTTCCGGCACCTAGCTCGTCATGTGAAACGCTCGACTTTCGAAACGAATTTCCCCATTTAAAATAATGGAAATAAAATTAATCCGTTCTACCACTGAAAAACATCAATATGATATTCGATTTTTTAAATAATGGAGCAGCCTACCTGACATACACTGAACAAACCAACCTTTATGATACTATCTTTTTTTAAGACAAGTGTCATAAGTACAATTTTTTATATTTTTCACTTTTTTATAGAAAAAAGTTTGTTCAGTGAATGTCAGTCAGGTAGCCTGCTCCAATTTTGTATATTTAAAATGAACAAATTTGAAAAAAGAAGAAATGTCATAAAGGTTTGTTCAGTGTTTGTCAGGTAGGATGCTCCATTATGAGATTTTTTCCTGTTTTCAAATTTGTTCAATTTGTTTTGCATTTGTCATATTTTTTATTAATGATGGAGCAGCCTACCTGACATACACTGAACAATCCTTTATGACATTTGTCTTGTTTCAAATTCGTTCAATTTTTTTTGTTTCTTTGTTTTTTGGAAATGGAGCAGCCTACCTGACAATCACTGAACGAACCTTTATGACTTTTATTTTCAAATTCTTTCATTTGATTTTAATTTTTCACTTTTTTTTTAGAAAATGTAGCAGCCTACCTGATATTCAGTGAATGAACATATTTGACATTTGTTCATTTTTGAAATTTTTTCGATTTTCTTTTCTAATTTTGTCTAAAAAACAAAAATCAATACTTTGCAACATTACAGCAGTCACCTTCTTTACATCCCACCATTATTAGCATCTTTAAAACAAAAACAAAACACAGTTATTTGCATTGTTGGAGGTGTCTGAGAATTTGCGAGAACCAGCGGGAACGCACCATGTGGTTTTCTCAATCAAACGAATGCTTGCGAATTATATTATATTTATATATATTTATTTATTTATTAATTTATACACATGTGAATTTCAAGGGTTGTACCATGTTTGAACATCTAAGGGAATTTGAATAAGGTTTGAACATCTAAGGGAATTTGAATAAGGTTTGAACATCTAAGGGAATTTGAATAAGGTTTGAACATCTAAGGGAATTTGAATAAGGTTTGAACATCCTAGGGAATTTGAATAAGGTTTGAACGATCTAAGGGAAACATCTTAATATCTTCAAAGCTTTGAATATCAAATTAATACCTATTTTACATAAAAAACAGCATTAAATGTAATGAAAAGCCTTTTTCTGGTAGAGCCCCATTGGCTCCATGAAGCAATTTGTTTTGAGTGTATCTTGCAAAGTATGTTGGCAGTTTCAATGTTTCGTTTTTGTAAACCATGCAATTGTTTGTATTGTTCGCCTCCTTTCTTGATATTTTCTTGGTGTGGGGTAATCATAACATTCCTCAGCTCTCTCTCTCTCTCTCTGCCTTTATGAAGTGACCGAGTTCTTGCTTTGGTCTCCGGTACGCTATGACTGATGTCCTATGACTGATGTGACTCGGTAGTGGGAAGCTATCTCAGCGATACAGCTTCAGGAAGCCACCAAGGAGCTCCTTCCAGAAAATGCACTGTCAAACCAGTAATGAATATCATTACAATAAATTAAATGCTTAATTTGTTTCTCCAATTCTTCAAGTTTTTTCTCTTTCCCCTTCTTGCTTTGTCCTGGGATTAAAATTGCTTGCCATCCTTTATGCACCACTGATAAAATCTCTGAAAAATATGGAAAATTAATAACATATTTTAATTAATAATATTGATGACAATGATGATACTACTGTACTTGTAAACCCTATCAAAGACATAAGCTTTAATTATGATTTACATGAAAAATGTTTAATTTTCATGCTGAAATCAAGATGTAGTTTTATTTTGTATTGCAGTATTTTGAAGTGTCAATTTTTTTTTAATTGCAGGACTTTTTTTTTTAGTTTAGACTACATTAAGTGGAATGAAACACACTATTCTGAGCAGCAGCAGCACCACTGTAGCTAACCTTTGCCTTGACATTGAATCTCCAGAAGGATACTAACAGTGTATAAGGTTCCGAGCACCAAGCCATTCCCCGAAGAACATTTACTATTTAAAATTGTCTTGCCAACCAAACCAAACAAGCTGGGAGATCACAAGGAATCATACCACATCCTTCCAAAGGTAACTGCACCCTATGACACACTAAAATTTCACAACAATCAAATCTCTCTCTTCGAACTAACTAATCTTATTTATTTCTCTCTTCCACTCTCTCTCTATTACCTGACTTCATTTGGTCTAGGATGGACTGAAATGTTGTCGTTCCCTCATTTTCTGAAGTGTGGTTTGGTCGTCTCAAGAATCAATTGGTAGCTCAAGAACTTTCAATAATTAATCAGAAACAACCAAAGTGCTACCATATGTAGCACTATTGTGCAAAAAGGTTGAAAGAGGGTCAAGAGAAACCCTATATAAATACAGTACCTCCCACCCAAGCAAGGTTGGGTAAGAAAGGACTCAATGAGCAGGAAAATAGGGAACTATAAAGGTGCTGCCAGACATGCTATTGTATTTATAAGCAAGATTTCCTAGGTAGTTCAACTGTAGTTCTATTTCCACATCACCACCACATAATAACATGGATAAATATAGGTAGTCACTGTGTAAATGATAATACATACAGTATGTGACAAGTAAAAGATTTAAGTGTTGATATAGAATGCAATATACAGTATACATGTTGCTGATGCAAGTGTTCATAAATAATCATTTAAATATTTACAAGAAAATATCATGGATTTTGTAAACATTTTAGGGCATAAATGGTACATTCCTGCACACAAAAATACTTAAGAGATCAAAACTAAGGTTGGAGGGAGGGAGGGAGATGAGAGAATATAGGAAGGATGTGGTTTGCTAAGGTGTTACATCATGATACACACAAATATGGGAGGATGGGGGAATAAAAACTATAAAAGTCAATTGGCACTGCTTGTGATTCTATCCTTCCTGTCTGCTAGCCTGTTTTCCTTCATTCATATCTGGCCTGACCTGGCCTGCCTGCTGGGAACACACTGGTGTAAAAGTTCACCAATAACACTTTAGTGTTTCAATGACACTACAATGCATTTAATGATATCTAAATTTATATAAAACAAAAATTTCTTTTCTTTTTAGCATTTGAGCAATGTGGACAAAGCTTGACAGGTAAAACTTACCATTACGAGATCACCTCAACAAACCACCCCATCACTCTCGAGACTGATTGTTCTGCTTGTGCATATTCTCTCTCTTCTTTGCAATTTACATTATGGATAAGTATGAAAGTTATGTGTATTTTCTTTCTACAGCTGTATCTAGACTAATCATGTGTGCACTTGCCATATTTTTTTGCCATAGGTACATTAAATTACAATACCATTTTTCCATTGACATAACTATAGACTCTTTCACACACACTATGTACATGATTATGCTTCCTAATACACACTCAGAAATACTAGTGGGTATGATAATCCTAGAAGCTCACAGGACAGTGCTGGCATATCTTGAGGTTATCTCGAGATGATTTCAGGGCTTAGTGTCCCCGTGGCCCGGTCCTCGACCAGGCCTCCTTTTTGTTACACATCCAAGGAAGCAGCCTGTAGCAGCAGTCTAACTCCCAAGTACCTATTTACTGCTAGGTGAACCTCATCAGGGTGAAAGAAACTCTGCCAATTTGTTTCTGCCTCCGCCAAGGATCAAACCTGGAACCTTAGGACTACGAATCCTGTGCGCTGTCCATTTACCGTCAGGCCCCCCTCAGATCAGGCATGGGCACAATTCAGCACACAGCCTACAAAGATGGCTCTGGCACGTGACCTGAGAAACGGCTCTGGCATGTGGCCTGAGAAGCTGGCTCTGACACGTGGCCTGAGAAGCTGGCTCTGGAACATGGCCTGATAAGCTGGCTCTGACACGTGGCCTGAGAAGCTAGCTCTGGAACATGGCCTGATAAGCTGGCTCTGACACGTGGCCTGAGAAGCTAGCTCTGGAACATGGCCTGATAAGCTGGCTCTGGTGCATGGCCTGAGAAGCTAGCTCTGGAACATGGCCTGATAAGCTGGCTCTGACACGTGGCCTGAGAAGCTAGCTCTAGAACATGGCCTGAGAAGCTAGCTCTGGTGCATGGCCTGATAAGCTGGCTCTGGTGCATGGCCTGAGAACCTGGCTCTGGCGCATGGCCTGATAAGCTGGCTCTGGAGCGTGGCCTGAGAACCTGGCTCTGGCGCGTGGCCCAAGAAATTGTCTCTAGCATGCGGTCCAATAATGTGGCTTGGGCATACAGCCTAAGAACCCAGCTTTGGCACAAAAACCTAACTCATACAAGGGAGCTCTGGAATCTGGCTCTGGCATTCGATTTGGGAGCCCAGATCAGAAACTAGTCTGGGAATCCTGCTCGAGTACACAGTCTGGAAACTCAGGTTGGGCACATGAACACGGTAATATCTGGCTTGTTAGTGAAAAGCAAATTGACAAGATTATGGGTGGCCTGAGCTGGCAGCTGAGGGCAATTATATAAGGGTTATCTATTTGTTGCTATCATTGGCATTATTTACTTTCATTATTTTCTAATGGTTTTTGTTGTTTTCACCTATGACTTTCTAGATAATTCTTGTTATTTGTGGATTGATCCATAAAGCGCCACATGTTCCTCTCGCCTCAGAAATCTAAATTCTAGTCCTGGTTGCTACCAGACATGCAAGTCTCAGGAACCTGATATGAATGGGAGATAATATGAAACCAGTTCCCTAAAGTTATAGGAAGCTACTCAGGAGGCCACCATAAAACAGTATGAAATTATTAAGCTCTATACCTAGGAATCAAAGACTTTGAAGGTACAGTCCAACATTTAACAGTAGCAAAATGTTAATATCAAAAGATAATGCAAATATAAACAAATTATACTGTTACCTTATAACTGCTTCAAACTCAGGTGCTCTGGATATGTGATTGTGACCATAACCAAATTTAGCATCAAATTGAATAAACTTGAGTGGTAAACCTTCTCTAAGTTGTCTCTGCTGTGCTGCTCTCTCAAGCTGAAAATTAAGTGCAAAGAGAACTTTCAATATTTAATTCATGCTAGAAAGTGAACAATTTAAAAAAAAAAAAAAGAGTGGGAAAAGCCTTAGTTAACTTTTAATGCAGAATCTTAGAAAACAAATTCTGTGCAATTCCTGTTCGGTAGCTGCTTTGAGGTAAAACACTGGGTTTACATTAATCACTGCTAGCACACAGAGCAGGGTGATTTTGAACCTCACTGATACACAGTAATGATGCAAATAATTTTGTCTTAATGGAGAGCATTTCTCAATTCCCCCACAAAGAGAAACTGCCTACTATAAGACCAAAGGGTATCACAAACCACAAGATCCTCTGTGTAGAATCTTTGGACCATGTAAGATAGTCAAATGTCACTCTGAAACTATGCAATTATCAACTACCCATTTGCCCCAACTGTCAGCAGATGGTAGCACCAACTAGACTACAGGTTTAAGGGAGGTGGCTAGTTTCACTTTGTGCCTGGTGTAGGTCTCTGTGAGCAAAATCAACCCTGCAGAGCCTGATGAAGTTTTGCCTGTTTTTGCATAGGTGGTTCATGCTTAAATGTTCAGTTTATGGTATGGTGCCTAGCCGCCTCTTTATTCAGATCACTTCACTGGGGTTACTATTTTAACTAAAACAAACACACACACAACACACAAGTGATTGATTCATGCATGCTATCATGTGGATGACTAAGTATAGAACTTTTTCCAGGTTTTTGTTTGAGAGTTGTAAATGTGCCCTCCCTTAAAAAAAAAACAAAAAAAAAACCATCTCTCTTATTTTTTAGTACAGTGCGAACTTGCTCAGACAAACTACGAGGAGCAAAGTCATTTGGGAGCAACTCTGTGTCAAAATTATATATATATGAAAATTATTTACAGTGCACACTTAATATAACAATACATACAAGTCTCATCTCTATGTAAAAAAAATTCCATAGAGCAACTACTGTACTGGTAAAGAATTTGGTGATAAAAGCTACATATATACAATCATTATTAAGGCCCAGCAATGAATATAATGAAATGCCTCTTTCTTGTAGAGCCCTTGTGGCTCTCTAATCTATCTCACCGAGATGGCTTCGCACTACTGAGTCACATCAGACACCCAGTTTGACCTACTGGGGGACCAAAGCCAGGACCTCCCCCCCCATCCTAACAAAGGTGCAAAGAGCAGGGAATTATTATAATCACCCTCACCGGGAAAGCAGCCATAAAGTCAGCGGAGTAATACAGATCACTTCAAGGTTCATAGAAATTGAAGGATAAAAAAAGCCAAACAACTCTTCATTCATTCAAAACAATTGGATCACTCAAAACTAGCTTGAACCTGTTAGTGCCGATGGTTGCTATGAAGTGGCCTAGAGCTCCTGACCAACAGCTGGCTGCTGGTCCGCACAGAGTTGATGTACAATAAACTGATGAACCTGATAGGGAGGGAAGGAGTCAAGGAACCAACAGGGATCAACCAAAATGAGATGTTTCAATACAGTCAGTGCTGATTTTCTGGGGGAGTCCCTTGGTGGCTCCTTAAAGCTAACTAGCCACAGAGAAAGAGGCAAACATGAAACTTACCAAGGAGAATGACAGACAACAGATACTAGATTAAAGATGATATGATGGGCTGGGAAACACAGCCCAGTGGAACACATGACCAACCGAGACCATGAATACTAACGAAAGGGCTGCCCTAAATACATGCAGCTCGTTGTGAATAGATAGATCAAGTCCACTCAAGAAGTGAGGCTTATAAACACATGCACATAAAGCAAGTATTAAAAGTTAGTAACATCACACAAGAAAATGGCCCCCACAGGACAAAGTCTACAGGATGGCCATCACTTATCTTTGAAAAGAAGTGGGACTTGCCTAAGGCCTGTGACTTGGGAAGGTCTGATTTTTCGGATACCAGTGACAGGACTGCCTGTCAGCCAGAGCGGAAGCCTGGAGCTCCCATGGCACCACCTGTTGACTGCCATTTGCACTAGAGGGATTAAAGCTAGTTTTAAGTGAATCATTTGGAATCGAGTGAATCAGCTGTGGAGTCATTTGTCTGTTTCAGTGCTTTGTTTTTATGTAAATCTTGCAGTTGTTTATATATATATTGCTTCGTTTACTTTCTAGATGCTTTCTCAGTGTTGGTGAATGTAAGACTCCCTAGCACCCCCCAACTGTGAGGGGAGGGGAAGGGGGAGGGGTCAGGTTTTGGCTTTAGTCCCAGTAGGCCAAACAGGATTCCTTTGGCTGATGTGACTCAATAGGGGAAAGCCATCTCAGCAAGATAGCTTCAGGAAGCCACAAGAGGCTCCTCCAGAAAATGGGATTCTTGTGATATTGATTCCGTACATGACATATAGGGAAATAAAGGAAATTGGTTTAATGTATACTGTACAGATAATAAGGTAATAAAAGTTCCAGGGGAAAGCTAGTATGGTAAGGCCTAACATGAGCTACGGAAAGAGAAAGCTCAATACCTACTAACATAAATCAACAGTCATCTACTCCTGTACCCACCTGTGTAAAAAAAAAAAAGTAAACAAAAATTACAAAGTACTTATATACCTTGCGTCCAAGCTCAATAGGCACAATATTATCATCATGAGCATGAAGAATGACAATTGGGCAAGTAATGTGGACAATATGTTTATCACTCTGGAATTCGGCTCCAATTTTTCTCAGAGGATCTATGAAAGCCCAGTCAAAATATGGCAAGTGGAGAAAGACCTGTGGATAAACAAGTAACATTACATTACAGTACTTATAAAATACAGAAGAAACATTTTTGTAATTATTTATTTATTAATTTAGTAGAGATAAAAACATCCATAGTATTTAGTGACTCAGATTGATGTTATATTTATCCTTATATTTATTACAATAATATGGATTAAAGTAACTTCATATATCTGCAGATAAATGAAGCACAAAATCCACTTTTTGTAACAAAGTAAAAATGCATTTTAAAATAAATGATATGCATGAGGAAGGAAAATTCAAGTCATATAATAAAATAGTGTTGAGAATAAAGTACTATAAAGTACATGAAAGTAGGCTTTCTGAAGATCCAGAGATATAAACTAAATATTGCTTAAAACAACCTGGTGAACCTAGGACATGATAGTCATCTGGAATGTGGGAAACACAGACAGGTCCAGAATGAAGCAAGGCTTCAAGGTAACTTGCTTGGGGACATGGAAGAAGACGCACCTTCTGCAAGGATGGGATCATCACAAGCACACCCTTCTCCAAAGAAATGCAAATGATGTGACAGCAAGAGGAAGAAAGAGCTGAGTAGGTCCATTCGACACTAGAGGAAGGAGGAAGACCAAATTTACTGTAATAAAAGCTTTTGCACACCATACAATTCCATCAAGTTTGTTCAGCATAATTTTTCTTTACGAGTCCATGTTGTGCCTTAGTTACAAAATTTACTCTCTCCAAATGTTCAACTTTTTCTTGATGACTTTTTACGGCATTCTGCGTGGAATGCATGTTAGTTACACTGGTCTGTAGATTAGTGCTTCATGTCTGTCCCTTTCCTTAAACATTGGAAGTAAATTTGCCCTTTTCCAGATTCCCAGAACCTCTCCTCTCAGTAGTGTTATGTTGAAACCCATAGTTAATGGATAACTGTAGCTTCTTTCAGGTTGGATGCTACTTTTGCTACATCCAGTTCCTCCTGATGTCTTTTTACCTCTTCTACAATAGCATTCGACACCAAGTTAGTTTCAGTTTGTAGACCTGAGACCTCTTAGCAAGTTCCTCTCACAATTCTTTGCCATTCTTAAAGTGTGTTTGTCCTTGTCTCCACCAACATGTCAATTTTCTCTATACAGTACAGGCATACCTCAGAATAAGAGTTTAATCCGTTCCTGGAGACGCCTCGCCTTCCGAAAACTCGCATTCCGAAGTTAATTTCCCCATAAGAAATAAAGGGAAATGAATTAATCCATTCCTGACTACCAAAAAACCCCACATCAAACTAAATTTTTATACCTAATTTACCTAATTCATCTAAATAAACCTACAAAACTGTGTTCCAGTTATTACTTACCTTGCTGTCGAGTGCTGTAGGCGTATGGAAGATGGTGAGGAGGGGGGAGGAGGAGAGGAGTTACTGTTTGGAAGGGGAGTCCCCTTCCATAATCACATCACATAACCCCATGCCTTGTAACACTATGGATACCACTTCTCTTTCTAAATTTTTCAAACCAGCCCCTGCTTGCCTTAAACTCTTTCTTATCTGCATCACTCATTGCAGGGGTATTCTTTAGAAGGTCTTCGTGCAACACCCTGGCTTTCTCACAAATAATGGCCTCCGAAACACTATCACCCCTCAACTCCTTGTCGTGTATCCAAATTAATAACAACTTTTCCACTTCTTCAAGTATTTGTGGTCTTTGTGCCGTTAATGTTCTTACTCATTTTGCCACTTTAGCACCCATAATCTTATTTTTCTTCTTAAGTATAGTGCATATTGTTGATGTGGCTTTGTTGTACTGCCTACAAAGTTCAACAACACGTGTACCGTTCTCATGCTTCCGAATGATCTCTTGTTTCTCCTCTATTGTCATCCTCACATGAGCTTTCTGGCCTTTATCCTTACCACTGGCTTTCTTGGGACCCATGGTGAGATATATAATAACAAATTGTATAGACAAATCACCAAAAATCCAACAAAACACTGAAAATCCGCGAGAAGAATTGATGTGGGGGTAGTCACTGAGCGCGAGACAATAATAAACTGAGGGGCGGCGGGGCGGAGGGGCGACGAACGCGCTAGGTCGGCTGTACGCGTATCAACAAACTCGCGTCCAAACTCGCCTCCCGAAGTAACCCTCGCCTTCTGAGACAAATTTTTGGAGTAAATACACCTCGCCTTCCGAAAACCTCGCATACAGGGACAATCGCATTCCGAGGTACCACTGTATATGACTGCATCACCTTAATTTAGGCTGGTTGTGTGTTTCATCACAATATAATTTTCAAACTGCCGCTCCATTGTCCTCCTAATTGGTGTACTAATTTCTGACCCTCGTAAGTACCTCCCTATTTGCACCTGTACTGTACTGTACTTATGTCCCTATATTTTTTCCAGCATGTTTGTCCTCTCCTTTTACTCATTACACTGTTGAACCAACAGTTGCTTTTTCCCTTTGTAGCTACTTCTCTCCTGAGAAGTATGAACTGGTCTGTTGTTTATATGTATTTCTTCATTACAAATTCTGTTATTTCATTCACCGATTTTCATTCCATTTCAGTCTCCTGTTGAACATTTTGCAGATGTGCCCTAGTCATCTTGTAGTTCTCTCAATTCTGTAATCTATCGCACTCTCTACTCTGTTTCTGGATTCAATTCCATCTTTAAGTTCTACAATGTTATCAAACACAGTAAAGCAGTGGTCACTGGCTTGTAGTGGCACCTTATTTTTTAAGTTCGCTACATCATATTCATTTTAGGTGATTACCAGGTCTATGGTAACTGGTGGAGCCCCTGCCCCTTGCTCTCGTAGGATGTCTAATATGTTGTCACAGGAAGCGTTTGTCCACTGTTTTCACTACCCTTGTTCTCTGTTACATCTTCCCTAGTCTACTTCTCCATGATTGAAATCCCCAAGTACTGTCAGCCAGGTGTGAGACACCATGAATACTGGCATGGCATTCTTCATTTCTTTGGTGTTTTATTACTTTGAATATAAATTCAAATGTAAGTAAAATTCGAAAGTGTTGTTGTTCATACCAGTCTTAACTGTGGAAACATTTTCTACAAAGAAGTTCTTAATAAAGTGACAGATGTGTATTGGTTGATGACATTTGTTCAATAAAAATACAATCCTTATGAATATAATAAAAATTATATAAATTAAATATTTGAAAACCAAGTTTGAAAAATGTTATTAGTTTTAGTGAGGAGACTCGTGCAGCATATGTATCCAAGAAATATTATATACACCTACCCGAGATAAAGGATTAAGTAACACTTCATCATGAAGATTATTAAATGGTGCTTCAAGTACCAACCCTCGTGGGCATTTATTCTCTCTGCACAGTTCTGATACTGCATGACATGACACGCTGAGGGAGGAGAAGATGCTAACTATAGATAAAACACAGATAATGACACCCACCAAAGACCGACTTAACATGCACATGTATTAAAAAATATTAATGTGTGTTTGTGTTTATATGTTTAAGCATTTTCAATAAAATTCCCAAATTCATTAATTTTTGTACTATTATTAGAAAAGTTATAATAATATTAAAATAATGTAAATTTGAATTTTATCTGAGCTTTCCAATAATACCAAACAAGTGACTTTGCAATAATACTTGTCTGCACATATAAGAACTAGATACCTAGTATTTAATGTAATGAAATGCCTTTTTCTAGACAAGCTCTGGTGGGTCCCTTAAGCTATTTCACTGAGATTGCTCCATGCAAATAGGTCACATCAGATGCTGGAGTTCTGTTTGGCCTACTGGGGACCAGAGCCAAAACCTGGCCCACTCATCACAGAAGGACAGCTGTCTGAAAGCTTCTGCATTGTAAACTAAATCAGTCTATATGGAGACCCAGTGGGAACAAACCACACAGGACTCAGGGCTGTAGGTGTCACTAACCCAACAGGTAGCATGTCAGATGCAGAAAGAATGACCATAGTCTGGTAGCAAAGATGATGAGCACCCTTCAAATTTACACATGGCAAGTGCAGGCTTGGAGGACCAAACCAAAACCAAGCCAAAGACCTGGGAGAGGATTACCAAGGCCTGAATGTAGCTAGCCAAGCAGGATACCCAGACACTGAGACCACTCACCAGACGACAGATGCCAAGTGCAGCTAAAACATCATTGCTATGCCTGGCAACTGTGGTATACCGTATAAACAAACACACAAACCCCAGTGTGCCCTGGCCAAACCAACATAATGCCCCCAGCCATGGGTCCAAACAGAGAAGATCAAAGACTCTTGAATAACCCTAAGAGCCCAGTGACCTGGCCTCTCAGCAGCAAACTCCCAAACACACAAGAAAAGATGTCTTTGTCAGTACAAAACCACGCCCACACAATAAGCTGGATAGAAAATATGCACACAAAGCAAAAACTAAAATATAAAACAGAGAACAATGCAAATGGGCCCCACAGGAACAAGTCCAAGGATGGCAACACTTAGCTTGGAAGCTAAGGTTTTTGAGGTTTTGGTCTTCATTAATCCTTCAGTTGACTGTAAAGCTTCACTGACTTTCTGGATGTTTTCCTGGAGTGGTGGTGAATTGTTACTTGCTCTTTGAATCTCTGTGAGGGGGAACAGGTTTTGGCACCAGTCCCTGGTAGGCCAAACAGATATCCTTCATTCGATGTGACCCATCTGCATGGCGCAACTTCAAACAAGATAGCAAGTTAGTCAGCTTGTTTTGGGGTTGCATCCTCGGGGTCAGTAATTCGACCCTGGGGGAAGACCTCGATATAAGCCTAACATGTACTGTATGTATAAACTGGCTGCCTCTTCCCTGACACAATGAATTGCTAATTATTATCAATTTAAACTTACCCAGTACCAAGTGAGTGACCCCAGACAAAAATTGGGGATGTACCAGCATTCTCAAGGAGGTAATTAAAGATAACCTTTCCATCCATTACCAAACCTTCTTCACTTGGGTCAACAGCTGATGAATCTGCATAGCCTGCAAACATTACACAAAGATGTCTTAAGGCAAGAAGAGATACACTACTTCCCCACAAACTCAACCCCTCTTTCCACCCCCAGACACACACACAACTTTTCCATCCTCCCCATTCACACACAAGTCCTTTTCCTGCCCCCATCCTCCCCCTCTAAACACACAGCCACTATTTCCAGCCCCCCCCCCCCACCCCTTCCATACACACACAACCCCTCTTTCCATCCCCCAAAATACACACACACAACCCCTCTTTCCTTCCCCCCATGTAAACACAACCCTTATTTCCAGCCCCCAATACACACACACACACTACAAAAGATGCAAAGGCATGCTACTAAATGGCATCCAGATATAAAAAAACCAAGAGCTACTAGGAAAGCCTAGAGGCATTAAATATGCAAAAGCATGTAGAAAGAAGAAAACAAGAGTTTTCCTCTGAGGACAAGAATTGCTAACAAGAATTTCTGCAGATTAGGCTGGCTGGAACTATTATATCAGGCTCAAGTGTTAAAAATGTTTTGAACTTTGTTAAATAATATGATTACCACACCCTAAATTGGGACAGAAATCGACCGAGCTGATGAGGAGGAATTTTTAAAACCTGCAACGTCTAGAACAAGGGGTCCACAAACTGAAGCTTAGAAAGCTTAATTGCCAAAAAACCACTGTTAAATGTAATGAAACGCCATTTTCTGGGTGAGACCCGGAGGCTCCCCGGAGCTATCCAGGCTGATATGTTACTATTAGCTTTCTGGCATCAGTCAAAGTGCATGGAGTTCTTGCCTACCGGGGACCACGAGCCAGAACCTGGCCCTCTCAGAGAGGCACAAGGAGCAATGGCCTATAGAAACCCCCCGTGTGGTTGGAAGCATTCTATGTCTGCCATCAACCGGGTCTGGCACCCAGAAAGGTAGGCGCCCTAAAACAAACCCCTATTCTGGTGAAAACATTGCTACCGAAAGCAGAACGAGTGGACAGAACTCCCCAAATGAAAACTAACAACTAGCATGATGTCATCACGTCACCGCGCCGACGTCTACACATCCCTCCTCCCCGGAAGGGGAAAGGGGGAGCCCCAGACAACCACGCCAGCGATCCAACATCCAGTTTTTAGGCTGGATGTCAAAAACACGCTAAAACACCCCTGACCGGAGGGAGGGATGGATGCCGGGGGAGCCTTCGGGTCTTTATCAAATTGATCTCGGTAAAATAAGTAATTTGAGTGTAAAGTGGCAAATGAAATGCAACGTGGATAAATGCCGGATTATGGAATGTGGATTCGGAGAAAATAGACCATACACAACTTACAAATTATGTGGAATGGAATTACAGAAATCTAATAAAGAACGAGACCTAGGGGTGGTTTTGGATAGTAAGCTGTCACCAGAGGAATACATAAAGAACTTTGTGAGAGTAGAGTATGCATTGCTTTCGAACTTCAGACTTCCTTTTAATTATATGGATAGTGAAATGCTAAAGAAACTGTTCATGACTTATGTGAGACCAAAATTTTAATATGCAGCAGTTGTATGGTGACCAAATCTCAAGAAGCACAAAGAAACTGGAGCAGCGACATGCTACAAAATGGATTCTGGAATTAAAAAAACTGAGTTACGAGGAGAGACCACAGACATTAAACATGCCTGAACTAGAAGATAGAAGAAAAAGAGGTGATATGATCACCACATACAAAAATCTAACAGGAATCGACCAATGCTTCTTTTCACTGGATTACTAAGAAATATCCAAATCCAAGAAAAAAATGATCATCCATTTGTCTTTAAAACCAGTGAGTTTTTGGAAAAATATTTATTCAGTTAGTTTATTTTTAATTTACAATTTAAATAGTGCATGATTACAGTATCTTCAAGAATGTGCAATATTTCCTGTTATAAATAATTCAACAAAGACAATTCACTCTGGGAGGGATAACTTTACTAAGTACAGTATGTTGAAAGTAATTTTAATTTTTTGTAATAAAATAAGTTTTTCATATTTATCTCTCACTTGCATGATGTCACTACATGCCAATTTTACAAAATGAAAGTTAAAATGAAACTTAAGACTTGACTTTTATTGAAAGATTAACATACCAGAATTTCAAGGCCAGTAAGTTCTCAAAATTTACAAATTTATTTTTTTATAATGTCAAATGCAGAGATGTTCCAACTACAGCACTTCATGAGATGATTTTTGCAGACTACAATGAAATTATTACATCAGGCTCAATGTTAAAAATGTTTGGAACTTAGTTAAATAATACTGAAAAATGAAGTGCTACCAATTTGAGTGCAGTCAAAAAAATATATCCAGCTAAAGAGTACCACATACCTCTATAATCGAAGGTGATAATATGGTAATCCATTTGACGAAGGACATTATACATTTCTATTCTGTGCTTCTCTCCTCTGGAACCTTTATTACCATGTAAATAAAGAATAATTGGGTCACCATTTTTCAAGCTTTTCTCGAACCATGCGTCACGTTCATCAGATTTTACTTCAGGAGCAGAGTGAACCAGAGAGAGTGGCAAGATGTGCCTAAGGATAAAATTTAGATATACCTGTACTGTATGTAACAAAATGTAATACACAATTCTTGTTCTGAAATAGACATAATTTGTGATAATAATGCAAACAATGCAAAACCACTTGAATGGTGTTGCATTGTTCTAGCCAATTTGAACTAGACTTCATCTGCTGCAAAACAAGTTCCAATGCATACCAAAAATACAAAATATATTTATCAATTACAGTACATATCTGACCATACAACTAACCCCTCTAAAACCCTCTCACCACCTTTGATTTTTCACCCTTCTCATATCTACTCTTCTCATTAGTTGTGTCTCACACCTAACATCATTTATGCAATTTTATTTAAATTTTTTTGTGCTGCCCTTCTCATTTAATTTACATTAAAAGTGGCCTCTGCTGCTGTTTTGCTTGGTTTTCCCTCCACCCCCAAAACAGCTGTTGGCTGGTAACAAACGAAGAACTGCCGTATCACAGGAGGGACTGGCATTCATTTTTCTTACTGAAAGGCAAGAATAGTATGCTTCTCTGGAATCCAGAAAATCATGTTTGTCAGCACACTAAAAGGGCCTTTTCATAATTTTTAAATACTTTTCAAAAGTATATAACTAATGCTAACTTATTCTGCGCATTATGTAAAGTACTGCACTTGTCAAGTCACTTCATTTCCAATCTTTGACAGGCTCTTTACACTATTACTGTTAATATAAAGCTTCAGCAGAGCCATGTGATCATAATGACATGGAAGAATGAGCTTAACAAAATAAATGCATCTACTACCATGAAGGGGAGAATTTCAGAAAATACTCACCACATTCCAACAGAAACATCTTTATCAGTTGTCAGATAAAAATTCCGGGTTCCAAGTAGACCAAGAAGTTCAGGTCTGGAGAAATCTACATGGCTGGCAACTAGAATGGAAAAATGAATAATTATCCATATGAAAATATACGATACTAAATATTTTAAATATAATATTTGGAACCAATAAAGAAGTAAAAACAAAAATATACAATGCCTAGATATCATAAAGATATTATATATTATAAAGAACTTACTATTATCATAAAGAACTTACAGTACCTTTAAACATATACAAAAAAATTTCAAAATTTTACAATACGTACATGTATAGTATATGGAAGATAAGGAATATATGAAATCCATGTCAGTAATTATATAGGTTAATCCTTAAAGTGCAGTTATCATTTATCATCATACATTGATTCACAGGGTAATGAGGTTATCATCTACATTGATTTAAACTGTTATTGTTGGGATTTTACATAAATGACGCTACTATGGATATAATGTCAATATGGATGTAGTGTTTACCTGGATACTTTAAAAAAAATCCTATGATTGTTTAATAAATAAATATGGTTATCATAAATGTTACTATGCAAACGAGGTTATCGCCATACTGTACAGGTACCTGCAACTTCTGCAATAATGCACTTTCCTTAGCAGCAGATCTATATTCTGGTTTTCTATCTTGCACTCTTCATACACCAGCAAAACAAATAATGTTCACAATGCCCTTCTTCCATCACTTCCACCTATTCAATTTTCTTCACCTACAAATACTTTAATTCTTAACAGTTAACATTCTCCCATGATAGTCTTTACCATTGCCACCAGTCTCCTTGTCGTACTTCCTTACTGATGGGAGAGTGGAAAAAATCCCATGCAACAATATCACAGTTTTAAATTCCATTCTACAGAATTTCAGTATGCATTAATAGCATGAAACAATGAAACTTATGTACCTGTGTGGAGAAACACAATGAAGCGTTGCAGTCCAGGTGAGTAGTGAAAGACAAGGGGCAGCAATACCCAAACAGTAAAAAATGTGATGACAATAAAAACCCCAGTTGACCTCAAGATCCTGAAAGAAACAAAAAATTGTTAGCCTTTTCATTTTATAAAGGTGGTCAGACAGCAGTGATACAAGGCAAATGGTTTTTAAATGAGTGTGATGTAAATGACAGCAATATTACAACTGAATTTGCCAATTGTACATTAAGACGATGGTAATAAGCTTTGCAAAACAAAGATATATACGTCTCGATACCTTAATAACTTGAAAACAGCGCATCATGTTGAATAAAAGCCGTTTTCCGAGTGGTATCTCTGCAGCTTTCCTATACCTTTGCACTGGACCCCTCCCAGGCCATTGATAATGTCAGGCACTGAGCAAAAAAAAAAAAAAAAAAAAAAAAAAAAAAAAAAAAAAAAAAAAAAAAAAAAAAAAAAAAAATTAAAATCGTTTTTGATGAGGACAAGTAACCCTGCACTTTGTCTTTTCCATCAATTAAGGGGCTGGGAGCGCAAAGGTTGGTTCCCAGTGAATCTTTGATTGACAGCACACATCAATCCTCAACCAAGATAAATCACCTGCTGACATCTATAAGTACTATACTTCAAACCACTCTATATTCTTTCCAAAGATCTTTGGCAACTAAAAATCCAGCACTGAATGTAATGAAATGCCAATTTTTGGGCGAGCCCTGGGGGCTCCCTGAAGCCATACACTGAGATGGTTCCCCATCTACCATTTCACATCAGCTGTGGAGTTCTTAGGCCTACTGGGAACCAGAGGCAGAACCTGGCCCCCTTTTACAGAGGTGCAGAGAGAGGTGATATATTCACCTCAATGTGGAATGCATCTAGAAATTCAGCAAGTCAAAACAAACCACTGAAACACTACAACCAAGGGTCTTGCACCTTGTGTACTTTGTCTCCTCTCTCTGCCTCCCTCTTCTCTTGAGGCTTACTAGGCAGCTGTAGCTTATGGGTTTGATTTTCCAATTTGTCAGGTTGGCAGCATGGTACTCATTTGGATGCCCCGAGGTTGGCCTCTTTGTGTTGAGTATCGGAGCTGGAGCTCTTTGTTTATTCCACCTGGGCTCCATTCTGCACCTCCTCCTACTCCATTCCTGTGGTGTGGTATGCCCTGTGACTAGTCTGTTTCTTCCTGGTCCTGTCTCATTGTCCACAGGTTTTGGAGTCAGGGCAAGGTTATTTCACTGGGGCTGTAGCTTAGTCAGCTACAGGGTGGCCTCTACCCTTTTGACAGGAAAGATAATCGAATTGTCTCTTCCTACTGAGTGTGGAGTCTTCGCCTTCACAACCACTTCCTTCCTCTGCTCCCTCCCTCTCCACAAGATGACTCCTCCTTTGGAATTGGACAGTGAATGGCTCTGCCTCAGGGCCATCATGGCTGCCTTTCAGGGCTGGGAGGGGAGCCCATGGTGGGCCCGTAAATGGTTTTCTCCCCTATTGGCACTCTGTTCTTACTGTGGGGGATTTAGCTCCTGGGGGTGGTATTCCTTATCCCTCTCCCTTCATGGTGTCTCCTCTTTCCCCCACCCCTCCAAGGGTTTGATTCCATGTACAGTTTGGCACTTCAGTTTCACTTGTGAGCGTTTCCGTCACCCCACACTTCTCTGTTGGCATTGGTGGCCCACTCTGGGCCTGTTTCAGTACCTGTCACAGAATTGAACCCTCTTTCTCTGTTGACTGCATCAAACAGTCCCTGTTTGTCCTAGCTGGCTGACACACACTCCTTCGTTGAGGGTGGTTTGGGTTCTCTTGGACCCAGTCGCTTGCTTGGCAGGGCATGAGCTAAGTCTTCCTCATTCTTTTTTATGCTGCTTCATCACCACTAGTGGTCTGCCTGATTGGTCGGGCTTTCTGTGGGTTGGGGATCAGTGGCGGCTCCATGTACGGGTATTACTGAGGATATTTTGTTTATCTCGGGTCCCTACATTTGGTACAGGTTTGCTGGGATTGAGTGTGTGTTGTTGGGTTCAGTATTCCCGAGCCGAAGTTAAACCTTTTGGGGTCTGATGCCCTTTTGTTTTATCAGTTGTACTTCCTGTGTTGATACCTGGCATTTACATGGGAAAGATGGCTTTGTTGCTGTTGTGGCAGTGCAGCCATGGCATTGTTTTCTTTATGCCCTCTTTTGCATGGTGGCAACGACATTTTCCTCACCTTTTACAGATCTTAGTGTCCTTGGGAGTACATGGTGTGGAGGGCTGGGAGTCCTGCAGACAATGGTAGATTGTGTTCACTTTTCCCGGTTGTCACAGCTTTGTTCCACATCAGGTTGGAACTGTTGGATGTGGCAGTGATCTCCCAAGAGCTTTGGTTGTGCATGTTTGTAGCCCATTTCAAGCCAGTTGAACTTCAAGAGGTTGCACACATGTGACTGGGTCTCTGTTTTACTGGCATGTCAATCTGTTGTGTCCTGGGACTCATTTGTAAACCAGTTTTGCTGCATATTGAGGACTACAAGGACTCATGTCTCACTCATGATCTTTTGTTAGGTGGCACTGATTAAGCAAGGGAGTCAGCTGAGGCCTGGGGCTGGAATGCCTGGTAGTGGTAATTGGTACTAACGAGTTTCGACCTCTTTAAGTGAATCCCTTGCTTTGTGTGAATCGTTTGTAGAGTTACTTGGTGGTTTCAAGGCAGCTTTGTTTTCTGTGAACCCTTCAGTTGTCTGTAAAGCTTCACCACCTTCTAGAGGTTTTTCCGGTAGAGTGGTGGATTGTCACCCTGCTCCCTGCACCTCAGTAAGGGGAGGAGGGGGGCTGGTTCTTGCTGTGGTCCCTCATAGGCCAAACAGAACTTCCGCAACTGATGGGACTTTTTAGTATGGAGCAATCTCAGTAGGTCCCAGGAAGCCACCAGGGCTCCACTAGAAAGAGATGTTTCATCCTTTTTTTTTTTTTTTAGAAAAGCAGCTGGTGTTAGTACCAGGAACTGTGTATTGAGTAGGTACAGTATAGTAATGAGGAAGTATGTATCAGAGATTTGGAAAGAGGGAATAAAACATGAGGTTGTGGAGTGGGTGAAGCACAATACATTGAGGTAGAATGGACACATTAGTAGACAAGAGGGAAACATTTGTGTGGTAATAAGAACCTCCTGGAGAAACCTTTACTGTGACCTCTCTCTGAGGGAAAGCTACTGGGTGAAATAAGGCATTTGGGCAATAGGAAGGATTATGTTTGAGCATTGGGGTGAGCTTTGTTTCTATACATGTAGTGAATATTAACTTAACATTTACAAATTATTTAACCAACAGAAATTAATATTCGTTCTTTAATATGAAAATCTTTTGCTTATTGAAATTATAACACGTCATGTACATCAACCATACCTGTAAAATTGCCTGTGCTGTCCTAGACGAAAATGCCGTCGTCCCATCATAGATAATACTTTCATGGTGATTTACATCTGAAAAATTAACATACTATATATATTGCAAGTAACATTCATAATAGGCTTATTCAGAGGTGCCAAGGGATAGAAATCCTTAAGAGTGAAAATTCGAGCCCTTACAAGGGATACCACAGTGCACAAGCTAAGAAAGTGGCTATCCAAGCTCTAATCCATGTGCTTATTTTTAGATATATTATAACCTCATGACAATATATAATACTGTACATTGAATACATTAAATATTTATATTTACTAAAAATGCATGAAATAATTGTTTCAAAGTGGGATGGCATGTTAAGTTAATCTTCCTCTCAACTACTGTAGATATACACATTTGATTGTATGAGGGAGAGTGAGAAAAATACCCTTAGGCTCACTTACCTAGGGATACAAATAACCAGTGTTGAATGTAATGAAACAATGTAATGAACTCTTTCTGGTGGAGCTCCAGTGACACACTGAAGCCATCTCAGCACCACTACTGGGGTTTATATCAGTTGCACAAGTCCTGTTTGGCCTATCAGGGACCAGAGCCAAAACCTGGCTTTTCACAGAGAGGCAAAGATCAGGTGACTATCATCATCACTCGTACTGGGAAAGCATCCAGAAAGTCAGTGAAGCTTTATAGACAACTGTAGAGTCAGCAGAAAATGAAGCATCGAAATGGTTGTATGACTTCACAAACGATTCAGAAGGAACAATTGGTTCACTCTAAACTAGTTCAAACCTGTTAGTACCAACAACTGCCACCAAGCAACCAAGGGGACCACTTAAAATTTGGAAATCTATGTTCTCTACAATGCAGGCAGGAGATACATAATACTTTACACCTAAAAAATATACAGTATACAGTATATACTGTATATATTTTATATATACAGTACTATATATACAAGAGTTCTTACATTTTTGTACAGCCACTAGCAAGCATAGTGTTTTGGGCATGTGCTTAATCCTTATTTTCCCTGGAATACAACCCGCCAAATCGTTTAACAACCAGGTACTCATTTTACTGTTGGGTGAACAGAGGCTACAATTAAGGATTGGCACCCAGTAAATTCTCCCCAACCAGGATATGAACCCTGCTCATCAGTTCATTGTTCATCAGTTCTGGACTGACCATTAAAGCTGGCTGTGGGTTGGGGTTCCTTACCATACCTTGTGGTTACCTTGTGTTGGTTCCAAGGATCAACAATTCCACGGCCCTGGTCACTGATCAGGCCTCCTGGTTGGCAGTCTGGTCAACCATACTGTTTGGATCAGCTGCTCACAGCCTGATGTAAGAATCACTACCTGGTTGATCAGGTATCCTTTGCAGGTGGTTTATCAAGTTGCCTTTTGAACACTTAGAGGTTGACCAGTTATGCCATTTAGTTTAGTGGGAGTATTAAAATGTCTTGGCCCTTTGATGTTGATACTTCTCTCACATCATATCAATTTGGATGGTTGAATATGAATGTCTTATGGAAGTATAAAGACCCAGTGGGAATAAAGCTTGACATTTTCTGGTGATCCATAAGGTGGAGAAGGAGCAAGATGTCCACCAAATGTCAAGGCATAACCAGGAGTCAAAACAGGTGGTAACCATAGCCCTGCACAGAGGACCATCTGGAGAACTCTCTCAACACACAGTGACACCACACAATATCAATAATAATAAAAAAAAAGCACCATGCCATCCAGACTATAGTGTATAGGCATCATCTACTGTGAACCCTGGGTAGTCGAATGAAAGTCCTAGCTAAATGGCAGAACTGCAAAAGGCTCCTCTTTAACTCAAGGCACTGTTGAGCAAATATAAGGCACTGTCTTAAAAGTGACTTGTGGGGTAAGAGCCAGATGCCAAGCACACCCTGAGGGCACATTAGGCACATCACCTGCCTAATTTAAGTGGTTGATTTAAGTGGAAAACTTAAACAAACATATATATCAATTTAAATGTGGCCACAGGCGGTCCGTCTAATTACCAAAAACTACCACATGCTACACACGCTTCAGAAAACTTCCTGGCAATACGTTAGTAATGAATAAATATGATATATTTACTCATTACAATGTTGGTGCTGAACATACAACATGAAAAAACATAATTTTAATCCGAAAAAGTATCTTTTTATAAAGAAATTAGACGAAAATAAAAAGCTGGTGACGCCAAATCAAGTCGACGATCCAAGCTTCGGTTAGGTTAGGTTAGGTTAGGTTAGGTTTGGTTAAGTTAGGTTTGGTTAAGTTAGGTTAGGTTAGGTTAGGATAGGTTAGGTCAGCCTAACTTAATATATCATATTTATTCATTACTAACGTATTGCCAGGAAGTTTTCTGAAGCGTGTGTAGTATGTGGTAGTTTTTGGTAATTAGACGGACCCGCCACAGGTGATACAACCCAACAAGCCCCATAAACGCTCGCCAACTCCCAGTACTTCTGGGCCAAGCCGGTGCTTAAAGGAGGAAATGTAGATGTTTATCTCTCAGAATGTTTGGTAATATGTTTATTGTTTGTGATGTGTGTCTATGTATGTATTAACACGATGTACTGAACGGGGTGAGAATAGCTTGAGCTACCTCATCCGGGTCCGTCTAATTACCAAAAACTACCACATACTACACACGCTTCAGAAAACTTCTTGGCAATACGTTAGTAATGAATAAATATGATATATTAAGTTAGGCTGACCTAACCTAACCTAACCTAACCTAACCTATCCTATCCTAACCTAACCTAACCTAACCTAACTTAACCAAACCTAACCTAACCTAACCGAAGCTTGGATCGTCGACTTGATTTGGCGTCACCAGCTTTTTATTTTCGTCTAATTTCTTTATAAAAAGATACTTTTTCGGATTAAAATTATGTTTTTTCATGTTGTATGTTCAGCACCAACATTGTAATGAGTAAATATATCATATTTATTCATTACTAACGTATTGCCAGGAAGTTTTCTGAAGCGTGTGTAGCATGTGGTAGTTTTTGGTAATTAGACGGACCGCCTCATCCCTTTGTGTGTATTTTACCTCAATAAACTTATTTCAATTTCAATTCAAAGCCGGCGCTGGATATCATCACCTCTACCAGAAGGTTCAACCGGAAAAAAACAGAAACATTTGTTAACTTCCCCGTGACCCCAGGAGATTAGTGCGAAAGGTGTCGTTTCAAAATAGGCCGTTTAAGAGGGATGCTTAGCGGCAGTAAAGAAACCAAATAATCAAAATGCCATAAAAGATAAAATGCCATCATTCATCGTCTTCGGTTCTTCTTTATGGTACGTACAGTTTGCGTTAAGATTTCTCTTCCAGGTGACTGCACGAGCAGCAATGTTAGGAGACGTGTCAATGTTTATGATGTGGTCAGGTTTTAATGCTGTTGCATAGAGTAAGACTTGTTTGGCGACGAGGCTGGGCACATCAGCTGATGGCTCGTCTAGTACTGGGTTTTGTTTTGTCGACAGTACACGCTCGCTTATAACACCAAGTCAGGTTACATTTTCTTTGGTTCATATTATTTGGGGACAAATATATTTTGGTATGTTTTTTAAATAGTTGTGATTATTTATTAAGATTATTATGATTATTATTATCCAATTTACCTGAGGGCCACTATCTCTCTAATGGCCTCGACGATGACATGAAGCCGATGGCTTGTTAGATATCCCCAATTTGAATAACCATCAAAGGTTAATTATTTAAGAACATAAGAACGAAGGTAACTGCAGAAGGCCTATTTGGCCCATACAAAATAGCTCCTATTTATAACCACCCAATCCCACTCATATACATGTACATGTTCAACCCATGCTTGAAACAATCGAGGGCCCCCACCACCATCACGTTACGGGATAATTGGTTTTACACAAATCAATAACCCTGTTACCGAACCAGTATTTACCCAAGTCTTTCCTAATTCTAAACTTATCCAATTTATACCCATTGTTTCGCGTTCTGTCTTGTGTTGATACTTTTAATCGAAGCGTTAGTAACAAGACACCTGGTGTTGTTCTTCAGCTATATCTTGCTCTGGTTAGGCCCTATTTAGATTATGCAGTTCAGTTTTGGCCGCCGTACTATAGAATGGATATAAATTCACTTGAACGTACAGTACAAGTGGATGAATGGACATAACAAAGGGAATATTAATAGAGTATTAATAATCCCAGTGTCCTATTTGTCTTATTACGAACATTCATGCATTGATCCTTTGGTTTTAAACTCTTACTAATCATAACTCCCAGATCCCTTTCGCAATCCGACTTCGCATTCTCAACACCATCTAGCTCGTATCTTGTAACCCTTTCATCATTACTTAGCCTCAAAACTTTACATTTATCAGCATTAAACTTCATCTGCCAATCTTTATCCTACTTAATATAGCACCCCCAATACCATGAACCTCTATCTTTTTAATCAGTCTTTCATGTGGCACTGTATCAAAAGCTTTGCCAAAGTCAAGGTACACAACATCACAATCCTTACCACTATCACCTGCCTCAACTATGCTGGAATAAAAAGATAGCAAATTTGTTGAATATGAACGGCCATTTGTAAAACCATGTTGCGAATCATATATTAATTTATGTTTTTTAAGATGAAGACGAATTGTATTTGCAATTATCGATTCAAGTAACTTTCCCACAATAGACGTTAGGCTAATTGGCCGATAGTTTAACGCAAGTGATTATCTCTTTTCTTAAAAATTGGTACCACATTAGCAACCTTCCATGACTATGGCACTCTGCCTGACTATTGATTTATTAAATATGGAAGACAGTGGCTCGCAAAGCTCCTCTTTGCATTCTTTAAGCATCCTGGCAAACACTTCATCCGGCCCTGGGGATTTGTTTGGTTTGAGTTTTACTATTTGTTTAATAACATCCTCCTTGGTAACTGCTAAACTAGTCAACCTGTCCTCGTCCCCACCCACATAGACTGAAGGCTGAAGGCATATTGTTAAGTTCCTCTTTAGTAAATACAGAGATAAAATATTTATTAAAAATACTACTCATCTCTTCGTCATTATCCGTTATCTGACGGATATGCAATAGTGGCGCCTCTGCATCTGTTCCACAGACATGACATTCTTTAACTATTGGGTTTATTACCTCTCAGCAGCACTCGTAACCAAGTCTGAGTCTATGTATGACTACTGCAATGTCTGGATATATTTTTTTCAGGCTTGAAAGAGTATTTAGGCTAGACTATCAATGGTTCATTGATAGTCTAGCCTAAATTGGTGAGGTGGTCACACTAACACTTACGGGCTATTCATGCCCGTTCCACCTCTTGAGTGGCTTAATCTTCATCGTTCTTTTCAGACGAGGAAATTTTAATAGGAGTTACACCGCTGCACCACTAATACGACACCTACTCGTTTTAAGACTTCCTCATGGAGGCCACCTCACCAAACTACAATGACAACAAGGCTCAGCCAAAGTCTCAGGCAAAGAAAAAAGTCTCAGGCAAAGAAGAAAAAACGGAAAACCTAGAGGTCTACACTAACCCCACCAGTTCCATGACTGGTACAGCCAGCCCTCCAGCGCTGAAAACCACCATGAAGACCCCCATCCATCGCCAGATTTCTAGTATCAGCTATTGATACAGATAAAGGCTCCGAAGAGCCTCCACTTACGGTCTCACCATAGCCTGCGCTACTGGAACTTCTTGTTCTGAGCAGCTGAATAAAAAACAACAACATCTTCATCGGTCAATCAGGTGGTCACAGCACTGTGTTCATTTAGGGGTGATCCTGGGCGGCATGGGTTCTAATCAACAATTACGGGTGGGGACCTTTGACAATCCACCTGCATCCTGTCCTCGTCGCGGCCGCTAGAAAGATAGTAGCCCCTCAGGCAAATTCAGGTGAAATCCAGCTGGAAAACATCCTCAGAAACATTGGGGGACATTTGACAAACCGCCATCGTCCTGTCTCCGTCAAGGCCATTAGAAAGATGGTGGACTACATGTAAGTTCAGGGATATATATAACGTTATGTGTGTGCCAAGGTAGATTAGTCTGGGACTTCCCCAGTTACATTACTTAGATCAAGCGTGGGATTTTCCAGCACTAGAGATAGGCAGCAGCTAGGTAGGTCTCATGAGCGAGTGGTCAGGCTGTATGCAGGCGATGAGTCACAATAACGTGGCTGAAGTATGTTGACCAGACCACACACTAGAAATTGAAGAGACGACGACGTTTCGGTCCGTCCTGGACCATTCTCAAGTCGATTGTGAGAATCGTCCAGGACGACTTGAGAATGGTCCAGGACGGACCGAAACGTCGTCGTCTCTTCAATTTCTAGTGTGTGGTCTGGTCAGGCTGTACTAAGCTCCCGGCACCCATCTACCATTGACAATAGGGGTGCCACAGGGCAGCATCTTGGGCCTTTCCTATTTCTTATATGCATTAATGATTTGCCAAATGTTTCTAACATTCTTAAACCTATACTATTTGCAGACGACACTACCTTCGTCTATTCTGACCCCCCCCCACACTAAATAATATTGCCAACAGTGAGTTAAAAAAAGTCCACTCGTGGATGTCAACCAACACACTTATACTAAACATACACAAGACCTACTACGTTTTATTTGGTAGTTAATCATCAAATCAAATTCAACTTCATATAGACAACTTTAACATTACTAATAAAAATGAGAGGAAGTTCCTTGTTCTATATATAGACAAGAGACTGACACATATCTGACTTTCTAACATCAGATATTATGCTCTCCACTCTGCTCTCCTCTCATTATACTACGCACTAATATATTCCTATCTTACATACGGTATCTGTGCTTGGGGTTCAACCACTACAAATTACCTCAAGCCTATCATCAGTCAGCAAAAATCTGCTATCAGAACTATAACAAACTCTGTCTTCAGACAACACACATGTAAGTCCTCTATGTAAGTCCCTTAACATGGTAAACATACACCTACTCCACACATCCTCATGTGCTATCTACATGTACAAAACCTTGTTCCTAAATGCTAATCTTGATCTGAAACTTCCCTTGATAGATGTAATAGAACCCATGAGCACCACACCAGAAATAAATATAGCTTAGATATCCCCAGAGTCAGACTAAATCTGCGCAAACACTCTATGTAAATAAAAGGGCCCAGTCTTTGGAACAAACTCTGTGATGAATTAAAAAATTGTCCAATCCATGTCCTGTAAAAAGTAAAAATAAAAGTAAATAAACAAAAGTAAAATAAAAACGTACCTTATTTCATAGTTTCATAAACCTCATAGTTTCCTACCTTGTGCTTCAAACTCACACTGCATCTTGTACTACCCACTTCCCCAATATTAATACTTACGACATATATCCTTACCATGTGTAATCACCTCTGTCAACTTATGTTGTAGTTATTTGTTGATATAAAAACCTTGCTACAATTTACTCTTTCATCTTACCTGATATGTTAGATTAAGGACCTGCCCGAAACGCTAATGCGTGTTAGTGGCTTAGCATGAATGTAAAAATACCTATCTTATGTAATCTCACCAACCCATTGTACCTTCTTGCAAATAAATTATTTTTATTATTCGCAACCAAATCATCCCCCCTTGATCCACCTTCATATCAGGACCACTCCCTCTACTCACCTCACCAATTGATTGACAGCTGAGAGGCGGGACCAAAGAGCCAAAGCTCAACCCCCGCAAGCACAACTAGGTGAGTACCTATAATTGTCTCCATTCCCTATAATTCTCACCACACTCGCTTGTTTCCAAAACCATTCCTCACACCTCTCATTATTAACTATTAACCCCCATAGTGGACAGGAATGGTTGGGCACGTTTCCTTTCACCTAATGCCTTTGTCGTCCACCTAGTAGTAAATATAAGTACCCGGGAGTTAGGCAACTGTTGTGGGGTTGTTTCCTGGGGAGAGATACTAGTTAACGACCTTGGGGGAGGACCTCGATACATGGCTTCCTGTCCCCAACAAAACGAATTAATTAATGCGCACCTCATAAAATACATTATTTACGTTTTTGTACCACTATAAACGTGATTGGTGGCATTATAAATCATATAAATGAAAACTATACAGTTTGTAATTAGCGCCTATGTAATATTTGTCAGAAATAAAATAATGTATATCTGTTGTAACCAAAATATTTTGTTACGGTAACATTACCATATTTCTAAAGACCTTGAAGGTTCCAATAATACAAAATAGGCAAGATAAGTTGGGAATAAAAATAACATATCACCAAATTATTTTGAAAAATAATAGAAAAATAATATGGTTTCACTGAGTCATAAATTGATCATTTGTTCAAAACCAATATGAGAAGTAAGAGGACATTTTTACAACAAGTTGGGTAGTCAGGGAAGAATGGTAGTTTGTTGTGGTGAGTGTTGGGGGCGGCGGCGACCATGCTGGCTCCTCTCTCCAGCCCTACTGCCTGCTGCTCTCCCACGCCCTCCCTAGTGCCACATTGACAATCTACTGCCACACTCACGATTCTTATAGCCTGACAGTGGACGTGTGAGGCGGGGCGATGCCTGTGGTGTTGGACCGCTTGCCCCTACCCAACCTGACCTGGTACTCTGGGCTCAGTGTTCTTCTCCTCTCCTGTTCCATATACTATGCCGGCGTACAAGTCGCCCTCAACCCTAACTGGAAGGAGAAGCTCTTGGAGAAGAGCAATGCTTCACAAGCAGAAGACGAGGTGTCGCTTTACCACGTCAGCGATCATGATGGGACCTCACAGGAGCGCCAGATGACCCCTTACCTCATCCCCGAAGTCATCAGTTTCATGTTCCATGAACCTCTCTGTATATGGGTATGCCTCATGCTTTCTTTATGCTCCTGGTGTTGAGCTGACTGACTAGATCATGTCTGGACTTAAATAGGTGTTTGATGTGTGGTGATTGTTGCCATTTCATATGAGACATCTCGTGAAAAACTGAATGAACTTGCAGCTTGATGTTTTGTAGGCCTGGTACATACACTTGTAGTTCATTCTTGGTGCTTCATTTTCATGAATTGTATACATATGTCTGTTGTCATACTTAAAGGCATCACATTTGTATGTAATACTTTTGTGTCCTGCTCCCACTTGTCCGGCGACTAACAGTGGGGTGTAACCCATTTAAGGAATTCCAAAAGTACTCGGCAGTCTATGGGATAATGAATAATAATGATGATAATAATAAATAAATGTTTATTCAGGTAAAATACATACAAGATGAGTTACAAACAGAATGTTGGATGTTTAAAGAGAGCTAGTACATACTATGCCTAAAGGAACTAATACGCACAGCGTTTCAGGGAAGATGTGGGAAAAACACTTAGACTGAAACTTAAACTAATTGAGACCACAGCATAACTTGAATTGAAAAAGGGGGAAAAAAGAATGATAAGAATTGCATAATGGATGGAACCACAGAAATTTAAACAGCAGAAGTAATTTTTTACTAAATAAACAGACGACTACAATTTTCTTCACGTTTTACCTGACAGATATCAGCAGTTAAACAAGTTGGTTAATAATCAATATTTTTTGAAAATAGCAAGACATAGGTTGACATTTAGGAGATAGGTAGGTTACATGGAGTTTATTAGGTAGTATGCACTTAGTTTTTCTCTTAAACTGGTTGAGAGAGGTACAGTCTTTGACATGATTGGGAAGGTCAGTCCACATTCTGGGTCCTTTGATTTGCAGAGCATTTCTAGTTTAATTAAGTCACACTTTTGGAATATCAAATAGGTATGTGTTTCTAGTGTGGTGCCCATGGGTTCTGTTATCTTTTAGGAAGTGTTTAATTTCAAAATTGGCATTACAGTTCAGAGTTTTAAATATATAGAGTACACTTAAGAGGATGTGCAGTGACTAATATCTTAACACATTCAAAGATTTAAGTAAGGGGGCTGAGTGCTGTCCCGTGGAAGAGTTTGTTATTGTTCTAATAGCAGATTTGTTTTGAGTAATTAGAGGATGTAGATGATTTTGGGTAGTAGAACCCCAAGCACAGATACCATAATTGAGATAAGGATAGAGAATTACCAGGGCAGGGCAAGGTACATAGTATCAAATTTTAGAAATAATTCCAACTGTTTTAGAAACTTTTTTGCTATGTTTTGAAATGTGGCCCTGGAAATTCAGCTTATCATTGAGAACACCAAGGAATTTATCATCTACTTTGTTACTACTTTGGATATTGTTAATTCTTAGGTTAATTTGATCTGAGGATTTATTAACAAACAAAATATAGAAGGTTTTGTCAATGTTAAGGGTGAGTTTGTTAGCAGTTAGCCAAAGATGGACTTTATTTAGTTCAGTATTCACTGTGTCATTCAAAATAAAAAGGTTAGGACTGGAGAAAATAAAGGTTGTCATTAACAAATAAAATTGGCCCAAGATGTTGAGAGGCATTTGGGAAGGTCATGAATGTAGATGAGAAAGAGGAGAGGGCCAAGTATGCTGCCCTGTGGAACACCAATGTTGATGGGTAGGGTGGAAGAATCATTCACAGAAACTTACTGGAGCCTGTCACTAAGATAAGACTGAAGGTATTAGAGGGAGTGACGTCTGACTCCATAATGATGTAATTTAAGAAGGTTGTGGGTTAAGTATCAAAAGCCTTAGGGCAACAAATAACCCAACAGGGAACTTATTTTTATTAAGAGATGCATGTATCAAGTTAATCATACTAATCAGTGCATCATTGGTGCTTTATTGGGGGGGGTCTGAAGCCATATTGGCAAGAGCTAAGTATATTGTGTTTAGCTGGATAAGAATATAGCTGCTTATAGATTAGCTTTTAAAATATTTTAGACAAGGTTGGCAGAATTAATATAGGTCTGAAATTGTTGACATCAGTGAGTCACCCCATCAGTAACCCTAGTCCACATTTGTTGACTGGGGTTACTCTTGCTTTTTTTTTTTTTAGAATATCAGGAAAGGTTTGGAGTTCAATTGATTTGTTGTAGAGGAATGCAATGGCCGAAACTAAAAATCTAGAGGCCCTTTTTGTAAATTAGGGTTGGTATATCAGCAAGGGCACTTTATTTTAAGAGAAAGGATTATCTCATTAAAATCAGAGGAATTAGTGGGAGTTAGGTACTGAGACTCAGGATAGTTTCCTGCAAGGTAGTCCTTAACATTTATTAGGGAAGATGGGATATAATTTGCTAGGTATATGCCAATGGATGAGAAGAAACTATTGAATTTAGTGTCAGTGGCAGAAAGCACACCATCATCATTGGGTAGGAGTATTGGCTTCTTATTCAAGATCTTCTTTGATTCTAATATTTGGGAGATAGTGCACCATGTTTTCTTAATGTTGCCCTTAATCAAATTTATTTCATAGTATTTTATTTTGGCTCCTAATTATTTTGGACAGCATTGATGAGTATCTCCTTGAAACTTCTTTGGAGAGGAACCACCCCCCCTAACCTATACTACTTCTCATGGTCATATGTTTTATTAATAGATTTAGGTATATCCTTAGTAAGCCATGGATTGTTTTAACTTAAATGGTACAATTTATGATGCAAAGTAAAGAGAAAAAACTAATTTCAGTAATGAAATTTGGAGCAATTAGAAAAAATCTAGATATAAAAATAACTATAGTATGAAATATAAATAAAATAAAAAAGTTAAAATGAAATAAGAATCAATGTACAGTAATTAGACAAGTAGAATACAGATGACAAGTAAAAATAAGGATTCAATAAAGATTGACTAAGTTTAGAACAAGACCAACTTAGAAAAATTACTAAAATTACAGTACACTAGAATAAATGAGGTAGATTACTTTGAGGTACAATCAGGTACACTGAAAACAATAGTGTACAATACAGGCACAGGCATAGCCAGAGTACAATTGAGCAAGGGAGTATGTGGAGGCTAAGTAACAATGAAACCTAGGTTACCTAGCCTCCACTGGATAGGAAGGGAGTTAATTAAGATAAGTCACCGATAGGGTTACCAATGATAACTGATTGGGTTATCAGTGATAACTGATAGGGTTAGGTTTGATGAACATCAAGATAAATTTGTTAAATTCATTTAGGAATATTATGAAATGTAAATTGTCACTAGAACAACAAATATAAGCTGCATCTTAAAACCTTTACCATTAAAATAGCTTAAATGAAAGTAAAGATATGCTGTATGTATTTTGAAATGTTCTGTGCTCCTGCTCTCACACACACACAGCTCCGAACGTTTGCACTTGAAGATCAGTTTTGTAATTCCGAGAGATACGCTAATAAGCCTTAGTTTTACATACCACAGGCAGAGATATGATATGAATGTTATTATGAACCCCATTATTATTATACATCTTAACCCCTTCACTGCAACACATTTGTTTCAGTCTCATTGCTTACTTCAGGCATCAAGAACAAACCTGACTGTACTACCAAACTCGTGTGGTCCTGTGAACCATAAGGCTTGGACACATTTTGTGGTGGTTCTGTGTGTTTGTGCCACTCTCGAAATATTTTCAGTTAAAGATCTTGGTCACAACTCGCCTCGTCCTGCGCCTCTCTAGGAAATGCAGGCCATTCTCAATTAACTTCTCCATGTTTTTCAAGTCCCAAACTCTAGGGATCAGTTTAGTCATCCTACATTGGATTTTTTAGGGGAAATTAAGTCTCTGTCATGCAAGTTTTTTTTAGGGGAAATTAACTCCCTGTCATGCAAGTTTACTCCATACCTCAGTGATTAGAACTTTTTCTTATAGTGTGGCCAAATATAATTGGAGGAAGATGATTGTGGTATTGTTGATGCTTCTGGTTATAAACCCAACTATTCTATTTGCTTTATATACGTTGATTCACTGTTGCTTAGGTCTCGGGTCACTGCCAATCGTGACTCAAGTCTCCTTTGCATCATGCTTTCCCAAATCTGCTGTATTTATTGGGTAGACAGTGTCAGTGTCATTTCCTAAGCTTAGTGCTTTGTACTTATTAATGGTGAACTGCATCTTCCACTTTAATGCCCAGTTCTGCAATGTGATTGAAGTCTCTAGAGTTCCCTCATGTCCTCATTAAAGTTTACTATTTGGCCACTTTCGTGTCATCTGCAAACCTGATGATACTGTATTACTGTCCACTTCTGTCCATGTCCACTTCCACAAAGTCATTCACAACTCCTTGGCTAAGAGCATGAGGGCAAAGACTTGCTCCCTGTCATGCAGGTAGTGTCCTATATTTTCTGTAACCAAAAAAGTGCTCTTTTAAACTATGGTTTATTCTTAACTTCCTCCCACTCAATTGGCACATTCCTTTTCCCTCTCTTTGGATAACCACTGTACTCCAGGTTTGGCTCATTTTCCTGGATCTAAAGGATGCTTAACACTATCGCACTCCGTTGCCTTTGCCCGTCATCTCATTTTTCTCGAGTCGTCTCTGGTGATGAGGTCCGGAGTCACTCATTAAAATGTGTTAAAAATTTAAATTTTATCTGATCAATCTGGGAGTGGATTCAAAATGAGCGCCTTTTAAATTGCGCACAATTTGATACCAAAATGAAAGATGTAACACGAAAATTAATGTCAGAATTGACATCAATTTGACTCAACTGAAGACATATGACTTATGGAACGTGGCTGAAATCTCATTACAGAACTTTACGTTCATTTTCCTAGTTCTGAATATTGACTTTTGTTTTTAAATGATTTTAAGGATTGATAAATGTTTATAGTGTATAATCATGACCAAGTCAAAATCTTTATTCATGAGCTGTTATTTCTATAACCCATTCTTGGAAATATATATCCATGACCCAACAGTTCATCAATTTATATCCATGATCCAAAGAAGAACATCATAGATTTTGAAACTTTCTTGTAGTTTTAAGCTAATCAACTATTTTCTGTTGTGTGTTATGTAATGTTCACAAGATTTTTGAACATTAAAATATAGTTATTTTGTTGTAATCATTAGAAAAATCATTTAACTGCTAAACATTTTCTTTGACAGACTCTCATCAACATGGCATATTGTGTTCTGATTCTTTTGGGCACCCTAATTCAGCGCCTCGTGTTTGGAGAGCTGCGGGTGTCAGAACAGCAACACATAAAAGACAAGTTTTGGAATTTTGTCTTTTATAAATTCATCTTCGTTTTTGGTGTGATGAACGTCCAAGCAATGGATGAGGTTGTGCTCTGGTGTTCTTGGTTCAGTGTCTTGGGATTTCTACACCTTCTGGCTCAACTTTGCAAAGATCGCTTTGAATATGTAAGTTCACCTATTATGTATATGCCTAACCACTTGGGCTGGACGGTAGAGTGACAGTCTCGCTTCATGCAGGTTGGCATTCAATTGCCGACCGTCAAAGTGGCTGGGCACCATCTTCCCCATCCCTTCCCAAATCCTTATTGTGATCCATTCCAAGTGCTATATAGTCTTAATGACTTGACACTTTCTCCTGATTGTTCCCTTCCCTATCATATATATACAGGTACAGTACAGCACTAGATATACTTACAATTTCAGTTAAATTCTTAGCCTAGTTATTTTTGCATCTGCATTGTGTTTTATCAGTAGTTTATCAAAATATCAGATTAGAAGTGACAGTACTGTAATTCATTATGTTTGAGAAAGTGAATAAGATAATGCATTCATTTCCATTTATTTATTGATATTGAAAATTTCCTATAGAAATTTACATTTCTATTTGCAAATGTAAAGGAGTGTACATACTTGTGCAAATACATAAGGTCCAAATACACATGCTCAGCTGAATCCATATATATGTATTTACAATGAACACTACTGTATATATACCACTAACAGTGAAGGGATCTGCAGTATATGGCAGGCAGTGTTGTAGATCAGATATTTACACTGAAACAATTAATAGAGAAGGTATACAAAACCGAATATAACGTGTACATGACCGTTATGGACTTGGAAAAGCATACAGCAAAGTTAATAAAATTTGGAGAGTTATAAGCTTGTATGGAGTTAGCAGCGTTGTGAGAAGTTTCTATGTATCAGTGCATGTGTAAGAGTTAATGGTGTAATGAATAGTTAGTTTTATATTAATGTAGGTGTATGTCATGGTTGGTTTGATGTCATCCTGGTTATTACATTTTTAAAAGATAATGAGAATTTAGCAGTTACAAATTTTTTTTTACACTTTTTTCAGTTATCATTCTCTGCAACAACGCCACGCAGAACGCACGTGAGGCTGCTCGGGCTACTGGGCATTATCCTCACCATAGCTACCTTCTGTCTTCTCATATGTGTTGTTGTTGGCTGTCACTCGGGCATTAATACTTTTGCATTTATGGTTGCTGAGGTATGTAAATAATAATTTTAGCATAACACCTGTTTCCTTCTGTATAAAGTTTTTGTAAATTAATGTAATATTTATTAGAAGAACATGAACAGTTCATTACATAGCTCGGTGTAGGCTTATAATTTTGGAGTACAGTACAGTCCTGTATTACTATAATTTATACTAGATTCTTTTCTGCACACATTGATTAAATTCACACTTAAACATTTTTTATTGGAAACAAAAATTTGGCTTGAATAGGAGGGGGGTGAGCAAATATTGGATATGACATTTGTGTGTATGTATATTCCCTGTTTGTTTCTGGTATACTTAATGTTACTGTTGTTTTTAATATACTGTAATTAATTTTAAACAATATTAAGTCTTATAGACATCAATTTAAACCACTAGGAAAGACAATCGGAGAGAGGGTGTTGACGGCCCCTAGAAGTAATATTTAGCTGTGGACAGCTCTCATCCTCCTCCTGTCTGTTGCCCAGCATATTACTTCCTCCTGGGATTTTCTTATCAGGGGCTCACCACAGCACATGCTTCTCCAGGAAGCTCTTATCACTGCACAAACTATTCTTTTATGCTATTCCTCCCCTACCTCTGCCTTCATTTTTTTCATATTGTTCCATTCTCCCCCTTCCAAGATACAGTATGAGTTATCTGCCTCTACCATATTATACCCTTACCTCATCTTATGTATCCTTGTTTAAAAAAAAAAAATTTGGCATCTTACTAACATGTCCATACCACCAGAGTGTATTACACTTTACCAATTCCACAACTTGGTATTTCATTCCTTTGCTCCTTTCATGCATACAGTACCTACACTCCCACATACTTCCCTTTGCTTTACCAATCCCACATAGGGTAAAGTTGCTGGTCTCCAGGCTGATGCCCAAACTGGATCAGCCAGGAGCTCCAGGATAAATTCATTATTGTAACAGGGTTTGAGGGCCTTGTGGGTGATGTCCTGGGATGCATGAACTTAAAGAGAATTGAAGGAGTGGATTGAGAAAGAAAGAAAATGTAGCAGTGTGATAGTTTGAGTAGAAAAGTTGAGGTTGGTCATCAAGATCCAAATTTACTCTTTAAATGTTGATTTTGTGCTGCTCTTGTTTTGGTCCGGGCTCTTAACCTTGAGGTTTGTGAGTCGATGGCTGTTTTGTACCACTTATGAGAGTACCTTGTTCTGTCTTAGCTATTCTCCTGAGCTCTTGAGGGTCTGGTTAGGTTTGCCCTAAGTGAGAACACTTTGCATTCCTGTGGCATGCTCTTCCCACCTTGCATTGAGAACTGCTTTTTTTGGCTCCTTTTTACAGGAAGTAGTTCATGACCTTAGTACATAACCATCAGTTTTTCCCTAGATTTTTGCTGTCTCAGTCAGGGGGATCATTCCAGGGTTCAAGGATCATTTGTAGTTATTGCATGGCCTTTAGCTGAGGTTCTTGTGCTTTGGGTGGTGCCGTTTCCATATGCCTCTTGGCGGGTTTTGGGCCGGTGTTTGGCCATGCTGTTTCTTGGGTTCCCTTCTGCTTGTGGTTGGTGGTGGTAGGATCTTTTATTATGAGGGTGCCTAGTCTCTTTAGGGCTGCCTTCTTTTTTCTGTGTTAGGGCCTGGTTCCAGGTCTAGTCTTCCATGCTTGTCTTTGTGTGGGTTCCATTTTTTTCCCCTCCTTGATGCTCTGAATTTTGCCAATTTGCCTTCTTGGTTTGGGGGCATTGTTTTCCGTCTTCTGATCTCCCACGTTTAGCATTTATTGGCCAGATGGGTGCATCATCTAATTGGTGTGGTCTCTTACTCCTTTGGCTGGATTGGTTGTGCAGTACCTGGTATGCTTTTGTCACTAATACCTCTATTGCATGAGGTGTGCTGGTATCTAGACACCTGGGTATGTTCAGGAGTGTTTTTTATCTTGTTCGACTGACTGATCCATAGGTATGTATGCATTATTTACGTTCCCTGGTGAATCGCTTGTGTCTCGGTACAAGCTCCATATCCTCCTGCATTCTCCGGCTTGGTTTCTCCTCTTGTACCCCAGGGTAGAAGAGGAGTCAGACTCAAGTCTTGCCAAGGAGTGGTACCCTTCCCAACGCCCAAGATCAGTGATGAAAGGAGGCAATTGCCTGCAGAAAAACCAGCTCTTGGGGTAGCCAGTAGTGTGTGAGGTAACTAGAGTACTGGAACCTTGTCTTTGTCAGATGCTGTATCCTAGTGGTGATCAGGTGTAATTGTCTGGTTGGGCAACTGGGAGTTTGCAAGAGTAGTACTGTAATTGCTTTTCCTTTAGAATGGCAATTAGTGCTTGAAATGGGTTTAAGATTTTATTGTGCTTTCTGGCAATCATTGTGGGCTAAATTGAGTTATTGTCTAGTCTCCCTAGCAGCGGTATTACTTGCAAGGACTGTGTAAAAGTATCCCTGTTGTGCAAGAGCAAATGTTATATGCGTGTAAGCATAGACCTCTGCAGGGGAGCCAGGAGGATCTTGTTTTAGAGATCAGTTGAGTGGTGTAACTTGTTTATTAATCTTTTTTATTAATAATTCTGTATAAATTATCTTCATAATATTGTAGCTCCTAATATTACTGCTATTTGCATGCTGATTTTAAGCACTACTTTTAATTTCAGTGCATACTTTTGGTAGTACGAACACTGCATGTGATCACCCGCTACAGTATCTACCTCTGGGATATCACGCATGAAGGCTTGTGGGAAAGACGAGGTAAGTTTCCTTCACTTACACACTGTAGTTTACATTTTCACTAATTTGGAAAAATTCTCATTAATTTTGCTGTCTGTCAGTCTGATGTTATCTCTGTTTGGCCTCATCTTACTTGTATTGCTTTGAGCATTTGGCACTCCTTGCCTTGGACTCTTCTCTTGTTAGTTGAAGGATAAGTCCAGAATGCTTTTTATATTTTCCTGGCAAACCTGCCTGCTGTATTGAGGGGCTGTTGTGAGTGAGCTCCAGGAGCTACTGAAGGAAACCCTCCTAGAAATTAAGTGTAGAATATAATGAACTGCTAGTGATGATTGATTGATGAAAATTAAGCCACCCAAAAGGTGGCACGGGCATGAATAGCCCGTAAGTGGTGGCCCTTTTGAGCTATTGCCAGTAGCAAGAGCTGATACTGGAGATCGGTGAAGGTGCGACTGCACCCTCCGTGACGGGAGATGTCTCCGGAACTGCTAGTAAGAGTGAGGCAGCAGGCTGGTTGGGACTCGAGGCGGCCTGGGCAGCCATCTGGCAGCAGTCATGCGCATCATAGTTATAGTATATGTCCTGCAACAACAACGCCTTATTTACCTGGGGTGCCTAATTTCATTCAAGCAGTCACTTGTTTGTTACCATTATACTTTCCAGTAGAATTCTATGTTTTTGGTCAATCTCTTATCCCTAAGCTCCTTGCCCTAAATTGTTAGCCAGGATTCTAGTTCTGGCATCCTGTAGGTGATGGAAAGATCTCAAAGATCTGGTATTAATAGCTAAGGTTTGGAGGCCTCCACCCCCAGGAAGCAGCCCGTGACAGCTGACTAACACCCAGGTACCTATTTTACTGCTAGGTAACGGGCATAGGGTGAAAGAAACTCTGCCCATTGTTTCTCGCCGGCGCCTGGGATCGAACCCAGGACCACAGGATCACAAGTCCAGCGTGCTGTCCGCTCGGCCGACCGGCTCCCCCATGCTCGGTGTACCCATGCTTGTTCCATCTACCCAATGCTCGTGCTATCTACTCTATACTCGTTCCATCTACCCTACACTTGCTCCAGCCTACACTCGTTCCACCTACCCTATATTCATCAAAGCTACCAAACCACACTATACCCTCCACTACCCCCTATCACTTGCTTCACCACAAAGCCCACCTGTATCATGAGATAACACAGCCTGGGAATACCCAGTACCTTTTACGATCACCCATATGTGATAGAACCTTCAAATCAAATTCAAATTCAAATATTTTATTCAGGTACAAGTACATACATAGAAGATGAGTTACAAACATAAAGTTGGATTTACAGATAGAGCTAGTACTTGCAATACCTAAAGCCACTAATATGCATAGCGTTTCGGGCAAATTATCTGGTTTGTAATGCAAATATACAATTATCACACTGCTATTATAAATCTGCTTCTGTTTATGAATATATATATGAAGTCAAATCAATCAATCTGTTATTTTAGTTATTAAAACTTGTGTATACTGCTCTAAAGTGCTAATTTTGAATGCAGTTTCCTTTACTCTTGTTTGTTACCCTAAGGTCGTTATGTGTACATGACTGAGCTGGTATTTGAGCTGAGTGAGCTGATAATCGACATGGTTCATCACATTCACATGCTGGTATGGGGTAATATGTTCCTGACTATGGCATCACTTGTCATATGTATGCAGCTGAGACTTCTCTTCTATCAACTTCAGCACAAGGTCAAGTCTCACCGTAACTACCTTAGGGTCCTTCAACTGGTGAATATGTGAGTTATGTCACTGTTTTACAGTATTTCATATTTGGTCTGTTTATCCATATATCATGGCTATTTTAGCATTTTATTTTGTCAGTTCATTCAATAAGTGTAATTTTCTGTGGAGAGCCCCGTCTGGCTTCTTGGAGTAATCGGGCTAGTATGCAATACATTAGACCAGCGTATTAGTCAATGGAGTTAGCCTACCGTGAACCACAAGCCAGAACCTGGCCCTCTCAGAGAGGCACACGGAGCAATGGCCCCTGGAAAACCCTCCCCCCCCCCTGTGGTTGGGGGTTTTCCTTATCTGCCATTGACTGGGTCAAGGTACCCAGAAAGGTAGGCATAACAAAACAGACCCCACATGGTAAGAAAATTGCAACCGAAAACAACACAAAGGCATAACTCCTTCAAATCCCAAGGAAATAAGCAAACAAACGAACGTCACACCTTGCCACTGCGCCGCTCGTCTGTGTAGTTCTACCCTTCTCGGGAGGGGGAGGGAGGAGTCTCTGACCCCCCGTGCTGGCTACCCAGTAACTCCAATTCGGAGGCTAAGCGTCAAAACATTGTGAAAACCGCTAACCGGAGGGAGGGAGGGTGCCAATTTCCAGGGCCATTATTCCCTGTGCCTCTCTGAGGGGGCCAGGTTCTGGTTCGTGGTCCCCGGTAGGCTGAACTCCATTGACTAATGCCCTGGTCTAATGTATTGCATATTAGCCCGATAGCTTCGGTTACATTCAATACTGGTGTTTTGCTTTGGAGCGTTGTAATCATACGACATTTTTGTTTGGAGATTTCAGAAAAAAATTACTGTACTGTATCTCACTTCTTTGTAACCATAATTGTCTTGTTCACTGCATACAATTTGTCAATTATGAGCTTAATAGCTTTCTTAGTAGCTTACATTTCTGGCATGTGTTCAGGACACTTGCATCCCTAGGCTTTTGGTGTCAGTCTTCTCATGCTAGGGACAAGCATCATCCCACTTGCCCTCTCGTCATGGCAGTAAGCTATTGGGGATCACAGGTCAACCCACTACTGAAGTGAAATGTCTGAGTAAACAAAAACCACAAAACACTAAACCCTGTATGCCACTAATTCCCAAACAACTCTAAACTGTTCACTTTCCACTTATCCGTGGCAACCAAAGGGTCGGAGTGAGCAAGCCCTCCCATACTCACTTGGTGTGTTATTGTTATTGTGAAGTCAATGTTTTCTCCTAGGGACCTACAGTGTTGTTTACAGCTCAGTTGACTTGCTTATTCTGGAACTTTGTTCTCTCCAATATGGAGGCCATGTGCTTCAGGACACATGACCAGTTGATTTGTATTTCTCATCTATTTTCTTTACCAGTGTTTAGTTCAAGGCATCTTTCCCTGCCACAGTGTATGTCTATTGACTTCCGCCATAATGATATTCCCTGAGGATTTAGTCCTCCCAAAGTGAAGGTTTCTATTGAGTTTGGCCTAACTGGGCAGTTCTAAATGATTTGTTTGGTGGAAGGAGGCCTTGGGGCAAAAGTAAAATAATTCATGATTGTTCATTCTGCTTTCTCTGGCTCGTTGAGGGAGATAAAGTCCAATACTATTTTACACAAGGTTTACACTTGTGTGTGATGTTGAATGACAATTCCTGGATAGTCCAAGATTACTTAAACCTTTTCTCATGAGGGTTTGATGGGCTTGAAGTATGTACTGTATGTTGTATACCTCTGTTCTTGTCAGGTCATTCCTCCAGATTGTCTGGAGAGAAAATTACCAGTATTCGAACATCAAGGGAGGATATGGTTACCACAATTTCCACTTCTGGCAGGGCTACACTGTATTCCTCAGGCAGCCCCAAGCCTGAGTTACTTGCAGCTTTCCAAGATTTTCTGTGGTCACCATGAGGGGAGAGATCTGAGTGGCAAGATGTCACCAGTGGAGTCCCATAGAGGTCAGTGTTTGGACCCATTCTGTTCCTGATATTTGTAAATGATCTATCCATCGTTCTGTTAAAACACTTGCATGGCCAAGGGTGCCATCTGTTTCACATGTTCTGCTTAAGTCAGCAGTATTCTTGTGGACAGTGTGGACCCATTGTGCATTCTGTAGACAATCTTATAATGTTTATCAAGGAAACTGCCATGTTCTTGTGGTGCGAGTTATCATCTTGGTGGGAGTGCATGGCATGGTGTTTTTGCATCTGTTCTTATGTTATGTTCTTATTCTAATGTAACATTGGAGTATTTTCAAGATCCAGAACATTAATGTAGTTTATTCCTCATCTCAGGTACCCAGAAATAAGTGGTGCTGACATCCTGGTGGAGGAGAGCACATGTGCCATTTGCTGGGAACACTTGGAGAGTGGTCGCTGCCTCCCGTGTTTACATGTCTTTCATGCGTCATGTTTGCTGGCCTGGCTACACCAAGATTTATCTTGCCCAACATGTAGACATAAGCTACATAAGCCTGAACAGGTATATTTGTACTACTGTATATAAAGCAGATACAGGCATACTCTGTTTATCAATGGGGTGATGCTGTATAGCAAATGGGTGATGCTGTATAGCAAATGGGTGATGCTGTACAAGAGCAGGAGCATTAACAGAGTTGGTGGTGTAAGAGGTCATGATAACATTATTCCTATGGAAATGCATTCATGACTATCATAATTTATTGCCTAGACCAAATATTAGAGGCTCGTTGAGTTACTAGACAGATTCAGATGATTAACAGGATTTTATACCTACATACTTTAGGCCCTCAAATTCTTTGCATAGAAAAATACTTTAAATGTGCAAGTCGATAGATCCACACTAGAGTTAAACTCAACTGGAGTAGAGATTACTACCCACAGTTGTATGTTCATTGTGCTTCTATGTTAGCCTAGTTAATAATGGTGATATAATGTACAATTGTTTGTTGGAATCAAGATTATTACTTATCAACCTACATTCACAGTTCTTCTATATTAGCTGAGTTAAATAATAATGCTAAATTGTATGATTGCCTAATGAAACTGTGGAAGATTTTTCTAAACTGAATTTTTTTTTATCCAACAGAATGATTCAAGGTCACTATCTGGTTCACTGTTGGATGGTCTTCTTCCTACAAGTGAAGAAAGTGGCATTGGACAGGAAAATGGAGTAAGAGGTGGCAGAGGAGGTGCAGGTGCTTTCCCATCCCCAGCTGCTCCAGAAGGATCTCCTGGGATAGCAGGATGGCGGTATGTGTCATGGCTGCCAAGTTTTAGTGTTGAACAGAGCCACACCCAGCTGCCTCGTCACCATCAGGCCAATTCACAACCAGCCTCAACTTCTCAGTTGGATAGCCTTGCTAGACAGGTAAAAAACAAAAACGTGAAAACAGTATATAGCATATTGACACACTAGTGATCCCTCTTGGAGTCTAAAGTAGGCTGTCGTCGTACCATACCACTGGCAGCGCGGTACTATATTATCACTCAACCAGTGATTGCCATTTGTATGATTGTGAACTTGGAAATCAAAACTATTAGTTACATGTATTGAAGATGTGCTATTGCCTAACTAAATTTTATTATGTGTTACAGGTACAACAAATGTTTCCTGATGTATCATATTCACGTGTTTTGGAGGATCTTCGACACACTCATTCTTTAGAAATAACAATTGATAATATTTTGGAGCAACGCTTAATCTGTCCACCACCAATGTTCACTTCTGATGATAGTCCAAGGTATGTTACACTTGCATACCAATATACAATAATAATAATAATGCTCCACAAAATGTGCAGTACTGTACTCAATTATGGAGCCTATGGTTTGGGAGTTAAAACTAAAGCTGCATTTTATTTTAGGATGATTAGCAAAGATATAATGAGTAATAGGCATTTTTAAATCTTTACAGAGCAAAAGAAAGAGCAAACTGATAAGAGAAAATTGGTTGTTTAGTGTAATTAACACTTTGAGCCCCCCCCCCCCCCCCCCTTCCTCCTGTGCAGCAAAGCTGAAAGTCGGCCGAACGTTTCCCATGAGCGAGCACCCATTGGCACACCCACAACACCCTCACACAAATGCGTGTACTCTTTTCAGTTTGATAACATCAATTTTTGTGTTATGATGTTCATTTTGGTATCAAATTGTTCGCAATATAATTCTCCAAAGAGAGATACTGTATGCATATAAAGTAAAATAGCCCAGTGTGCCACCCATGAGCGAGCAACGGCACTAAAATGTGTACTGTATACTGTACTCTTTTCAGTTTTCTTATGTCAATTTTTGTGTTACATCGTTCATTTTGGTACTGTATCAAATTGTTCACAATAGAATCCTCTAAAAGAATACAGGGGTACCTCGGTTTACGAATTTAATCTGTTCCTGGATTCCTTAACCACTGTATATGCATATACTGTAACATCAAAAGGCCCGGCGTGCCACCCGCACCAAACCTAAAAATCAGCCGCGTTCTACCCTTGGGTGAGCACACATCTGCACACAAACACCTGCACTAAAATGAGTATACTCTTTTCAGTTTTCTCACGTCAATTTTTGTTACATCGTTCATTTTGGTATCAAATTGTTCACAATATAATTCTCTAACGGGATATATGCATACAAGTTTAAAAAAAAAACTCGGCATGCCACTTGCAGCAAACCCAAAAATCAGCCAAGCATTACCCGTGGGCAAGCATCTTTACGCACACCCACAAAACCCGTCCTAAATTGTGTATACTGTACTGTTTTCAGTTTTCTTATGTCAATTTTCGTGTTACATTGTTCACTTTGGCATCAAATTGTTCACGATAGAATTCTCTAAAGGGTCTTGATAAGGTCTTGGGTTTTTTGTGCTCGCCATTCAGAGATTTACAGCACTGTATTTTTAGGCAAGATGGGACTACTTTCCTTAATTGAGTACTGTATTTTCCTTCTAGGCTGCAGCTTTCTTCCAATACTATTGTTTTGCAAGTATTAACATTTTTTTGTGTTTTTCTCTGTCTTCTTGTGTCTAGTGACTTGCCTACCTATTTTTGCCATTTTTCTTGGATATCTCCTATCGGCTTTTAGCTCCACCCTACAGCTCAGGTTACTGTTGATGATTTTTACAATGGTGAATCTGGTCTAAGAGAGCAACCAATTTGTCTGCCACAGAATTAAGGCTTCAAGTGTGAATAAAAAAAATTTTTCTGTGCATATTGTACAGTTGCTCCTTTTGTCACAATTTTTGCCTTCCCAGTGCTGTGCAGGATTAAAGTCAGGCTGAATGTGAAGGCAGCCCTTTGGTACGTTTACTCTGTTGAAAGTGTAGGTGCTGACATCTGGTGGTAGTCTGAGATAGTGTCCTGCTGGCCTACTAAAAATTAGCAGGGAAATATGTTTTGGTGTGTCTGAATCAGAGTATTGCCTAGAGGAAATTTTAAGTGTAGGTGAAAGAATCTAGGCAGTTCATTCTTGGGTGTATCGATAAATTACCAGTCTTCCTTCCCTCACTTGTAGCCTAGTTCCTGCTGCATGCACTGGGGGTGTGAGAGTAGTTATGGTCGTGCTATTGTTTGATCATATCTTTGTAATAACAGTTCGTGATTTAATGGAGCAACCAATAGCCTGCTCACAAAATAACTTTTCATTTAAAGCCTTATTTTTTCAGGTACAGTAAAAAGCTTTGCAATTCTTGTGCATATATCAGCCAGTCTATTAGCCCCGAAGAGTAGCGTATGTGGTCTCTTAATTTATTGTTGTATTTGGCAGATGGTATAGAGTGTAATTTTCAAATGAATGGCGTGGCTGACAAACATCCTGATATTATGGGCACTTTATGTTATGACTTTGATGGAAATGTGGGCAGGGAAGGCACAACCATAAATTTCTGTAATATGGACTCTTTGATTAATGCTGGTCTGTAACTTCCGGGTCTGGAACCCGTAAGTGCAGATGAAAAACAAAATTCAGAAAGGGTACCACCCTAGAATTTCTTCTTTCTGTTCATGTTATATCTGTAAAATTCATGTATATCCTGCCACGATTCTTGCTTGGCTCCTATTCACAGTGTCATTGCAGATATTTGATCCTTACTTCCATTAATTTTAGTTTCACAGTTTTGTCAGTGTTCTTGTGTCTTTATTTCAGCCTGTTAAGAGAAAACAATCACAAAAGAATAAAGGAAGAGGAAGGTGTAAGGGAAGAGGAAGAATATTTTCAAGATGCTGAACCGCTACCTTACACCAGGCAGAACATGCCGTTAGCACTGGACTTCTTGTCTACCACAAACACTTGCACTTCTGAAGATTCTAGTGACACAGAATCAGAAGGGTAAGTAATGGCTTATCTACCTATTATTAACCTATTTACCTTATCTCTCTTTCTTTTATTTTTACAATATCTTGGCAACTCTCCTTGAAGAGGGCAGTCATGACAATGAAGTCTGCAGGCAAACCTTCCTAAATATGATCTTGCCTGTTCTAGAAAAGAAGTTCAATGCACCAAACTTTGGGAGCATTGCAATGCAATAAAAAGCATATACATGTTCACTGGATATCTGTATACTGTATTTTGTATTAGATATGTAAAATACTATAGCTGTGAAGTGGAATAATGTTCTCTGAAAATTTCTCACTAAAAATGTGATTTTTGTATGTCATTATAATGTACTCTCATGATCCATTGTTGAAAGTTAAATATGCAGTAGAGATAGTTGTTGTAAAAGCAACAAGGCAAATGCTAAGGCTAATGTTATGCATTAGTAATCATTGTGCTAGTAATCACTGCATTAGTAGCGTGAACAACCAAATCTGCCAGGGGAAATGGGAGGGAGAAGATACCCGTGTACAGTAGTGACTGACACATCCAGCCACTGTGATCATTTCTTATCACTCTTCCTTCTACTTGGTCTTGAAGGAAGCCGGCCTTGGGTGAAAGAGGGCTGTGATGATCTCTGTCTGGAACCCGTAAGTGTGGGACTGGGAAGTCCACCTCCTGGGGCTCGTGCGGCCCAGGCTCTTGCTTCAGGATGCTGGGGTCGTTCTTGCCCTTGATGGGGTGGTTCTTCTCTGGCCTTGACCATGGCGGTCTCCGGATTTAGAGTCCCTGTACCTTCTTTCACCAACTTAGAGGTCAACTCCGGAGCTCGCAGTTCCTTGCGACGGTGCTGGAACCAATCGTATCTGCGTTTGCCTGTCCCTTGGAGACTTTTGGCGCCGTGGAGAGGGGGGGGGGATGGGGACCTGCTGCTTGAGTAACAGCTTCTCCGTATCAACCTACCCTGGCTTTACGCTTTGGAGAGGCCACTCCAGACCAACAACCAGAGCGCAACCTCATAGTCTCCTGAGACTAATGGATGCCTACTACTAGTAGCACAAGAAATGATCACAGTGGCTGGATGTGTCCGTCACTACTGTACACTGTCGTCTTCTCCCTCTTATTTCCCTGGCAGATTTGATTGTTCATGCCTAAGAGGTCAGCCTCCTATGGAGGATGCCATGCCCAAACTAGTGCATGGGTCTGTGACTCCTGTGTGAAGTTTGGGGATGGAGGCAGTCAGGGTTCTCCTTGCTTGGGATGCAAAAAAAATATGCATTTTTTCAGTGTGCATGCTTGTTTATTTGTCACATCACTAATGCATTTTCCAGCTACATTTGTCCTTTTGGATGCATTAGGTATTTGTTATTCTTGGCAAGCAGCTCCTGTCCCTGTTTATGTTTAAGAAATGGTAAGCTCTTGTGGTCATGGGTGTGGTTTGGGATGAACAGGCCTACCAAGCCCACACTCGCCATGCAAGTTTACTGGGTGTATCCTGATTGTTTCATGCCGATGGTTGTTTTTACTTGCTCCAGTGGTTGCTTTTACTGCCTCTCTTATGCCAATGGCTGCTTTTACTGCCTCTCTTATGCTAACAGTTGGGTTAGTGATCCTTTCCATCTTGAGGCCTGTGACATGTCAACACCAGAACTCTGTTTTGGCCAAGTCTTCGTTTTGAAGGAGTGGGGTTTCCTAACTGATAGGGATGTAATCTCCTTCTGTCCTAGCTACTTTTTCTAACACACCGCTACCCTTCCCTATCTTAGCCTTCCCGAGCCAATAATAGTGATATTAGGGATTTGTTTGGGTTTTATATGGTGGGCATTGAGTGTGGCATCACTTTGGGGTCATATCATCTTTGCCACTACTGGATTTTGTCCCTGGTAATTTTGGGATGGGGCTTCTCAGGTGGCTACTGCTGTGCAGGAATGCAGTTTTCAGTATGTGTTGTTTGCAGCTTGGTGTTGACATAAATAGTGTACCTAGGTCAGCCCCTGTGTGTTTTCTTAATTCAAAGTTGGAGTGGTTGGTGGTGGTTCACCTGGTCTACATTTGATCCTCTGTATCTTTCTCCTGTCATCTTCTGGTGTGGTGTGACTGGTGTATTGTTCCCCTCCTTTGGTCTGGGCTCTGAAGTGTTGAAGGGTTTTGGGACTGGTGTTCTTGGGTGCAGCTGGTCCTTCTCTAGGAGGTTGCCCCTGTCACGTTGGCAGCAGAAGTAGTTGAGCCGATGCTTCCCACTGGGGATCCGGTACAGATCCATCCTTATAGGAAATGCCTTTCTGTCTAGTGTGGAACATGCCGCTGCCCCATTTTTCTGGGCTTCTAGGGCTGGTGAGGACCCCAGAGAGGGTCTGCAGGTCCCCATCTACATGCTTGGTCTTCGGTGCCTCCTGCATTTGTTCTCTTGACTGTCTGAACTAAAGTGATATGTAACGGGAGTGATATCATTTAAAAAGTTATTATAAACATGTTTCTTAATGCTCTGAATGGGGGTTCGTTTGTGTCCTCTGTCAATGTTTGAGCTTGTTCCCTCAGCCTACTACTTGTATCCGTTATCCATGCTCTTAAAACGTATTACTCTCGTATACTGCATGTTTTTATAATTAAATAATTGTTTGATATTTTGGTGTTTTAATAAACACTATTTGGATTTCTTTCCATTATTTAAGTTGCAGTGCTTATGCTACACTATTATATTTAAAGGTTTCCTTCTGTAAAATGTCAGGAGTGGTTATGGACTTGGATCATGTGATGGTGGCAGTCGTTTTAGCAAGTGCCCACAAGAGAGAGAGCAAATGTTGGCCCAGCGCAAGACTGCTTTGCTCAACCAGGCCCGCCACCGCTTTGCTACTAGACCAAGAGTCGCCACTTGTAAGGATGAGGAGGAGTTGGTGGAGGATGTTAAGTGTTTGAATAACTCCTGAAGTGATCAGTTGGTGCAAAATTGGCCATAAACTATATTGTGAGTTAAAAGGATATGGTCACTGTTGGAGTAAACTTGTCCTTTCATACCACACCTTTATCTCTGGTGGTATTGGTTTTCTTTGCTAAGTTCATTTCCGTAATAAACCTTTATGAAATTGGAATTTAGTGAAATTGATGTTAAATAATTATAAATTTTTGTTTGATTGTCCCATGAAAGTTTAATAACACCAGGGTGGATTACAGAAAAAAGTATATAATGCAAATCTATTGTGTGACTGATGTGATTTGATTTCTCTGGAGTGCAGTATATATACATAAAAGTTCAGTCTTTATAGAAATATTAATGCCAAGTAGATGATGTGTGATAGGAGAAGCAAGGGAAAGAGAAATTAATAGTAGCATTCATTATTTATTTATATAAATATATATATATATATATATATATATATATATATATATATATATATATATATATATATATATATATATAATATTATATATATATATATATATATAATATTATATATATATATATATATATATATATATATAATATATATATAAAAAATACATCTAGGACTTTCTCACCCTATTTATCAAGACTAAAGTTATTAATCATGTGTTTGACATTTTCATATTGGTAAATGTAATATCACACAAATGATGTATTTCTCTTGATGAACCTTTCTTTTTAATTACAGTAGTTATTTGCTTTCCTATAATTTTTTTATAAAGTTCAGATGATGACAAGGTCTTTACTAGTTTTGTTGTATTGAAATTTGCTCAGCATTTTAGTGCATTGTGTAGTAATATACATTGTTTTATATCTCAAATATGTAAACACTAGTGCATTATGTAGTGCAGTGTTTCACAACAAAATGTAAACATTAGTGCAGTGTTTTACAACTAAATGTACACATTAGTGCATTACGTAGTGCAGTGTTTCACAACTAAATGTACACATTAGTGCATTACGTAGTGCAGTGTTTCACCACAAATTGTAAACTTTTAGTGCATTGTTTCATGCCACATCTATAAAAGAGGCTCTCTCCACACTCCAGGTATAAAATTTTATGGTTTAAGAGTTTTAAGGTTGTAAGTCATAAATATTAATTGCAATAGAAGGAAGATGATTGCCCTTGATGCGATTGTACCAGTTTAAAGACCAAAGAATATGTAAGCACAACTCGAAAATAATAAATTATAGTCATAATATTTTAATGAAGTGTTAGAGCCAATAAAATTGTTAGACATTATACATTCTCATGTAAATTTTATCTTAGCACATAGGAACTTAACGTGAAAGCCATATTCTGTATTGGAACTACAGAGGCCGTCCTGCTTTCCAATTTCTATCTCTCGAAAAGTCCCAATAATTATTTTCAGACCCCTTGTCTCCTGCAAGCATGTGAGCCTTGGAGAAACTGTGGGCAATTTTTTGGGTGTCGACCAAGACTTCAACTAGCGGCATATGATGACTCATGACTAGGAAGTCATAGTGATGACTTTTGAGCAGAAAATGAAGTTTATCAAAGTGGAATCTGGCATTCATGGGATGATACCTTTTGTTAAGGCTTAAGATAAAATCTCTGCTTGCTATGTTCAAGGGGAGAGTGATGTATCAGTGCAGAAGAGAAATCGGTCAGCTTGGCTGAAATTACATGTTGCTGCAGTTGGTTGGTGATACAAGAAAATGCAAGATGAAATAAAGGTACCAGTGGCTGATCCAGATGGCCAAGCATTTCCCTATAGAAATGAGCATTATTAAGGCATGGATGTATAGTGATGGATGACAGTCTGCTGATGTAGAAGGTGTAGTCTACTATCTCCTAATTTGGGTAGATTGTGCTGGCCAAAACCCAACTCCACCTTATGTAGACATCATTCCAAAATAGTATGTGGAGAAATACCTGGATCCTTGGTGAGTACCCTTATTATTATTATTTCTATCTCCTCTATTAACATGCCATTTGTTCACAGTTTTTAGTGGACCTATACAGAATTGTAATAAATTTTTGAACATTTCTGGGCTGGCACTCGGTAGATTCCTGGTGCCTGAGGAGTTATTCCATTACAGTGTATTAGTTCCCTTTCTTACCCTCCTTCCCAGTGACAATTGAATGCTACCTCCGCTTTCTCTACTTTCATTTCCGGGACCGTGTTCAGGGTCTGGATTTGCCTCCCGTTTGTAATTTTCAGCAGTCTTGTCCTCTGACCACTCATTTATAGGGAGCAGCATCCAGCTCAAGTTAGGGAGGAGGATATAAAAGGTAACCAAGCTGGAGGCACCAGAAAGCTGCTGAGTACCAGCCCAAAAATATAATTTTTCTGTTTTTCTCGGACGGTTATACCAATTTATCTAGACAAATCTGGTTTTTCGGCTGAATTTCGATCCTGGTCAGTTCGGAAAGTAGGTTGGCCACTGTAGATCATATCTTAAGCCCACAAGCAATGTGATTACTGATATTCTCTGTACTTTTCAGTTATGTGTCCACTAGCAAAGCTCAAGGCATTTTTGTAATGTATTATTAGTTAAAGTTTTGAAATGCATTTTTCTTGATAAGTTTTATATGGATTGATTGGTTATTAACCATATTTTTAATTATTTCTAAGCCAAATTTTTATATATAAAGTAATTATATTTAATTGCTAACCCATACTGCATACTTCATTAGAGTCAATATATATATATATTTTTTTTAATTTTTCCTAAGCTGTAAGTGTCGGGGAGATCCAGATAAAAAAGCAATTAAGAGTGAGAAAAGGAAGGCATTAGTATGAGGGTGTCTTCAGTGAGAGTGTATTATGCAGTGAATGTAACTAGCCACTACAAGTTAGTTATAAGGAAAGCTTTACAGGTGGCACATTGTGGTGTAGCGGTCAGTACCTGCACCAACTTGCTTCACTAGCAGAAATGATCCAGGTTTAAAACCCGTGGGTAGGAAAGGATATTTGGTTAATGTTCCTTCACTGTTCGTTATTGTGTGCCCTCCATTAATTAGGACCTGGATGTAAATCACTTTGTCAGGTCATATTCTGTATTAAAAAAAGCCATGAAGATGGATTTTTTTAATTAAAACTTATTCACTATCATTATGCCTTTTAAGGAATTTGTATTATGGTTATATAAGGGAAGAAAAGGCAATTGTTTATGGGATATACAGTATTATTATATTAAGAGGTATCATAAAGTAAATGTAGGGAAATTTTAAGAAAAAATGCACAACAAACCCACAAATTGAGATGAAATTTATATTTCCTTTCGTCGAGCCTGGACCATGAAGCCTCAAGTGAGGGGGAAACGGTCAAATTAGGAGGTAGAAGTGGAGGTGGATCAGCAGAGGTAATGTTACATTAGTGAGAGATGAGAAGACTGCCAGGAAGGTTGTGTAAGTGAGAGGCAGGCACAGCCATGGGATAATGTCAGAAAGAGAGAGTAGGGGGAAGGTCAGGTCAAATGGAGGAGACAGGGAGGTCAGGTCAGAAGAAATTTAGATAGAGAAACGAGCATCAGAGAGAAAGTGTCACTTGACATGCTCACCTGTAAACAAATGCCAGTCTGAGTTGAATGCTGTACATGCACACATTTGGAATAATCATGTTTCTATAATTTATAAACCTTAGATTTCTCTAGTTATCTTGCCAAACAACTGTGCAGTATCGTTATTAGAATCCTTTGATGGAATATAATGTGTGTACAGTTGAAACCATCTGAAAGTGGTCCAAAACAAACTTTCACAAGATTTGTAATCTTATGTACAAAATAGGTGGATCAGTTTGAAATTTAAAGCACAAGTGGGAAGAGGGAGAAGTCAAAATGAAGTTGGGTGTAGAATTAACAGTATTTAGTTGGATGGTGATAAGTATTCAGGAAAAAATGGTAAAAAATACTCACATAGTTTGAATAAATAATGCTAATGCTAAATGTTGTGAAGGATAAAGATGTTTCAAGTCAACTTATTTGGCTCGGAAGCAGTACAACATGGACTAAAGGTGACAAATGAGCCATACCTGCTGTGAACTATAGTTTCCTCATAGAAGAATATAGCTATAGTACTATGGCATGGCATTATGAAAGTACAGATAATTTAGTGGTACAGTGCTTTGTACAGTAATACGTGGTGCTTAGTGGCACAATGTTCCAGCAATTGGCCATTGAGCCAAAATCCATAAAATACCTACCTACCTGCCTGCCTACAATGCCTGACAGGTAGCAAGTATTCAGATGACTTGGTAATTTAATTGCTTTGGATTAATGCTTATAACAAGGCAGTATGAATGAGCTGTTTATAATAGAATATTTATTCCATCTTTGTGAAGGATTATTTAGAAAGTAGAAGATTAGACTAGAGTTTTGCTGATTTCCCTGCCAAATTGGTGTTGCCTCCATTGACCTAGCAGTCACCGCTGTTAAGTTCTTCATACCTGTCTTGTAAAACCAAAAGTGAATTCCTTGCTCTAATTTCTATCCAGTTATTTGTGATGCAATACACAGCTGTTGGGGACATGTATGGTTAGCTACTAAGCATAGCAAATTACTCACCATAAAATGTGACCTGCCTCCTGTCACTGAAATAGTAGCAAAGTAATACAGTAGTAGTAACAGTAGCAAATGTGTCTTGCAAGGTTATATATTGATAACACACACTTAACTCATGGAAACTAAATGGAACAGACCCCTGCACCATTCTTTTAGCACTACATTGTTCCATTGATGTCATTCACCTCATAGAATGCCCTGATTTTCATGATATAATGAATTTTGCATTCTCCTAGTTATACGTTCCTCAGTAAAATCCTTGTCTTTCTGCTTTTGTATCTAGGAAATCTTGAATATTATGTGACAAAGGCTATATAGCCATTCTCGCTTAGTGCTTTCATTTGACAATTACTCACTTTGTGAAGGATTGTGAAAGGAAAATTGTAACTATGGATACATTGAAAATAGAGAAAATTATAATGAATTATGGACATGCAATGGATGTCATTTCTGTAAGTTTTGTGCATGAAATAAGGAATTTGAGGGGTACTATTAGGGGATTAGAAAATGTGGAAATGTAGACTTGCTAGGTAAACAAAATAGGTTTTTGCTAACAATGAATGGTAAGGGAAGGTTGAATCATTGATGCACTTACTCCAATACTGTAATAAAAGATTTCTACAATGGTGAATTGCCCTTGTGTCAGTTTTTACTTTTGTATAGCTTATTGACTTGTCATATGGCAAGGGTACAGTGTACTTAGTATTACTACGTGGAAGCTTAGTTCTTAGTTGTAATGAAATCATTTGCTCTTCCACTGATGTTACATTCATCACACAACCTCCTCGTGCATATTTTATTAGATATATATTAGTTTATAATTGGCATTTGTGTGTGTGTATATGTGTGTGTAGGCAGTGGCTTGTAAAGCTGGTGCTGAAGCTACCTACATGTACTTGGTTATCCTTTCTCTTGTGTTTCTCAAGAGTTGACAAGTGGAATGCCTTACTTTGCTACAGTGCAGTGATAAAGCCAAAGCATGTTGTGGAAAGTAACCAGATATTTTAACTACGAACTTTATCTTTGCCTCAGTGATAAGACTAATGAATTAGTGATTACAAGAAACTTGAAAAAAGTCAACATTCTCTTGCTCTTTACCTTGGCCTTTGCATTTTCATTAAGAACCAGGATATGCCATATTATATTTAATATTGTTCTCTCTCTTTTCTACTATTTTTATATATTTTGAATATAGTTTTGTAAATACATGTCATTTTACATTTATAAAATGTAGAATCTGTTTACAGTTAGGTTATAATGGTCTTGGTTTAAATTTTCAAATTTCATTGCCATAACAATATACTGTATGACTTAAGACACTTACTGTCAGTTTCATCCCTTCTGTATTTGGTTTCTTAAGAGTATTTAAGACAAAGAATGTTCCCAGTTACCAAGTATAAAATGGTATGGTTGAAAAAAAAAAATTTGTACTGCATGTGTGTCATTGATGCTGCCTGCATGCTGGAGCCTAGGTAAGCTTTGCATCTGGAATTTGTTATTACTGTACTTAATTGGAATTTACAAATACTGTAGTTTTTTGGCAAGTCATTTAGCCCAAAATATTATAAATGCGAGAACTTTAATATTTTACAATAATTTGCATTTATAAATCTAGGATGATCTTAAAAAGAATTATGATCAGGGATATTGATATTAAAAAGCTCAAAAGATGTTAACAATTTAGTGTACAAGTTGCAATAATGAGGCTGGAATAAATAAACTAAAGCTAAACATTATGGTACTATATGTTACGGCAGTGCCTTAAAGCACTTCCCGCCCACACGCCTCAAACTGAACATCCCGTGGAACGTTTATGACCAGCCTGACACCAGCAGCTTTGTAGTCACTGCTTTGGTAAACATCAAAGGTTATCCTTTAAACAGGAATGTGTGTAGGATTGTGTAAATAATGTATAACCATTGTAGACCCATCAGAGAGCTGGCATTTTATAAACTAATCTATAAGTGCCACCATTTTTCTCCTGCCTGATTCATAAGAGTCCAGAATACAGGAGCTCACGAGTGATGTTTCTGTCTGCACAAGGATATGATGCTTTTAATTTTCATTCTTTCATCTTGTACATTTTAAGTTTAACATACTGTATCCTGGATCTTCATATGGAATACAGTGAGGCATTTATAATGGATAAATTTGTTTTAGAAGAAATGATTTATATATGATAGCTGATGTCATTGTTCGCAGTAGTACGAGTAAATCTGTTATTTGAATATTTTTTCCAAAATCCTATTACTGCCAAATATTTTGCCAAAATCAATATAAGATAAAAAATCTTTGAAATTTCAGAGGAATAATGGCATATAATATTTGTTAATTATGCAAAAGCTTAATAAGGAAAAATGAGAGTTTTCACATTTTTCTTTATTCTGACCATGTTTTATTTTCTTTGAATTTATTTCCCCTGTGGAATTTATATCCTGAAACTGATTGCATCTGTGTGTTCAATAAAATCTGATAGGATAACAAATGTGTTATAATTTGTCTGCCTATTCTGCTGCTAAGAATCTTACTTATCTAAGTATACTGTGCTCTGGGGAATGTCAATATATGGTAATGGAAAAACGGTACAAAAATACATCTGCAACAGCAAGGGTAATTATGCACTTGGTAGATTTAAATGAAACTGTAATGATACAATGGAACCTCGACTTCCGAATACCCCTACTTACGAATTTTTTGAATTACTGTACTACCCCAATTTCGATGGAAAATTTGACTTGACTTACGACCTTTGCCTCGACTTGCGACTTCGTTGATACACACGTGGGTCGACGGAGCGCGTGGTTCCTGGCAGCATGGGTGACCCTGCTTCAGCTTACCAGACCGCCCTCTTAGTGATGATCACGCTTGAATTCTTTGTAAACAATTTAATTGTTTTTCTGCATTTTTTGTTTTTTTTGAACATAAAAGTAATTATTATATATCACACCATGGGTCCCAAGAAAGTCAGTGGTAAGGTTCAACTTAAGAAAATAGTTGAGTAGAGGCAATCTCTTCCTCATTAAAAAAATGTGTGAAGTATGGGAAGAACTGCAGAGTTTTGTTGAAAAAACTTGCCAAGATAAAGCTGTAGCAGGCTGTTGCATTGACCTTTTTAATGACAATGTGATATTGCACTACAGTGTTAAAATGTAAGGGAAAAACAAGTGTCTTTAAACAGATTCTTAGTAAGACAAGCAAGCAGTGAGCCACAACCAGGTCCTAGTGGTATGCCTGCAAAATATTGGGGATAGTGTACCCCCAAGAGAAGTCATCACTGCCTGGTGATTTGGACTCCCCTTCCAAACACTTAACACCTGTCCTCCTTGCCCCCCTCCTCACCATCTCCCATATGCCAACAAGTCATCAATAAAGGTAAGCTATAACTTGTACATACTGTACACACATTTTGTACTATAGTGTGTATTATGTATGAAATGTATTTTGAAGTTAATATTTTTGGGAATTTGGAATGAATTAATTCAATTTACATTATTTCTTATGGGAAAATTCGTTTAGAGTTACGACCCGTCTCTGGGAACGGATTAAATTTGTAAATGGAAGGGCTACTGTATTGTCATATAAATGACTTAGCTTTGAACATTTAAGTCTTGGTGATCTGTTCATGGTGTATATACCAATCATGTACTTCATTCTTAATTCATAAATCACTCCTAGTATTTCCCTATCTAGCCCTCTTCCCCCCCCCCCCCACACCCCTCAAAAAATGTAGTACTGTATTAAAGTTCTGAAAAAATGGAGGAAAAAATCCAAATTTCAAAATTCATGCAAATTGCAAGAGGTTACCATAGATGCCAATATTTTATTTAAAGAATTGCACTGTGGCTAACTTTGACTGCCCTGTGATACCAATATCCCCCACCCACTTGTGTCATCTTGAAAAGTTGAGTAAGGTTAGCCCCAAGCATGTAGCCTCCTCCTTTGTCATTGTGTCCATTCTCTCTTATAGATATACATATATATATATATATATAATGCATTCTATGCAAAGGATAGTTACTCATATTAAACTGTCAATATCTTTACTAGAGTATTAAAGTCAATTACAACACGAGCTGAATTAGCTTGAGGGAATGCATTTCCCGTAGCTCTATAATAATCATCACAGGAAATTTAAAGGCAACTATTGGATCTTTTTGGTAAAAGGTAATTAAAAACTATAATTAGTAAAAAAAAATTGCTGAATATCATTAGTCACCTATTAAAATAGTCTACAGACAACAGGATAAAATCTGTAAACTGGGTAATCAGGCACTTTTGTATATGCATATTAAAACATTTTAAAAATTACAGGTTAAATACAATTTCAAATCAATTTTAGACTAATATGTATCATATAATGTGTACAGTATATAGTACATCCCAGTGGGCACTTTGTCTGGAGAGTGACTTAACGTTAAAAAGGTATGTAATGTCTGCCACTTTCAATCAACGGTGCCCAGTGTGATATACGAGAACCACGCGTACAGTACTTTTTAAACTAGTGGTTCTTAAAGTTTTTGGGAATGGCCCTATTTTCAAATACAGTACTCAAGACCCCTTTGTGGGGTCGTGACCCACCATTTAGGAACCACTGGGGTAAATGGTTCTACTGTATATCAACACTTCATGCAAATGCAATACCTGTTATAGCACATGGATAATTCAATTATAGTGTTAGATAATGGCTGGGTTTAAACATGCTTGGTGACAATAAATGTACCTATGGAAATGGATTGGGTCCTTGTCCTTCAATGTAATTTCATTGAAATCATATGATATTAATATTAAACATGCCAGTGATCAGCAATTCAATAGTATTTTGTATAAATTATTGTACATTTAATATTTTGCAATGGTCATAACATATCAAAACTTAATTCATATAATGTGAAAAGTATTGGAATGCATTTATAAATTACACATTTAATGAAAAAAAGTTAGGATTATTTTTGCATAGGTTCCACAAGGAACAGGATCACAAAATAATTTACAGTACTCTTCACTGTAATTGCTGGAGTACTTTTTCTAATAATTAGGAGTACTTTTTCTAATAATTAAAGAGTAACACAATAAATACTGTATTTAGGTACAGTATTTCTTAAGGAATAGCTTAATAAAATGAACAGTACAAATATATCACTACAGGATAACCAAAATTAATTACCAGACTAAATGGAACGCATTACATTCTTATTAATTTTTGCTGACTACATTAATTTTTTGTACTGCATTGAGGATTAGCATGGAACTGTAATTTGCATTGCTAAATTATTCTGTAAGCTCCAGAGGCTTAACTTTTTATATCATGTGCAGAATATAATTTTCATATAAATAACAAAAAATTGACAAATTTGGTCATGCAAGAACATTTAAGCAAGAAATTATCAAAAGAAGGCACCAAGCTGGGAAGACTACATAGCACTGCAAAAATATTTAATGAAAGTACTAGTATTATGCACAATGGGATAAGTTTTCAACTAGTACTGACATATCCATCTTCCATATTACCTGTCAAAGAATTTTACTGAAGATTTACCTTCATCCAAGTACTGTACAGTACACTAATACTATACCCTGTATTCACAATAAAATTATCTTCCCATGTTTTACCAATTGTAATTTCTAATTGCAACATTGAAATACATATTCCTGTAAATTCGTATTGCTAGTTAGCCGACAAGTGATCTCTAGGTCATGCCATTTAATAAACATACTGTATGTACAGTATGGGGGAAACTTGCCATCACACTCTGAGCAGTGTGTACTTACCAATTGGTTTTATTAGGAAAATAATCTTAAAACATGGTTGAGAAAACTTGTGTTGGTAGTGATATACTGTATTAAGTGTACAAAAAAAAAACTAAATCCATAACCTTTTTTTTTAATCACTAAAAGCTCGGATAAAGGAGAAACACCAACACAGACTAGCCTTATCTTTGGTGCACTGTAAAACTTTGGATAAGTGGAAACATTATTATGACAAGGCTAGACTATTAAAATGTGAATTCACCCCAAAGGAAATTGTCCATAACAAATGCAAAAAGTTGTTATTACCAACATTGTAAAGCTGCTGTTATTATTGGTTAAAAACCAATGAACATACATTTTATGTTAACCTTATACAGAAGTCTTCATAAGGTTTAGTAAAGTGTGTAGGGAAGCTGTTAGTGCTTATGATAAAGCGGAATTTGTTGAGAAATTTGCATAAATAATTGAAAGTAACATTAGTGCTTGTGTTTAAATGTAATGTAGACGAAACTGAACTTTTTCGAGAAAATGCCTGACAGTTCATACATGTCAGAGAAACAAAGCATTCTGGCTTTCAAGTAACAAAATACTTTTCAACACTTAATTGGAGGAAATGCTGCTTGTGATTATAAACTGGAATTACTTTTGTACCATTCAAAGATGCAGAGCTTTCAAGGGTGTGATGAAAGTGCCTTTGCTAGTTGTGTAGAAGTTTGCTGTCAAAGTTTAGATAATTAAACCTACTCTTGAAGACACTTTTTTCAGCATTTGTGCCTGAAATTAAGCTTTTATTACTCCAAAATTTGTATTTTAGAATTTGCACCTGGGTACCCAGTTTAACACAAGTCAGTCTACCTAAATTATAACTTCACAATTACTTGTTTTTTTTACTCTCTAATGCAGCCTCATTGGTGTTAGTAATAATTTCCATTGCCTGGCCATTGAGGCTTATCGAGGTCTCTATGCCAACTACTTACCCTTCCTAAGATGCAATCGATAACAATGCCTAATTCCTGAGCACTTATTTTACTGCTAGTTGAATGGAGGCATTAGGTTTAAGGAAGCTTGCCCCCCCATCCCTTCCAGGGATTGAACCAATTAACATTGGACCAGGGATTTGTAAATAGCAATGACCTTATACCTGACAGTAAAACCATGGGAGGGGACAAAATGCTACCCTCAAGAATTTCTGGAGATGGGATTATTGTGGCTGCTGCAAATGAGCAGTGTGACTATATCTACTTGGATAATAGAGTATGTAATCGTGGAATTCGAGATGATCTTGATGGCCCCGTGGCAATCTCGAAGATCCCTGTTCCCAACAGTGAGTTTTGGTAGAACAATAGTGCTGACTCTTGCATTCTTGAAGGGTTCTTGGAGACCTAAACTGAAATCTTACCAATGCACAAGGTAGCTAGGTAGTTAGCCTACTTGATACTTGCTTGATGGGGTTCTGGGAGTTCAACTCCCCAAGCCCAGTCCGAGGCCAGCCTATTCTTTAGATTGGACTTTTGACAACAAAATCAAACTGGGAACGAAAAGCAACATCCATACCAACCGATTCAAGTACATGCAGGTGGAGATAAAGTATTGCTAGCTCGTCAGTATAAGAAACAACAATATTTGATTTACAAAGGTGCACCAAACATAAATTGTAGGAGCATACAAAGGAATGGGGGGTTAAACCAAGTATGATTACAGTGCCATGCCCCTCTTTCCTGTCATGACAAATAGCAAAGAAATGGGCATAAAAAACAAGGAATTAGTCGCCATCAGTGATGTGATAAGACACTTCAACCACAAAAGTGGACGAGGATTAAGAGTGTATCTGGGAACTGGCACAACACAGTAAAAGTTATGAAGCCATGAGGAAGCTCCTTTCCTTGGGAGAAGCAAAATAAATCTTCCAGATTTGTTTTGATTCTCACTATGATCACTACATACAAATCAAACTATTTTGTATGTAGTGATCATGTTGCCTCTTTTTTTTTCCTTTATCTTCTAGCTTTGGCACATTTCACATCTCTAGCCTGACAAGTGGCTGTAGGAGTATTATGTCTAAGGGTGAAGATGAGATGGTTCTGCGCTATCATTTGATATCAAATTTACATAAGTTGACGAGTGTCTTGAGATAAACTGCATGTGTTGGACTGACTGGAGGAGGAGGAGTTACATCAGGTGACTTGACAGGCTTAAAATAGTCCTTTATGCTCACTTGCCTTCACTTCTCCATGTCAATTTCATAATAAATAGCACTCTTCATAGCCCTTCCAATTTGTAACCTGCACTGATAATTTGGATAAATTTCTGTTGCATTGTCCTGTTAACTCTAAAGCACATAAGTTCTTTGTAAGTCATCTCCTGGGCTTGTGAAGTTCTCTCACTATTGTCTTACTGCTGCCGCTGTTTCTCGGCTTCATCTGTTAGCTACACCAAGTCATCTACAGACAGATCTTCCTCATGGGACTAAATGATCTTCCTGCAGTCATCACCTTGTAGATTAATATATATCCTTTCCCTCCAAACCTTACTGCAATTTTAACTATTTCAGTAGCTGCAATATCAAAATTGCAGGTCATGCACACATTGATGCTACACTTTCTGCCTGTAGCATCTACAGTCTGGTGCTTTGTAAAATTATACAACCATCCCTTGTTGGCATTTAAATTTTCTTCTTGATGGTTAACCTTCTTGCACTAGGACTTAATATATCTTTCATACATTTTCACATTTAAATTAAGCAGCAGCCTCTTAAGATTCTGCACTTCCATCAATGTTGCCAGAAATATCTTCAGTTTCTCAATGACAGGATATCTCGGTCACAAAATACTTGACTCACCCTGATGGTACAAGTACTAGATCTGTTGATCTTACAGTGGCAGCCTGATGGAAATGGTAGCTCTGCCATTCTCCAGCCAGCATATTATATTGCATCGTTTCTAACATTAATATCATCTTTCATCTTTGCATGTCATCACCTTTTGATACAGCAGGAGATGCAGGATGTTACATAGGTGGCATGATGCAAGAAGTCAATCCAAAAAGCTTGAAAATAAAAAAATATGGGAATGAGGAGGTTCAGATGAAGAGCCTGAATGCACTGCTGTTAGTGAGGAATGGTGTGTAGTGCCCTCTGCTCACCATGCTAGCAGGACACTATTGCTCACTTAAGACCTGCGTATACACACTAGAAGGGAATTCCCAGCTTTGCTCAAGCAATAGACACCACACCTTTACTACACACAACCATCATCACTATCTTCATTAACAATTTTCAGTACCTGGGCACCACTGGTTATCCCTTATCTACAACCATCATCACTATCTTCTCTCACCACCACCTTACCTCTCTTCCATCACCCTACCTCTCCTTCACCACCACTGCTACTCTTCACCCCTTTCTCTTTACACTGAAACCATTTTCACTACACACAGTGTGTTTATATACTACACAAAACTAAAATTTAATCATGTAGAAAATATGCTTGATGAATCTTAATGAGGATGGAGTCTAGTATTTAGTAAGCTTGGAAATTAATATAATTTACCATCATGTAAAAGAACGGGTGGGATGAGGGTCAACAATAACCCGTCTGCTACCATTCCTGGACAAAAGACCAGTCACTGTAAAGTTTGGTGAGGCTAGCCCCAAGCATCTAGCCTCCAACCTCAAACTCACATTCTCTTTTAGATATAGATTAGCTTATGTGTCTCTTAAAAATCCTGTAGCAAACAATTATAAAACCATTTTCGTCTGCATTTTCCATCCTGAAATTATGAGCATTCCCAAGCATACTCCAGGGAATATTACAAATCACAAATTTGTTAGTGTAGGGGGTGCTAGTCCTCAATGTAGTATCTTAATATCTCCAACATTACCATAGACAAAGTAATATACATACTATTTCATTTTAAATATTCTAACTGGATTTTCAAAATTTTCATCACAAACATTTTAGAAACATAACTGGCATGCACAAGTATGCTACAAAAAGCATCAAGGATATTTGCTTAAATTTTAAACACATTTGTATCTTAATTGTTCAAAGAAAATTGAATGGGTAAATGTAAATGTGTTTTAAAGTGTAGAGGTCACAGTGTTTTGATTCCTAATATTGTCACACATATACAAGTTTGATAAATCCACCATGATTAACTAGCCCAGATAAATTGGGTTTTAAATGTATTTACTTCATATTAATGTTACAATATCACACATTTTACAAATCCAATACTGAGCAAGCCATAAAGTCAATGCCTTATAAATCAATTAACAGTCCTAAAGACTCCTCGTCTATTATAGCATCCTAGAGGTAGAAAAATGAAAATTGTGATGGATTATTGAATTGTACTATTATATACAACAGCCTTAAATGTAAAGATAATGAGTTTTCGTAGAGAAAGCCCACAAGAAATGGCCTACAGTATAATCTAAAGCACACGAAGTGCACTCTTTCAAACAGCATATAATTCATGCAGCTCAATAGCAGTAACAAATGCCACCATTAGAATAACACTGGTTATGTGAATCAGTAACATAACTTTTAAAATAATTTGGTAAATATAATTATAGAATGTGTACGTAATAAACTAATTGTACGTTTTAGTCTGTATAAATAATGTCCAATTCAAGAATTATGAATATTATTGAGGTTAATCTCAACACATGATATTGTGCAGTAATCAAAAATGGTGACTAAGAACTTACATAGCCAGTAGGCAAATTAGTCTCTCATATATTTATACTGTATATATATTTAAATTTTATATATATATACAGTATATATAAAGTACAGGGACCTAGAACATTACAGGTTCATGCCACCAGGTTCCGAGACTCTGGGGAAAATGTGCACTTAAGTTCCTAAATGATTAGGAGGTGGGCGAGAAACTCGTTAGGCAAACTAAGAGACTCAAGAGCGGCCAGTTTCCTGTTCCGGCACCCCAGTGTTGTGATCAAGAGAGGAAATGATTGCTGTATCTTGGGCATGCACCCCACCTCTGTAACCAATCAGTTACATATCTGATTGGTTACAAAGTGAACATTGAGAGGAAATAAGGGGAAGTTTGTTTCCTAGAGGCTGTAGATTTCTTTGAACTCTTCTGACACCGGGCAGGAACCTAGGATGCAACAGGCATTTCCCCTCTGGATCACCACAAGGCACTGGAAGAGAAAACTTGCTGCTCTAGGGTCTCTTGTAGTGACAATGAGCCTGGAACCATGATCCTTAAGAAACCTTCTTGCACTCTCTCCCCATGGACCAAGGGTCTCAGATGATATTGGAACGAAGTTGTACCGGTGATCTATTTCCATGTACAGTACTTGGTTGACTTGTCTCTTTCTCTGTGTGTTGCCGTGGCCCCTGCTTAGCCGACAGAGGTGGATGTATGCGATTGCCAGGGGTGGATACACAAGTATAGTCCCACGCCTACTGTCTGCCACCCTTCCAAGGGTGCAGTGTGATTCCATCTGGTCGGCCGGTAAAGCTAACAGAGTTACGGTTCAATAGATTGTGGGGCTCTCTGCCAGACACTGGACAGAGGCAAGGCTCCTCTTAATGATGTCACTGACTTCGTTGTGTCGAGAGTGCCAGCCGCCAATTTCCCATAGTGCAGACCATGCAATCCATATTTGTCTGCCTCTGCCTCGCCACAAATACACCTATGAACGGTGTGGATAGGAGCAGCAAGGCAGAGAGCGACTGCAATACGGAGCTGCTGCAAATCAAGATGTGTGCCTGTTACAGACATAGGGACTGCCAAAAGGAAGTCCACTGCATGGGAAGCCTGCACAGCTGTGAGACGTGCACGATCACTGGGGGTTGTTGTTGCCTCCACTATGGCTTCTTTGTCTACAATGGGACTGTCCCAGCTGGATTGTTTCTTGGTTCTCAACATCATTGGTCTGAGTGCTGGGTTTGCCATGGTACCCCACTGTGTTGCATTCCCTGTAGTGGGGTCCTGTATACCTGCTAAGTCACTAGTGTGTGTGTGTGTGTGTGTATATATTATATATACTATATACAGTATACATATACATATATACACACACACACATATTTGTATGTACATATGTCGTACGTATGTGTGTGTGTGTCCTAATAACCTTCAGTTTTCTTTTCCAAAAAGAAGCAAATAATAAGCAGCTATTCTACCCCACACTGGGTATAATAAATTACCGTAATGTTTTAGGAGAATAAATTTAAGCTGTGACAGTTTATTAGAGAATATATTTTTATATTCATAATAATCTTTTGTGGTATTGTTGTGAATAATAATAACAGCAATTATGGAATTTGGTGGAAATTGATATGCAGTGATTCATACAAGCACAAGCTTGCTTTAAAATTCGATTTAAATCCAGTAAAATTAGTGAACTGGCTACATATATATATATATAATTGTAAAATGTATTTGAAAACCCATTAGATATATCTACATATAAAGTTAAAATAATAATAAATTTAACAAAAAAAGTTAAATGATAATATAAAATACTGTATTAATATTCGTCACAGACTTAAATATTGACTGGCTCGGTTCACTGATTGATAGATGGAATCCTAGGACTAGAATGTTGTGAGCACGAACTGCTTGGCATCTACATACAGCAGTACTGTACAGCACAGTATATGTATAAGTTTTTTCGAGCGTGCCTCGGAAAAAACACCACAGTACTAGTTTAGGTCAAGCCTTATTCTCAACGTGGCAGATAGATTCAAGGACTGTATGTGATAACATGCACTAATTAAGCATGAGGAATAAGACTGAACAGAATATAGATCATGAGATTGTTACCCTGTATGCATATAATTGAAGTGAACCCAGTGGCAGATATTGCAATAACCAGTCAGTCCCAGTGGCAGACACTGCAATAACTGACAAGCCCCAGTGGCACACTGCAATAACTGATAAGCCCCGGTGGCAGACATTGCAATAACCTTTCAGTGAACCTAGATTAACCTTTAAATATGTCATAAAATTTATTTTCTTACCAATTATTAATATTTTTCAGTAATATTACTGAATTATTTTATTATTTGTTAAAGTAATATTGAAATAATATAACAAGTGACCATGGAAACTTAAACACTTCAATAGAGTCTGCCTCAATGTGAATTAAATGACTGAACTGTAAAGAAAAAGATGGATATTTACATACTACACAGTATTATAATTAGCAATTAAATTATATACTATCTGAATACTGTTCATGCAACTATCCTGAACCTTTTAGTAATAGATGATGATGCAAAGCATAAGAGTAAACTACTCCAAGTTGAGGCAGTTCTAGGAAGACTTGTCACTCTCCTCCTCCGAGTCATCTTCATCGTGGTAATGAGTTACTCGCTTAGGTGTTTCTGCTCGCGCGTGTGGCACCATGGATTCTGCCCGCTCAAGTACCTAAACACAAGAGAATATTTGGTGAATTATCATTGTAATTTACACACACCGAACACATTACAAAACTGTCAGTAGTTCCAAAGTGTTATACGACAGAATAGAGTACCGAGAAGATGGGACGCCACAAGTGTAACTCTCATCCTGTAACTACACTTTGGAAATTACTCATATTACCGTACAAATACACTTTAGTGTGCATGTGTGTGCACAAACATACGAGTAGTTTGAATTATTGGTAACTAAATGAAAACTATTATAGTAAAAGTGTGTGATAAATAAGGGTCTATATACATTCCTCTAATATTTTGAATCACAGTATTTTATATACAAAAATTCACTATCTTCATTTGAGTAAAGTAGTTGTAACTTGCTTACCCTAATCTTTGGTCTCTTGGACTGTAGGTTATCTGGACTATCTACTTGAATACTGGATGCTCTTGAACGAGTTGAAACTGGTCCATCTCCAACTTGGAATCGCTGTTCATGAGCTACTGTTGATTCATGAGGCATCTGGAAAAATATGCTAGAATTTATTACAACAAAATAAACAAGTGATTGTGTCAGTTTCCACTGTACAAAATTTACCATGCATGTGTACTCACCTAATTGTGTTGGGGAAGTGGATGGGGGTTGAGCTTTGGCTTTTTAGTCCTGCCTCTCGACTGTCAATCAACTGGTGTACAGGTTCCTGAGCCTACTGGGCTCTACCATATCTACATTTGAAACTGCATATGGGGTCTGCCTCCACCACATCATGTCTTAATGCATTCCATTTGTTAACTACCCCCCCTGACACTAAGGAAGTTTTTTCTATTGTCTCTGTGTCTCATTTGGGGATTACTTTTCCACCTGTGTACCCTTGTTTGCATACCACCTGTGCTAAATAGTTTATCTTTATCTACCCTATCAATTCCACTGAAAATTTTATAGGTGGTGATCACGTTTTCCCTAACTTCTGTCTTCCAGTGTCGTGAGGTTTAGTTTCAGTAGTCTTTCCACATAGCACATACCCCTCAGCTTGGGGACTAGCCTGGTGGCATACTTCTGAAAAAACTCTGAACTTTGTGTGGTAGTCCTTGTTTGTCTATGATGCTATAGGTTATATGAAAAAACTAGGGTTAACATCCAGAGCATGGTTGAATTTCTTTTTTTTGCTGACCCTTAATTCTTCCCAAGTTGTGCACATGAAAAGATCCCCAGAGTCAAAATTAATTAGTCTTTCATACACCCATGCTTGAAGTTAGGTGACATTCTCAATAAATTACATGTACTGTAATTGAATACACTACTTGTCCTGTCACATGGATAAAATTTAATACAATGAGTGACTTTAGTAGGTCAGGGTCCCGGTAGTACAGTCGGGTTCGTTTAAACGCACAATTGAGAATTCTGGGTTCAAATCCTGGGCGGGACAAAAATGGTTGGGCACATTTCCTTTCACCTAATGCCTCTGTTCATCTAGCAGTAAGTAAGTACTCAGGAGTTATTCAGCTTGTTGTGGGGTTGCATCTTGGGCGGGGTCAATAATTCAACCAGGGGGGAGGGGGGAACCACAATACAAGCCTATGACCCGACAGTACTACCGGGACCCTTAGTACCACTCACGTTACCCGTCTGATAAATAATACAACTCATACACATTGACTGTATTAAAATATTCTAACCATTTTGATCTTGAGGTCAAACAAGGAGTACCTCAGGAGTCTAATACAGTAGTTTATTATTAAATACAATTCACTAACCAGCATGGCCGGGGCACGAAACATGTAGCTGAAGGGGTAATATATCAGGTTGAGGAGTGTAGAGGCATACACATCAGCGTATCTTGATACCTGCCCACCAAATGAAATGTAAAATTAATGATATTATATTTTATTGTATATTAATTTCCCATTTTCACACACCACAAGTTTTAGTACAGGTTCACTACATACTGAAAACATCAGAGTACTGCAAATACTGTACTGTAATATTATACAATGAAGTACTGTACATTGTACCCCGAAAAAATCTAAATTCGTCAATCCAGACCAGATCCAAATTTCTATATAATTATTTTTTTAGGGGAAGCAATTTACTAATACAATAAATATTACCCAATTTTTTCTTATAACAAATACAGGTATATATAATAAATATTTTGGCATATACAGACATTTCATTTATAAAAATGATTTTGTGTACATAAAATTACAACATGCTTAAAAAATAAAGCATTGAATGTTATGAAAGACCACCACCACCTGTTGGGTCCCTCCATGGCTTCATGAGATACCCAGCTGGTAAACTCCAAACCCAGGTTATTGCACCAGCCTCAATGATTCACACACATTGGAAGCCAGTGCCAAAATATGAACTATGAAAATAAGGGGGTTTTCAACACCAAGCCCAAAGGACCAGGAACCATGGCAGGGCTGACGACCAAGGAAGAAAACCCTGCAGGCCCAGCAAGAACAAAATGAACCAGGCAGGTTGAATGGGGAAAACAACAACCTGGAGAGAATAGATAAAAACACAACCAACTCCAAAGAAAGCAAACACAGCTATGAGACATGCACCCAACAGGAAACAATATGACAAAACGGAAAATTTCCCAATGCCTATAGTGAAAGGAAATGGGCATTTGTAGGAAGACTGAACAACTTGCAAACTAATGGGAGCACACATCAATAATTGCTCAACCTGATAAAAACAAGGACCGACGACAAAGAGAGACCATCTGCAAGAACATGCCAGCAAACCCACAGTCATAAAAGCCCAGCAAACAAAAAGCCTGAAAAACACTGAGACCATCCACAAACTAGTAGAAACCTGTCCCCACCTGCAACATGAAAGAAAGCCCCCCAATGAGCAGGCAGGGGCAGACTCCAGAACGTTCTCTGTGAAGAGACCCAGGCCCAAAGGCAGAGGCAATGACAGCAGTAACTAGAGAAGAGAACTCTAACCAAATGTAGCCACTGCAAAATAAGAATCGGGGGCATACACAACAAGAAGGCCAAAATATATACAAATGATACCTAAAAAAGGAACAAGCACAAATGCAAGCCTCTGTACTTTGACTCGAGTCCAAAGAAAGACAAAATCTTAGCTGATGATTGAGCCCAAAGAGCAATGTATAACCTTGAGCACCAGGGATGTGAATGAGGGGAAGCTAACAAGTGTGGATAACTAGCAGTCACATGCTGCTAACAAGCATGTGCATTTCATGATAGGGTTGCTAATGTTGTCCATGCAGTTGCTCATTTTGTTGCATCTTTCTTTTCTGTTTTTTTTTCCTTTGGTTACTGTAGTGGTCTAGAACCCCTGATTCCCCTTGCCTCAATTGATGGGGCCAGACTCTGGTACTGGCCTCATAGGCTCATAGGCACTTATGAATCATTGGAGTTTACCAACTCAGTTACTCAGAAAGACACAGAGGGGCCACTCCTACAATAATTTCTTGACTTGCCTTTTTGTAGCACAAGCTGGCCTTGATAACCCAGAAGCAGTAAAATCTAGTTCTGTCATGATTATATATATATATATTTTTTAATTACACATACTATAATTTATAAATACTCACTTGCGTAGAGAAATGGCTTTGCCGAGAGCCAGATCTGAAAACTGATCCGAGCATGCCATAACTCAGATCCATTTCATGGGTAACTTCTTTGATGGCTGCTCTAACCTTAGTTAGATCTGGTCGCTCATAGGTGCTGGAATCCAAGTTCCTAGGCAAAAATGTAGTAACAAAAAAATAATCTTCTATTACATAATAATGGTTATTAGGCTCTATCTGTTGACAAATGTAACAAGTCTTCTAAAAATTTATATTACAATTCTGTGCTAGCTATAAGCAATTAAATCACTGCAGTAAAACAAGTTTGCAACAAATGTACAATAATAGTTGTAATGGGTCTAGTTTTTGGCTTTAGAATGCAGAAGAAATAACTATGTAATCTAGCAATAAATGTAAACCATGCTATTACCCAATATAAAAAATCCAGCATTGAATGTACTGATTTTTTTTTTCTTTTTGGTGGGTTCTCAGTGGATTCCTGTTGCTAACCACCTGGATAGCTCCACACACACCACACCAGGCCCTTGCAAGTCATGGAAAACCTACTGGGGACCAGAGGCCAAACCCTGGCCCCCTCATAGAGGTAGAGAAAGCACAGGATACTTGATCACTCAAAGAAATTAGCCATCAGAAAGTTAGACCAAGACAAAACAGACAAAAGAGAGGTAAACGTTAACAAAACAAAAAACACACACACACACAATGCAGTTAGGTAATTCTTAACTGCCAAAAGAGAGCCATCTTGTAGTCTCCCAGAAAATCAGCATTGAATGCAATGAAACATCATTGGTGTCCTGGACCCTTCCCTTTCCCTTTCTGGTGCATCAGTTTGCCTTTGGCTGGTTCCTGGCTGAGGAGGGTTCATTGGCTGAGCCAGCAGTTTCCTGCCACCCGGCGGTGGGGAAGTGGAACAAGTGGCTGAACTACCCAACTATTATGTCTTGCTTTCTGTTTTTGTTAATGTTTGTCCATTTTATCTTGGCCTACCTTTCTGGTGGTAATTTTCTCAAAGCACTCTCCTCGTCTCAATGAGGGAACTAGGTTTTGACATCAGGTACCCAGTAGGCTTTTCATAGCTGGCAAGGGCCTGGTTGATTTGATGTGTGTGAAGCTATGCAGGTGTTAACAACAGGGAGCCCAGTAGAGCCCTCCCATTCTTCACTTTGTCAATAACTTCTGAATTACATATATAATAAATTAATAATTCATCACTGATATTAAATGCAACAGTATACCAACTGTTATGATGGTACCATTCAGTAAACACAAACTTTTGGAAAAATGACTTACTTGTAAAGATCGCCCAACATAACATCTAAGTTTTGGAGTTTGGTGAAGAGTGAGCATTTTTCAGTCCACACATGAAGTTCCTGAACCAACTCTGGAACTACCAAAAAGGTACGCCAACCCCGAATCTTTTTACTTTTCAAGATATCACCAAAGATGTGGTCTCCAACATAAAGGACATCTTTCCCTTTGGCCCCAATAAGTTCTGTGAAGACATCACAGCTTCCTGGAAATTAAGTGGTTGAAGTTATACATCTAAGTACAGTATTTAAAGTATATTTTTACCGACATTAAAAATTAAGGTGACACATGTAAATTCTTCACATACATTTAAGTGCTTGTGACCTGTCTCTTCTATTTCATCTCATCTGTATGGATGATCTGCATGAAGAATCTGTACGATATAATCCCACCACCATCAAAAGTACATCATGATATAACACCCTCATAATAAACACTAAAAAAAGCAACTTACACTTGCCTTTGCAATATATAATAGACAGTAGCCTACTACCACACACAAGATATTTCATTATTAATTATATAACTGTATTCTACATTCATTAATTTAATGTTTCAGTAATAGTGTCATTATGTATGAAACGTGTATATATCTGGGGTTTTGACTTGTGGTACAAAAAAGATGAAACTCCAAGGGATTATCCAGCATTAGAGAAGTGGTTATGATGTCGCGGTTTGTTTTGGTTCCCAAGATTTCAGCGGCCATCACCGCATCACAGGGGACTAAGCACACAGTTCAAAACACTGGGAAGTTGGTTGAACAAAAGAAGGAGTTCAGAAAATTCTTCCAATGCCATGTGATAAAATAAAAAATACTTATACAAAATGTGATTTGAGTTTTATTGCACAAGTGAACTAAAGATTTAAAAAAAAACTTGAAAATGCTCCACTTTTGAAGAATGTACTCAGACCACTTTCCCTGCTCTTTTCCCCCTTCCAGTTACATCACTATGGAAGTAGAGATGTTTGAAATGCTCCCTGTGACTTCATTACAGTGTGTGTCTACCTGTTGTTACCGACAAGATCCTGTCCCCCAAGGCTCTAAAAGGATTTTATCTTACGAAATACCAAAGTGTGATAGTTCGGAAAAAACTATTTTATGTTCTGGTTCACTAATATTTGTATCAAATTAACACAGGCTCACTGATGATAGCAGTAAGATACTGTACTGAAAAAATATAAAAATAATAATTTAAAAACACACCTCCGGAATAAACCTGTCCTTGCTTTAGTTTTCCAGTGTGTGTTCCCAGTTTGAGCGCCCCAGTAGTAGTGTCCACTTGTCTCATGATTGTTCCGTCAAGAAAGAAACCCGGTTTGCCTGCATCAACACCTATGAAATCAAAGAAAGTTTTCCAGTCTCTAACATCACCATTCTGTAAAGGAATGGAAAAGGTGGAGTTGTCAATATTCATTATTAGTACAATATAGGATCTGATGCTATGAATGTTATCATATAAGGTCCTAACAACAGTATAATTACCTTAAAACTCAGACTATATTGTTCTGGATCCTTTTGGGGTTTTGAAAAATTCCAAACTTTGAAGTCCTTATTATTTTTATCAGTTCTTTTCCTTTAAAAATACCTATTACATATTTTTGTGCATATTTACACTCAACCAATACAAACAAGGATTTATATATTTTAAAATTACACACATTATAATAAAATTTAAGTTTGCACTTACCTTTTAGTACCACAGAACCAACTTCTTCATGTAAACTGTTGGGATTGAACTCATCAAAATTTAAGCTACTGAGCACTTTCTCTCTATCTCTTTTTTTTTTTTTTTTTGCTACCAAAACTCACTTTCCTGGTAATGAATGCTGAAATCTATAAATGTAATTGTACTTTTTTGTTAGGACCAAAACTACTGTAGTGCCAGCATAACACACCTCTGCCAGCACAATTGCTTTTCAACATTAATACTGCCTTTTTGTCCACGTTACAATACTTCTTCTTCAGTGTACTATTTAATGCCAAACTACTCTTGACAAGTATTAATGATACCAAGTCAGTTCTAATACCCACAATTTAAAAGTTCAGGCCCTGACCAGTCAAAAAAAAACTCTCACAAGTCACTTTAGTAAGAACTTATTTCCCCCCAGGCACTTGAGATTAAACAAACCAGGCAGCAGCATCAACACTACAACACTGCATCTCAGCCATCCACTTCTTAATGCAAAGATTCTTTCATACTAAGGTCAGCAGGAAATGCTATGGAGAGTGACTGAGTGGCTGGGGAAAAGGGTATGTTCAGATTTTTTTTTTTATACCATCTCAAAGCCTTTTTTTTCTTTTTTTGAGATATATACAAGAATTGTTACATTCTTGTACAGCCATTAGTACGTGTAGCGTTTCGGGCAAGTTCCTGGAATACGATCCCCACCACGAAGAATCGTTTTTACAACCAAGTACTCATTTTACTGTCGAGTTAAACGGAGGCTACAGTTAAGGATTTGTGCCCAGTAAATCCTCCCCAGCCAGGATACGAACCCATGACAAAGCGCTCGTGGAACACCAGGCGAGTGTCTTACCACTACACCATGGAGACTGGTACTGTACTGTATTTTGAACTAATCCCCTCGGTCACCCCTAAAGATGAGTACAGTATTTGATATGAAAGGTGAATCAAACTACAAACACTAATAAAGTGAAGCCCTGCCTGAACTGCAGCACAGTGCCTAAAGAATCCTGGAGGTCCCCAGAAAATCTAATGAAGCTGTGCCAATGTGGTGAGAGCACAGGAACCTTAGATTCATGGCTCAGATCAGCCTAGAACTAAACACTGGTGGATTTGGAAAAGCCTTGGCATATAATGGATGGTGTAGGTACAATCTGACCTATGAAACCTCTGAGCTTGGATGTAGACAAGTCACTAAAGAGAAGAATAGATTGAAGGTGGCAAACGTACCGAGATCATGAGGTTGAAAATAAACCTTAAGTTAACTTAGCTTAACCAGTCTGCAAAGAACCTGGGAGAGATGGGCTTTAATACAGGGGACCATGATGTGAGTAAAGAAACAGGGACTACAATCATAAATGGTGAGAAGCCAGGACATAAATATGCAGGGTAGTGACCAGATAAAAGGGGAAAATTGTACTGTAATTTGGGATACACAATCCAAGTTTCAATATCTCTGAAGAAGTCAGGAATCTCATTCCTTATTAGAAACCATGCATTTAGATGCAAGTGCACATAACTATCTGCCTTTAAGAATACACAGATCTGGACCAAAGAACCAGTCTGCCATATGAGTACCCTGGTATGCTGAGTAAATGTATCCTGCACTGTGACATGGAGCTCCTCGAACTACCACGATGAGTTTTCCTGGATGGCTGAGAGGAGGTTTTTTGGACTGCTGTGAAGAGTTTCCTGGGCTGCAATTTTATAATAGCCATCTCGCAAGCAAGAATAAGTACTGTAACGAGTAGATAATAGTCTACCATTCATTGAGGTGAAGAATGCAACATGCATAATGGGGCAACTTGCTTCAGATGTACCAAGTATCTGTATTATTTACCTTGTCTGAAAAATTGAGAAGGTACTCCATGATGGCATTTGTATACCAGTATTCTGAATTGGTGAGGAGGAAGACCTTTGCTCCAGAATCCCTCAGTCTGTCCAGGAGGAGTGGTAGACGCTCATCCTTGTGAACATATTCATCTACACATTCCACAGTCTTCTTCTTCAGGTCTCCCTATTGATCAGAATAAACAACACAAATGTGACCTTCAGACAGCATACTGTGAAGTGACAACTAAGCAGCACCAATGTTAGAGATTGTTTTTAACTAGAACAATGAGAAACTATTGAGGTATTCTGGTGGGATAGAACTCGTGTCCCTGGACATTCCAGACACACACACACACACACACTACTCACTGAACCTTGATGAGCTTATAATAATAATTGAATAATTCATTGTGTCGGGGGACAGAAAGCCAGAGTGTATTCATACAAGTTAGGCTTATATCGAGGTTCCTCCCCCCCCCTCAAAGGTCAAATTACTGACCCCACCCAGGATGGAACCCCACAAGAAGCTAACTAACTCTTGAGTATCTACTTACTGCTAGGTGAACAGAGCCCTTAGGTGAAAGAAACTGTGCCCAACCATTTCTGTCCTGCCCGGGATTCAAACCCGGAAATCTCGATTGTGAATCGAGATCGAACCCGACTGTACTACTGGGACCCTAAGTATTAAACAGTGTCTACTTCTGCTTAAAAGTATCTCAAACAGAAGTTGTACGCACTGCTAGACAGGGGTGTGCGAGTCTTGGATGTCCACAGACTAGAGTTCTATACACATTGCTTCAATATTTTTCAGACACATCACATTATGTACTGTAATTTATTGTACACTAAAACAATCTTTTTATGGCAGCAGTGGGTAATGAAGCATGGTTTAGTTGGTACGCTTATTTTGATATAATGCTGTGACCTTGACGTTGCTTGCTGGCATTGATATAGGTCTCTTTGAAGTAAAAAATATTTAATATTTATAATTCTGTCTTAAACTGCAGTCAGTGTGCAAAGTTTCATTAAAAATGGTCCATAATCATTTGAAATATTTAGATAAAATTCATGAATAAATAGATATATATATACCTACACTTTTAAAAGTATAATCTTTGTGTAAACCAAAATTAATTAATTTCATAATTAAATCATTTATTTTTACAAGCTAATCAGAAGAAAATGCTAATTTTTATGGCATTACCTTGCTATAATTGCAGAAAGCAAAAAAAGTTTCACATACTACACAGAATACATGAATCACACGTATATATACATATAGTACTGTAACACAGTACTATTGCCGCTTCATACCTTCATATGAACCCAGTCAACAGCTGTTCTTATATCCTGGAAAATGCTTTTGAAGCTCATATATAGATCTCCAGATTTGATGCCTTCAGACATCTTAACATACTGCGGAGAATTACTAAAGAAGTCAATGAGGCACGCGATCATGTATATCTCCGGCAAGTTAAACAGTGTGTTCATCACATAGATCCTTGACTCGTCCAGCTGGATAAATTTGTTAGGATATAATTCATAAACCTCTGATCTGTGGGAGAGAAAATGAGAAAGATCAGTATTACCAGCTGAACAATACTCGTCTCCAGAGTTAAAACTTCTACAGAAAACTAATGAGTGGGCACAAAACATAATACAGTAAATGCATGTAAGAGACATTACAAGAGGAAGTACCCCTCCCTACCCCATAACTACTCAGAACAAAGTACTTAATTTTTTTTTTTTAGTCAAACTTCCTTATCTACTAGTGTGATCTTGATTTAACTAAGAGAATGAGAGAAATAAAAGTGCACATACACACACACAAAAGCAAACAATTCCAGCTATAAATTTATGAAAAGTTCCATTATAATGGCTAATAAGGTGTGCTGATGGTATGCATCATTTCTGCTTACCACCACCAGCACCTCTATTAATCAGACCTCTTTTTTCTTCAAAAAGCAATGTATTAGACAAGCAGGGCAACCCCATATCATTCAGTGTTTTCTGAAAATGTATTCCCTATTAACATAACTATGCTTATGAAAAATCTGCTTTTGGTTTACAAATGGCAGACTTATGAATGCCTTTTCAGAATGCATCCCATTCGTAAGGTAGGGATTGCCTATAACCAACAGTTCCCAACTAGGGGAGAATTACCCCTCGGGGAAGGGAGAGGGGGGGGGGAATTTGGATATTCCAGCAGAGGGGAACAGAGAGAAGAGTTTACCCAAGTGCCGCTAACACTAGTAGCCTTGACGAGAACAGGAAACCGCGGCTTGTCAAACCTTCCCCCCCCCCCCATTTGCCTCATGATCTTTTCCAGCTGTACTTTAAACATTAATCGAGTTTCGTCATTTATAGCTTTGGCGGATAATTACCTAAGCACAGTTACAGGATGAGAGCGACACTCGTGGTGTCTCGTCTTCCCAGCACTCTTTGTCATATAACGCTTTGAAATTACTGATGGTTTTGGCCTCTGCCACCAAGCAGTTTTTGGCTTCCACCACCAAGATAGGCAGTTCCATGGGTTTATAACCCTGCGGGTGAAGAAACATCACCTGTTCTCAGTCCTATACATTGTGGCTTGCTGAGCTTGAAACCATTGCTCCTTGTTTGTTAAATCTGACCTTTGGAAGAAATTTTCCAGATCAACATCCTCCAAATTGTTCAGTATTTTATAAGTTTCAATGAGGTCTGCCCTCTCATGCCAGGTTTGCAGTGTTGTTTGCCCTGTGGCTCTCAACCATTCCTCGTATGAGAGTTGACTTGGCTCTGGAATGATTTTTGTTGCTCAGTGTTGCACTTGTTCCATAGCAGCTATGTCCTTGTGAAGTTGTGGTCTCCATACTTCTATACAGTAATCCAAATAGGGACACTCCAGAGATGTATACAATTGAATCACTACCTTCTTTTCCTTAAAGTCAGAGGTACACTCGATTATTCCAAGTGTTTGTTTAGTTTTTTTGACTGCTGCCCATACCTGCTATGAAACTTTCATTGAGTGGTGGATTTTGACTCCAAGATGCTTTTCTTTATCAATCTGCTGTAATGTAATGTCATTAATTTGGTAGATGTGGCATGGGCTGTTATGCCCCACATGCAGGGGTTTTGCATTTGTCAATATTAAAAAGCATTTGCCCGTCATCTGACCATCTGTGTAGTTCATGTAGATCTCTTTGCAAGGCTTCATCATCATTATCATTTCCCACTTTACCATAAATCTTTGTGTCATCTGCAAATTTGATGATGTGGTTTGTGATATTCTCATCTATGTCATTGATGTACATGACGAAAAAGGTTGGCCCAAAGATGGACCCCTTGTGGTACCAAACTTACCACATTTCTCCAATCGGATTCATTTCCATTTAGCACAATTTTTTTTTTAAACCATTGCTTTATCAATTTTAGTAATCTTCCATTTATTCCATATGCCAGTAATTTCCTTGCCAGTCTTTTCTTGTGGTACAGTACCTTATCAAAGGTTTTGCAAAATCCACGTGTACTACATCAACTAGAAGTCCTTTGAGCAGCTGGTTATCATTCCAAAAATGTGAGCAAGTTTGTAAGGCAGGATTCATTTTTCACAAATCCATGCTACTTCAATTTTACAAGATAGTTCACTGAAAGATGGTGAATGATTTCCCTCCCTTAGGATTCTCTCCATGAGCTTGCAGATGTTTGATGTCAAGCTGATTGGACGGTAATTTTCCCCTAAGCTCTTTCTGCCTTTTTTTTTTAAATATAGGTGACATTTGCATACAGTATTTCTAATTTACCGGGACTATATTTTAGTCAAGGGATTTTGTGAAAAGTAATTTTAGTGGTAGGCATATTCTTCTTCCAGTTCCTCTTCTGCCAGTCCCTAAGCTTTATACTTACTGAAAAACCTCATTAATAGCATCTGCCATGAGCAGCACAAGGGTAATGCAATTTTCAATAGTGAACAAACATGTTATGGATTAGTAAAGATAGATATTAATTACATGAAATTAACTCTATAGTATAACTTACGGTTTGAAGAACTTGAATCCATGAACACACACCAGAATGTTGCCAAAACCATCTACTTTGAGAAGATTGCCATAGAGCCGATCAAACCACAGGCCTCTAGTAATGCAGGACAAGATAAAAGCATTAGAGCCCAAACTTCACACATACTTTAATGTTTTATACATTGGCAAATATAGTATGTATATTTACCAAAAATTGTCATATACATAACTAATAATTCTTAATACATACATAATAATTACTGAATTATTAATAATAAGACTAAATATATACCAGAATAAATAATGTACATCATAATACAGCTAATATATTCTAAGGTGATATACTGTATACCTTATGCCCAAGAAACACATTTTCTTCAACACTTGATGAGATAAATCAATAAAATGAGAAGCCATCACTAGAGTAGCACCTACTTGGCAAAAATGGCCAAAGGTAGTTTAGTGCAAGTTATAATGTGGGGTTAGGTACTTTGTATTGAACAACCTTAACTTGAGTCTAGCCATGGCCTAAATCTTCTAGACTTGACCATGGATGCCTGATCGAGGACCGGGTCGCGGGGACGTTTAGCCCCGAAATCATTGCAAGGTAAGATATGAATCAAATTAAAAATATTTACTTGATTTTCGGTGAATTTCATAAAATTCTGCTCTTGGGACTGGTTATCTATGTTTGCCTGAGTTTACCTGAAAACCTTACCTGATGTTTATCATACAGTACCTGAGCTTGTCTATCCAGCTGTCTGTTTAAAGAGCTAAGCAGACAAGCTCCTTTGTGACAAACAGTTGCAACAGCACGACTATGAAAATTACCAGAAATCAATTGGTGCAACCCAGATGCCTTTAGTATTCTTCTGAGGTTGATGACAAGTGGGGCATTCTGTAGATATCCTTAAACTATGGTATTTGATTATCCTTGACTTTACAGTGCCTTGGCAAACAATCATAAATGAATAAGCTGTAAGAGTTAGGAGGCAATTGTGTGGTAGATCTGTAGGCAAATAACAAACATTTAACCCTTGGGCTGCAAAATGTGATAGTGGTTGAATATAATGAAATAGGCCTTTGCTCAACATGTGACCTTCATTTGTGAAGTTGTGTAATGTTCAATCAAGTCCATTAACTTCCAAAACTGGCACCTGGAACCAGCAAATGCTGCAATCTGTTAGCAATAAATTCAAATATAGTAGTGTAAAAAGGTGAGAAATTGGTAACAAAAGTTAAAGATGATCCCTCAGAAGCAACATGGCTGACCATAGAGGAGACAGGAAAAATGGGAAATGGTACTAGAGTCCCAGATCAACCCCCCCCCTCCCCCCACCTGGAAGGAGTCAAATGAAACTTTTGTCAGTTGACAACAAGGAATCCAAATTGTGCCAATTGGGATAAGACCAAATCCTTGACAAGCAGACAAATCTGGTAAACTGAGAACCCATACCAGTCATTCATCAAAGTACACTGAAACATGGATGTCAAGAACTGGAGGTGACAAAACACTATCTGAGCAAGTCTGGTGAAGATTTTGGGCACCAAATTTAGCTCAAACATAAGACAAGGTGGTAACATATGTGGTCTACTTTTAACCTCAGCCAATTACTGAACTGTGGGTGTATCAAAACATGCCAGAAAGCATTCTGCAGATCCAAAGAAATGAGCCAAGACCAGCTCAAAACGACCTTGTCAAACTTGAGAAATTGTGGTCATTTAGAAATGTGGATAAGAAATCTGAGTACAGTATTCAGAAAGGAAAGAGAAAGGATGAACCTAGGATCGAAAAACAGCCAAGACATCACCCGAAGGGGTGAAGTAACAAAAAAATACTCCCCTGCTCATCAAATCATAAATGATACAGTGTAAAGGGAAAAAGTAAATGGCTGTGAAGGAAGACGGAGCACTATATAGATAAGATCAAGCCCAACAAAGGCTCCAAGACATGAGGTAGAATGTGAAAAACATCTCAGATGACAACCACTAAAAGGTCTCCCGATGTCTTCTTACCACTCCATCTCTGAAGCTGACCATGAGAGGGCTGACAGGAGAAATACTGTGAGCTCCCAAATCTGGAACCAGTGGCATACCTACCTAAACAAGATTACTCTTGTAGGGAAATGTGAAAAACGTGCTATACAAAATTTTCATTAAGCTATAACAAGGTTACATAAGCTAAACATATGTAAAATGAAAAGCCTAAACACAATCCTCAAGTGTAATGAAAAATAAATACTAAGCATGGCTGTCCATGGGACAACAAAGTTCAAAGGAGCATTATCTCCACTTAGCTCAGTGTCAGTCCTAGTAGAGGAGTAGTGATGTGCTTGATACCAGTCAAGACTGTTTTGCTTCACCTGTACTTTCTGGGCAGTATTACAGTATTTGGCTTTGGGTTAACCTCAAGATTCCTGTGCTCCACTTTTCTCTACAAGCACATGTAATTCTGGTCCTGGTTTTCAGTGGGCTTATGCAAATCATGAGGCATGGTAGTTTTGCATTTACTAGCCATGACCACTTATCACAACTGCTCCTGACCCATGCCTGGTGGCAACACACCTGATGAGGGTGAAACTAATGGGAGGGTTATATACCTAAAATTAGGGCAACACACATGCTGGAGAAAGGTGACACACCGTACCTGGTGGGAGTGGTGACATACCTTGCGGGGAAAGGAGACATTCTGTACCTGATAGGGAAGGTGACACTCTGGACCTGGTAAGGAAAGTGACATACTACTGTACCTGGTAGGGAAGGTGACATACCTGGTTGGAAAGGTTGGGTCATATTCAAACTCTTTAATTTCCTCCGGGTACCCCATAACAATGAGTCGCTGTTTGAGAAAGTTGAAGCCCAGAGTCTCATACTGCGGCGACTTGTACTCTGAGGAGTGGGTGGTAATCCATTATTAAGTCATAACCACTCAATACTAATTTATCTCATCTAGCTTCACCACTTATTCATTCTCAATACAATAATCATTATCAAAGTTACTCACTTTACCAGTAATATTACATGATATTCAATATGTGACTCATTCTCAAAAACATTCGCTGATCTCTCCTAACCCAAGAGAACGTACACACAAATCCAGATTTCCAAAGCCTTCTCATTTTGCTTTAAGCATTTATATTCATAAGATAATATAACTTGGATCTATAGACCATCAAAAGTAATTTGGAATACACAATCACCTTGTAGTAGTTCTGAACACCTAACATGTCGTGAACACTTCAAACTTTGTGAAAATGATCAGCTCACAAGTACTGTAATCTACATTAAATAGAACGGAGCTTGATAGTAAATAGATAGATTTCACTCAATCATATTAATTTCATCCTCCTCATTTCCAAAACTTTTGAGAGACCTGTGATGCAACTTGTTATCTCTAAAAAACTAGCTTAGCAATGAATTAAAGGCAGAACAGAGGCAGGGTGTGAGGGTATGACACATACAGGCTGTGAGACAAGACAAAGGCAAGGTGTGCAGTACCGTAGATGCAGGGTGTGGGGCATGACAAAGGTAGGGGTATGGGGCACAACAGAGGTAGAGGGTTTCACAAGAGTGCACCTGCGATCGTGTAGTCCATGTCGAAGCCATAGAATCGGATTTTCTCAAGGTGGAGACTGCGGTTGACGAACACTCTGAGGAGAGAGGAGTAATTTAATGATGAATATCCTGAGGGAGAGGGGAACACATTACTGATGAGCACTCTGGGGAGAAAGGATTACATTTAGTATGAACACTTGCAAGCCAGAACATCTTAATTAATAGTATTCCAACATTTCATAATAAATTGTATATCAGTGTAAATATTTATATTATTATTAACAGTATTTTTAAACTGGTCTGAATTACCCATTTCTTTCTATCTCTAAAACATAGAAATCAATCACGAGAGAAGGATGAGCAGACTGCATATTCCTCGATTGTTAAAGAATATATTTGGTAGTGCTTCACATATGAGACTTCTACTTATGTTAGATAAACAGGTTACTTCATCTTGAGGAGTCCTAAAGTGAATGAGGGAATAAATCTTGGGGAGGAAGCATAGGGTTACAGTATGAGATACCGACCACTCACAGTCTTCAAAAGAGAACTTGACAAGCACCTCCAAAGGATACCTGATCAACCAGGCTGTGACTCATATGTCAGGCTGCGAGCAGCCGCATCCAACAGCCTGGTTGACCAGTCCAGCAACGAGGAGGTCTGGTCGACGACCGGGCCGCGGGGACGCTAAGCCTCGAAACTTCTCAAGGTTCTCAAGGTAAGGTAGGTGTGCTATGTGCTGTACTAGGCCTAGGAATATGTAAGATTTTGTGTTTTTTGCTTCATTTTTTATTAAAGAATTCCTTACGGGTCAGTATACTACTACAGTATATAAAAACTAAGTACGTACGAATTCACGACTACTGACGAACGTCACAATAGTACAATCACAATGTACAGTACTACTGTATCTAAACAGGAGGATGGGTTGGATAAATGCAAAATTTTGAGGAGAGGAGTGAGAAAACCCATACAGCAATACAGAATAAAGGGAAGACAGATTTCTGCATCAGAAAAGCAGAATAACCAAAAATTAGACAAACTCAAAGCTAATGCCAAAGGCACACAATAGCAGGGAAACTTCATTGACATATGCCAAACTGACCAAGGTCCACATAGCTTTAAAGATTTTGGACAAGGGAACCTTTCTTGGTCCTATATACAACCTATGTGAGACCTACTCATAAGCATGAGTTCACACAGGAAAACAACAAAACAGAACAAGATCTAAAGATATGCAACATGGTTCATTCTTGAGCATTAGTGTGTGAGTAATGAGTTATAATACACCTATTTATGTGGTTGTGTTTCATGCATGAGTATGCCCCCAAATGCTTCTGCCCTGCAATGGGAATTGAACCAGAGACCTAGCCCCTGTGACACTGTCTATGCTGAGGTAATGCTGGATGCTCAAGTGTAAATTCAACTACCATGTAGTCAATCATAACTACTGTACAACGACTGTGATCTTAGAAGTTTCACAGAGTTCACCGTTTATAACAACGAATAATGAAAACAAAAAGAGATGATCCTTCCATGATGACCTGTACTGTATATAATTGGTTTTGTTGGGGGACAGGCTGCTAGTTTATGTACATACACATTAGGCTTATATCAAGTTCCCCCCCCCCACTCCCACTCTCACCAAGGTCGAACTACTGACCTTTCCCCAGGAAGAAAGTCCACAACAGGTGACTAACTACCAGGTGTACCTATTTACTGCTAGATGAACAGCAGCATTAGGTGAAAGGACATGTGCCCAACTATTTCTGTCCTGCTCGGGATTCGAACCTGGGATTCCCAGTTGGGAGACAAAAAAGAACCCAACAGTTAACAATAGGAAGTGATCGCCACCCAGCGTCAACTGTCAGAACCATCCTAATCTATAATCATCTATAAAATCTATAATATATACTATCTATAATTATCTTTCATGTCAACCTGTGTGTTGTTATTGTGAACATTATTTATCAATTACCTCATTTGCCGTTAGGAAATACTGTACAGTACTACCATTCCAGTATACAGTACCATAATTGTCAATTATTTTCAAAACTTTCAACAATTCAATAATATTCCCATATCTCCCTTAATGTTACATATTTTATAATAATGCCTATTCATTTTTTGCTTTTTTTCTTGTACCCTCCTTAAAAGCTGTATATCATTTGCAGAATGTCTTGAATTTTTTTTATGTTAGCCTGCTTTGGTTGGTATTGTCTACCTCATCAAACCTGTAAACAATTCAACTTTTTTACCTTAAATTGTACCGAAACTCGCACTGCGTATTAGTAGCTTTATGCAATGTACTTGTCTTACCTATGTTATAATACTTCATTTACCTCAGGGCCACTAACACTATTGGCCTCTATGAAGACAGGAAGCCGACAGCTTGTCAATGGTCAGGCCATTTTTCAAGCTGAATTTTAAAGTTCGGCAGTTTTGGCATTTACGGCTTTGGCGGGTAGGTGGTTCCATGGAATTATAACCCCTGTGAGTGGAAAAACATTTCTTGTTTTCAGTCCTACACTGTGGCTTGTTGAGCTTGAAACTGTTACACCTTGTTTGTGTTACATCTGACCTTTTGAAGAAGTTGTCCAGATCAACATCCTTATGTACATATATATATATATATATATGCATATGCACTTGGGTAAAAAAAATTATTATTATTATTATTATTACAGTACTGTATTATTATTATTATTATTACAGTACTGTATTATTATTATTATTATTATTAAGGTCCTAGTAGTAAAGTCGGGTTCTTTCTCAAATCGCAATCGAGAATTCCGGGTTCGAATCCCGGCGGGACATAATTGTTGGGCACATTTTCTAATCGTTTAATGCCCTTGTTGACGTAGCAGTATGTACTCAGGAGTTTAGTCAGCTTGTTGTGGGGGTTGCATCCTGGGCAGGGTCAGTAATTGGACCTGGGGGAAGAGGGAAGGGAACCTCAATATAAGCCTAACGTGTATGAATACACTCTGGCTTCATGTCCACCAACACAATGAATTATTCAAATTAGTATTATTATTTTTATAGCCCCGAATTTGATTCCACCTATACCCATATACCCAGTTCAGTGCTCCACCTACCCACTATGCCCAGTTTAGTGATCCACCTACCCTCTATGCCCAGTTTAGTGCTCCACCTACCCAATGTATACAGTTTAGTGCTCCACCTACCCATAATGCCCAGTTTAGTGCTCCACCTACCCACTATGCCCAGTTTAGTGATCCACCTACCCTCTATGCCCAGTTTAGTGCTCCACCTACCCAATGTATACAGTTTAGTGCTCCACCTACCCACTATGCCCAGTTTAGTGCTCCACCTACCCATAATGCCCAGTTTAGTGCTCCACCTACCCACTATGCCCAGTTTAGTGCTCCACCTACCCACTATGCCCAGTTTAGTGCTCCACCTACCCACTATGCCCAGTTTAGTGCACCACCTACCCACTATGCCCAGTTTAGTGCTCCACCTACCCACCATACCCAGTTTAGTGCACCACCTACCCACCATACCCAGTTTAGTGCACCACCTACCCACCATACCCAGTTTAGTGCTCCACCTACCCACCATACCCAGTTTAGTGCACCACCTACCCACCATACCCAGTTTAGTGCACCACCTACCCACCATACCCAGTTTAGTGCACCACCTACCCACCATACCCAGTTTAGTGCTCCACCTACCCACCATACCCAGTTTAGTGCACCACCTACCCACCATACCCAGTTTAGTGCACCACCTACCCACCATACCCAGTTTAGTGCACCACCTACCCACCATACCCAGTTTAGTGCACCACCTACCCACCATACCCAGTTTAGTGCACCACCTACCCACCATACCCAGTTTAGTGCACCACCTACCCACCATACCCAGTTTAGTGCACCACCTACCCACCATACCCAGTTTAGTGCACCACCTACCCACCATACCCAGTTTAGTGCACCACCTACCCACCATACCCAGTTTAGTGCTCCACCTACCCACCATACCCAGTTTGCCTCGACAATACAAGATGAGCTTGGCATTTTATCATATGACAGAGTATATTTGTCAACATATACTGTACAAAAAAAAAAAAAAAAGCAGCGCTCGCTGAGTGGAGGTCGTGTGATGTTATCAGAGGTGTAAGAGGGGTGTAGGCTGTCAACCTGGACAAGGATCCATCAAGCAATTGACGTAACCACTTACGCAACCTGACCATTTGTCCTCAATCATGGAGGCCTTGTAAACTATCTACCAGTTTACGAGTACCAAACTTTTAAATCCAAGGTCATTTATTGTTATAAAAATCCTCGTAATACTTCCGAGCTCATACAATGCTTAGTGGATATAAACAGAGCCGCCATGATCGAGAAAAAGGATGCATATACAGGTCTAGTAATGAGTAACGATGAATTGGTTAAAAAATGAATTTGACAGTTTGGATATGTCATGAATACTTATTTATATAAAGTACAAACGATGTTTTCATATTTTTATTTACTAGGTATTTAGCCTTTAAGACATATGCAAGTTTACTAAAATTTTAACCAATGTATATATACTAGTTGCCGCATTTTGTTCACAATAGTCAGTGACTCATTTATAAACCCATTTTCAGATTTTTTTTCAATTCAAAAGGTAGCTTTTTTTTAATACAGATTTTGAAAATAATGGTTGTAATGCCTTAATTAATGAATATGAACTCCACAGTGGCATGGTCAGAACCAGTGCGTGTGTTGCTGTATTTATGTGAGCAAAGATACTATGTTAAATGTATACATTTATGTACCGTGGGATGCACCAACAACTTATTGGAACAGTACCGTGACGAGTCAATGTACATAAAAGCCACAGGTGCACCATTACTTTACAATTTCCAGAGTGTGGGTCTGGTTTATGGTAAATATGACTCCACCATGAATTAGTTTATAACTCAGTTGAAGGCTGAATTGCCGGAGTATCTCAACTTGCTTGTAACCCTCCTCCCCCCCCCACCCAGGACGGTAGAGCGACTGTCTCCCTTCATGCAGGTCGGCGTTCAATCCCCGATCGTCCAAGTGGTTGGGCACCATTCCTTCCCGCCCGTCCCACCGCAAATCCTTATCCTGACCCCTTCCAAGTGCTATATAGTCGTCCTAGCTTGGCGCTTTCCCCCCTGATAATTCCTCCCTTCCTTCCTCTCCCCCCCCCCCCTCAATTGGTTAACAAATATCCAAGCAAATTAAGATATATATATATCTTTCTCCGGTTGATCGACTTAGTCTTTGGCACTGTCTTACTGTCTTCACATCCAATAACAGTAATAATAATAATTATTTAGGTAAAAGTACATACTTCTACCTTATATGTACTTATATATACACAAGTACATATTCATATTATCAGAACCACAGGCCCTTTTAGCGAGAAGTTGGGCCGTCACAGAGTTCATGCATTCTCCGGGTTGAGAGAATATATAATCCTTGCCAACATGTGAAGGTATTCCAAGGTACACTACGGAAGGGGGGGGGGGGGGGGGAGGGGAGGGATTGAGTGGGCAACCAACCCTTGCTATAGACCATGCCTCCCCCATATACGAGTACCATGTCAGCTTCGCCTACAGCTGACACAGGCAACAGCACTAATTAATCGCAGATGTTGCTAGAGTAGAGCCAGCACCTGGCCACGACTCTGCACCAACGCTAACGTGCGTATGTGTGTGTATAGACGATTCTATAACTATGTACTCTATATATTCTGGTCACGGCGGCCTATAGGTGCGCCCACGCTGGGGACAATATTCCATACAAGGTCACCATGGATCATAACACTAAGAGGAACATGCTGCCATACACAGTCACCGTGAGTCATAGAGGCACATGCTGCCATACACAGTCACCATGAGTCATAGTAGAACATGCTGCCATACACAGTCACCGTGAGTCATAGAGGAACATGCTGCCATACACAGTCACCGTGAGTCATAGAGGAACATGCTGCCATACACAGTCACCGTGAGTCATAGAGGAACATGCTGCCATACACAGTCACCGTGAGTCATAGAGGAACATGCTGCCATACACAGTCACCGTGAGTCATAGTAGAACATGCTGCCATACACAGTCACCGTGAGTCATAGAGGAACATGCTGCCATACACAGTCACCGTGAGTCATAGAGGAACATGCTGCCATACAGTCACCGTGAGTCCTAGTAGAACAAGCTGCATTACCAGTTAGAACGCAAAAGCTGCCATAATGTCGCCATGATTTGAACAATATTCACACGTTGATATATTATTAAATAAAACAAGGTCCACACACAACTGTTCCCAACAACATTCTTTTCACGATTACCTTGATGCGACAACGGGATAAGTTGGCATACAGCGGCACCATGTTTGGCACCAGGGCCGAGATGAAAGTTGCCATAGAGGAGCACCAGTATGACAAGACAGGTGAGCGGCACTGCCACACCAGGCGGCCTTGGACCAAGAAATATAACAACACCAGCGGAGAAAGTTATCTGTGAGAGCCAAGAGAGGCCGGGGAGGTGTTGGCGCACCTCACTTGATAAACCTTCACCAAGTGCGTCACACTGTGTGGGGGGTACTGGCCTAGTGGGGCTTGCGGGGGGTTGAGCTCCGGCTCTTTGGTCCCGCCTCTCAACCGTCAGTCAACTAATGTACAGGTTCCTGAGCCTACTGGGCTCTATCATATCTACACTTGAAGCTGTGTATGGAGTCAGCCTCCACCACATCACTTCCTAATGCATTCCATTTGTCTACTACTCTGACACTGGAAAAACTCTAACGTCTCTATGGTTCATTTGGGTGCCAACTAAATTTCCACCTGTGTCCCCTAGTGCGTGTGGCCCTTGTGGTAAATATCCTGTCTTTATCTACTCTATCAATTCCTCTACCCAATTCAATTCCCTATGTGTGTGTATTCACCTAGTTGTATTCACCAAGTTGTGCTTGCGAGGGTTGAGCTCTGCTCTTTCGGCCCGCCTCTCAACTGTCAATCAATTGTTTCTACTACTACTACTATTTTTTTCACACACCACACACACACACACACCAGGAAGCAGCCCGTGACAGCTGACTAACTCCCAGGTACCTATTTACTGCTAGGTAACAGGGGCATAGGGTAAAAGAAACTGCCCATCGTTTCTCACCGGCGCCCGGGATCGAACCCGGGACCACAGGATCACGTGTCCAGCGTGCTGTCCGCTCGGCCACCGGCTCCCGTGTGTGTGTGTGTGTGTGTGTGTGTGTGTGTGTGTGTGTGTGTGTGTGTGTGTGTGTGTGTGTGTGTGTGTGTGTGTGTGTACACCCACCTAGTTGTACTCACCTAATTGTGCTTGCGGGAGTTCAGCTTTGGTTCTTTGGTCCCGCCTCTCGACTGTCAATCAACTGGTGTACAGTTTCTTCAGCCTACTGGGCTCTATCATATCTACATTTGAAACAGTATGGAGTCAGCCTCCACTATATCACTGCTTAATGCATTCCATTTGTTAACTACTCTGACACCGAAAAAGTTCTTTCTAATGCCTCTGTGGCTAATTTGGTTACTCAGTCTCCACCTGTGTCCCCTTGTTCGCGTACCATCCATGTTAAACAGTTTATCCTTATCTACCCTGTCAATTCCTCTGAAAATTGTGTAGGTAGTGATCATGTCTCCCCTTATTCTTCTGTCTTAAAGTGTCGTGAGGTACATTTCACGCAGCCTTTCCTCGTAACTCATGCCTCATAGTTCTGGGACTAGCCTAGTGGTATACCTCTGAACTTTTTCAAGCTTCATCTTGTGTTTGACAAGGTATGGGCTCCATGCTGGGGCCGCATACTCCAGGATTGGTCTTACATATGTGGTATACAAGGTTGTGAATGATTCCTTGCACAGGTTCCTGAAGGCTGTTCTAATGTTAGCCAGCCTCGCATATGCCGCAGACGTTATTCTTTTTATGTGGGCTTCAAGAGACAGGTTTGGTGTGATATCAACTCTTAGATCTTTCTCTCTGTCCGTTTCATGAAGTACCTCATCTCCTATTCTGTATCCTGTGTCTGGACTCCTGTTTCCACCGCCTAGTTTCATTACCTTACATTTACTCGGGTTGAACTTTAGTAGCCATCTGTTGGACCATTCATTCAGTGTAAGTCATCTTGTAGCCTCCTACTCACTTTCTGTTTTAATCCTCCTCATAATTTTTGCATCGTCAGCAAACACTGAGAGGAATGATTCTATACCCTCTGGGAGATCATTTACATTTATCAGAAAAAGTAAAGGTCCAAGGACTGAACCCTGCGGGACTCTACTGGTGACGCCTCGCCAATCGAGACCTCACCCCTCACAGTGACTTGCTGTCTTCTGTTGCTTGGGTACTCCCTTATCCAATGGAGTACCTTCCCTTTCACCCCTGTTCGTGTGTGTGTGTGTGTGTGTGTATGTGTATTCACCTAGTTGTGTTTGCGGGGGTTGAGCTTTGCTCTTTCGGCCCGCCTCTCAATTGTCAATCAACTGTTTAGTAACTACTTCCCCCCCCCCCCCCCACACACACACCAGGAAGCAGCCCGTGACAGCTGACTAACTTCCAGGTACCTATTTACTGCTAGGTAACAGGGGGCATTCAGAGTGAAAGAAACTTTGCCCATTTGTTTCTGCCTGGTGCGGGAATCGAACCCGCGCCACAGAATTACGAGTCCTGCGCGCTATCCACCAGGCTACAAGGCCCCTTGTGTGTGTGTGTGTGTGTGTGTGTGTGTGTGTGTGTGTGTGTGTGTGTGTGTGTGTGTGTGTGTGTGTGTGTGTGTGTGTGTGTGTGTGTGTGTGAGAGAGAGAGAGAGTGAGAGTGAGAGTGAGAGTGAGAGTGAGAGTGAGAGTGAGAGTGAGAGTGAGAGTGAGAGAGAGACAGACAGACAGAGACACACACAGAGGAAGTGATGTGGTGGAGGCTGACTCCATACACAGTTTCAAATATAGATATGATAAGAGCTCGAGAAGCTCAGGAATCTGTACACCAGTAGATTGACTGTCGAGAGGCGGGACCCCCTCAACCCCCGCAAGCACAACTAGGTGAGTACACACACACACACAGTACACAATGAAAGGAAACTACCCGTGACGACTCGTTAAAAAAAAAAGAACAAGCAGTGGACATAACACCAAATCTAATTGCGGAGGCATACATAAATAAGATAGTCAGCAACGTACTCTACGTTAACAAACGTTAGAACAACATTCAAGAACGTATGTAAGGAGTGCTTCACATCCCCCTACGCGAGACCAGTCTTAAGAGTATGCAGCCCCATCATGGAGCCCCCCCCCCACCCCCCACCTGAAGAAACACGTAAGGAAACTGTAAAATGTTCACAAATCTGCTACGAGGCCCGTCCAAGAAGAGAGAGGGATGAGGGTATGAGGAGTGACTGAAGCAACTAAACCTGACGTCACTAGGAAAAAAACGGGCTTGGAGACATGATAGAAACGTCTAAAATATTTAGGGGACGTTACAGTGGAAATAGATTAAATGTTCACAATGAACATCACCAGAACAAGGAGACATGGGTGGAAGCTTGACACTCGAAAATGGAATGAACTTCCAAGACGTGGAAGCAAACTTGATTCATAGTTTTATAAGAAAATGTGATAGGGAAATATGACAGGAAACATTTTTTTAAACAACTGCGACTAGAAAAGCAGGTCCAAGAGCTAATGCTCGATTCTGCAGGCACAACTACGTGAGTACACATAGCTACTCTGGTATTACCTCTCCCAAACACCGGCCACTCTCTGCCTCCCTTGTGGGAGCAGTAACCCCACCAGCCTCCCTTGTGGGAGCATACCTAGAGAGGGTTCTGGGAATTATACTCACCAAGCCTAGCCTGGCGCCAGGCTTGTCGTCTGTTAACTTGATCCAACAGGCTGTAGCTTGGAGTAGCCGGCAGGCCCACATATCCAGACCACAACTCAGTTGGTCAGGCACTTCTTGCAGGAACTCGTCTAAATGCATCTTAAAGACATCCACCTTTGTTCCGGCAATATTTCTAATGCTTGCTGGTAGGATATTGAATAGCCGTGGACCTCTAATTGTTCAGGCAATGCTCTCTGATTGTGCCTATGGCACCTCCACTCCTCACTGGTTCTATTCTGCATTTTTTCCGTATCTTTCGCCCCAGTACCTTGTTATTCTACTGTGGATATTTGGGACCTGGTCTTCCAGTATCTTCTATCTATATAGAAGTTGGTACCTCTCTCTCGCCTCCTTTATTTCGGAGATCTCTCCTGCTCTGAAATTAGAAGCGAGTACAGAGCACTAATCAAGACGGGACAGCATCAGTTATTTAAATAGTATTAGCACTGTGACCAGATCCCTGGATTTGAACGTTCTCATAATTCATCCAATCACGTTCTTGGCTGACGCAATAGTTTACACTACGTCTGATCGTTAGACATCATAATTCCCAGATCATGTACGTGGTGTTTTCCTTCTATGAGTAAGTCTGTGTCGTGTACCCTGTATTTCGTTTAAGTTCATCATTTCCACCATACTTGAGTACCTGGAACTTGGCACTGTTAAACATCATGTTACTTTCCGTTACCTAATGAAAGACTTCATTAATCTCGGCTTGTAGTTTGTCACTGTCTTCTACAGAGGAAGATTTCATGCTGATTTTTGTATCATCTGCAAAAGATGACACGAAGCTGTGACTAGTATTTTTGTCTATATGCGAGATAAGAATGAGAAAGTGCAGTGGTGCAAGGACTGTGCCCTGGGGTACAGGGCTCTTCACTGTGCTTGGACTTTATTTTATTTAATTTTCTGTTGCTCTTTGCAGTCTGTTTGAGAGAAAATGTTAAATTCATCACCCTACTTTACCTGTTATCCCTACTGATCTCATTTTATAGGCAAGCACTCCATGGTCACACTTATCAAATGCCTTTGCAAAGTGTGTGTTTACAGCTGCATTCTGTTTTTCTTTCAATGCTGCCTTGATTTGTCACAGTGGTTGAGTAATTGCTAAAGATAGGATCTTACCCCTCCACCAGCCTCCCTTGTGGGAACATCCCCCCCCATCCCTCTCCCCGCCAGCGTACCCTGTGGGAGCAATACCCCCCCCCCTCCTCCCCACTAGCCTCCCCTGTGGGAGCAATACAATACCGGTGGACCAGCAGCCGCTTGTGTGGGGCGCGAATCTTGCTGTTGAAGGGCTGGATAAACGTGTCCTGCATTATCTCTTAGCTCGGTGACACGACTGGCTGAGGCTATGGTGGAGATGGTGGTGGTGGAGATGGTGGTGGTGGAGATGGTGGTGGTGGAGATGGTGGTGGTGGCGACGGGTGGTGGTGGCGAGTACAGTGGTGGTGGTGATGGAGGAGGAACTACGAAGATCTCTAAACAACACAGTAATCCAAACTCTCCACTTTGTGAATCAGTGCACCAGCTTCCACTTTCATCCACTATATTCCAGGTTAACTATTCTAGGTAATAATTCTGTTCCACAACCCGAGTAACCAATTAACGAATATCTAGCAGGACAAATAGTTCACAGTTACAGGTGGTGCTCAACTTGAGGAGCCTTGCTTGCCTCGCCGACCTTTATATATACCTCCTCTCTCTATAGTTGCCAAAAACCTCAATAATTACCATATATCCTGCTTTCTGGAATCTTCGTCTCACATTATATATATATCATATATTATATATATTATATATACATATATAAAAGCCGAGAGGTTTATCTCACTATTCTGTATATGTAGAGTTTAATTCACACTTGAACTCTGTTCAGAACGTGATTACTTCGTGCATAGTTGTCCAGTGAGCTATTGTAGGTGACCTGAATTCTCCTTCCGCGGAAGACAGGTCCCACTCATATAAAACCTTCATTCGGACATGCATAGATCCAAATGTACACTGGTGATTTATACCTGTGTAAGGCACACTTACAATAACCCGGTCTACACATTCCCCTCCGAGGACACTGGTCACTTGTTAAACATATGATGAATTTAGACAAGGTTCAAAGGTGTGCCAGTAGACTAGTACCAGAACTAAGAGGTATGAGTTGCAAGGGGAAAGGCTGTGTGAATTGCACCTCATGGCGCTGGAAGACAGAAGAGTTCGGGGAGATATGATAACCACATTCAAAATTCTCAGGAGAATTGACAGGGGTAGATAATACCGATTATTTAACACGAGTTGAACTCGCACAAGGGGACACAGATGGAAATTGAGTACCCAAATGTGCCACAGAGACATTAGAAAGATCTGTTTCAACATCAGAGTAGTTAGCAAATGGAATGCCTTAGGAAATGATGTGGTGGAGGCTGACTCCATACACAGTTTCAAATGTAGATATGATAGAGCCCAGTAGGTTCAGGATAGTGTACACCAGTTGATTGACAGTCGAGAGGCGGGACCAGAGCCAAAACTCAACCCCCACAAGCACAATTAGGTGAGTACAATTAAGTAAGAACGTCACACTCTGCCCAACCAGTTTATGCACTTGAATACAGGGAAGCCCCCCTCGCGCTATTGGTCAACCACAGCATCTTGGGTATACATATTGATACCGGTGGTAGTGTAAACCCGTAGATTATGTTCGCAAACTGGTGAAGTATACATAGTCTGCCAATGCAGACTGCCTATCACATGCCTCTGTATGACTAACCATCCTGTGTGATGGGGATTTTTTAGCATCACCTAGTTAGCTTTTTTGACACACTGTACTCCACTTCATATAGTCTAGGGTAGCTGCACTAATGCAGATGTACCTCATGTATTAATAAAAAAAAAAATACATACTAAAGCCCAGTTCTGCCACATTTCAGCTTCACTGATGTACTCACATCTTTCCATAGCTGTCATACAATCTAGCATACAACCTCATACAATCTTTCATACAATCATGCTTACATTAAAACCTCCCAAATCACTTCGCAAATTAGACTCTCCAAGTATTCTCTCCCTCTTCTACTGTTCTCATTTTCATAATTTAACATTCGTCAAAGTTTGTCATTAACTTTAACAATTACCTTTCCTTCAGTCTCCCCGTCGGACTTACTTACTTTCCAAAACTCTCTCTCAAAATTTCCTATAATTTTAATTCAATTTTCCCCATATTTACTCTTATTTTAGTCCTTAATCCTAATATTCCAGGGAACACGACCCGCCAAATTGTTTAACAATCAGGTACCTATTTTACTGTTGGAGTAACCAGAGGCAACAATTAGGGATTGGCGGCTAGTAAATCCTCCCCGACCAGGATACGAACCCAGGCCAAAGTGCTTGCGAAACGCCAGACGAGGGTCTTACCACTACGCCACGGGAACTGCTGTGTTCCTTCATTCCTTTGGGTTTAAGATCAAATATTTGTTCATACGGCTTTCATTCTCACCATATTCTTGCTTGCCTCTCTCATTCACTTTGTGCCCAAAAGCTGCACTCGTTCACCTATTACCAGTCCGTCTTGGGACCTCTTCATCCCACCAGGCAGTTCCCCACATTCTCCTTTAGCCAGTTTCTTCACCTCCACATTTATGTTCTTAAACAATATTTGTTATACATTCCACTTGATACTGGCTAGTGGGGGAGGAAGGAGGGGGGAATGATTTGTTATTAATGAGGGAGAGAATGGCTTGTTATACTGTAGTGAAGGAGAATGAGTTATTTTGTAATGAGGGGAGAGAATGGGTTATACTGTAATGAGGGGAGAGAATGAGTTGTTATTCTGTATTGAGGTGGGAGAGAATGGGTTATTTTTACCGTAGTGAGGGGGAAGAGAATGGGTTATTTTTACTGTTGTGGGGGGTGGGGGGTAGAGAGAGTATGGGAGGGAGGGGTAGAGAGAGTATGGGAGAGAGGATAGAGAGAATATGGGAGGGAGGGGTAGAGAGAGTATGGGAGGGGGGGGGGTAGAGAGTATAGGAGAGAGGGTAGACAAGAGAGTAGTGAGGATACAAGAAGGAGGAGGTACTCACCGCTCAATAGGGACATGGTGGTCCTGGCGTAAGCAGGAGCCAGACATGGCGGGGACTCGTAGTGTAGGGCCGGCAGGAGGCGAGGGCCGCCCACTTCTCACTGCCCCGGGGGCTCACTAAACAATCACTAACTGCCCCAATAATGCGCGCACTCTCCAATTACTTTTTCTCCGTATGTGTGTGTCAGTCTTGTGGCAAATGGGTTATGGCGCATCAAGTAACTACTTTGTTCGCTCCTTGTGTGTGTCAGACCTGCAGCAAATTGGTGATAAGAGTATCAAGCAACTACTGCAATAATTTGACGATCTTTTTTTTTTTAATTGCAATGAATATTGTTATACAACGAAATACAGTACCTGGCTGTATGTTATATACACCATGGAACACAGACCGTGGCTGCTCCCTCTGTACCCCTGTATTACACACCATGAAATATATTGTATATAGTAGTATTGTTCTTGAATATTTAAGTTTTGTTTTGAGTTGTCAATGTTGGCATCTTCGCGTTCAGGTCTGGTTCTTCCTCTCGTGGTGGGTAGAGTGAATAGTTCCATTATTTGGGTATTTATTCTTGCTTGTTCCACGTACGTGAACGGCAAATAATACAATAAATATCCAAATAACTGAACTATTCACTCTACCCACCATGAGAGTAAGAACAAGACCGGAATATATATATATATATATATATATATATATATATATATATATATATATATATATATATATATATATATATATATATATATATATATATATATATATATATATATATATATATATATATTTATATATATTACACACACATGTCATGCCTAATAGCCAGAACCGCACTTCTTGGCCTAGTATGCAAGGTCCGATGTGCCTAACAGGGAGAATAATTTTCGTTATTCTCAAATATTTCTTACCATATATAGATTATTTTTGCTAGAAAAAGAACCAGTTATATTAGGAACATGAATTTCCGAGTTATTTTAGGTTAGGATAGATTTGGATACATTAGGTAGGTTAGGGTTTGATAAATAGGTTAGGTTAGATAGGTAGGTTAGGATAGATTTGGATACATTAGGTAGGTTAGGGTTTGATAACATTTATATGCTAGATTTGACTCATATAACATATAACTGCAATCATATATAAGATAATATGAACTATAAATTCACAAGACTTTTTTTGTTTGAAAAATTAAATATTTCAAGAAAATTCGGCTTGTTAGGCAACTCTGGCTATCAGGTACGACATATATATATTCCCAGGAACGGGAATATATTTATTTATTTTATTTATGTGTTAAACCGCAAATCACATATGTACACAGATCCATCTGGATGACGTGTGCACAGTCACGATAATGTTAACTGCAGTTTACGTAAGGTGGTGGTGGTGGTGTGAAGTGTGTGATAAGGTGAGAGGTACTCTGAGTAAGCTGATAACGTCAGCTGGGCCAGATATGCCAGCAAGGAGCCTACACGCCACACTCTCACACCACCAAGAGCCTACACGCCACACTCTCACACCATCACACCACCAAGAGCCTACACAACACACTCTTACACCATCACATCACCAAGAGCCTACACGCTACACTCTCACACCACCAAGAGCCTACACGCCACACTCTCACACCACCAAGAGCCTACACGCCACACTCTCACACCATCACATCACAAAGAGCCTACACGCCACACTCTCACACCACCAAGAGCCTACACACCACTCTCTCACACCACCAAGAGCCTACACGCCACACTCTCACACCATCACATCACAAAGAGCCTACACGCCACACTCTCACACCACCAAGAGCCTACACGCCACACTCTCACACCACCAAGAGCCTACACGCCACACTCTCACACCACTAAGAGCCTACACGCCACACTCTCACACCACCAAGAGCCTACACGCCACACTATCACACCACCAAGAGCCTACACGCCACACTATCACACCACCAAGAGCCTACACGCCACACTCTCACACCATCACACCACCAAGAGCCTACACGCCACCAAAAGCCTACACGCCACTCTCACACCATCACACCACCAAGAGCCTACACACCACACTATCACACCATCCTATGATTACGGCTGCTCGAAGAAGCCTAGCCTAGCTGAACGGCAAGTTCCAGAACATCTCTAGCCTAGGAGAACGACAAATTCAATTAGAGCTAAGGAGAACAGGTTCAGGGAGGCATTGGGAGGGGGGGGGATAAGAAGGGATCGATTGACACCAATTGTTCAAAATAGGAACCCCTCCCCCCCCATCCTTGTGGAACATCAACCTGTCTGAACACACACTCGCAAGACAGTGTCCAGGTCCTCTAGTCAGACGCCTGAAATATTAGACTCAACCCAGAGGAATGTAATATGAATGTGTGCGCGCGCATCACAATCCTAACACTGTTCCCAGAAAAATGTCCACAACACCAATGCTCGCTACGCGTCTACAAGAACGAGGAAGATGTTTAGCATAAAAAGATACGTTTAAAGATTCAAAAGTAAGATGTGGAAACTTACAGCTTCCCATATATCGCTCTTAATGTCATGCTAAATTTGGGTCTGAAGCTGTGTATAGGCTTCCCTGCCAAAGTCAAGCACATGAAGCTATTTTTCAAAGATAAACTAATTCTAAACAACACAGTTATTGCTGGCGATTTTAATAACCAATAGTTGCTTAGAATACTTAATCAGTTAATCAGAAATGATGCCAGCACTGATAACCCAAACACCTAGATGACATAATAACTTACCTGGCTTGTACCTGTAGTTTTGTCTCTATGACGGCTGTTCTGCTCGACTCCTGCTTCAAACCCCTCAGGGAAGAACTAACATCAACCTACCCTATCTAACTACACACTGATAAAGCGTTATTAGTGCAGCATTCCACAGCATGTACTCGGGTGCGTTACAGTATTTAACTGTTGAGTTTGCTAATTAACGGTACCCTATGTGTACAGATTTTTACGCTCGGGTTCATTTTTGTTTAGTATGTACACACTGCCAGACACGGGATAGACAGATACAAAGAAGTACACACAAACCAGTAGATTGACGGTTGAGAGGTGGGACCAAAGAGCTAAAACTCAACCCCAGCAAGCACAACTAGACAAGTACATACACACACATACACACCGAACCTTACCCTGAAGCACACATCAAAAGGATATCATTAGCAGCATATGTGAGGCTGGCTAACATCGGAGCTGCCTTTAGAAATTTGTTTAAGGAAGCATTTAGAATTTTGTATACCACATGTCAGACCAATGCTGGCGTGCGGATCTAGTGTGGAGTCCATACCTAGTTAAGTACAAGGCAAAATTGAAGAATGGTCAAAGGTATGCTACGAGACTAGTTCGAGAACCACGAGGTATGTGTTATGAGGAAAGGCTGCGTGAATTGAACTTCGTCGCTGAAAGACAGAAGACGTAGGAGAGACATGATTATCACATAGAAAATTCTCACTGGAATTGATAGAAGAAGATAAAGACAGGTATGTAGCATGGGTGATACTTGCACAAGGTGGAAACCGAGTATCCAAATGAGCTAAGGAAATATAAATAATTGTTCAAATGGAGTGGATATTAGGCAGTGAAGTGGTGGAGGCAGACTTCATACACAGTTTCTAATGTAGATTTGTTCAGAAACCTGTACATCAGTCGATTGACAGTTGAGAGGCGGGACCAAAGCTGAAGCTTATCCCCAGCAAGCACGATTACGCAATCGCGTAACCCCCCCCCCCATCGCAAGCACAATAACGCGATCGCCCCCCCCCCCCACACACAGTGTCTCGCGGCTCAGCTGGCGAGCTCGGCAATAGCAAACGGCCAGGCAGAACACGGAAAAAACACTATAGCGGATGATCGAAGAATACTAACAACTGCAAAGTAAACCAAGTTTTAAGTTGTGGAGCAGATCAAGAGCACGCGCCTCCAGGCATAGAGGCGTTGTAGACTACTATAAGGACAAGGCCAACATGACCTCAGAGGGTTCAACACCAGATGCTAACCATTTAGTCTCGCGAACACAACGGCTATATAATAGTCATGAAAAAGTCATGAAAAGACGAACGTGCAGAGATGATGAGCAATTGCTCATGATTCAAAGCCTATCACCTCATCTGTGAGCACTGGCTCGTGTGACTGCTGATGGCAGCAGCAGCAGCAGCAGGATGAATTGTCAAGTGTGCAGAAACACGGCGTCTGCTCACATCCAACCAAACGTCAGTGAAGGGCGCTTATCACCATGCAGCATGACAATGACCTCCAAACACCGATAAAGCTTCCCAAAGAGTTGTTCAGGGACAAACACGTTGACCAGACCACACACACTAGAAGGTGAATGGACAACGACGTTTCGGTCCGTCCTGGACCATTCTCAAGTCGACAATCGACTTGAGAATGGTCCAGGACGGACCGAAACGCCGTCGTCCCTTCACCTTCTAGTGTGTGGTCTGGTCAACATACTTTTGCCACGTTATTGTGACTCATCGCCTGCACAGGGACAAACACACCTTCTCTTGGCTTGTTCTTGGCCAGTTAAAAGCAAACAATGTTCTTGACTGGCAAAGTTAATCACCCGAGCTGAATTCAACTGAGCACGAGTTTTATATGCTGAAGACACGACTGGTGGTTGATTGGCAATGTTAGGTTGACTGGATTGTATCAGATAGATAGGCTTGATTAGGTCAACTAGGTTGAGTAGGTTGGCTACGTAGGCAGGCTCGTTAGGGTAAGTAGAAAGGGTAGACTGGGTATGGCATATAGCCTGAGTTGCGTAGGTAGATTTGATAAGATGGTAAGGCTATGTAGGGGTAGGTATAGGTAGGATAGGTTGAGTAGGCTAGGCAGGTTGGCTGGATAGGAAGGCCGGGTATGACCGGTTGGGCAGTCTATAATTAGGACATGTGAAGTTAACAGTGGTTCCCACTGTGACCATTTTTTTTTACCTCTGCCGGTCTACTACCCGCCCCGCGCCCCACAGGATGGGCGTGAGGTGCAAATAAATGAACTAAACTAGACTGCTAGTGACCCAAGGGACCAGCCAACCCTGGCTCACGCGCGCGCGCGCCCGGACGCACCCACAGTGACGCAGTAACAAACGACGTAGCAACAGTGACGCAGTAACAACGACGTAGCAACAGTGACGCAAGAACAACGACGTAGCAACAGTGACGCAAGAACAACGACGTAGCAACAGTGACGCAAGAACAACGACGTAGCAACAGTGACGCAAGAACAACGACGTACCAACAGTGACGCAAGAACGACGTAGCAACAGTGACACAGTAACAGCGACGCAGCAACAGGGTTAGGAGACGGGGGCATAAAGAGCTGGACCCCCTGCTCGTGGTCACTGTTAGGCGTTAAAAGCAAGCAGGGCACGCGTCTGACACTCACCCACACGGGGATGGAAGCCGGGACCCGCCTGACAGGACCTCTCTCTGTCTCTCATCTCAGAGAAGACTATCTGAGGTTGTGGCGCGAGGCTCTACAGCGGCATTACAAAATCCGCGTATATTCCCCCATTTGTATTGTGCTAAATTAGAATTTATACGTTCGCTTCAGTGATCATGTTTATCGCTGGTCCTTCTCGTTGAATTCGGGGTGTTGTTAACCTTTATATTCCCGTGTGATCTGCTTTATCTGTCTCCGTATATCCCCCACTGTCCTCTAGTTGACCACACCACCAGCCAGGAGGCCTGGTTAGAGACCGGGCCGCGGACACGGTGATCCTTGGAACCATCGAAAGATAAACTCTGTTTTCCCTTTGCCAGTCCCCGTTACCATGGTTACCCCATTCATCAGATTGCCCATATCCATGCCATAGACTACAGGTGTCGGTGTACACAGGCCACAGGTGTCGGTGTACACTACAAGTGTCGGTGTACACAGGCCACAGGTGTCGGTGTACAGACTAACAGGTGTTAGGACTTGTGAAACGCGCGAGACACATCTCTCGGGAACGTGGACAGGAAATAGGTTGGGTGTATATCTGTGAGGCAACTCGCACCATACACCTCTCTGCTAGGATCTATATCAGTACACCACATTGCGTCAACACTCGGGATGAAGGTCACTGCACAGACACCACGCCCACTTTACTACCAACTTGTGGGTTCCACGAACGCAACTCTATGTCAGCGAGAAGCTGTGATTCACACTCGCGCTATGAGGCGAGTGGTAACCAACACGCTTATATAGACCCCCCCCTCCCACCAGTTGCCACATCTCCGCCAACTGATCAATTAACGTGACGAGGAGAGATTAATGTGGCGAGGAAAGTAGTGTTCATCTGACCCTGACTACGGGAAGGTGAGCTCTACCGCCTTCTGCATCGCCTCCTAACTCTCTTGCATCTGTTGGCGATATAATTTACTCTCATGGTATTCCAATTCTTTGTCCCTATGGCCTTAGAGTTACGGGTGGAGGTGGCTTCCACGACTTCCACCATTGCATTCCACTTACTGACTACCATTACACACTACGAGTATTTCCTTACATTTCTTAGACTCGGTTGTGTTTCCAGCTTCCACTTGCTTTTCTCAGTTTAAAGAATATGTCCTTGACCCACCTTGTTTATTCCTCTCAGTATCTTAAGATCATACTCCCTCTGTTTCTTCTCTCCTCTTGGGTTGGAAGAGTTAGTTAATCTACCCTCTAAGCTTAACCCTCTTAGGTTTGGCACTAATCTTATCGCAAATAAGTAATTACCAAAAGAAGCCACCAAGCCGGTAATCTTGCTGCAAATCTATGAAATCTATGAATGAAATCTATTCTATCAAATAGAAATCTATAAATAAAATCTATTCTATCAAATAGAAATCTATGAATGAAATCTATTCTATCTAGCAAATCTATGAAAATCTACATTTTCAATATTTTTTTTTTTGCTTGCCAAGGTGCGGATTTTAGGCCGATTATATATATATATATATATATATATATATATATATATATATATATATATATATATTCTAGCAATAGTTTAACATAGGTTGTGTCGTGGTGGTGTAGGGGTGTGCCCCCCCCCCCCCCCAACACCTTATTAAACCTCCACCCCCACATCTCACTCAACCTCCACCCCCCCCCCCCCACCTCAGTCAACCTCCACCCCCACACCCCACCTGACTCAACCTCGCTCTCCTTTGTCGAGTGCGCACCTCAATGAAGCAGCCCGTCCTCCTAAGGTCAAGAAAACGGTCAATGTAAGGTGCCCTTATCCTAACCTGCCAGAGAACCCAAAACAGAAAACGGGACAGTACGTCACTTTCGCCAGTCGCTTCCATTTTCTAGTACGACAATTTTTGGGCTTATGTAACGCATACGAGCGAAAAGCGACGTGCCTTGTAAGAGGGCAGGTTGCAATGTGACGCATTAGCCAGGAGCGCGCGCGCGCACCACACTGACGCATTAACCAGGCGCGCGTGCGCACCACACTGATGCATTAGCCACGTGCGCACCTCTGACGCATAAGCCAGGTGTGCGCGTGCGCACCACACTTTCGCATAAGCCAGGTGCGCGTACGCACCACACTGAGACACATTAACCAGGCGCGTGTGCGCATCACACTGACGCATAAGCCAGGTGCGCGCGCGCACAACACTATGACACATTAACCCGGTACGCGTGCTCCCAAAACTGACGCACTGGTCAGGCATGACGCGCGCGCCTCAATGTGACACACTAGCTAGGTGCGAGTGCGCCTAGGCATTATACATACTAGCCAGGCGAGCGCGCGCCTCAGCGTGACACACTAGGCAGGCCAGCGTGTGGCAGGGTGGACGGAGTGACGCACGTCCTACGCCCAGTCAAAAAAACAAAAACAAAAAATAATAGCAGAACTGGTTTGTGAAGCCACAACCACGTAACCACATTCACATGTGGTCACTCAACAGCATTCCCCCAACACCTGACCTCCCACTCTCGACTACACCTGTACGCTCCCTCACTTTCTATCACACGGGTCCACTCCCTCTCCACCACACACCTGTCATATCACTCCCTCAACTCTTTACACCATACCTGGTCTCCCCACCTCACACTCTACCCCACTCCTGTCCTACCCCTCCCTCACTCGCTCCTTCCTTCCCCCTTCATAATTTGAAGGAATCCTGAAATTGGATCTAAGTATAACACATCAAAGTGGCTGTAGGGGGAAAGAAAGAAAGAGAGAGCGAGAGAGAGAGGGAGAGCGAGAGAGAGAAACTATATATATTTGTACTGTACAAATGTGTACAGTACACCAACTGGAGAATCACTTCACATCAGGACATGTTTGGAGAAATGCTATTAACCATTAAAAGTTTAAGATGTCGATCGGGGTCATCACCTCCCCCCTCTCAAGATTCAGGATTATTACATTTCTTGAATTTGCCAACAACAAAATAGAATTAGAACTTCTATAACAATCCAGTCCTTTCAGGAGACAGGAATCCTGTTATGCTTATCAAGGTCTCAATATTCAACTACTGTTTTTTGGGGCCAGCCCATAAAAAGGTGTCCAACTCCTGGGGTACCCACTAACTGCTAGGTGAACACAGGCATCAGGTGAAATGAAACGTGCCCAGACGTTTCTGTTCTGCAGTGGGAATAGAACCCAGAGCCTTTCAGTTGTGAATTCATTGCAATGACCACTGTTCAACAGAATGCCTAACAAGAGTGTTTATATACGGTACTAGATAAGGTACCCAGCCCTATTTTTTTGATGATGGAAAAATTGTGAGGAGGATTAAGACAGAAGAAAATAGTATGAGGCTATAAGATGACCTAGACAAAATGAGAGAATGGTCCAACAAATGGCTACTAAAGTTCAACCCAAGTAAATGTAAGGTGATGAAACTAGGCAGAGGAAATAGGAGGCCAGACACTTGATACCGAATGGGAGATGAAGTCCTTCATGAAACGGACAGAGAGAAAGATCTAGGAGTTGATATCACGCCAAACCTGTCTCCTGAAGCCCATATCAAAAGAATAACATCAGGGGCGTGTGTAAGGCTGGCTAACATTAGAACTGCCTTCAGAAACCTGTGTAAGGAATCCTTCAGAACCTTGTATACCACATATGTAAGGCCAATCCTGCAGCATACAGCCACAGCATGAACCCTGTACCTTGTCAAGCACAAGATGAAGCTGGAAAAAGTTCAGAGGTATACCACTAGATTAGTCCCAGATCTAAGAGGCATGAGTTATGAGGAAAGGCTGTGTGAACCACACTGCACCTCACATCGCTGGAAGACAAAAGAGCTCGGGGAGACATGATCACCACATACAAAATTCTCAGGGGAACTGACAGTGACAGTGCAGACAATGATGGATTATTTAACACAGGTGGTACATGCACAAGAGGACACAGGTAGAAGCCGAGTACCCAAATGAGCCACAGAGACGTTAGAAAAACTTTTTCAGTGTCAGAGTAGTAAGTAAATGGAATGCATTAGGTGATGTGGTGGAGGCTGATTCCATACTCAGTTTCAAATGAAGATATGATGGAGCTCGAGAAGCTCGGGAATCTGTACACCAGTAGAGTGACTGGTGAGAGGCAGAACCAAAAAGCCAAAGCCCAACCTCTGCAAGCACAATTAGGTGAGTACACACACACACACACAACCCCCATGTTAAGTTTTGCAAACCTAACTGCAAGCATTTGGCATCCAGCCTCAGACAAGCAGACAGATGTTCTCTTTTATATACGTAGATGGAATGGTATATATAAAATACTGTACACATTTATGCAAATGATAAAACTGGTATTACAGTCATGAATTTAATGTGAAGACCCTTTCATGGATACATTAATTAATAGACATAAACGATAGCTTCCAAAACTGTCCCCTCCACCATAGGAACACACCTCACAATACTATCTCGACCCCTCTCCCTTTCTGGAACACACACCCCACATAACTATCTTGACCACCCTCCACCCTACAGGAACACACACCTCACAATACTAACTCGAACCCCTCCCCCCTACAGGAATACACCCCTCACATCACTAACTTGACCTCGCTCCCCAACAGGTACATACTGTACACACCTCACATTACTAACTAGATCCCCAATCCCAACAGGTACCCGTACACGTACACACACACACGTGTGTGTGTGTGTGTGTTAGGGGCCTGGTATGACTCGTAATTCTATGACGCGGGTTCGATTCCCGCACCAGGCAGAAACAAATGGGCAAAGTTTCTTTCACCCTGAATGCCCTTGTTACCTAGCAGTAAATAGGTACCTGGGAGTTAGTCAGCTGTCATGGGCTGCTTCCTGGGGTGTGTGTGTGGTGTGGAAAAAAAGTTAGTAAAAAACAGTTGATTGACAGTTGAGAGGCGGGCCAAAAGAGCAAAGAGGACCCCCGCAAAACACAACTAGGTGAATACACGTACACACACCTCACATTATTAACTAGACCCCCACTTCCCAACAGGTACATACACGCCTCTCATTACTAACTAGACCCCCACTCCCCGACAGGTACACTCACCTAGCATGTGGTATCTAGTAATAGTTTTATGGAGATGCTAACTTGTGTGGAACATGGCAGTACTGTAATACTGAGAGGGAACAAACTTTTGAGACCTGGCAGTAGTACTAAGTATGTATTAAACTATAAAAGATCTAATAGTAATATAGGGCGATACTAACCTATTTTGAACTTGGAAGTACTGTAGTACTTGTAGTAGTAACTTGTGATGGACCTAGCATCTGTCCACGGGAGATACTGACATACATAGTACTGTACAGTATTTATATCCAACCTGTCCTCTTACAAAGAATGTCACATTTCGCTCATATGTGTTACATAAGGCCAAACATTGTCGTACTAGAAAATGGAAGCAGCTCCCAAGAGAGATTTACTGTTCTGTTTTCTGTTTTGGGTCCTCTGGTAGGTTAGGATAAGGGCACTTTTAATTTGACCATTTTCTTGACGTTGAGAAAACGTAGGAGGATGCTTGTATATCAGACCTAGTTGTAGCACCAGAGAGGTATTGTACTGTATTAACCAGCATAGCACTTAGCAGAACAGAAGCAATAGCAATAGACAGGTATTGTACTTACCTGAATTCAGTCTGACAATAACACCATGAAGTACAGTACTAACCTGTGTGGGACCTGGCGGTGGAACTTGCGGTGGGAGAACTCTGAAGAGGAGGAGGCCGAGATGCCACCACAGGAAGAAGGGGTGAGTGGCTCCAGTGGTGTTACAATGTCACACTCCTCACTCATCTTGGTCCTGAATAGTTCAAAATATCATAAAAATATGAACACAGTATATATACAGTATAAAAAATGCAAACAGTATACTGTATATACATATCAATGTTCTTTATTTTGCTCTAAAATCTAATTCTGTAATTGATTTGCCTTCCTTTATCCTTGCTGAACTGTTTTACAATTTCTCCCCATGAGAATTGCATCTTCCACTATCTTCTAATCGCCCTGGCTTGGAGCCTTCTCTTGATAATTACTTACTTCCCCTATCTTCACTTGGTGTAATCTAATCTAAGCACTTTATCAACTAAGAAAGATATATGTATAGCGTAAGTGTATTGTACCAAGTAATTATCAAAGGAAAGTACAAAGTTGATGTACTGTACTGTATTTTGTACCAAGCATTTTTGGGGGCAATATAGTTCAGAAAATCAGTCAAGGCAGTTATTAATTACCTGTATATTGTTTTGGCAGCTTTACCAACAGCCATATTTTTTAATGTATGCCATCTGCATGGGATAAACCATTAGTATAGCATTATAGCAAAAACATTTAGTTTTTTGCCAACCCTATGGTCTGGCATATTTTCCTCTAATCTACTTACCAGTGTTTCTGATGGAAAATCTTTCCAAACCAAATTCAATTCATAAGCATTATACACCTAGAAAATTACACATTTATTTAAAACAACACCTTCATTTCAATATTAAAGATTTAAACTGCCTTTCTATCAACACTTTGGCTTAAAACCAGGAGAACAGCTAGGATTGAAACAAGATGTCACTACAACTGGAGCAAAGTGGAAGCAGGCTCACAAAGCTCGAGGCCGAGAGCCCGAATCAAACCATGAACAACAGTGACTAAAGAAAACAAAATGTACTAAAAGACCTTTACTGCAGAACAGAACAGGGGCAACCAAGCAGCAACAGCCAGAGTGCCAATGAACAAGAGGGACTAGGCCATCAAGGGACAGAAGAACCACACATGGCCCCTAGAAACAACTTATTGAACCCTACAAGAATATTTGATGCCATTCTCCAAATATTGCACACACTGCAAATATTGAAGCAATATTGTTTGCTTTACAAAACTATAGTACTATATAATATATAAGACATTACTGGAGTTCACCTGGGGAGGATTTCAGTTCTTCTACTCCCAAAGCCCAGTCTGGGGCCAGGTTTGATGTGTGATAACTTGGTCCTCCAAGAGGCTGTTGCTTGGAGTGGACCACAATGAGGATACAGTATCCAATTCCATAACTCGAGCACAAATCAAAAGCATTTAAACCTTGAGAACTCTTACATAAGTACAGTATTCTAAATAAATTGGATAGGCTACAGGCCAATGTGGGGTACCACAGTGTTGCATATGTTCTGTACAGTATTTAGATACAGGAATGCAGGGTGCTGTGCTTATTGGATAAAGATATTTCAGGGACCTGCCCGAAACGCTACGCGTACTAGTGGCTGTACAAGAATGTAACAACTCTTGTATATACTAGTATGTCAAAAAAAAAAAAAAAAAAAAAAAAAAGATGCAAGGGGCCACTGTAAAATTGGATAAAGATGCAGGGGGCCACTGTAAAATTGGATAAAGATGCAGGGGGCCACTGTAAAATTGGATAAAGATGCAGGGGGCCACTGTAAAATTGGATAAAGATGCAGGGGGCCACTGTAAAATTGGATAAAGATGCAGGGGCCACTGTAAAATTGGATAAAGATGCACTGGACATTGTAAAATTGGATAAAGATGCAGGGGGCCACTGTAAAATTGGATAAAGATGCAGGGGCCACTGTAAAATTGGATAAAGATGCACTGGACATTGTAAAATTGGATAAAGACGCATGAGGGCACTGTAAAATTAGAGACAAGACTTTAGTGTGCTGCTATATTTGTACACAGGCCTACAGGATGAGTTGGGGTGACTGGTGGAGCCTGCTATACAGAAACCTGCTGACTAAACTAACCTATTCTCCTCCTCCTCCTTAGAGATTGCTGCTTTGGCCTAGGCCTATTCAAACTAGGACCTTCCTGTGTTAGTTCCATATAATTATGTGTCAAAATAGCCTTGACTTGTAACAAGAACACAAAACGCGATCATGTTCTTACGTTTTGCAAGATGTCGGCAAGAATGTTGGTCGGGTGGGTTGTTGAAGGTCTCCCAGACCAGTGGCAGACCCCAGACCCTGTGGATGATACGGTCCAGAGGCACAGACCCCAGAGGTTGACAACAGTCCACAGGCACAGACCCCAGTTCAGAGGTACAGACCCCCAGAGGGTGGCACAGTCCAGAGGTACAGACCCCAGAGGGTAACAACAGTCCAGAGGCACAGACCCCAGAGGGTGACACAGTCCAGACAGACCCCAGAGGGTGACACAGTCCAGACAGACCCCAGAGGGTGGCACAGACCCCAGAGGGTGACACAGTCCAGACAGACCCCAGAGGGTGGCACAGACCCCAGAGGGTGACACAGTTCGGAGCCACAGACCCCTAGAGGGTGACACAGATCCCTGATGGCGACCCCAGGGAAGGAAGCACAGAGGTATCGGCACAGAGCCTCTCTTCCCTTGAGCCACCACCTTCTGCAGGCTCTATGTCACACCACTATTGTACACTCCGGACCGGCATTTGTTACCAAAATCAATACCACGCTCAGGCTTCTTACGGATAAATTACACGAGAGTAAGTTGCTTCTTGGAGAGGGTTCGGCGCGTCACTCCCGTCTCCCGTGTTGTCTGCTGTACCCCTACTGCATCGTCTGCTGGGGTGCTGCTGCACCAAGTTGTGTCGTCTGCTGGGGTGCTGCACCTCGTTGTGTCGTCTGCTGGGGTGCTGCACCTATTGTGTCGTCTGCTGCACCATGTTGTGTCGTCTGTTGTACTCCACTGTATTGTCTGCTGGCTGGTCAAGCGTATTGTGTCACCTGCTGCATCCTACTGTGTTGTCTACTGCACCCTACTGTGTTGTCTACTGCACCCTACTGTGTTGTCTACTGCACCCTACTGTGTTGTCTCCTGGCTGCTGCACCATACCATGTTCTCTGCTGGCTGCTGCACCTAGTCTATAGTCTGATGATTGCTACACCCCCGCTGTATTTTTTTGTCTGCTGGCTGATACACCCTATTGTGTTGTCTGCTTGCTACTGTTGTTGTTTATAAATACCTCATGTTTGATTATCAAATTACACCTTTGCATTTCATTCCCCACAGCTTCACCCCGTGGTCCCTTCCCTTGCTTAGCCCTTCTTCCCCTTTCATAAAATATAATATTGGGGCGTAATGAAACTACTGTGTGATATTAAGGAATTTTGTTCTGACGACGAGAAATTCTTAGGGTATTTCAACCAATATTTCACATTCGATCAGAATTGAATCCGTGAGAATTGGACGGAGAGTGTCATTAATTACTAATATTTATTTAATCGCTTAACCTAGGTCAAGCCCGAAAGGCTATGCGTATTAGTGGATTTAGGTATTGTATGTACTATCTCTATCTTTAAATCCAACATTATGTATGTAACTCAATGTATGTACCTTTACCTGAATAAAAAATCTAAACCTATGTCCGTACCGTACCCCAGACCATTTCCCCTGCAAATTTGGGTAAGGCTAGCCCCAAGCGTCTGGCCTCCAACTTTACACAGATAGACAGACATTCTCTCATGGTATAGATATGTAAAAAAGTATCTCCTGTTTTCTGTTCCACATTGTGGCTTGTTGAACTTGGAGTTTTTGCCCCTCGAGCAGGTCCTTAATCTAACAGATAATTTTAAGTAGGTAATTTGTAGAAAAAATTGAAGAATGTTAACAAGTACATTGTAAGAAAATTTGAAGAAAATTAATAGGTACATTATAGTAAAATTTGAGAACTATCAACAGGTACATTGTACCATAATTTAAGGATTAATTCTAGGTACATTGTAGTAAAATTCGCGTTCAACACAACAATCATGATATAAGATGATAGCAGTGATTACAATAGTGAAGTTGTGTGTCTTAGGCACATATATTGGGGGAATGTTAGCACATGTCAGTTGCTTAATTTAGAAACTGTACTTGTGGTCGGTCTCGAGCCCATTGTTGATGTGAGGATGTTGTGACGGTAACGCGTTGGTGTTCGGCTGTTTCAAAAGCTAGGGGCATGGCCTCGTCACAAAGAAAAAAAAAAAGAGAAAAGCTGGAACTTTCGTCTGTGGTAAGGTAATGGGAAGGCACACAAAACACAAGTAAATTTAACAATGAAATTTTAATTACGTTAGAAAAGCAAGACATGAATAAAATTGAGTAAAAAATGTAACAGACAAATCAACAAACAAAATAATAAGAATAATCACTGGCAAATAAAAAGTTATGTTAAGACAAGTGAATAATAGCAAAGTAAATATTAGTGCAGGAATATTGGCTTCAAGCTGCCACCTCCCTTAGTACACATAAGCCAAGGCTTAGTCTACCAATGAGACGTGTCAACTGTGTGGAGCACTGAGATATTCTGCCTTCTCCAGGTCGCTGTAGCCCAGACATCAACTCGTGGCGGAGGGTGGTGGGGCAGGTGCGACTGGGCACCAGCCAATCAGCGACCGGCAGGCGATGGACAAGCAGTTTGCCGGTTAACGGTGGCGGGGGCGAGCAGGTGCGCCGGTGCTGGATACGTTTTGCTCTCTGGGCAAAACGTTTTGGAGATACTTGTTGGATATATCTTCTATATTATTTGTTAATGGAACGTACTTTGGAGGGAAGAGCAGGCTCAATCTCTCTTGAAAGAGATTATCGTCACAATGTGCATTGAATTTTGTAACTAGCTCATCAAGATTGTAATTTTCTTAGCTAAATGAATTGTGAACCCATTATGTGCCTCTGTAACCCTTTCCACTACCGCCCACAAGATGGGTATGGGGTGCATAATAAATGAACTAAACTAAAACACTGTTTCTGCTATGCATATATGAAAGGTTTAATTTTATATAAAATACCAAATTGGGATGCATTTGACATTGAAATTGAAATAAGTTTATTGAGGTAAAATACACACAAAGGGATGTGGTAGCTCAAGCTATTCTCACCCCGTTCAATACATCGTGTTAATACATACATAGACACACATCACAAACAATAAACATATTACCGAACATTCTGAGAGATAAACATATACATTTCCTTCTTTACACAAGTAGCATTTGACATCTATTCATTCAATTTAAACCACACAAACAGCCAACCATAGAAAACGTAAACCTTGTAACAAGGAAACAGTAGAGGTCAGCTGACGCCATCAACACAACATCCGTCGCTCGCCGACAATCTTGACGCCGAACGAACGTCTTGACACCCGGGAACTGCCGGAACACTTAACGCGATTTTGCCCATTAGGTCTCGATACAGTCGTTAGGCATACCTCTTCGACGAGCTGCAGTTACGACGCCTGACAACCTTATCGTCTGAGGCCACAGGGTAGTTGATAAGAATCCCCCTCCCCCCCTCATCTCACCTCACTGTTTTCCGGTTGGCTCTTGGGGAGACGGTGACTAACATAAGTTTTGTCATTATGCCCAATTGTGTTTCCAGTTTCAAAAGGATGTTTGTGATTATTAGTAGTTCTTTGCTGACACGGTGTACATAACGCCTTGTGCTGTAGCCATGTCTGTAACCCAATAACATCATCCAGCCCTCGCCACCAAGCATCAAGAACAACTAGCCCTCACCACCAAAACCATCAACACCTTATCCAGCCCTCACCACTAAAAGCATCAACACATTATCTAGCCCTCACCACCAAAACCATCAACACATTACCCAGTTCTCACCACCTAAAGCATCAACTTCCGATCCCTTGATCGTCATCATCCCTCAATCAACAACAGCATTAATACAGAATCCAGCCCTTGCCACCAAAGTCATCAAGACACGTTACGTATATCATAAATAATAACATCCCCAGGCAATGCCAAAGTGTTAAGAACCAAGTTTGATTTAAGTACAGTTTTTCAAGAGCTTCACTCCACAGTTCTTGTAGTTTTAGAAGTCATCTCATATAATCTTTTCAGGTAAAAACATTTTTTACAGTCTTAAAAATTTACTAACAGCAAGTTATCATGTGGGCAACACCACTTCGGTTGCAGCAACTGTGGTTATGACAGGTTATGTTCTTGACCCATTGCTATATTCTTAATAGGTTATGTGCCTGACTCATTTCTGTGACACTTGCTGTGTTCTTAATTGATGGGTTGTTCAATTCTTGACACATTGTTAAACGGGACATAGATGAGAGAACAGGAGTTCACCCCATGTATGTAAATCCTGTAAGATCCTTTTAATTAATAGTATTAATATGTGTATTGTCTAGCTTGTCCTAATCCTTATCTAAATTGCCCATCAGACCGTGGAGGAAACCCTAATATGAAATGTTTATAAACATGCTGATAGTAGTGTTGGGCATGAAAATATCCTTTGAGGACAGAGATTGTGAATATGGTCCTGTCTGCAACCTTTATGGATGAGAGAAAGGGAGATAGGAGAAAGATTAGAGAAGGAGTTGGTCCTCCAGTGGTGATCAGTGCATGGTGAACTTCCAAAGGAATAGTGTGGGGTGGTGATAGTAGTCCTTAGAAGTAAGTGGGAACTGGCAATGGAGTTCCTGAGATTGATATATATGAGCCTTGGTTCTGTTTCTGTAGCTTCAATTAATTGTCAAAAATAGGATTGTCAGTGCGAAGGATGTTCTTAACCTATTTTAAATAAATAATTTATGAATAACTTAGGAAACTACTGTTCTCTTATTTCTGCAGAATTCCCTAATGTCATATTTTGTGTTGTTAAACTCCCTTGACTGTGCTACCTAGAAAAATTTTACTTACCCTCCCCACTACTTTTTAATTGTCAGCAAAATACTGATACATTATCAGAAGGTCCACAACCAGTGACTGATTACAATTGATAAGATAAGAATTACTGCTTCAGGAAATGCAACTGAAAGAGAATTATGGGTGGCTGTATATTAAGTATTATTGAAGGTCAACAAGGTGTGGAAGTGACCCAGTAACAAGTATTATTTTATTAGACCAGTAACAAGTATTATTTATTAGACCCGGTATTATTTTTTGATTGCTTATGCCTCCAAAGGATAGAAAATGGCTATTATTCCCCTCAAACTTTGCTTTGACCTGTGCTTAAGACACTTTAGCGTAGACATCTTGAGTGTACTTGAAGGCTGCAGACTTGTGAAAAAAAGTGTCACACTGGCACAGCTCTAGATAAGGAGTCACCAATCTTCAAGTACTTTTAAGGCTTCTTCCCTACGCTATGTAAGACAAAGGTCAAAGTAAAGTTTGAGGGGAATAATAGCCATTTTCTATCCTTTGAAGGCATAACCAATAAAAAAATAATACTATCTAGGAACAAAATTTTTTACGTTGTGATAATATTTACAGTAATTCTTTATGCATAATTGTAATTAATTACCTGTAATATTCTTCACTTAGTTCTGTTTATAGAGTACTGTAATGAAAATATAGTATAATTATTTGTAATCTACAGTATAGTACCTAAGTTTGCCTTTTAACTCTAATCTTATGCTGTGGATAGTATATGGTTAATTTAAAAATGTAATCATAACTAGCAAATTAATGTTAATTTTTTTTACAGTGATAAGCAATAATGACTGTAACCAGAATTCATCGCCTTGTCTATATAATGGGTTTCTTGGTGAGTAATAATTCCCTCGTAATTATTGTACATTAATTGTTCAGGCTGAACTTGCACAAGTTAGTTTATATTGATTATCATTACTAAATTTCTTGAACATCTCTCATATGATGTCCAAACCACACATCATAAAATGGAGAAACGAAGACATTTCGGTCCATCCTGGATCATTATCAAGTCCATTATCCATTATCATTTTATGATATGTGGTTTGGTCATCATATCTTCTGTCATATTATTGTGACTCATTATCTGCAAATCTCACATATGTTAGCTTACTTCTCATTTAGAATTAAGTTTACCCCAATATACATAACAAAAATTGTTGCTGAATTAGTCAAAGTTTTGCCCAAAACACTTTGCATATACAGTCAGTGGCTTTATTTAATGTCTACTGTATTTATTCTTCCAATTTTAAGATTTTGATGTTCAGATTTGTTCTCTGTGCCTTGGTATTATATTTTTGTTATTTATTGTTTTGTAAACTCTTGAGTGCCAAACAATTCTTGTCTACTGTTCATTTTTTCTCTGTTAGTGTCTTCATGGCTAGCTTGTTTAATTTTATGGTAGAATTGTAATTTGGGATGCTTAGTGTATTAGTTCCGAGTTTTTTCTTTCATCTCCATTACTTTTTAGTAGAATGACTAATATATTATTGTCACCTTGGGCCAGATGGCTGTCAGTAATTTGACTGTGCACAAATATTTTTTATTGCACATATGATTGAATTGCATGTCAGATAAAATATCCTTGCAAAATGATAAATATTTTGTTGTGGTAATTATTTATCATTTTTTTATTTTTGTATCTGCCACATTACCTGTATGTCATCTGTGATAGATATTTGACACACAGTAACAGATAGTTGATATACTGTACTGATAACAGATTGGTCATAGATTTAACACTATCAGTTAAGCCAGTCATTTTTTTGCTATTTCTCTTGCCTCAGAATGCTTGCAACGTGCTGCTAAACTTATATGAATGTTAAGAGTAAGTTAATTTCATTCATTTATGTGTGAGATACTGAACTGTGTACAGTGCTTCACAAGCACAAAGATATCACTAATGCATCTAATTTCTTATAAGGAAACAAGAAATATATACAGGCATATACAGTTTCGCCTCCAAAAATACATCTCTTGTATTGATTACGGTAAACTTGAACAGTAAGCTGACATCTTAAGTTTAATGTATTGTTAGTATGATGTGTATTACTGTACTTGATAAAGTCAGCTGTAATTAAGAAAAAGCTTTACAATTGAGGTCATATTTCAGGATCTTCTTGGAGTGAGCCTAATCCTGCCCCTGATCTTACCAATGGTAAAGAGTTTAGGTGCTTCTCACTTTGTTGCTGGCGGTGTTACTTCAATTTATGGTGCGATCCAGTTATTTTCCAGCCCTGCCATGGTATGTTCATAACATGTTCTTCTCTCTTCATACTTTCATCTGCTGTCTCAAGTTTGCATTATTTTTCATCTTTATTTGCTCAATTTATCATTTTTCCTTTCATAATGAATTGTTCAAATTATACTGGTGTTGTATTTGTTACTGCAGGTTATAATTTTTATGATAAAATAAAATCACAGATTATACAAACCCAACTAACTCACACCCAACAACCACACATACACACACGCATACATCCCTCCCACATCTTTTCTCCCTGCTAGCCCAACTCACACACTTCCTTCACAAATACTGCCAGACCAAAAGCGGATGTTTTCAAGAGGCAATTGGCCAAATTCCTGTGGGAAGTGCCGAATCAGCTGGGTTGTAGTAGATATGTGAGCCTGCAGGCTAATGGAGCAAGTTGTCACCAAACAATCCTGGGTCTAGGCTGGGCTTGGAGAATAAAAGTGCTGTTAAAACCAACATCAGGTAACAGCTACTATAATTACCCATATTCATTTTCTATTTTCCTCTATATGTCTATATTGTTAAATATATGTGCTGAAGAAAGGGTTGACAATTCTGTTTTTAATAATGTTCATAATATTGTTTGTATTGCAATATATGACTTCTTTTGACAGGTGATACCTCCCTCGAAGTGGCGTAACCAGAATTACTCTTGAACATGCATTCAGATTTATATTTCTTTGATATTTAACTAGTGTAATGTACAGTAAGTGTGTTTGAGAACTATTTAAACATAAAATGCAAGTTAGCACCTCTTCAGCATTGCTTCTGTATTATTTGTGCAGTTGTTAGGGACTTAAACTATACAGTAAATGAAACTTAAGAATTTTCTAACCTCTGTTAAATAAAAAGAAAATGTCGATAAAAATGTGGTATAAAAAAATTGAGGCATTTTGAAAATCCTGGTGTCAACCCCTTGATCGACCAGGAACAAAATACATCAAGTTAAATTTCAAGTCTTTTTAGCATGGTACAAGTTTTTAGTCATTATCTGCTTGGCAGATATGCATCAGGCTTTTTGAATAATGTTTTAAACATTCTCTGATGATCAGTTAAGTGCTATGTTACATTGTACATCTCAAAGATAAGTTGATGCTGTACAGTAAAGGTAAATTTTTTGGTATAGAAATAAGTGTTCACTAACCATCTATCACTGTGTAAAAAAAAATTCCTTTATCTAGTTTACACTACATTTTAATAGTTTGCATTGTGATCTCTTATTCTTGTTCTAATGGTTGCAAAAATCTTTCATGTCAATTTTCTTATTCTGTTTAAGGATAATTACCATTAATTTTTTTTTTTACATATTAGATGGTTCAGGAGCAGAAGTCTTCGAACCATTTTGCTCCAAGATATCTCTTAGTCTTACCTGGCTTGCTTTCCCCAGAACGTGATCCACTTTATTGCTTTACATCCAGTACCCAATTTCTGCTAGGTGCACAGAGGCAAGAAGTGGAGAAGTGGTGCCCAGTCATGTCGTCATGCCCAAGGTTTGAAGCCTGGTCTTCTTAGTTATAAGGCAATGAGCGAGAGCACTGACCTATGCATTACAGGATGCGTCCACAGTAGTGTAACCAAGCTTGAGCAAACTAATTAGGACTGGACCTGTTCGAGCTGTTTGAGAATTAGTGATCTCTGAGTGTTTTACCATTTTTTACTTCAGTATTTATTTTCAAATTGTTTAATTTTTACATAAAATTCATACACAAATATCTGATTAACACACAACATTCTCAGTGAAATGTGTAATGCCTACCTTACAGTTGAGCACACCTTAAAGCCTGCAGGAAGTACAACATGCAGAGAAAAATGTTGTTTGTGCATGTCAGTCAAATACTGTATCTGTATCAAACATTTTACAAGAATTCGGAGACTTTTAACACCACAAAATGAGTACCTAACCAACATTAAGATAATTGTCACAGTACACTATAGCAGTACAAAATGTACATGTAAAAAGTACTGTATGGGCAGTAGTTAGTCTTGGTAATATATTAAAGATTACAGTACTTCCACCTGACCTCCTGACTCTTGGATCTGTCTTGGTCTTTCTGCGTGAGATACTTATATTTTGCATGTAAAGTCTTATAATCTTAATGAGTATTTATAATATCTGCTTTGTGCATAATATTCGTCTTTATTGTTATTAGTAACTGTGTCTGCACTGAAGTTTGCATACAATGTTATGTTTTTCATATAACTTGCATGTTGGCTATTCACTTGTACATTAAAGTTAAAGGTACAGTAATATCCGATAGTCACTTTAAAGTTTGTTATATGTACTGTATATGTTAAATTTCTGATTTAAGATAGTGAAAGTATTTCTATTATAAATATAGTAAATTATAGGATAAAAACCCACACTTATGTATTTGTGAATGTTATTTAAAGATGTACACAAAGTCTTTTGGCTCTCCTGAGTGCCTTGTCAAGGTCTAAGTAAAGTACATATGTCATTAGAACAAGACTTGCATCTCAACAACTAATAATTAGTATAAATTTTTACATTTAAAATTTTACATTTACAGTCTCCGTGGTGTAGTGGTAAGACACTCGCCTAGCATTCCGTGAGCGCTTTGTCATGGGTTCGTATCCTGGCTGGGGAGGATTTACTGGGCGCAAATCCTTAATTGTAACCTCTGTTTAACGCAACAGTAAAATGTGTACTTGGTTGTAACAACGATTCTTCGCGGCAGGGATCGTATTCCAGGGACCTGCCCGAAATGCTACGAGTACTAGTGGCTGTACAAGAATGTAACAACTCTTGTATGTATCTCACATAAAATTCACAAATACATAAGTGTGGTTTTTTTCCTATGCTATGTCTTTGAGAAGATATTACCATTACATAATGTAATAAATGTTGCTGAATCAGGTTATAATTGAACACTGAGCAGGGACGGTGGAGTGATATTGTGGGCCGGCGACCTGTAATGCTGGTGTGCCTGGTAGCCACAGCCATCAGTTACTTGGTGATGGGGGCTTCTCGTTCTCTCTTCATTATCATTTTGGGCAGAGCTATTGCAGGTTAGTACATGCATATGGAGTAGCTATTTATGATGATAGTTTTCATAGCTTTCTATCCAGAGATTTTCCCTCTCATTGAATGCTACAACATTGTTTTACTGTGGGGGAGCCTCATGGACTCCCTGGAGCTATTGGACTGATATTAGCTAATATTAGTACGGGGCTTCAGTCACATGGAGTTGTCATGCCTACTGGGGACCACTAGCCAGAACATGGTTCCCTCAGAGAGGCGAGGGGGGAGCAATGACCTATGAAACTCACATGTATGAAAGTATTCATGTCTGCCATCGACCGGGGTTGAGCACCCAGAAAGGTAGGTGCTTCAAAACAGACCCCTCCTGGGTAGAAATAATGCAATCTGAGACTGAACAAAGGCTAGAAACTCCTCCAAAGAAAAACAAGCAAAACGTCATCACACCATGCACCGCTTGGTGCACAGTGTAATGAAGTTTCTGGGTGCTCAATCCTGGTCGATGGCAGACATGAATACTTTCATGAGTGAGTTTCATAGGCCATTGCTCCCTGCACCTCTCTGAAAGGACCATGTTCTGGCTAGTGGTCCTCGGTAGGCATGACAACTCCATATGACTAAAGCACCATACTAATATTAGCTAATATCAGTCTAGTAGCTACAGGGAGCCGACGAGGCTCCCTGGTAGTTGATCTTTTCCTGTAATGAAATCAGTTCAAATATTTTCCTCATCCATTGTTGTTCAGGCGTTATGTCCTGTTCACTGTCATTATTGTTTGACCCTATGTAATATTGTGGCATGTGCATAACAAACAATTCTACTACACTAATGTAATTAATCTTTCCATTGCATCTAGCTTTCCAGTGTATTGTTTTCCATTTGAGCAGGTGTTCAATATACAGTACAGGTACTGTACTGTATACCTGTCTTTAACACAATCATACATAATATTCTTCTATTTCAGTGTTTTTCTATAAGAGACCTTGTCTTTCTGTCACTGATGGGTTTTATAGCTATTTTATTTCCATCAACAATATTAAAATAGAGCATTAGGAGTAAAGAAATACATTTTCTTTCTAGGTAGCCCCTCTTATTTCATTTTACCCTATACTGTAGTATTTTGCCAGAAAAAATGGCTATTGCAAATGTGTCAGACTCCCTGTTAATATTTTGTACTCAAATGGCAGATGGAATTCAATGTGGATAAATACCACATAATGGAATGTGGAATAAGGAAAAACAGGCCATACTCATCCTACAAATGATATGAAAAGATGCTTAAGAATAAGGTCAAAGAAACTGATCTAGGGGTGCCTCTAGATTGTACACTGTTCTGGAGCTAGAGGATCACATAGTAGACATACTGAGACATACATACATACCACGTGCAACGAGGAGCTTGTGCTACTCTTGCAGATTTCAAAATGGCTTCTGAATTGAGAGAAATAAAAAAGTTGTTCACAATGTTTATGAGAGTAAAATTAAAATATGCAGTAGTTGTATAGTGTCCATATTTGAAGAAGCATATTAAATTAGAAAAGGTGCAAAGACATGATGTGAGGAGTGGCTGGAGGTGTTAAATATACCAAAGCTAATAAAGAGAAAGAAAAAAGGCCATATGATTACCACATAGAAAAACATAGGCAGGAATTTTAGACATGAAATGAAAGAAGGTTGTGGATGCCAGAACCATTGGAAGGGTCATAAAATTAATTAGAAATTGTAGTGCAGTATTACGGAAAACCTATAACTTTGCATAAACACATGATGCAAGATTCATATGGGCTATTAACAAATTGAAACATATATTCCTATTTTGAGAAAGGTGAAAGTTTAAGTGCATAAGACAATAGTCTCAATTCCTGTGGTGCAGCAGCAGTAGCACCATACCTTGTGAGTAATACCATCCTGCGCTTGAACCCTGGGCTGGAAGGTATAGTTAATAACTGATCCTTAACTATTTATGCCTCTTAATCCAACAGTAATTGGGGACCGGATTATAAACTGATTGGCAGGTTATGTTCCAGGGCAAGCCGATAGAGTAAGGCTTAAGATGAGCAAGCAGTTCTGTTTCGTCTGGATTTTCTTTCCTTAAAACCTTATTGTAGTTCTGGTTTCTGGTAGGCCTGCATAAGCTTCAGAGATATGGTACAATCTGACAGTTTAATAGCTCTAAGAAGCTACTGAAGTGCCGACCAGAATGGGACATTTCACTACATTCAGTGCTTGATTTTTGTGTTATTTTCAGGAATATTCAAGCACAGTCAGACAATATGCCGTGCTCTGCTTGCAGACATAACTTCTCCAGAGGAAAGATCACAGGTTTTTGGAACGTTTAATGCTGCATCCAGCATAGGGTTCATCATAGGTCCCATGCTCGGAGGTAAGTCCCATCACAGACTTCTGTTCATGAAGCAGCAGTGTGCATGTCTCATACAGTTCAGTTATGATTGTTTTCATTATGATTTTGGGAATATCTGTACTTTATTTATTTATAAAAGTAAATTTTAGAGTAGTCTGTTTATCTATGAATCTAAATGTGACTGCTGCCTTAAGTTTTTAAATCTGATATAGATTTTAAAGTTCCTTTTAATCCCACTCTAGTTCATTAACATTCTCCCAATATTTTTTCTGTTTCTATAGTACAGTACTGTACATCACTTCCATTTCATGCTTGCCTTAGGTAACATTTGAGTGTAATGGCTAAAAAGTCACGCTTTGAGTGAATGTAGCATAAAGCGGCTATAGTCTCTGTGGTCTGTACTAAGCTTTTTCTTCAAAGCCTCCCTTACTCCAATATGATCTAGTGGACATGTTTGAAAAAATCCCCGTTCTGCCATTACAGATGGTTACTAGGCCCAGACAGTCATAATCCTTTTCAATGGGAACAGTATGGATCTTGTCTCAAGCATGCATGTCTTGCTCAGAAAGGATCTTTTCTTAATCACTCAAAGCCTGATATTTATTGTTATAATCTGTTTACTTTTAGGTCATATATCTGAGTTTGAGGATGGATTTTACATTGTGTGCAACCTGGGTGCTTCTTTCTTCCTAGTGAACTTTGGTGAGTAAGAAATCTGTAAATTCAGTATACATTTTAATAAATTTTTCCAGTCTTTAAACAGCTTCTATACACAACACAATGGAGTCTTTGTATTTGAAAGCCTAAATTAAGAATAAAGAACCCAGATAAGTCTCAAATATTCAACAGACAGATATTGGGACATTTGTTAATTGATTAGGTGGTTGCAGTCCCTGTGGTGAAGTGGTAACACACTCATCTGGCGCTTCTCGAGCACTTTGGCCTAGGTTTGTATCCTGGCTGGGGAGGATTTATTGTACTGGGCGCCAATCCTTAACTGTGTAGCCTCTGTTCACCCATCAGTGAATGGGTACCTGGTTGTTAAACAATTTGGCAGGTAATATTCCGGGGAAAATTAGGATTAAGGACTTGCCCGAAACGCTATGCGTGCTAGTGACTGTACAAGAATGTAAGAACTCTTGTATATATACTGTATATAAAACAAAATAATTAGAATTATGAACAAAAAATCCAAACTACTATAGGTTTTTTGATATCTGAGAGCATTTTCTAATGTTCAGGGTCACTCACATGCACACTATCATCACCACCCACACATGCCATCCTTGCTTATTTGAGAGTATCTGCTTATTCTGTTCAATTTGAACCGAGGAAGCCTTGTGAGAAGCACATATGAATAATGTTATAGGTTCCTTCTGCTCAATGTTTACAGACATAGTTACACCAGCTGAGAGACTCTCTTCTAATTTTGTATAACTGTGCCAGGAAACATCTTCAAAATATTTCTCCTCCCAGTTAATTAAAAATGCACAATAATAAGCTTTTTGATCTTGCACATAACATTATAAGCACATATTTATTCCATTATAGTTGCTGTATCTTTTAGTAGAATTTTTTTGTGTTAACTAATGCTCAATAATTGAGATAATTAGCCTGTAATATTTAATTTCAGTGCTGTGCTGGCTGTTCATTCCGGATGCGCGGGTTGTTCAGCTCCAATCACCAAGAAAATCTGAGAGTAAAGGTGGCAGTCAGTTATTAGCATTAATGAAAGATGTTGACTGGAAGATATTTGGAGATATCTTCCTAATCAGATTTTTCCTCAGTTTCTCTTCCCTTGTATATAGATCTAACTTTTCACTCTTGGTCGCTCAAAATTTTGGAGCAAGCCCGAGGGTTATTGGATATCTCATTTCATTTCAGGTAAGAAATAAAATAAACACTTTATATATATATATATATGTGTATGTGTATGCATATAATATGAAGTACTATTGGTTAAGCAATGTAGTTAAAATAATTTTGGCAGACTTATGTGTCCCATGTTATCTGTACTTTTCCCTTCACATGAAGTAAGCAAATACAATTAAAAAAAAAAAAGACTAGTGGCTAGGCAAGAGAGCAAAGTACACTGGTTGTCTGGGATTTTAATCACATGGGAAAAAGGCTATTAGCAAAGGTAACATTCAAGCCAGCAGACTAAAGCAGGTGAATACGTAGCTGGCGATCAACAACTGCATCCTCATCAGTTTAAGATATTACAGCAAAACTTTGTTTTGGTATGGAGCTAGTAGTAGACATCATGGGTGCAACAGGGGATTGGAAAGGCTTGTTCCTTATTGAAAAATATCAGTAAATGAATTTAAACAAATGTATAACTTAACAGCAAATACACACTTATTATTACTACAGTACACAATTATTTCAACAGGGAATCATCAGTGCCTTGGCAGGATTCTTTACTGGCCAAGTATCAAGGTTCTACAGGGACCCTCAGCAAGAGCTTTATCATGGTTCTATTCTGCTAACTCTGGCTTTAATTGGACTCACTGCTGCCCCTTCACTTACCTTACTTTTGTTTTGTTTAATACCATTGTGCATCAGCACAGCTATTATACGAGTGAGCGGTTCTGCAGTCACTATCAGTCGGTGCCAATCATCACAGGTGAGAATGTTCCCTTGTACAAAGAAATGTGTTTAAAATCAATTTCTTTTTTTTTTTTTTTAGCTTACTGACTGACAGGCACAAGTTTTTCCGTGTGCCTGTCTGAAATGATTCCATATGAAACCAGGAGGTATGGCTAAATGCATAATAGCCCTATTAAAAAGAAGGCATGCAATAGTCACTAAGATCCCAGGGCATTTAAACACCCTACTCCTAAATATAAATGTATAATTAACCAATCTCTTTCATTGTTTTAAAGAGGCAAGTTTAAAAACACCTTCAAATGTTCCAGATTAACCCCGTTGTGATTCCTATGTTAGGTTGTGTCCAATAGCCAGGGTGACCAGATTGTACGGCTGTGGGGTACCTTAATCCTTGGAACCAACTTAAGATAACCCTTGTACACCGCACTTGACAACAACTGTACAGAACTGGACTTTCATGCCTATACATTTTTTCTCCCCCTATTTTTATATGCACATTCTTAAACTGCATTTGCAGTTTTATAAATTTCATGCCCCCTCTCCATTGCAGATTGGATCAGTGACTGGGTTTGGGCAGAGCATAGCATCTGTGGCTCGTATGGTGACGCCACTCGTAGCCGGCATGACTCAGGAGATGAGTGTATATGGCCCAGGGATGATAGGAGCCCTGTCTGCTGGAGTGGGAGCTGCGCTTACTGGGAACCTGCATCACAACACAAGATTAAAATCAGAGTAATTAGGTTTTTCTTCATAATTAGTTTTAACGATAAATTATTAAAATATTTGTTTGTATTTCTTTAAGAAAACTTTTTATATGAAAAGTATTTGTCTAAGATACCAAAAATTGTCTTAAATATTAGTCATCAATGTGTATAGTAAACAAGATTATTACATTTTCCAAATGTAATGCAACAATACTCAAGTAATGGTAATTACGTACAGCACTTGCATATAACTATGAAACATGCCGAGTACCCTAATAGGTGCCAACAACTCTCCCCCCTAATGCCATATTCTTAGTACATTCCATTATTCCTGTATGTGACCTTTTAACCAATTTATTGGATGCCCGATGAAGCAGATGCGAGTTCATGTATTGACGGGAGTTTTAAATCTTATGCGGTAATTTAAAATATCCCCGATTGTATCAGTTTATGGATAAATGGTGGGAGCATCCCTGGTTGTGTCACTCAGTTGAAGGGTTAACCTTCAAATGCTTGTCACATCCAGGGATGTAGTAACCCTTTCAGAGAGTCACATTAGGGATGCTTCTGGCCACACTGTTCAAGTCATACAGGAATACTTTAGACCATGCTGTATAAGATTTATGTCCTGTAGGTACATGGGGCTCACATCAGCTTTCTTAGACCTTTAGGAAAGACACCAGTTTGACAAAATTGGGAAACCATTTCTGGGTGTGAAGCCAGTAATACTTGGAGCAACCAAGGGTTGTGCATGCAGGTGTACCCTATTTCTCTCTAAACCCCCCCCCCCCCCTCCACACACACATCCCCAGCATGCAGCCCATAGCAGTAAATAGGTACCTGGGCATTACAGCTGCTAGGTGAATAGGGGTATCAGGTGAAAATCTGCCCATTTGTTTCTGCCTTGGTCATGAATCAAACCCAGGCCCTTAGGACTATGACCCAAGTGTTGTCCACAATGCAATTTATGATCGTCACAGCATGACAAATACAACCATAGCACTGCCAATGTTTGATGCATTTATCAAAACAACCTCACGGTCCAATAGAAAATTAATGAGAAAAATTATCATATTTAGGATTTAGTTGTCAGAATGTGGTCAGATTCAGGATCAGAATGCAGATAACAAAATTGTGCCTCGAGTCAGCGATAGGTGTGTTATATTGGAGGCATCATGTCAAGTCAGGTGGCGTCACATCAGCCGATTAGCGTGTTGATGCCCTGCTGTATGGGGTCCGTCAGACTAGCTTAGTGGTTTGTTATAGTGCACAAAAATGGAGGTAGTTTTATATAAAGTGTATATGCAGTGTAATAACAAAACAAGAAAACTATGCTTTTGCCAAGTATAATCAATCTTGTCTAAGCTCATTTATCTGGACTATACGGCAAGGAGCCCTCGCTGGATAAGCAAAATTCTTACGGGGTAAGTCCTAAAATGACCACATAGTATTCCCAATTTTTTATACTACAGCCAACAATTAAAATTTCCCCCCCCACACCCTATAAATAAAGAATAAAATTTAAAAGAAACTTCAGCTTAAATTTTAGTCGCTTCTTATTTGATACTGTAAATCTTGAAAATTTATGTAACGTCTCCGATTATGACAAAGTTTGGCAGAAAATTATCTGATGTAATTTTGGCCAGATAACCCAAATACTGTATTTGGTTTAGGAGAATTTGGATAAGTGGGTGCATACAGTATTTTTCAATATAGCAAGGTTCTACACATTTTATATAAATTGATCAAATTACACACTATCATCATCAGGGTGCTGATAATAGCAACAGTGTGCAAAGAATTATATTATGCATATTACTGTTATAATGCATTTTGTCTCATTTGCCAGTACAGTATTGTGTAGGGGCATTATGCTATCCTTGGATTTCGTTACCACATCCACCAGAACGGTTTAGTGCATGAAAGTACACAGTGTAATACCAAAAACAATATTTTATTGTAAGCAAATATAGTGCACATCTTTGTGAAACTATTATATTTGAGGATTTTAATGTTCCACACTTGTTTTTATATCAATTTCTCAAAGGACAATTAATATTACAGTACTGTACTACAAAAAGCAATAGAAAAAAGTAACAAGATGTTAGAACAAGTAATGGCATGTAAAAATGTTGGGCTACACATATGTTAATAGTTAAGGGTTAGTACTACATAAAATTTGAAGTTCCCGCAAGTACATGGGTTAACACCTGCTTCCTTAGGCCTCTGTTAAACAGGTTCCATCTTGAGGGAAAGGATGGATCATGGCCACTCCTTCCTGGGTGTGAGGTTGCTTCAGTACCAAGAGCAAACAGGAGTTGTGCATACAGCAGCAGCTCATGCTCACATTTAATTATGAAATATAAACAATGTCAACAGTGCATAAACATGTTCATAGTTATATATAATTACAGTATATACAGTGTGATAGTGTTTTATTGTCTGAAAAATATAATATTGTATGCATATTAGTGAGAAAGGCATTTGTATGTACAGTATTGAGGTTCTGCACATTTAGTATAGGAATTTCTTAAATTATGCAGTAGTGTGTAATTAAACTGAAAAATCATAAGTAATTATCAAAAAGAAGGCACCAAACCGGGAAGGGTATGTAGCACCATCAAATGTGCGGAATAATTAGAGGGTGCTAAATATCACCAAGGATGCCAATACGAGAACAAACGCATAAGGCGAACGATATCAAAAGTATCCGAGTCACCGAGAATTGTATCGAGGGACAGGTGACCACAAGGGGCGGTCGGAAAGCAAGACACTCGTCTTTGAAGTCGGGACATTCAACAAGGATATGCACGACGGTAAGAGGGACAACGCAATTTGGACAATAAGGAGCTGGGCAGCGCTCCATTAAGTGACCGTGAGTTATGGCCAAGATGCAACTGCGCTAGAGCCCTTTCCCACCGCCGGTTACAGTGGCAAGAGGAAGGCCACGGGGGGGACAACGCTTAAGAATTCGCAGTTTGTTACCAACAACAGTACAACAACCCTGCCAACGGGCAAGGATGGAGGAACGAATAACCAGATAAGTCGGAAAAATGAATACCTTTACGGGAAATGGGCATTCCTTTTTCCGACTTATTCGGTTATTCATTCCTCTATCCTTACCCGTTGGCAGGGTTGTTGGTCTTCTGTAATTTGGTAACAAACTGCGCACTCTCAAATGTGTCCCCATGGCCTTCCTCCTGCCACTGTAACCGGCGGTGGAAAATGGCTCTGGCAACGACGCGTATTGGCCATACATGCTAAACTCACGGACACTCAATGGAGCGATGTCCTGCTCCTTATTGTACTAACTGCATTGTTCCTCTTACAGTTGTGCATATCCTTGTTTAATGTCCCGACTTCCAGGACGAGCATTTGTCTTGCTTTCCGACCGTCCCCTGCAGTCACGTGTCCCTATAGAATTCTAGGTGAACCAGATACTTTTGAAATCTTTCACCTTGTGCATTTGTTCTCATTGGCATCTACAGTAATATTTAGCGCCCTCCGATTATCCTGCACACTTGATGGCGCTACATAGCCTTCCCAGCTTGGTACCTTTTAAACAATTACTTTCGAACACTGACGGTAAACTTATAATCCAGGAAGTATTCGAATCATTGCCAAGCAGGGCCCTGGAGTAGTCCCAAAGTCATTTAAGGTGAAAAGTAATTGACACTAGACTGAGGTTGACCTTGCCAAGCAATTACCAAAAGAAAGCAAAGCCAGGGCGTCTCCTGCATAGGATGTGGGGGGGGGGGTTGTCCAGTAGGGTAAATAGGACTTAACTGGGTGTGGGCTCCATCGTAACCAAATCTATGGAGCTTTAATATCCCTAGCAGTCAGAGTTGGGGGCCTAGTGGCCCATATTACTAGTAAGGACTGCCTAGAATTATATATAAACAATTTGACTGCAGTGGGTGGGAGTGCAGGGAAAAAAAGTTAAAGAGGCACATGGGCAACCTCAGTGGTAACTTTACTGAAAAGTCTGAATAGTAGCCTGGGGGACCGAGTAATATCAACCCCCCCCCCCTCCCCCACTTGACCCAGTGTAACTGGACAAGGTAGCTCTGAACCAATTTATTAAAGAACCACTACAACCTTGTTTTACCCCTATCCCCAAACATCCCCACACTGAAGTCTAAAGTATGTTATAGATTTTTATCTATGGCGAGTAGGATATGGCCCATTTTCAATTGCAAATTACCTCTATGTTACTACTTTCCAACATACTTTTAAGCAACATCAAGATGTTTGGGAAAGTAACACATGGTATTTGTCAGTTATGTACTGGTACAAGATTAGTATTAACCAATGAATTTTATAATTCAAATATAGATTTTGCAGGTTTAACAAAGAGGGTAGTTTAGAGAGATTTCAGTTTATTTAGACTATAATACTAACTAGACATCTCTGCTAGTTGGACATTAGTCAGGACTTCCTGTACAAGTTTTAGGATACAGGTAGAGTTGTAACCAATGTAATTAGACATGCTGCTAGAGTTCTTGTACTTCCCCCCCCCTTTAATAAAAGATCAATAGCCATTATGTTAATTATTTAATTTTATATTAAATTAGTTTAGTCATCCACCTTCATTTTGCACATTACAGTGCAAAGTATATACTGAAATGGGATAATTTATATCAATTCTGGCTCTTAGTTATGTAGAAGCTGTACTATTGGCAGCATTTTTGTCCAGTTGTGCACTTACATCCGCCGCACGTCCTCTGTGTTTATCAGGAGCAAAGCCCCTTGAGCCTCCAGCAGGACGTATAATCGTGTATATCCAGTCTATATGATTTGTTATGTCTGCAATTACAGTAATCGAACCTTCACCACAGACTGGAGAGCCAAATGATATAATTCCACTAATAAAATAGTGTTCATGGGCACAATTCTTGTCACGACATGCACTAGGACCAGCTTTGTTATTCAACGGGCAGACTACAGCACCACCACCATCACCCTGCAATGTTGGCCAGTTATGTAAGTCATGTCAAGTTATTACACAATTTAACAATCTTGTTATTTAGGGGATTCTAATATATTGCTTTAAAAGGATTTTAAATGATTAAAAAAAAAGATAAACATTACACTTAGGAATGTTATAAAATACTTACAACACAAGCATCACGTCCATAGCCTCCTATGATGCACTTCTGATTATCAATGTCCAGCACAAACTTGTCATCCACTTTATGGAGTGTTTTATACAGTCTATGTTTGCACTCTTCATCAGCTGTGTAAGTCACTAGAGTGGCTTTCAACACATTGCTTCCAAAATTAGGCTGTTTAGAAGAAAAGATTAGTAATCTAGATACTATCAAAACCAATTTCATTATTAAACTGCACCAGCAACCTAAACTTATTTTAATATATAGACCCCCCTCCCCCCAAAGTGTAAGTTTGGCAGGAAACGGCCAGACTCTAAAGTTTGTCAACATGGATAAACTCAATATTCGTAGTCAAGACCAATCTGGGAAGGTAAGGTAATTATCAAAAGAAGGCACCAAACCGGGAAGGCAATGTAGCACCATTAAAGTGTGAAATAATCAGAGAGTGCTAATATTACCAAGACCAATCTGGGAAATAAAGAAAAAAAATAACTAAACTTCAGTCTGATTCACAATACTGTATAGGTTTGGCAAAAAGATTAGGGACTGCAGTACCTACATCATAGAAATCCATAATTTGGAAATTTACATGTTAATGTGGCAGGAAAAAGGGAGGGGGAGCATACCAGTTTGTCTAGAGGGACCTCAATAAGCCTAGTTAGATCTTTTACAAGGAATGCAATTATTATTAACACCAAAAGTTTACATTAATGTAGGTAACTGAAGTACTATAGATTTAAAATACCTCTCAAGGGTTGTTCAAAACACTAGGAAGTTATCTGGGACGAGGCCAAATTTGAACTTTAAATTCTATGGGATAGATGGATACTTTTATTCTGATTTTAACAAGTGCAGATTTCACATCTTTGCTAGTATTTGAAGATGTGAATGGCACATTTAAAAGATTCTGAAAATAAAGCAGGGAAATTTAAAATTAACATCTGGAAACAAGTTTATGTACTTTAAGAGAAGTTTAGCTCAATAGTACTCAGGGTTTGGCACCATGTCCAAATTATTCTAAACAAACCTTGTAAACATCATCACCCCAACCAACAATAAAGCAATTTAGATGATTATCAAATGTGAAGGTGTCATCAGGTAGACAAGCTGGAGAGATGTGGGGAGTTCTTAAAATGTCCACAGGCCTCTCCATCTGCAGCAGGGCTATGTCATTTAAGTAGGTAGTAGGGTTGTACCTAAGGGAAAAGGTCAAATGAGTTTAAACTCTACATTAAGAGTTACCAAATTTTTATATTCTAGCTTCAGTTGCAGGAGGGGGGGGGGAAATACAAAATGCCTCAACTCGCCCAGTATGAATGAAGACCCTGGAGATCCGCCTTTCCACAGCTGGGAACAACTCTCCTGTAGTGCTGTAAAGATTCCAGTCGCCTAGGCTAGCTTTCAACCTCTCTGGTCTGATCCCTGAAAATAAAAAAAAATCAGGTTTCCAGATATTTTAAAATCTGAAAATAGATAGACTTTGCTAGTTAGGGAGTATTCCTGCTCTGGCAAGAGTCACTGTCTAAAAGGGATCTCTTTGCTTAAAAAAAAAAAAGTTATGAACATACCAACACTTAGGCCAACAATTAAGCAACATTAAGATAAAAGCCTAACCCCACCTCAATACAAGCCTAATATTTATGAATACTGTGCACTGGCTGCCTGTTCCAACAATGAATTGTTATAATTAAGAATGCTGAATATTTCTTTTTTAGTTACCCTATCAACATCTGGCAGACCCAATAAGCTAACCCAAGCAACTTGTGCCAGTCGTGTTACCATTTCTCCAATTATTTAAGTAATGGATGCAGGATCCTCCCAAGTAGTCCTCTGTACAGTAAGGCTTTATTTCACAAATCCCTGGAATACTAAAAATACCTGCATGCTAATTTAGCAATCTACCACCATTTAATAAGGTTTGGGTGCTGTTTTATCAGTCCCCCTCCCCTCTTACCCTCAAATATTCAACCACCTCAAATTTTAGTAAAGTAACTAGAGCAGTTCACTTAATGTTTCAACATTAACTTCTAGTTTTCAGGTGGGCCAAATATTTAAAATGGCTTATCCAGTGCTAACAATTCAGGTAGGGCAATTAGAGAAGTTAAGAGAAACTTTACACTAATGCCAACTTCATTCCTCACTGCCACATTTATGTACAGACCTTGTTATTCTGAACTTTCCTTAAAATGCTCTTAGAAGTCATTACACCACACCATGAGCAAATAAAGTTATTCCTCTATTCACCTAGGTGCAAATAGGTGCTCAGGAGTTAGCCTTTTTGTAGAGTTACATTTTTGAGAGGATTAGTACTTTGACCCTGGGAAGCAGTCCTCAATATAAGCATAACTATATATACACATTAGCTGCCTGTCCCAACATTTATTCATTCCATTGAAATTTGCCACCTTGAAGAGTAACCGATTTGAGACATTACCATGTCCAGTGTGTTTTTAATACAAGACTTCGCTAATGCCTTTTGTCAGTGCATACTGATAATTTCTAAAACTTCTGCAATGCAAGGGTTAAGCAGGGCCATTTTGCCAATTTTGTACAAATTTTTAGCATTCACTCCAGCAAGTCTAGTAGTGAAAGTTTGTCCAAATGTTGTTCCCTGTAACATTTTTAATGCTCTCACCTTTAACACAGTGTGCAGCAGTGAGAAGCATCAGAGGATTAATAAGGGTTGCTCCACAATGGTACCTCAAGGTTTCTTGGGAGATTTTAAACCCAATGTTGAAATTTCTTTCTATTATCAGCAGGGCAACCTGAAAAATGGGGAAGTTAACAGCCCAAGAAGATTCTTTCAAGTCAACTATTAGGAAGTGTCAAAATTGGGTATATTTAACAAATTCTCTTTGCAAGTTACTTTAATTAAATCCAAGCATGACCCACATTTTCCATACATTAAATTGTGCTCCAAAAGCAGCTAAAGACTATTAAAGGAGTAACACTAAATAGTCATACTGGCTTTGTGCTTTCCCAATTAATTGGGTAGTTAAATATTAATCTCCCAATATTATTGTACAGGATACACCAAGCATCAAATTCATAATTCTTTAAAACATCAATGTACAGTACCTTTACCTCTGTATTCAGATCAGTGGTAAACATTTTTATAAATTAAGTTTAGCCCAACAAAAGGTTTGTCAGGTACCAGTATACTGTACCTGTACTGCAAACTTCACTTTAAATAATGCAGAATCTCTTCAAATACTTTAACAGAAAAACCACACTGCAAACATTGTTAAATAATTGCAAGATACCATGATGCCAAACATACAGGGTCCATGGTAAATGGTAAAAAAGGTGATTGTTTTAACATTTTTACCATCACCTGTACTTACATGCCATGGGAACTCTCCAAAACTTGTGATTACTGTATCGTCAAGATAACCAGAAGATACACGAGTTAAATGCTCTGGAGATCTATTCCTGACTCCACATTCCTGTAATAGAATGACTATTAAAACTAGCCTTTTAAGTGTTTTGCCATTTTAACAACCAAGGCATTACGATTCCTAAAAACTAACGGTACAAGCTCGGCAGCCACTTATGAAAAGTAAAAGCCAAATGTAAACTACCCAACAGCTAGAAAGTAGATGGTTTCCCAGCTTAGTTTATTTTATCTTAACATTTATGTTACGTTAAACTTTAAATCACTACCTGCATTATTTCCATGTACAGTAACCATGCAGAGAATACATTTCACACTATTCAAAAGTCAAGATCTTCATTAACATTATATTCATGAAATTTTCCCTGGCTAATTAAAAGGATCAAGTGCCTTCAACATGTCTGTTCAGCATTAATAGCCAAAATATTAGTACTCTTACTTACATCCTTGTATCTATAATTCCGCAGCACTTCCTTTGCTTGCTTTGACAAGCGGCCACTGTAAAGTCTATCATACTCATCATCATAGAAGTCCATGTATGGGTGGGGCAACTTAAATCTGGAATGTTAATTTTGTAAAATAGAAAATTAAGGCTATAAAGTTACATTCCATGTTCACAAGGCAGAGACCAGTCCTGCTGCCGAGGTGAAACCACTTAGTACTGCAGATAAATTAACATTAAAATTATTCAGCATTATTCAGCCATGTTAATGCATTCAAATGTCAAACATTGCACTACCTAAAGTTTATAATATTTGATTCAGGTATTTATAAAATATTATGAACACTATTTAAGAATCTAGAAATTACAGTATAAAAGTTCTGAAACTATCATACTGACATGATGTAGTCTTCACTAAGAGCATTTGCACTGGTCCTGGATGAGAGTAGCAATGATAACGACTATCTCAAAAACTTAGTTCCATAATGTCATTGTCAGCTACCCATGTCACAATACCAGACAAAAACCCAGTGTTTTAGTACAAGATGATCATTATCTTCCTAAAGTACTAAAAACAAAGTACAGTATGTCAAAGCTGTGGCATTAGACTGGCTAGCAGAAATTTATAAAAAAATTTAGCATTATCACTTTTCTGGTTTAAATTAAGAACTAGATTTATCTAGACAAATTTTATAGATTTGAGAGACTGGCATGTACAGTGTACTGTACTGCCTAAATTTATCATCAATTTGTTTCAGAAAATTAAGCCAAGTTTAGTAATTGAACATTAACATTTGTGCAGTTAAAAATGGACAAATGTGGACAAAGTCTAATACTGTATTGTATTGCCCAATTATAGGGCAAATTTGTGTTACTGATGTTGCCAATTAATGGTATGCATAGCATTTAAAGTAAGTGGTGGGACTTGTTACTTCCAAGCTGTTGCCACAAGCTTTATCTGCTCTGAGCATCTTCCCCTCCCACAAGGTAACTTAATGCACTGGCTATTTTATGCCACCGAAATAACTAGCTCGTACAAGAATTAACAATCAGCAAAGATCATATGGTATAGCACAAACTATAAAAGGTTATTATACAACTGGGCAGCCTAACTGGTAAATTTAACCTGTAAACCATCTTTCATCTTTACAAAGATACTTATAGGTAATGGGGCAGAGGCTGTAGGTACCATCACTGGTAGAAGCACCTTTAGCACTTAAATTTCCTGAAGGTTATCAAGGTTCTTTCCTCAAGGTACATTCTACAAGATCAAATTACCATTTTAAATATTTTATGAAGTCAAACACTTTAGTATGTGGCAGCAAGTGATTAGACAGACCACCTTATTACTCCAAATAATTACAGGGAACAAAGTACTGTACTGATAAAATTCTATATTGTACCTGTGGTCACTGCGATGTTCAGCCCCATGCTTTATGTCACGCTGTAGACAACAAACAAATCCCTCGTAACCACCTGTGCCACAAGTGAAGGGTTCCCGGGCTCTCAATCCTGAAAAATTTGAGGTCAGGATGGAGTGATTTATTTATAATATTGCTTTAATACAATGGCCATTTACTCTGAATACAATCACTACAGTAAACTTTAAACCGGAACCAATGGTTACACAAGACCTAATTAAATTACATTTTAACCTCTAACTGATATACATTCTTCATCCTCCTGGCCGAGGATGCAATAAGGAAGAAACTTTCCAATATACAGTACTGTTTATGTAGTATGCATTTTTACAGCACACACTCCCCATATTAGTTCAGGATGTTTGGTATGTATACCAGCAAAAAATGAGCCAATTCCCAGTTTTTTTTTTTTTTTTTTTTTTTTTTTTGTTTTTAAATGTCAACTTAAAAGTTTAGTGATTGCATAAGCCAGTTCAAACTTTTGGGATATGAAGTTTAAGCAAGAACATTCAACACATTTTTATGCAATATTCCTAAAGATAAATTTACAGAATTCATTGGAACCCAAATCTGTCTAGAAAAAGTCAGGGCATCACTTGTCAAAAATGTATGCACAACCATCCCTATTTACCGATCTTAAAACACCTTTGTAATTGTAGTTGTGTTGGGAACAGTGTTGTGAAGTCAATTCAGAATAAATCAGATTTTCCATAAAGGCAAGTAGCGATCAGTTTGACTGGTACAAGCTCAATTACTTTTACAAGACTACTTAAAAGCAAACCAACCACATGCATAGAATTAAACAACCAATAAATACTGTAGAGTCGTTTTGTCAAGACAAGTCTATGAGCCTTTCTTCCTCATTAAAACCACCACCATTTGAACTTTACTCATGCTAGCACATACACTAAAGTCTTGTGAACTGCAACTAGCTTCCTGCCTAAATCCAGGTTGAGCAGGCAGACAATCTAGCACAGTTGGAACATCCCGGTGCAAATTGGTTACTCAAGGTTTATATATCTGAACTGTGCATTGTTGCTCAAAACTTTTGACAAGTTTTGGGCTGTGCCATATTGCAACCGATGACATTGCTGCCCGATGATTGCTCTGGCACCTCTGCAAGTGGATGATGGAATGGGGGAAAAGAGGAAAAAGGGAGAGGGCTTGTGGACGATTGATTGTGGCAGGAAAATATTAGGATTACCTCACTAACAAGTTAATAGCATTATGATTTTTTTAAATATTTAAATTTTATACAGTACATTTAAAAACCGGTACGAATCTAAACAAGACCCAAATCATATGAACGCTTCTTTTCTATTTATACAAGAAGCAACGAGAAAGTTGCCAACTCACCACTTCGGATACAAATATTCAGTGCATGGCTTAAACAGTGGTTCATAATACAGGTATTCTTTATTCATATTTTAATATTTAATACTAGGCAGGTAAAACAACAAAACTACTACACAACTTTAAAAAAAATTTTGGTGGTGCTTCTAGCTTCATGTGAAAAACGGTTGGCAATTGCTTCCATGTTTCAGTGGCATTAGTAGAGTGGAGGGGGAATGGGGGGGAGAAAGCCTAAGCATCTCCAGATTCGTTTTTCTTGTCTCTAAACATACTTGAACTTTAATAGTGGTGGCCCGTGCATTTCACTACATATTTCTCAATCTCTAGTACTCTCCTTGTAAAAAAAAGTACTGGCCTGATAAAATGCCACCCAATTACTACAGAGAAGCCAAAATATCTTAAGAGGTTTAAAGCTTTTTTCTTACTCTCCACTAAATGCCTTTGGACACCGGGTGGAGTATCATGGATGTTGCATTCACCAAGATTGACACCCATTATCAAGGTGTTTACAAGTTATTCCTACTACTACCGAGTGCTAAAGGACTGCCACATGAACCCGATAACAAGAATTTTGCGTCACCACGTTTGTTAAACTATATTGACCTCTAGTTCAGGAGAATCCCCAGCCATATGCCATATGGCTGCAGTATCACAGGTCAGCCGATGACACCAGGACAAGTGCGCTTCACACCCCCGAACCTTTGTGGAAATTGTTGTGAAACTTCTCCCTGGTTGTATTTTGTGAGCAGGCGTTTTAACTTAAATTTATAAAATACATTTTCGATGTTTTGTTTAGTAATAGTTTTATTATAATTATAGAGTACAAAAGAGTACTTAATCGTTTGACATTTACAGAAATGGTTTAGGAAACAAGCTTTTGTCAGACCTACCCGAGCTCCAGCACCTATAAATTGGCACTGCACCCCTGATGTCAACCCACGTGAAGTTGGCAATGCCACTTCTAGATGTGTAGCAAGGTGTACCCATTATTGTCTAGTCTACCAGCAGGTAACACCATGGAAGAATTATTACCAAGGACCTTATAATGATAGAGATTATAATATGCAAAGAATTTTAACTTTTAGGGTACTTTATGACTAATTTCAAGTTAGTGACAGCCCAATAAAAAAGATTTGAATGAGTTTTGATCGGCATTCATGGGCCTCATCTTCGAGATAGTCGTGTATTAACACGAGGCCACAAGAACGAGGGACATTCCATGTGATGGGTTGTATATTCACTAGGAAATACTACATTCAATACCTTTATCCCATGGGGCAAGAATGGCCATGTCCTATGCAATAATAGGAAAGTTATAATCTAGAAGTAATGACAGACTTCAGCCAAGGGCCGAAGTGAGAGCCCTTATACAACTACAGTACAAGTCTTGGTGTCCAACAGCACAAGCTTAAGAAAACTAAGAGAGCCTTCAAGTGATCAAATACACGATTGCCTGGAAGTTAATAAACATGCCATTTTGAAATATTTGATGAAAAAAATACGAAAGTCCTCACCGACAACGGAACAGACCACCGGCGGGACACACTGCAGGTCCTGGGGACACGGCGGTGCAACCCGCTGCGGGGGTGGAGGTAGCGATGGAGGAGGCAGCAGCGAAGGAGGTGGAGGCAGCGACGGAGGCGGTAATGGAGGCCTCTGGCAGCAACACACCCCCACCAGACACAGTACTAGAGCAACCTTCATGTTCCTATACACAGCGGAGCACCGACTATCCACCGTGGAGGCTCGATGCCGACTGTTGGGTTGCCGGCTTCACGCTTAGCCACGCCCCCTTCCTCTCCTCATTCATTAATTATAAAATAATACAAAATACTATGTGTGTAAATAGTAAGTAAATATCACGTTACATATTATTAGGTATTGTATACAAAATAATTACAAGATTTTTTTTTATTTTTGTTGTGTCAGGTTTTGTCCACATTTAATTACAGTATTGGCAGTTAAGCCCGTGCATCTTCGGTACTGCCAACTGGCCACGATATTATTATTCATTATTATTATTAAATATGAGTTTAATTCATCGTATGAGTGGCGATGGACACGTGATGTGATCAGGATATATAATTCAGTGTCGGGGGACAGAAAGCCAAAGTGTATTCATACACGTTTTGGCTTTTATCGAGGTCTCCCCCCCCCACCCCAAGGCCGAATTACTGACCCTGCCTAGGATCCAACCCGACAACAAGCTGACTAACTCCTGGGTACCTACTCTAGGTGAACAGAGGCATTAGGTGAAAGGAAATGTACCCCCCCCCCCCAACTATATCTGTCCCGCCCGGGATTCTAACCCGAAATACTCTATTGTGCGTCGAGAACTACCCCGACTGTACTACAGGGACCCTTTTTTATATTATATATATATATATATATACATATATATATACACATATATATATATATGTATATATATATATATATATATATATATATATATATATATATATATATATATATAATATGCGAACAAGCCTGAATGGTCCCCAGGACTATATGCGACTGAAAACTCACACCCCAGAAGTGACTCGAACCCATACTCCCAGGAGCAACGCAACTGTTAACTACAGGGCGCCTTAATCCGCTTGACCATCACGGCCGGACAAAAGGAAGTGGTAGCCGAAGCTATTTGAACCACTTCCCCGCCGGCAACTCGGATGGTAATCTTGGGCATAGCATTTCACCAAATCACCTCATTCTTTTACGGCACACGTGAGGAATACAAATGCGAACAAGCCTGAATGGTCCCCAGGACTATATGCGACTGAAAACTCACACCCCAGAAGTGACTCGAACCCATACTCCCAGGAGCAACGCAACTGGTAACTACAGGGCGCCTTAATCCGCTTGACCATCACGGCCGGACAAAAGGAAGTAGTAGCCGAAGCTATTTAAACCACTTCTCCGCCGGCAACTCGGATGGTAATCTTGGGCATAGCATTTTAGCATGCTATGCCCAAGATTACCATCTCTATTACAAGGTTGGTGTCTAGGGCAAGTGGAGGGTTTTAGGTAGGGCTAAGGAGTTTTTTGTTTGGTCGAGCTAGGAATGGAGTTTAGTTGAGTTCTGGGACTGTATAGCTTTGTGGGGGTTGGATGAGATGTATATTTGGATGAGATGTATATTTGCTAGGCTTACGGTTGCACAACTGGTCGGGGTCTGGTTACACAACTGGTCGAGCTTCGGTTACACAACTGGTCGGGCTCCGGTTAAATAACTGGCCGGGCTCCGGTTAAATAACTGGTCGGGCTCCGGGGGTGTCACTTGGGCTATGGGTTGTGCATGGTCAGGCTCCGGTTCGTGAATGGTTGTGCTTCAGTGGTTGTTTGTGTACTATTGCTCCAGGTTTGTTTGCTAGGGCTCTATGTTTATATGTTTGCTAGAAATTCGTTTTTTTATATAGTTCAATTGTTTGCTATGGCTCCATAGTTGGTTTCTAGGGCAAGTGGAGGGTTTTAGGTAGGGCTAAAGAGATTTTTGTTTGGTCGAGCTACGAATGGAGTTTGGTTGTGCTTTGCGACTGTTTAGCTTGGTGGGGGTTGGATGAGATGTATACTTGCTAGGCTTACGGTTGCACAACTGGTCGGGGTCTGGTTACACAACTGGTCAAGCTTCGGTTACACAACTGGTTGGGCTCCGGTTAAATAACTGGTCGGGCTCCGGTTAAATAACAGGTCGGGCTCCGGTTAAATAACTGGTCGGGCTCCGGGGGTGTCACTTGGGCTATGGGTTGTGCATGATCAGGCTTCGGTTCGTGCATGGTTGTGCTTCAGTGGTTGTTTGTGTACTAGTGCTCCAGGTTTGTTTGCTAAGGCTCTGTTTAATTGTTTGCTAGAAACCGAGGTTTCTTTTTTTGTATGTAGTTCAATTGTTTGCTGTGGCTCAAAAGTTGGTGTCAGGGCAAGTGGAGGGTTTTAGGTAGGGCTAAGGAGATTTTTGTTTGGTCGAGCTAGGAATGGAGTTTGGTTGTGTTCTGGGCCTGTTAGCTTGGTGGGGGTTGGATGAGATGTATACTTGCTAGGCTTATGGTTACATAACTGGTCGGGGTCTGGTTACACAACTGGTCGAGCTTCGGTTACACAACTGGTCGGGCCCCGGTTAAACAACTGGTCGGGCTCCGGGGGTGTCACTTGGGCTATGGGTTGTGCATGGTCAGGCTCCAGTTCGTACATGGTTGTCCTTCAGTGGTTATTTGTGTACTAGTGCTCCAGGTTTGTTTGCTAAGGCTCTATGTTTATATGTTTGCTAGAAATCCGGGTTTCTTTTTTTGTATATAGTTCAATTGTTTGCTATGGCTCAAAAGTTGGTGTCTAGGGCAAGTGGAGGGTTTTAGGTAGGGCTAAGGAGATTTTTGTTTGGTCGAGCTAGGAATGGAGTTTAGTTGAGTTCTGGGACTGTTTAGCTTTGTGGGGGTTGGATGAGATGTATATTTGCTAGGCTTACAATTGCACAACTGGTCGGGGTCTGGTTACACAACTGGTCGAGCTTCGGTTACACAACTGGTCGGGCTCCGGTTAAATAACTGGTCGGGCTCCGGTTTGTAGCGAGTAGATTATCCCAATAATATACTCGCTCCAAATATAGTGTTAATGTTCCTGTCAACCTTTGGAGATGAATGAGGTGAGGCGTTGCCCGGGCAACACGGTGAGATGCCCGAGCAATATAAGCAGCGGTGTAGCGAACATTAACTAGTCTACTTTCAAGTGTGGTCTAGAGCAGACACTTGCGAGATACTGTACCAACGCTCAGTGCGCTCAACTCACACCAACGTATCACCTGTGTACTTCTGTATATTCGACCAAATATATATATAGTATCTTAGTGTCTGTGTTTATTTGTCACCATACTTTACGTAACAATAGAACCGTTACATTGGTGACCCAGTGAGTGAAAAAGAACACCTAGTCACAAACTAGATCTTCGTCATGGATTTATCTACCAGGTTTCCAGCATACAACGCAGATGATTCAGAATTTTGGTTCATGCAGATGGAGGCTATTTTCGACCTTCACGAAGTTTCGACGATACCCAGCCACGATGGACTACAACATGGACTCTCACTGGACCTCTACTGCTACTGTTTGCTGTGATGGAACACTGCCAACACCCTCGCCACAGCTATGATTTTCATCGCGTCCATCTCTGCATTTTCATCTACTACGGCTTGCTGCTCCACAATCGTTACTCACTCATCTGACAGCCTCATCAATGATTACATCATGTTGGATCTACAGCTTGTCCTGCCGACTCTCCGTCGCTGCCAGGGCACTGCTCGTCCTACGCCCACGACAGCTGCTCTGTCATCAGATTCGTCTACACGTTCACTGCATTTTGATACTCGGCCGACTCAAGCCCTTTGCGCAGTACAGGACTTACAGCTTGCGTTTCCGACACTTCGTCGCCTTCAGGACAATTCAGCTCTAGATGTGATTACCTCGTTGTCCTAACTACGTGCCTACATTACCTCCTAATGTCCTGGTGCCCGAGCCCATCCGCCCCGGATCTAAATGCTCCACCAGCGACCCAAGGACGCAACAATTATGCACATTCTTCTCTCCTGCTACACCGAGCTTGTCCACACACTGCCTACATCTTTTGGTACCAGACTACAATTTCCACAGTCAACAATGTAGTACTCGGCGTGTACAGTCCTAATTATCAACCCAAGACGCTACAGCTTCGACACAGAGCAGACAGCAGACTACGACCGCATCGAGCCGCCACGCTCTCGCTCCCCGAGTTTAGACACTCACAAATCTCAATCGAGCCGCCACGCTCTCCCACATAGAGCTCCACGACTCCGGCCTCACTCAGCTCTCTGCTCTGCTCCAGGCTTCGTCTCAACGTCTGCGACACTGCTAAATCCAGAGACACATCCGCCGACTACGCAGTTCACTTTTCGACCCCAGTTACCAGCCGCACCACAACCTGATCCTACGACAACGGACGATCCTGTACGACCTCTCACCCTACAACCCCAGTTACCAGCCGCACCACAACCTGATCCTGTGCGACCTCCCACCCTACGACCCCAGTTAGATGACATCAGCGAAGAGGAGGAAGTTAACTTTGATGGTTATGTAACGCGAGCAGGGCGTACAATTCGCCGACCAGCTAAGTTCCTTGATCAAGTATTTTTCCTTTCATCCCCTGGGAGGGGGGAGTTCTGTAGCGAGTAGATTATCCCAATAATATACTCGCTCCAAATATAGTGTTAATGTTCCTGTCAACCTTTGGAGATGAATGAGGTGAGGCGTTGCCCGGGCAACACGGTGAGATGCCCGAGCAATATAAGCAGCGGTGTAGCGAACATTAACTAGTCTACTTTCAAGTGTGGTCTAGAGCAGACACTTGCGAGATACTGTACCAACGCTCAGTGCGCTCAACTCACACCAACGTATCACCTGTGTACTTCTGTATATTCGACCAAATATATATATAGTATCTTAGTGTCTGTGTTTATTTGTCACCATACTTTACGTAACAATAGAACCGTTACAGGTTAAATAACTGGTCGGGCTCCGGGGGTGTCACTTGGGCTATGGGTTGTGCATGGTCAGGCTTTGGTTCGTGCATGGTTGTGCTCCAGCGGTTGTTTGTGTACTAGTGCTCCAGGTTTGTTTGTTAGGGCTCTATGTTTATATGTTTGCTAGAAATTCGTTTTTTTATATAGTTCAATTGTTTGCTATGGCTCCATAGTTGGTTTCTAGGGCAAGTGGAGGGTTTTAGGTAGGGCTAAAGAGATTTTTGTTTGGTCGAGCTACGAATGGAGTTTGGTTGTGCTTTGCGACTGTTTAGCTTGGTGGGGGTTGGATGAGATGTATACTTGCTAGGCTTACGGTTGCACAACTGGTCGGGGTCTGGTTACACAACTGGTCAAGCTTCGGTTACACAACTGGTCGGGCTCCAGTTAAATAACTGGTCGGGCTCCGGTTATATAACTGGTCGGGCTCCGGTTAAATAACTGGTCGGGCTCCGGTTAAATAACTGGTCGGGCTCCGGGGGTGTCACTTGGGCTATGGGTTGTGCATGATCAGGCTTCGGTTCGTGCATGGTTGTGCTTCAGTGGTTGTTTGTGTACTAGTGCTCCAGGTTTGTTTGCTAAGGCTCTATGTTTAGTTGTTTGCTAGAAACCGAGGTTTCTTTTTTTGTATGTAGTTCAATTGTTTGCTGTGGCTCAAAAGTTGGTGTCAGGGCAAGTGGAGGGTTTTAGGTAGGGCTAAGGAGATTTTTGTTTGGTCGAGCTAGGAATGGAGTTTGGTTGTGTTCTGGGCCTGTTAGCTTGGTGGGGGTTGGATGAGATGTCACCATACTTCACGTAACAATAGAATCGTTACATGTTCATAGATGCCTCATCTCTCGGCTGGGTCTTTGTGACCAGCGCTCACCAGGCCGGGCAGGGGCGATGGACTCCATCCTTCCATTGGGTCCACAGCACAGTGTGGAAGTTTGAGGCAGTTTGGCTTTTACTGCGGAGGGTTCTGGTCACTCGGGGCTCTTCGATCCGGCTTTATTCGGACTGCGCTCCGGTTGTTCCTTGTTTGAAACGCAGGTGTTCTCTTCGGTCCTTGGCTCTTTGGGGCTAGTCGCTTCAGGTGACTCGTCTGCTGGATTCTCAGGGTTTAGTTCTCCGTGCGGTTCGTATCCAGGGAGTGTCCAACGTCCTGGTGGACAGCCTGTCTTGGTTCATTCCTCTGTTCACGGAATGGATGGTTGTTGTTTTTCTGGCGAAGAATGAGACGGCTGCTTTCTGGAGGGGTCCTTGGGTAATTGATGCTTGGTTGGTCAGGCCGGGGTTGCATCATGTCTTGTGTCTGGTTGAGGCTCTTCGCCGTTACCTGTGCGCTTCGGCTTCTGTGGCTGGGGATGGGCTTTGGGTTGATCCGGGTTTCCCCTCATTCCCTGTTCCAGGGCTCAGGTCTCCCAGGTTGTCCGCAGGGTTAAGTCTAGCCAGCCTGCGGTTTATTTTCGTGCCCATGACATTAGGAAGTTTACTGCGTTGGCTGCCGTGTTTGGCAACATGACTTGGGCTGATATTCAGGCGCGGGGATTTTTTAGTTCGAACACGGTTCTGGCCACCCGATATATGGTCGCTGGAGCAGTGTTGGCTGTCACAGTGGTCGCTGGAGCAGCGTGGGCTGTCACAGTGGTCGCTGGAGCAGTGTGGGCTGTCACAGTGGTCGCTGGAGCAGTGTGGGCTGTCACAGTGGTCGCTGGAGCAGCGTGGGCTGTCACAGTGGTCGCTGGAGCAGTGTGGGCTGTCACAGTGGTCGCTGGAGCAGTGTGGGCTGTCACAGTGGTCGCTGGAGCAGTGTGGGCTGTCACAGTGGTCGCTGGAGCAGTGTGGGCTGTCACAGTGGTCGCTGGAGCAGTGTTGGCTGTCACAGTGGTCGCTGGAGCAGTGTTGGCTGTCACAGTGGTCGCTGGAGCAGTGTTGGCTGTCACAGTGGTCGCTGGAGCAGTGTTGGCTGTCACAGTGGTCGCTGGAGCAGTGTTGGCTGTCACAGTGGTCGCTGTAGCAGTGTTGGCTGTCACAGTGGTCGCTGGAGCAGTGTTGGCTGTCACAGTGGTCGCTGGAGCAGTGTTGGCTGTCACAGTGGTCGCTGGAGCAGTGTTGGCTGTCACAGTGGTCGCTGGAGCAGTGTTGGCTGTCACAGTGGTCGCTGGAGCAGTGTTGGCTGTCACAGTGGTCGCTGGAGCAGTGTTGGCTGTCACAGTGGTCGCTGGAGCAGTGTTGGCTGAGGAATGCGGCTGGGCGAGAGTCAGAGCTGACGAATGTAAACAGTGACGAGCCACAGCCTCGGTGTCTGCCTTCTGTGGTCCAGGTAGGTGGCTTTGGCCACTCTACATGTGTCACATATCACATGTGGCTCTTGTGTTATGTATCACATATGACTCCTGTGTCACGTATGACATGGGGCTCCTGTGTCAAATATGACATGGGGCTCCTGTGTCACGTATTACCAGGGGTTCTTGTGTCATGTATTATCTGGGGGCTCCTGTGTCATCTGGGACTCGTGTCATGTGCCACTTTAGCTCTCCCACTAAAGTAACTTGCTCCGTGGTAGGTGGATTACTCCAAATTTGCAAAATCATTTAGCTGCTGTGCTCTGATTGGACAATTTTCTATAGATTCTCTGATTGGTCAGGAAACTTGATTCAACCAAATCTAGGATATCTGGAGTTTATTGTAAATTTCCCTAGAACTTAAAAAAAAACTCGTTCACCCCCAACCTCAATATTGAAGTATCCTACTGTATTTATAACAATTTAAACACCTACAAATGTGCACGTGATGACACACAAATACCTCTACTATACTCTATGTATATACTATATACTATATATATTGTAAATACTATATACATGAGTATATAGTATTTAAATACTATATAGTATATAGTATATACTATACTATATACATGAGTATATAGTATAGTAAATACTATATACTCATGTATATAGTATTTACAAGTAAGCTGGGCCTGGCTACAGGAAAACAAGCAGCTTAAACATGACATGACAGTTCGGTTCTGTAACACTGTTCACTGGACGCTTGATGTGAGCGAGGATAAATAAAATAGTTTTTGTACTCTTGTCATTGCTCCTGTAAATCTTAATATTAAATTGTGTAGGTTTGTATAAAATGCAATTATATTATTTTGCAGAAGACACCTAAATGAAGAGGAAACAGGAGAGATGTGTTGGTGAGGAGACAGTGAAAAGAATTGCATCACCAATATCCCTTGTTCCTGACCGGGTAAGGAAGTTCAAATTGTTCCTGAATGGGTAAGGAAGTATGAGTTATTCCATACCTAGTGTGGAAATATTAATTATTTCTGAATAGGTAAGGAAGATAGAATTGTTGTGGATCTGGTAGAGAAGCTTGAATTGCTCTTGACTGGGTAAGAAAGACCCAGATGGCTGTTATCCAGGCTGGTAGGGCTTGGGGCTGCTCCTGTCCAGGCTGGTAGAGCTGGTCAGCTAATGCCAAAGTTGGGAGGGCCCAGGCTGCTGGTGCCTGGGTTGGGAGGGCCAGGCTGCCGGTGCCTGGGTTGGGAGGGCCCAGGCTGCTGCTATCAATGTTAAGAGGGTATGTACTGTATACAGTTCCTAGAGAGAAGGTTTATTTATGTCTTAGGAACATGATCTGGAATTTAGTTAAATTCCAGTTCATGCAATCCCTGTGGCGCAGTGGTAACACACTTGTCCCACACCTCGAGCGATTTGGCTTGGGTTCATATCCTGGCCGGGGAGCATTGACTGGGCATCAGTCCTTAACTGTAGCCTCTGTTCACCCAAAATGAATGGGTACATGGTTGTTAAATGATTTTCTCGTTTAAAGAACAACAAAGAACTCTTGTATACAGTATATACTGTATATATGTACTGTATAGGAAAAAAAAAATTAAATTTAAAAACTTGCTAAAAATTTAATAAATTATTGGTAATATTACTATTTATTTTGTAGGTGCATTGTAACCCAAGATGGGAATACAGTATTGAAATCAAAATAAAGGTGCTGCAGTGAAAGTGTTAAATATGAGTTGGTATATTTTCTTTAATTAAAGCAGGTAGTTTAGGTGTTGTGGGTGAGGTTGGTTTGAACTGTGGGAGGTCCATGAGAATAATTAGCACCTTGAAGTATGGAGATGTAGAGTGTTATTAGGTGCATTTAGCTATACAATTTTTTGCTCACTTTAAGTTAGTATTTACTCAAAATTATTTATTTTTCCACAGTACCTGGTTCAGGCACAGCAGTTGGCAACAGTTCAGCTCTTGACACCAGCATCAGCAGCAAGATCTCTGATAGGTGCATCCTCTGGTGTGTCAGCAGTTGGGGCACTAACAGTTCCCACTGCAGTTGCAGTGGCTGTGCAGGCAGAACATGGATCTGTAGGAAGTGATCAGTGCCTGCTTGGAGGAACCATTACTTACACTCAACCTACATCACACACTTCTGCATGTAATATTGTACTGGCTTCACCTCCACCTTTTGTCCAAACATCTGTTTCCATCACAGATCACACTGCAGTTCCCAGCAGTAATTCCAGACCTAATTCAATAGGTGTTTCCAATATCATTCCAGTTGGAAGTTCACTTATCTCAGGTGACAGCAATATCATCTACACAAACAGTTCTACTGACAATACTCTTCATTCCTACAGGAGTAATATCTTGAGTAACAGGAGTACTTGTCCTGCCTTCTCATCTACTACTTCAGATAACACTAATTCTTCTTTCTCATCTACTACCTCGGATAACACAAATTCTTCTTTCAGCACATCTTGCAATTCAAATAATCCTGCTCACACTCCTACTGTGTCTGTACCATTACCCACAATACCCAACCCTTATGCAGTAAAGAGAGATCAAGAGTCGCTCACAGAGAGACATAAGCGACTGTCAGAAAGATTTGATGCACTGATTCGTGGACAAATTCTTGAGCTTGTTAGAGCCAGAGGCCTCAAGAAGACAGTTTGCCCCTCTGAGGTGAGTTAGTTACACATTATATGTGTATACACATTGTGTGTGTAATTACCTAAGTGTGGTTACAGGATTAGAGCTATACTGTACTCGTAGTGTTCCAACTTCTCTATAATCGGTCACATGATGCTTTGTAATTGCTGATGAATTTCGCATTCACCACCTTCTCACTTCAACTGTTCTAACCTTCTAAAACTCTGCAAAACTTTTTCTTTGGCACCTTTGCTTTTAAAGCTGCAGGTTTAAAAAATTCCTCCTTGTCAACTGTGCCAATTCTTGTCACTATTTGGTATGTGGTGATCATGTCACCTCTTCGTTATATCTTCCGGTTATGGAATATTTAATGCCTCTTTCTTTCCTCGTATCAATTTTTTAGTTCAAGAAACTATATACAGTACTGTAGTAGGATGCAGTTGCACCTTTTTAGTTTATTGATGTGCTTCTTGAGATATGGACAACACACAACTACTGCATATTCTAATTTTAGTCTCATGACTGTTCACAACAGTGTCTTTAGTATTTCTCCATCCATATACAGGTACTGTATTTAAATTCTGAAATTTGCTAACATGGCATAGGCTTCTCTTGCAACACCTTTGATGTGATCCTCTGGTGGTAGTTTACTATCTAGAACATGACTGTCAGTCCTTTTTTAGGTCCAGGTAGCTGCAGTTGGCCCCACCCTCTATTGCAAGATCTCTGTGGCTATATTGTAAAAGTACAGAACATTGGTTGTGAAAGACTTAACTGAATGAAAACCATATTGTCCATTATTCTGTCGTTTCTTTCTTGTAGTCTACCAAATTTGTTTTCATTGTTTTCTATTGATTTTAATACCATACTTATCAATAATACAGGTCTGTAATTTCAGCGAACTTCTCCGTTTAAATTTTTATAGATAGGAACTTTATTGGGATTTTTCCATGTCTGCGAAGTTCACCGTTTGTATAGATGTATCGTATATACATTGTATGTATATTCAGTAAAGTGTGTGAAGCTTCTGCTCACTTATGCACTATATGGATCATTGAAAGCATATTTATCTAAATGTTGTTCAGATAACAGAGTATGGGATCCAAAACATGTACTGTATTATGCTGTCCAGTAATTACATTTACCATGTTAAAACATGAAGAATAAAGGAATTTTTGCTTTGATAATTTACAGGTTGCACGCGCTCTCTCACCAAAGGCTTGGCGAGATTTAATGCCAGCAGTTCGCAAGATTGGAACTCAGCTGGTGAAAGAAGGACTGATTCTTGTGACACAGAGAGGGACTATTGTTGATCTTTCAACTGCTCAAGGTCCAGTTAGGTTTGGGCTTGCTGAATAAGGTATGAATAATGTGTATAATGTTTGCCATAATGAATCTAGAGTATGTATTATTCCACTCTTCCCAATTTACAGCCATTGTTAACACTGCGTGGCCCGGCGTACATGTCTCAGCCCACCCCAAGGTGGGCCTGGTATTTCCTGGGAGCGAGCACCCACACTAAATTGTGTATTCTCTTTCCAGTGTTCTGATCTCAATTTCCGTTCCACGTTGTTTACTGTATTTTGGTATCAAATTATTCACAATCTTATGGCATGCATTTTAAAACTATTCCCATAATAATCAAACAATAAATGGAATTTTAACAAATACTTTAATTTTGGATGTAAAATGCGTCTCCGCCGGACATCCGTAGAGTTAATTATGGACTCAATATCCGTAGCAGTAAGCTGCAAGTGTTAACAATTAGAGTATGCACTCGAAATTCTTCCCCAAATGCTTCACAGTATGACCTTGCCATGTTCAGATACTGCATTGTTGGCCCCTCTGTTCTCCGACATTTTTCCTTCTTGCCTCCACACCTTTCACCTCATCTTGTAGCCTTATATAAACTTTTTGTCACACTCTCTTTACACAACTTGATAATGGTCTAGGACAGATCCAAATGTTCTCTCTCTCTCTCTCTTTTCAAATGTGTGGGTTGGGTGTTTAATTTTCAGCCATGTTATCGTGATTTACTCTGCACTAAATTGTGATTTGATGATAATCACATGAATATTAGTACTGTACAAGATAATCTCATAGATATTAGCAATTCAGAATGATAGCAGTATTTATAACCCTGTTTGCACAGTTTGTATAAAAACTGGGAGATAACTAAAATCGATATATAACTCATATGATTACGTTATCATATGACAACATATGATAACTGCTTTACCCTAGGATCAAAGTATGATGATTGCCACACTTCAAGAGTTAACCCTCAATATTTACCAACAAAGTTATAGAATGTAAAGTAAGTAAATTTCTGCTAATTTCCTCTATATTATTATATAATATTTTGTTTTACTATATTTTATATCCTTATTAAAGTCAATACACCTCAGTATTATTAGATAGTAAGGCAATACTCTCCACAGATGGCCAACTCGGCAGTCATGATTGGTAGCCGGATAGAATGTGAGGGAGCTCGAGGAACAGTAAAATGGATTGGTGAAATTCCTACCACACAAGGACAGTGGTATGGTATAGACTGGGATGATGCTGCCCGGGGCAGGCATAATGGATCTCATAATGGGGTCAAATACTTTGAGACAAGGTAAGATAGTTCAATCTTGAAGTTGCAGTTTTAAAAATTCTTTTTTTGTCAATTTTATAGATTCTTGTTGCTATTTTGTACGTACGTAGTGATCATATCGCCTTTTTTCTTCTATCGTCTAGCTTTGGTATATTTAACACCTCTAACCTCTCCTCATTGCACTTGCTTTCCAGTTCATTTTCTTCAATGCATGTGTGTGTCGGCGGATTTTTGAGGGAACAACCAGTGTTAATAAGGCTGGGTTAATGCAGTTTGTAGAGAGGGGAATGACTGTACAGTACAGTACTAGTTTGTACTATATATGACAATTCATGAGGAGTATTGGTGCTTGTTTTTGTTGCTACTTTATTGTATGGCATGAATCATATAACAAATGGATAAGTGATATTTAAATATTTAATAGTTAAATAAATAGTTGCATTTTTCTTTTATTAAATTATTTACTATTTTTTCTACTATTTGAGGTGGAAGTGGAAAATGAGATAATAAATATGATGTCTAATGTAAAAAAAAAAAAAAAAAGTGCAGAGGACTAGCTACCTAATCCTACAGTGATTGTACCTACAGTGAACAGTGCTTTTTTGTTTTTTAAATTTAATTTCTCTCCAGGTTTCCTACTTCTGGGTCTTTTGTACGTCCTACAAAAGTGAGCACTGGGATATCTTTGGAGGCAGCAGTACGGGGAAGATATCAAGGCGACACTGCTGTTGAATTGCAGGCAAGTAGGCTAGTGTTACAGTATATGTGGTATTATCTTAGTGTACAGGGAGGTTATCTTGAGATGATTTTGGGGCTTAGCGTCCCCGCGGCCCGGTCCTCGACCAGGCCTCCTTTTTGCTACACACCCCCAGGAAGCAGCCCGTAGCAGCTGTCTAACTCCTAGGTACCTATTTACTGCAAGGTGAACAGGAGCATCAAGGTGAAAAACATTTTTCTCATTTGTCTCCGCCTCCACCAGGGATCGAACCCGGAACCTCAGGACTACGAATCAGAAGCGCTGTCCACCCAGCTGTCAGGCGCCCACGGCAGACTCCAGTCAGGCGCCTACTGTCTGAAGTCCCCAAGTTATGAATGTGTTCCATGAGAATTTTTTTCGCAACCCACTTGTTTTTACTCGGAAAACAATGTCCATTATGTATTTAAGTAGAATTAATGTTGACGTGAGATGATAGGTTGAGCAGTTTCCATTAGAGGTCATGAGAGTGAACAAACTGCTGAATCTCTGTTTGATCCAGTACAGGATGGACTCTTGCCGCGAGTAATTACAGTACCATGAACCTTATATCTATACTATAAGACAGAATGTCTGTCTGTCTGTTTGAAGTTGGAGGCCAGACACTTGGGCCTAGCTTCACCCAAATTGACAGAGATAATGGTCTGGGATGAACATAGGCTGGTCAAGGTCACCAGAATTTAAAAGGGAACAGCATACCAGGGCCACATTCAAATGCCCATGATGATTTTTGGCACTGCCTGCCAGCTGCACAGCTAAATATGTTGAAAACAAACTATTAAAATGAAAAATGTTTTTAGAGTAATACACCATTATTCACTGATCTCGGGATAATCAATGATTTTCTTGCTGTCCATAATTTGCTCATACATGTATTCGCATGAAACAAACGACCATCCAACTGCTTCAAAGATTACTCAAGCCACACACTCAGTTTACAGGGTAACTATTCTACTTCACACTGCTAAGCTCCTCTTATCGGCGATCACACAGACATTAGACAATTATATTTTTACGAGAGAGACAGTAGATAGATAAATGAATAGGTGCATAAAGAGATGGATAAATAGATTTATAGATGGATAGAAAGCTAGATAAGTTATTTAGTGATGGATGGATGGATGGATGAGTGGAAAGATAGATAGATAGCAAGATGGGACAAATAGGAGACATATGGACCCAGGCAATGCCAGGTACCGTCCCTAGCAACCCTACAGTATGTGGACACTTGTGACTGTGTGGTGCTGATGCTCGATGTTATCTTGCCTGAATTGAAGTCACATACCTCATGGGTAATATGTTGGGGTGCAGCAATGCATCTTGCAGATAATATGTTGGGGTGTGGCAATGCATCTTATGGGTAATGTGTTGGGGTGTGTCAGTGAATCTCATGGTTAATGTGTTCAGGCATGGCGATTCATCTTATTGATAACATCTTTGTGAGGGGCAGGATACCATGCTCAGAAAGGAGCTGTTCACTTGCTCAGCACATGTTTGATTAGTGTTTATCTTGCTTTTGCATATATATGGCATAATTTCTTCTTAACAACTGCAGATAATCAAGTGATTAATCTTGTTCTTTCAGGTAACTGAGCAGCTGCAGAGAACAATCAAAGCAAGATTTGTTGAGGTTGTGGGGATGGATCAAGTTGCAGAGAAACAGGGGTAAGAATTGTAACTTGGTTTTCATTTATGTTGTGTTTACAATTAATGTCTCGACTTGCTTTAGCTCCATGGCAGCAGTGGGGTGTTGCCGTGAAATTTATGAAATTTATAAACTGGATGTGATTCGGAGATGATGATAAATCTTGTTACATTGTTAAACTTTCAAATTTTGTATTTAAAATGCAACTTGTGAATGAGTTAATGTGGTGCAGATGTTTGCAATAAAGAATGAAGATTTTGAAGTGGATGCCTTGTGTACTGTGTGCAAAGTATACTATATGTTGTCTAACACAGTGTGTATTAAGCAAAATTGTACTATTATTATAAATAAAGAAGTAATAGAATATATATATGGTATAAATTATATTGAAAAAGCATAAAATAATTTCCAAAGGATAAAAATGTAGGAAATGGTATACTGTATAAATAAATAAATAATAAATAAATGTTGATCAAACCACACACTAGAAGGTGAAGGGACGACAACTTTTCGGTCCGTCCTGGACCATTCTCAAGTTGATTGTGAGAATGATTCACAATCAACTTGATAATGGTCCAGGACCGACCAAAACATCGTTGTCCCTTCACTTTCTAGTGTGTAGTTTGGTCAACATATTTCAGTCACGTTATTGTGACTTCTCGTCTGCAATAAATAAATGTTTATTTAGGTAAAAGTACATACGTTCAAAATGAGTTACAAACATAATGTTGGATTTCTAGATAGAGCTAGTACATACTAGCTAAAGCCACCTAAAGCCACTAATACGCACAGCGTTTCGGGCAAAACATTGTATGGTGTTGTAAGAGGTACTTAATTTTAAATGCTTTGAGGCAGTGTTACATAAAAATGGAGTATGGAAGATTCGGAGAGAAGATAATGAGTGGGAGTAAAGTGATAGAGGTAAATAGCACAATGTAAGGAAGGCATGTTTTTATAGCAGTTATGAAAGTGCTGAGACAGTATACAACTTCCAGCCCTGACATATGGAAGAGAAACTTAGATATGGAAAGATATAGAATGCTTAATAACAAAAGGAAGTGACTTTTTGGAGGAAAGCAACTAGTGAAATCATGTGGGATTGATATAGCAAAAGGTATATGTATGTATGGTACGAGTGAAACATGTGAGGGGAATGAAATATGGAGTTGTGGCGTGGATGAGGTGTAATACACTCGAGTGTTATTGACATGTTTGTAAGATGCCTGAGAATCATTTAACTACTGTAGTAGGGTGTACAAAGGTGAAATAAGGGGGATAGTATGGTAGAAGCAGCAACCAGTATCTTTTCCTTATTTGTTTTTTCCTGGTTCTGTGGGGGGCTCTTTCTAAGGCTCAAAATAGGGAGCAACTGAATGTTATAGCTTAGAAATAAGGTTTGAAATTTATTTGGAAATCATCTTTTTGTGAAGAGGTCTTTGGTTGTGTTACAACTGATATGAGTGGGGCTTCTATGGGGTACTGGTACTATTAAGGGGTATAGGTAGTTAGAAGACAGGAGTATCAAATATGGGAGAGCTAAAAGGCCCGGCCCCCAAAATAAACTATCCACAGTAGTAATAACTTGCTACAAGACCAAATATGTTAGTCTAAGGGTTGATCACTGCGCTCCCACCTTGGAAGAAGAGATACTCTGTAATTCATGTACTTATTTATTAACCCGTTAACAACCCCCCATATACACTCACACCAATAACAATAATAATAATAACTTTACCACACTATCTTACGTTAAAAGCCTTGGTCCACGTAGGCAGGATACAAGGTTTACACTAATAACAAGCTAGGGTAAAGTACTACTGGATAAGCACTGAAGCTGGATGCAGCTTAGGGTAGTGAAACCACGTGGGACCCTAATACAAAACACAACACTTAGGGGTACCCAAACACTGGCAAAATACTATCCCCAGGTCTCACCAATCGTTACTACCAGAGTAGGCACACTCACTAATGCCCTGTACTTAGCTTAAGGATACAGGAACTTCAGGTAAGGGAAATAAGTAAGAGGAGAAGGAAGGAGAGTAGGGATACAGCCACAGAGTAGGTCTTAACCTCACGCCACCAGCCAAGAGAAGACCGAGCTAGCCACCAGTTGCCTCCCTCATGTCGTGGTGCCGGGAGGAGCCTAATTGATCGTGCAGCTAAGCACATTAAAGATCTTCCCCTATGCAACGTATTGTTACTTTATGAATGATTAGAAAGTATTAGTAAGCAAAGTTGGTGCCTATGTTATTATTTAATAATCAACCCCCAGCTCAGTCTTTAAATGCTCTTTGAGAAACAATAAGTCTTACGTCTGGCAGGGAAGATACAAACAATTGACATTCTAGATGCCCAACTGTGCTACCAGGAAGTTTAATAGCTCAATTTTGACCTCTGGTTTCCACTGGAGAACCCAGGGTCGTAACACTCCTCCCCCCTTCAGAGAAAAAAAAATGTGACTACTAGAATAGTAGTCATATTTTTTTGTAAGAGTATACAGAGAACAAAAAGAAAAACATATGACAAAAACAAAAAATCAATCAAAAGCAATTTCTCTGCAAAAAAAAAAAAAAAAAATACAAAGGAGTTCTCTGAAAGAAAAAAAAGCATACACAACAAAAATAAAAGAACAGGGAAGTAAATAAATTGGACACGGAATATTTAATGTCACAGGAGAACCTAAAAAAAATAACTAAAGCATGACAGTTGGTAAATGGCTTTCTGTGGCTCAGATGAATGTTATTCAGGCAACCGGGACAGAGCGTCGGCTATCACGTTGAGTCTGCCCGGTAGGTGGGTAATGGAAAGATTGAAGTCCTGTAGGTACAACGCCCACCTGAGGATGCGTTTATTCTTACCCTTCATCTGAGTCAGGAAGACTAGTGGGTTATGGTCCGTGTACACTTCCACTATATTACCTGTGAGGTAAACTTCGAACTTTTTACATGTTAACACTAACGCCAACGCCTCTTTTTCTACCACTGAATAATTGCGTTGCGCCTTGTCGAATTTCACAGAGTAATAATATACTGGGTGTTCCACCTGATCATCCCCAGTTTGCAACAACACTGCACCAGCACCCGAGTCAGACGCGTCAACATGAATTTTAAACGGTCGGTCGAACCTTGGACTAGCAAGCACTGGGGCGGAAGCTAAGATCAATTTCAAATTTTTAAATGCCTCTGCACAGTCTGATGACCACTTAAATTTAACGGCTTTCCGCAACAAGTCTGTGAGAGGAGTGGCAACACTGGAAAAGTTCTGACAAAAACGTCGATAGTACGCACACATACCGATAAATCTTTGAACGTCCTTTTTAGATTTTAGTACTGGATACTCCAGAATGGCATTGATTTTATCTTGCCGAGGTAACACTTTTCCTTGGCCCACTTCATAACCGAGGTACGTCACTGTGCCTTGGCCAAAATGACACTTTTTAGCATTTAAGGTAAGATTTGCCCTTTTCAAGATGGCAAACAACTGGCGTAACCTAGCTATGTGGTCAGCCCAATTACTGTCAAACAGCACGATATCATCTAAATACGCCCGACAATTTGGCACCTTAGCGAGTAGAGAGTTCATGAGTCTCTGGAACGTGGCAGGGGCATTACGCAAGCCGAACGGTAACACTTGATACTCAAAAACACCCTCGGGTGTCACGAACGCAGTGAGCTGTTTAGCACGTTCAGTGAGTGGGATTTGATAATACCCCCTCGAGAGGTCGAATTTCGAAACGTACTTGGCATTTCCCAACTCGTCGATGCAATCCTCGAGGAGGGGCAGCGGATAGGCATCCACAATGGTCACCTTGTTGAGCTGCCGATAGTCGGTGCATAATCGCCAGGAGCCGTCTGGCTTGGGGACCAAAAGGCAGGGCGAGCACCAAGAGCCCTGGCTCGGCCGGATGAGGCCGTGCTGGAGCAAGAAGTCGACCTCCTTCCGTACGATGGCCTTCTTTTCTGGACTCATCCGATAGGGTTGAAGGCGAATGGGAGTGTAGTCCGTCAACTCGACATCATGGCAAATGGCATCAGTCTGGGTCGGGACCTCCCCGAACAGACTGGAGAATTCATCAACCAACGACTGCACCTCTTCACGTTGGGCCATCTGCAAATGGGACAGTTCCTCCACAGCATTCACAGAACTAGAATTATTGAAAATGAGATTAGTTGGGTCCCCAGAACAATCATCCCCTCTCTCACTGGAAATGGAAACATTGGTTAGTGCAATGGGCCTGGGGCCCTGGAACTTCTTCAGTCGATTTACATGTATGAGCATTACCTGGTTACGTTTGTCAGAGTGCCTCACTTTGTACGTGAGGTCCCCAGTCTTTTCTGTCACAATGTAGGGGCCTTCATACTTGTGGGACATAGTGTTCCCTAGTCGAGGCTTTAATACCAGGACAGGGTCGCCAGGCTGAAATACCCGTAACTTAGATTTAGCATCGTTACGTTCTTTCATCTTTTCTTGGGCCTTGCCAAGATACTTTAATGCAGCCGCCTTGCAGTCCTTGAGTCTCTGGTGGTGTTGCGCAAAGAAAGCCGAACCTTCGGTTAACGTTACGTTCCCTAACAGATTCTCCTGTAACATTTGCAAGGGTCCACGAACTTTATGGCCAAAGACTAACTCAAAAGGAGAACAGCCCAGTGAACTTTGTAATCCCTCTCTAGCCGCAAACAAAACATACGGTAAATTCTCATCCCAGAAGGTGTGGGAACTCTCGCACGATGTCCTCAACATCTGCTTCAGAGTTAGATGGAAACGTTCAATTACCCCCTGACTCTGTGGATGGTATGGGCTGGAAACCTTATGAGTTATTCCATGTTCCTTACAAAATTGCTCGAAAACATCAGACTTAAAATTAGTACCATTGTCAGTTTGCACGACCCGAGGCAGTCCAAAAGTGGAAAAAAATTGCAACATACGAGCAACAACAGTTTTTGCTCGGATGTTCCTTACAGCAAAAGCCTCTGGGTAACGAGTAGTGATACACATCATCGTGATTAGGTAAATATTACCAGACTTAGTTCTAGGTAATGGTCCAACACAGTCCATTACCACATGAGAAAATGGTTCCTCTGGCACGACAATAGGCCTTAGAGGAGCTTTAGGTGGAGTCTGGTTTGGTTTCCCAACCAGTTGACAAACAATACACGCATTACAAAATTTTGCCACGTCGCTTTTCAGCTTGGGCCAGAAAAAATACTTTAAAATTTTGTGATACGTAATATTAATACCTTGATGTCCCCCCATAGAATCATCATGAGCAGCTGCCAAAACCCTTTCTCTATAGCAGGTCGGCAACATAACCTGGTGGACTACCTCCCACTCATTTGACAAGGGAGCACTCTGTGGTCTCCATTTTCTCATCAAAATCCGATCATTGTAGTAGTACCCAGTTGCTGCGTCTACAATTTCCTCCATAGAGACGGCTGTTTCATGACAATCTGCAAGAGTGGGGTCAGCTTTCTGTAACTCACTCAAGGAGGCATCTAGGCCTTGGTCAGATGCCATTGGCCGAGGCTCAACAGTGTTCTCCACCTCCCCACTACTCTCGGTAGATGGCGGTGGCAGGCTCTCCACAATGTCCTCGGCCACGTCATCGAGTCGGGCCATGAATGTGTCCGCGAGGTCCACTTGGTTTTCACTACTCGGAAAGCTCCTCGTGACCTCGGGATTTACCACCTTGGCAAGCACAGGGCTGCCCTTACATTTAAGTCCCATAGACCTGGTCACCGCGCACGCAGGGTACAGAACATTATCCTCTGCGGCGGGTGGATCCAGGCAAACCTTAGGGGTAGGCAACATAATAGGCAGTCTGGAGTCCCCTACCTTATCCCCTGCTAAATCATTACCAACTATTACATCAACATTAGGGAAAGGTAGGTATGAAGTGACTCCGACTGTACAAACACCCTTGTGGAAATCAGATTCCAGGGTAACCTTATGGAGGGGTACTGCCCGAGTATCACTAGTGACACCCTCGACCAGTACCACCTCTCCAGTGTCGAGAGTGTTGGCACCTTGCAACGCACTCTCTAAAATTAAAGTCTGGATGGCACCGGTGTCTCGGAAGATCACCACGTCCTTCCAGGAAGAACCCTCAGACAAAAGTAGTCTCCCTTTCGATAAGAATGGGGTAAGCAAGTCCAACCACTGTGGGTTGGAGGTCTTACTCCCTAACCCTTCTGAAAGCCGCAAGCCCTGTGTCACAACTAGAGCATTGGGTCTTTTTTCAGGGTGCAGTTGCCAACAACGGCTAATAGTGTGGTTTGGACGATTACAGTGACCACAAAAACGTCGGGGAGAAGAGACATTACTAACAGAATTACCCTTCGGTTCACCTTTAGGTGCCGTTGGGCTAGACACTTTAACAGGGTTAGTTATGTCTGAAACAGAAGGTGCATTAGGTAAAGGGTTAGAATGAGCTGGTCTGGACTGGCTGTGGGTATAAGGTTTGCTACTCTGTGGGGTATAATTATTTTTATTGGGCCTTTTGCCTGCCAATTGGTAGTTTTCTGCCAACTTGGCCAAATCCCCTATTTTAGAATTTAACTCTATCCTTCCTCTAATATACTGGGAAACATTCTCTGGCATAACATCTATAAAATGCTCCATTAAAATTAAGTTCCTGAGAGCCTCGTATGTTTCGGCTTTCGCCGAGCGAATCCATCTATCAAATAATCGAATTTGATCATTCACAAATTCAGTGAGCGGTTGGTTGTGAGTAGGCCTAAGGTTACGATAAACTTGGCGGTGAGCTTCAGGAGTAATTTCATATGCCCGCAAAATACATTCCCTGACTTTATCATATTCGAAACACTCGTCGTCAGGCATGTTTATAAAAATATCTTGTGCTTTACCCCTAAGTCTTCCCTGTAGGATTTTCACCCACTCTTCCTTTGGCCAGTTCATGGACGTGGCCACTCTCTGAAAATGGTTGAAAAACCTTTCAGGGTCAGACTCGGAAAATTCAGGCAAATTATGCTTTTTCTCATAATGCCTGGGGTTTGAATCCCCGGCAGGTGGAATTCCAGTGGCATTCGCTCTAATTTTAGCCTCCTCGGTTTTGAGTCTTTGCTCCTCTAATTTTATTTTTGCTAACTCTAAAGCTAATTCACTTTCCCTATGAGTTGCACTTTCTGCTTGGCTAGGCTGGCATAAAGGTGTATCACTTGCCAATAGTTGTTCATCAATACAATGTTGTAATATTTCATTTACCAAAGTCCACTTTTTATCTGCGACATTTAATTCTAGGCCAAATTCCTGGCCTAACAATACTAAATTAGACTTTTTAAGTTTCTTTATCTCTACCACTGAAGGCTCCCTTGCCAGGTTCTGCATTTCAGAAGACATCACTAATAATTTTAGCTCCCAGCCAAAGAAAAAATTAAAAAATAAAAATTGGAAAAAAACAAAAATTTGCACGGCCCCTAACACAAGGCCACACTAACCTTAATCGTGAAGGGATCCAGCTGGATGTCCAGTCAGTGCAAGAATGTCCTTTGCTAGATGAGCTGGACCCTAGGCTAGCACACAACCGTTCTGCGGAAATAAAAAATTTTAATTTTGGCACTCAAGAATCTAATTTTTTACACTTATAATGTTCCTCCCGGACTGGCCAACCACTTGTTACAACTGATATGAGTGGGGCTTCTATGGGGTACTGGTACTATTAAGGGGTATAGGTAGTTAGAAGACAGGAGTATCAAATATGGGAGAGCTAAAAGGCCCGGCCCCCAAAATAAACTATCCACAGTAGTAATAACTTGCTACAAGACCAAATATGTTAGTCTAAGGGTTGATCACTGCGCTCCCACCTTGGAAGAAGAGATACTCTGTAATTCATGTACTTATTTATTAACCCGTTAACAACCCCCCATATACACTCACACCAATAACAATAATAATAATAACTTTACCACACTATCTTACGTTAAAAGCCTTGGTCCACGTAGGCAGGATACAAGGTTTACACTAATAACAAGCTAGGGTAAAGTACTACTGGATAAGCACTGAAGCTGGATGCAGCTTAGGGTAGTGAAACCACGTGGGACCCTAATACAAAACACAACACTTAGGGGTACCCAAACACTGGCAAAATACTATCCCCAGGTCTCACCAATCGTTACTACCAGAGTAGGCACACTCACTAATGCCCTGTACTTAGCTTAAGGATACAGGAACTTCAGGTAAGGGAAATAAGTAAGAGGAGAAGGAAGGAGAGTAGGGATACAGCCACAGAGTAGGTCTTAACCTCACGCCACCAGCCAAGAGAAGACCGAGCTAGCCACCAGTTGCCTCCCTCATGTCGTGGTGCCGGGAGGAGCCTAATTGATCGTGCAGCTAAGCACATTAAAGATCTTCCCCTATGCAACGTATTGTTACTTTATGAATGATTAGAAAGTATTAGTAAGCAAAGTTGGTGCCTATGTTATTATTTAATAATCAACCCCCAGCTCAGTCTTTAAATGCTCTTTGAGAAACAATAAGTCTTACGTCTGGCAGGGAAGATACAAACAATTGACATTCTAGATGCCCAACTGTGCTACCAGGAAGTTTAATAGCTCAATTTTGACCTCTGGTTTCCACTGGAGAACCCAGGGTCGTAACAGGTTGCCTTTCACATCTACTCATCCTTCCATTCTATCGTATAAGCAGATTTTGTGTTGCATTGGGAAGAATGTAACATGGTGTAAGTTTGAGAACACTAGGTAGTATCAGTGGTACAACCTGGTAGTGATTTTCTAGTTTGAGCAGCCAGGCAAACAAGCAGCTATAAGGCCTCTCTTGGCAAGAGTAACGTGTGTAGATTTGGTTGAGCTTGTACCCTCATGGATGGACCTGAAACAATCATTCTGGATTTGATTGAACCAGTGCCTTCCTAGCAACTATTATGACCCTACAGAGATGTTTGAATAAATGACTATGGTGCTGGTGCTTGAATGCTAGCTTGTCTAACTTGATAAATTGTGCCTGATACAACAGTCTTGCATTAGGAAGTAACCAAATGTCTCTGCACAGAAAAGTTATTTTTATATAGATTTGAAATCTCATTTGTTCTATTTGTTTAGTGATAAGTTTTTGTTCTTATATATTGTAATTAGAGAGAGGTTTTATTTATCCTATTTTTCCAGACTGGTTGAACTTGAACCTCTAGTTCAAGTTTGAGATTGTTGGCAAAGCATCAGACAAATACACTAGGGAAGGCAATTACACAGAAACATTGCCAGTATATATATTATTTTGTGAACTAATTTATTATTATTATTTTGCAGAAGATTAGAAGAGTTGGATACAGTCATACTGACCGGGTCGATGGTATGGGGAACTGATGAGTGTGACCTACAAATCATTTTGCCCAAACTTCAGCATTTGGATATTTCTAACTCTCTCCTCTCGTCCTGGAGCAGTGTTGGGTGCATCACACGCCAACTGCCTTGCCTTCGCCTCTTGAATATAAGGTCAAATTTTGTGTGTCATTTAAAATTATTGGTATTAAAAGTGAATGGTTATTATAAGTAGCAGACTATGTGGCTCAGGTCAGTCAAAGAAAGGAAACCCCTACCATAAAATATGGAGTCAAGGACCAGAGCTGAGACAGATGATGAGAAGGAGCATTACACAGTATAGTAATCACTGTAGATGAAGTCAAAGTTACATATGTAATGTAGGTACAATAAGAGCAGTGGGGCCAGAATATATATCACAGTGACTGCTGAATGAGGCTGATGAGGTATTGTTATCCGCTAACTTGGTTTTTAAATACATAAATCAGTAGATTAGAGAATTTCCAGAAATCTATAAAAGGTAAATTAAGTCCCAATATTAAAAAAAATATGGGTCAGAGAGGAAGCACTATACTATGAACAAGGGTCACTAAAATGCATTCCTTGTAAGGTACTAGAGAGAGTAACCAGGAAGAGAATGGTGGAGAACCTGGAAAGTCATTCCTTGCTGAATCATCTACAGTATAGTACCCTCTCTCAATTTTAAGGAGTACAGTAGCACTCTACTCTAAATGTACAGAAAATAATCTTGAGTTGATAGAATCAAGAATCATCTCGGTTGATTTGTCTTTCAAGATTTGCATAATATATTCTGTAGTGAAGGTTTACATACATGTTTCCTTTCACACCTGTGCATTGAACTTTAGTATGATGTAGCCCAATCAAGGGCTAATATGTCGGTACAAATTTACATAATAAAGAAATAATTGACTACGATTTAGCATTTACAAGCACCTCGTACAAAATTTAATCAAGTACGCATGTCTTAAGGACTCCAGGTTTTTCTTTAGCAAGGTTTATATGTATATGTGTAGACTAAAGAATGTGTACTTTTTTAAGTGCACACTGCTCAAGTAGTATACCTTAATGGTGTGAGCAAGTGAGTGAATGATAACTGCTGGTGAGCAGCAGCTGTTTGATGACATAAGTGAATATATAAGTGAATATGCACAGCAATGTTTGTGGAGGAGAGGAAACCTGTTAGGCCAGTTGAGGTGTTTGTAGAGGAGAGGCAACCTGTTAGGCCAGTTGAGGTGTTTGTAGAGGAGAGGAAACCTGTTAGGCCAGTTGAGGTGTTTGTAGAGGAGAGGAAACCTGTTAGGCCAGTTGAGGTGTTTGTAGAGGAGAGGAAACCTGTTAGGCCAGTTGAGGTGTTTGTAGAGGAGAGGAAACCTGTTAGGCCAGTTGAGGTGTTTGTAGAGGAGAGGAAACCTGTTAGGCCAGTTGAGGTGTTTGTAGAGGAGAGGAAACCTGTTAGGCCAGTTGAGGTGTTTGTAGAGGAGAGGCAACCTGTTAGGCCAGTTGAGGTGTTTGTAGAGGAGAGGCAACCTGTTAGGCCAGTTGAGGTGTTTGTAGAGGAGAGGAAACCTGTTAGGCCAGTTGAGGTGTTTGTAGAGGAGGTGAAACCTGTTAGGCCAGTTGAGGTGTTTGTAGAGGAGAGGAAACCTGTTAGGCCAGTTGAGGTGTTTGTAGAGGAGAGGCAACCTGTTAGGCCAGTTGAGGTGTTTGTAGAGGAGAGGCAACCTGTTAGGCCAGTTGAGGTGTTTGTAGAGGAGAGGAAACCTGTTAGGCCAGTTGAAGTGTTTGTAGAGGAGAGGAAACCTGTTAGGCCAGTTGAGGTGTTTGTAGAGGAGAGGAAACCTGTTAGGCCAGTTGAGGTGTTTGTAGAGGAGAGGAAACCTGTTAGGCCAGTTGAGGTGTTTGTAGAGGAGAGGAAACCTGTTAGGCCAGTTGAAGTGTTTGTAGAGGAGAGGAAACCTGTTAGGCCAGTTGAGGTGTTTGTAGAGGAGAGGAAACCTGTTAGGCCAGTTGAGGTGTTTGTAGAGGAGAGGAAACCTGTTAGGCCAGTTGAGGTGTTTGTAGAGGAGAGGAAACCTGTTAGGCCAGTTGAGGTGTTTGTAGAGGAGAGGAAACCTGTTAGGCCAGTTGAGGTGTTTGTAGAGGAGAGGAAACCTGTTAGGCCAGTTGAAGTGTTTGTAGAGGAGAGGAAACCTGTTAGGCCAGTTGAGGTGTTTGTAGAGGAGAGGAAACCTGTTAGGCCAGTTGAGGTGTTTGTAGAGGAGAGGAAACCTGTTAGGCCAGTTGAGGTGTTTGTAGAGGAGAGGAAACCTGTTAGGCCAGTTGAGGTGTTTGTAGAGGAGAGGAAACCTGTTAGGCCAGTTGAGGTGTTTGTAGAGGAGAGGAAACCTGTTAGGCCAGTTGAGGTGTTTGTAGAGGAGAGGAAACCTGTTAGGCCAATTGTGGTGTTTCAAAATGCACTCTAGTATCATATTACATTTTGTTAAGATATATTAGTGCTATAGGGAAACCTTGATGTACATATCTGTTTAATAATGGAATACATATATCACATTTCAGTGGGAATTTACTAGATGTTCCCAAGTGCCCAAATGATCTCCAGGAAAGTGTTGGTCACATTACCCATCTGGTTCTCAACAATATGATGGTGTACACCTGGCAAGATTTTCTCACTTGCTCCTCAATGTTCCCAAAGCTCAGCAGGTTACAGGTAAGAGTTATGTTCTGCATAGCTTAGAAAAATCTGTATATGTATCCGTATGTTGTCCCTGTTCCTCTTATTTTAGAGGAACGTATCAATATATATGTTAATCACTAAGGCCATATAATCAAAGACAGCTATTCATTTTGTGTTTAAACTTAATTGATCTATACATGTACACATGTTGCATTAATGCCTCATTATCAGTTTCAGGAATATTTGGGGGTTGACCTGAAATTTTCTTTTTGACTTTCAAAAGTGTTACCCATAAGCTCTCGTCAAATGAATACATTATCCTCAAAATTAGAACTTGATATTTGTCTTGTACCATAATCTTGTAAAATTGTCGAATGAGTATATTAGTACAGTATTCAACTTTGAAAAGTAGAGTACTGTAAGAAACCAGGGGAAAGATTCACGAAAGCACTTACGCAAGCCCTTACGAATCTGTACATCTTTCCTCAATCTTTGGCGGCTTTGTTTACAATTATTAAACAGTTAATGAGCTCCGAAGCACCAGGAGGCTGTTTATATCAATAACAACAGTTGATTGGGAAGTTTTCATGCTTGTAAACTGTTTAATAAATGTAACCAAAGCCGTCAAAGATTGAGGAAAGATGTACATGTTCGTAAGTGCTTGCATAAGTGCTTTCGTGAATCTGGCCCCAGATTTCTAGAAACAATCTGAAAATTGCTTGTTTACATTCTAACTTTCACCATAAATGTTAACAGATCTAAATTTAAATTAGAATTTTGAATGACTACCCAAAAGTACGGGTGGTCCATTGTTTAGATATTAAAATAAATTTTTTGTTGCAAAAGGAGCTGCATTTTGGAGGTTACACTGTATATAATATTTTATCACTATAAATTAGCATTGTTTTCTTTTCACAGGTAGCTTTCAATAACTTAAAAGCACTGGGACCAATTCCTGCTGGCCTTTTTGATACATTAGAAGAACTAGACATTGGAGTCAATCCTATTGCCTCCTGGGAAGAGGTCAATCATTTGGGTACAATTCCAAGGTCTGTGTTAATAAGTGTAATTGCATGATGATAGCTATGCTTATGGTTTCTCCTCTTCCCTATACTCTTTGTTGTACAACACTTTGAATCTACAGCACTAATAGTTTTGGCATCCTCCACCAAATCAGCCGAATTGTTCAAACTGTCTACAACTGTTTGCAAAAGAGAATTTTCAGTTATTTTTCAGCACAGTTGTTTCCTTAACTTGAATTTATGGCTTCTTGTTCTTGAAGTTGTAGGTTTAACAAATTCTATATTGTCAACTGTGTGCATTCCTGTCACTATATTATATATGGTGATCAATATCATTGTGTGTGTATGTAATCCGTATCGTATGCATGCGCGTGATCAGTATAGTGCGTGTATGTGACCAGTATTGCAGGTGTGTGTGACTAATATCATGTGTAATTACCTAAGTGTAGTTGTAGGATGAGAGCTATGCTCATGATGTCCTGTCTTCCCAGTTGATGTCCTGTCTTCCTAGTACTCTTTGTCATCTTTGTAGTGATCATATCACCTCTTTTTCTTCTATCTTCTATCTTTGGCACATTTAATGCCTTTAACCTCTCCTTGTATCTCGTCTTTCAATTCCGTGTGATTAATAGTGTGTGTGTGTGGAGGGTGGGCCTGGGTGAAAGTCGGCTTTAGTTGTCTATGCTGTAGTTTAAGCCAATTTTCCAGTGTGATTGTTGTTACTGTGTACAAATGGAAGTTATATTGCATTTGGTGGGAAAGTGGAGAGAATGTTAAATAATAATGTTCTGCTTTATTGAGAAAGTGGGAAAAATTTATTTTTGTAGGTTAATGAAACCTAACCTTATTTGTCTTGTACTGTTCCTTTAACATTAATCTCTGCAGTTTTCAAGGTTAAAAAATAAGACTCCCATGCAAACTGAGGGCTGCCTGTACTGCTAATTTTTATTATATACTAACTTTTGAGCACATTATTTAGACATCAAAATTTGTTGTGTGTTTTTGTTCATTACACTTAGCACTAATGTTGGCTAGTGTTGGATTTTGGATGTGACACACATGTGAGACTGCCATTAGCTGTGTGCATGTAATCTCTGTAGGTTCTGAGTGAGTATGTTCTAAAAACTTGTTGATGCTGTAGGTAAATGAAATGATCAGGGTAGTAAGTTTAAGACATGAAAGTTTAGGAGTTGCTAGAAATAGAAAGAGAAAACTTGTTTTATCTTGTTTACTAACTATTGTCTACAGGGAGTGAGATCTAGCTTTGTGTTTCCTGCTTCCAGCTAATTGTATCTAGTGTGTTTTAATCTCTAGGTAATATTTTAAAGTTCTCAAATATTTTCTCTTGAAACTGTGCATTTCGGTGCATTCATCTTGTTGATCACTTGCACTTCAAACAAACACTTTCATTATTATCTGACTCATTTGCATTTTTAATTTCTTCCCATATTCTCTTGTCCTATTCTCTCCCAAGTAATAATATGGCTATTACAGTATATTTTGAAAAAAAAGTCCTTGGTTTAAGTTTTTAGAATTCATTTGTGTGTTTGATAGAATCATCTCAGTGGAGATGAGTTAAAAAATAACATGACCTATGATACAGATTTTAGTGTTGGCAAATCATGTACTGTATAAGTATATTACAGAACACTCATTATTTAAATTTTTGTAATGCAATTCTTGGTCCTGGAACATCCTATTTTTCCCATAAGATATTATACAGCACTTGATAAAAAAGTATCTGTTGTATCGATAACACATTTTCACATAAAATTGGCAGGTGTCTGTAGTGTAAATAGTTTACTATAGTGATAATGGGTAGAATGAAGATTATCCTTTGTAAATATTAACATGTATAGCTTTTGTATTTATTCTTATACTTTATATATTTTGTATGTTTTTAATATAGGCTTCGAAGCTTGAATGCTAACGGCTGTCAACTGAGAATGATTAAGTTCCCCTCCACATCCACAACAGGAAAGACCACCCTCTTCCCATCCCTCAAGCACTTGATGATTGTTAACAACCCATTAGAAACAGTAAGTTATGTACAGTATTATTCACGATTTCTCCTAACAAAAATCTTTTAAATTGCTTTATAATATGTATTCAGATTTAGCTATCCATAGAAGCACCACCATTGTAGAAGTAGAAGGGTATACAGATATCTCCTTTCCATTGATAGTTTGTTTTGCTATCACACTTGATGTGATACTTTATTACGTTACTTCATAATTCCTGTATGTGGGGGTGTGTAGTACCTTCCCTCATAGCTTTGAGATCGATGCCACCTTGTTTCTGTCTAGAGCTCAGTTCATCATGCCCTTTGCGAATGAGCATGAAACATCTATTCAGAAGTTTCCTTCATCTAAGGCTCAGTGGTATAGTCAGAGTTCTTGTTCACTTAATCACAAATTTGAATTTTTAGGTTTTCTCTCATGTTACTGAGTGGTACACAAAGATCTTTGTTTATAATATGAATTACATTAAAGCAATGCATTAAAAATAATAAATATTATAACAAACCATTATTGATTATTATTAAAACTGCATACAGCCTGCATAGTGTATTTCCCTGCTAAACTAAGCGAGATTTGGTATCAGACCCTAAGCCTAAATCCAAAAGTAACATAATATAATATATTGAGACTTAAACAGACTTGAGAAATGAAACATAATAATTTGTCTTTTGAACTGACAGATCAAATGGTTGTGTCCATTGAACTAACGATTGGTTCATAAATGCTGTATTACTGTATATTTGAAAGAAAAGAGATGGTTATTAATTTGTTGTAATTTTATTTCAGTGGGAAGCTACAGGAGAACTTAATAAGTTGGCCAGCTTGGAGGAGTTAGTCATTAGCTATGATGGAAATGCTTATCCTTATTTCCATGAGTTTACTTTTGCTCGGATTGCAAATCTCAAGGTAATAAAACTGACTTGTAGGTAAGATGCAATTGTTACGTTTTAATATTTCTTAACTCTGATTCTCTGTCTTATCACTGTAAGAGTAAAATAACTAAAATACAAAAGGAAGTCAGGACACCACAAGTTGGAGCCCTATCATGTTAACCATAAATATGTAATATCCACCCCAACTATTATCCACCCCCACTATTATCCACCCCCACTATTACCCACCCCCACTATTACCCAGCATGGTTGGCACTGACCAGTGAAGGTAATCAGTCAGAACCATTACCCACCCCCACTATTACCCAGCGTGGTTGGTACTGACCAGTGAAGGTAATCAGTCAGAACCATTACCCACCCCCACTATTACCCAGCATGGTTGGTACTGACCAGTGAAGGTAATCAGTCAGAACCATTACCCACCCCCACTATTACCCAGCATGGTTGGCACTGACCAGTGAAGGTAATCAGTCAGAACCATTACCCACCCCCACTATTACCCAGCGTGGTTGGCACAGACCAGTGAAGGTAATCAGTCAGAACCATTACCCACCCCCACTATGACCCAGCGTGGTTGGTACTGACCAGTGAAGGTAATCAGTCAGAACCATTACCCACCCCCACTATTACCCAGCATGGTTGGCACTGACCAGTGAAGGTAATCAGTCAGAACCATTACCCACCCCCACTATTACCCAGCGTGGTTGGCACTGACCAGTAAAGGTAATCAGTCAGAACCATTACCCATCCCCACTATTACCCACATGGTTGGCACTGACCAGTGAAGGTAATCAGTCAGAACCATTACCCATCCCCACTATTACCCAGCGTGGTTGGCACTGACCAGTAAAGGTATTCATTCAGAACAGTGCTACAACAAAATATGCAGACTGGCAGAAGAAAGGGAATCTGAGAGATGAGGAGACAAATTATGTAGTGTACATTAGCCAAGACATGTCTAAGGAAGATAGAGAGAAAGCAAAAAAAAAAAAAAAAAAAAATCAGAAGAGCAAAGTGTATAGAAAATGCAAGGGGATCAAGAATTGAAATTAAAATAAGTTTATTGAGGTATAAATACACACAAAGGAATGAGATAGCTCAAGTTATTCTCACCCCAGTCAGTACAATGTGTTCAATATATACTGTGTATGTATATTATATAATATAATATATACATATACATACACACACATCACAAACAATGAGCATATTACTGAACATTTTGAGTGATAAACATATACATTTCTTCCTTTACACATGCAGTATGTTACCAAACGTAGACATAAATGCTTTTATGACTAGGTACACTGATAATTTGCAATAGATATTCAGACAATTCAACAAAGGTTCAGTCTTGGGCCAAATTCTTATATCACTCCAGAATATCATCAATCTTACCATTTGATCAAGAACTGGCACCTACTGAACCACCAACTCAGTGTAATCTTCACAACAAAATAATAGGTTAGTACCGGTCCGTCTAATTACCCAAAGCTACCCAAATTTACTTAAAGCTACCCAAAGCTTCCTAGCATTACGTAAATAATACAAAAATATGATATAAGTACAGTATTTACTCACCATATTGTTGGTGTTGAATGCAGAACATGAAAAAGCATATTTTTACTCTGAAATAATATAAATTTATAGTGAAATTAAACGAAACTACGTGGCACGAGAGGCCATAGGAAGTCGACAATGCAAGCGATAATGTTGTGGAGCGACTTATCCAAGATGAACAAATTATTCAAGACATTGTTGCCTAGAGGTTATATTAAGTTACGTTTGGATAGGTTAGGTTTAGTTAGGTTATGCTTGTATAGGTTGGTTAGGTTAGGTAGGTACAGGAGGCTCATATGCCAGCAAACATTGTCGCTTGGACCGTCGACTTGCTTTGGCGTCACCAGCTTCTTATTTCATCTAATTTTGATATACAGTATAATGATACTTTTCAGAGTAAAAATATGTTTTTCATGTTCTACATTCAGCACCAACATTATAATGAATAAATATATCATATTTATTCATTACTAACATAATGCTAGGAAACTTTGTGTAGCTTTGAGTAAGTTTGGGTAGCTTTGTGTAATTAGACGGATCCGTTAGTACAGCCTTTTGCAGCACCCACCCAATGGAGCAGGCAAAGGCAAAGCAGCCAAGTAAAAATCAGTAGCATAAAAATTATTTACATGAATGCTCCAACTCATAAAATTAAGCAGTGCCACTCATTAAGTGGAAGCACAAGTCCATCCTGTCTGCCTAGTCTGGAGAGTGAAGAATAACCAATGACACACACAAATCACAATTGCATGATGCATCAAATGAATAAATCCACAAGGGCCATGATGAGGGTTCGAACCTACATCTGAGAGGATCCCAGGCGTGCCTTACATGTCATAGCACAATTGATTAAGGCGCATGTGGGATCCTCTCAGACATAGGTTCGAACCCTCATCACAGCCCTTGTGGATTTGTTCATTTAATAGCCAATGCCCTACTAGCTGGTTAAGAAAAAGATGCCAGTCTGTTGTACCACCATCATTCCTTGTGCTACAACTTGTGCATATAGCCAAACTTGCTACCACACCCCTGCCACTCTCTCCTCAACCAACAGCCAGCATCATCACCTTTCACCAGTATTGTCACTACAATAAGCGACGGTATCGTGTATCATTGTTACAACTACCTCCCCAACACCAGAGCATCAAAGTGTTTCATGCATTGCCTTTTATATATTCTTGTGTGTATACAAATGTTTACACACTAAAAAATGGAGAAATGTTTCTTGAATGAGGATAATTACTTAATACTGTATTATTCTGTGTTGAAAATAACTTCACAGACTTATTTTTAAGTTTCTTGAGAAAGTAAAATTATTTTGTCTTTCACTGTCTAATGTGTGTACTGTAGTTACATGATTTTGATTTTAGAGTTTCAGTACCAACAAAACAATATGTACAATTTTCAAGTGACTAGATTACATGGAAAAGTAAAAATATTTTGAATGATGCAATGTTCAGATTTACCATTATAGGTGCTAAATCGAACTAGACTAACTCCAAAGGAGAAGAGAGACTGTGAGCTGTTCTACCTAAAGTCCTTTGGCAACGAGTACTACAGTAGTGGGGGGAATGAAGATGGCGCCACTGATGCCCTCAGTGAAGACTTCACCCATAAACATCCTGGATATGCACAGCTTGTTAAAGGTAAGTATATAACATTTGAAGATTCAAAAGAGCAAATCTGTTTTATCAAAATAGAATGTAACCTGCAGTATTTTAATGCCTCAATTTTTTCTCTTGCAATTTGAATACTGTTTTATGGATGGTGTATATACAGTACTGTGCTGGCAAGATTGCTAATAGGTGTAGTGTTACAGCATAAAATATTCCCATGGGAAATTGACTGGGCAAACAGGTTTCTATCTGGTACTCAGATGGAAGCTAAGTCTCCAAATGAGCCACTGAGGCATTAGATTATTTTCAGTCTTATAGTATTGAACAAGTGAACAACACTTTAAAATGAAGTGGTGGATGCAGACTCCATTCACAGCTTCATATAAGATTCATAGACTCAGTAACCTGTATACTAGTTTACTGAAGGCTGAAAAGCAGAACCAGTGCAACAGAGATTTTACAATTAGTGTACTGAATATGCAAATGATTTCAGTCGAATGAAGTGGAATGCTTGTTTTTTTTAAGCAATAAATAAATATGTGGACTAACAGAAACAGTAATCAAAATTTATATTCTTTGTATTTTAACAATATTTTGATTAAATAGTTCTCTTTAAATCCCTGCCTTACATTGTTTGTACTTCCATTAAGAAATAGCCAGGCTAGATTCAGTATTGGCACTTTTTGATTTCTCGTCTTTCTGTGCATTTGTAATTAATGTACAGCACTGTAATATTACGGTCCTGTAGTGCAATGGTAAGCTCAATCAGGTCACAGCTAAAAGGTCCCAAGTTTGATTCCTGCTGTGGGACAAACATTTGCAAGATAGAAAAGTTACATTGGGCAATCTAACCTTTCATCTGATGCCTCTGTTCATCTAGCAGTAAATAGATACCTGAGAGTTAAGCAACTGTTGTGGGCTGTATCATGGGAAAGGTCAGTAGTTAGTTTAGCTGGACCTTGATAAGCCTAAAGATTTCTTGTCTTCAACTATGGGAAACTATAAGGTCATTATGGTCATCAAGGAAAACCATTATGATTAGTAAACGTGCTCATGTTATGACAGATCTTGGTCCTCCTATGGATGAAACCAGCTACAATACCCAAAAGCGTCAAAAGCTAAAAAATCTCAAGATTGAGTTGAAGATAATTACACCTGATCATCCTGAGAGGGAAGAGTATGTGAAGACATTTTTGCCTTCAATCAAAGTGGCCAAAGTAAAAATGATGCTTAAGAGGCAACTCAAAATCAATCCAGCACTCCCAATGAGGCTGAGTTACTCCTGTTGTAAGGTGAGTCACTATGAAGCTGGGTTACCCCCTATTGTAAGGTGAGTCACTGTGAAGCTGGGTTACCCCCCTGTTGTAAGGTGAGTCACTGTGAAGCTGGGTTACCCCCTGTTGTAAGGTGAGGCACTGTGAAGCTGGGTTACCCCCTGTTGTAAGGTGAGGCACTGTGAAGCTGGGTTACCCCCTGTTGTAAGGTGAGGCACTGTGAAGCTGGGTTACCCCCTGTTGTAAGGTGAGGCACTGTGAAGCTGGGTTACCCCCTGTTGTAAGGTGAGGCACTGTGAAGCTGGGTTACCCCCTGTTGTAAGGTGAGGCACTGTGAAGCTGGGTTACCCCCTGTTGTAAGGTGAGGCACTGTGAAGCTGGGTTACCCCCTGTTGTAAGGTGAGGCACTGTGAAGCTGGGTTACCCCCTGTTGTAAGGTGAGGCACTGTGAAGCTGGGTTACCCCCTGTTGTAAGGTGAGGCACTGTGAAGCTGGGTTACCCCCTGTTGTAAGATGAGTTACACAATTAAAATCTTTTAACAGAATGGCGTAACTGTACGTTACTTGATAACAAAAGTTACAAAACTCTTTACCATCAAGCATGATGATCATTAATCACATTCAGTCTGAATTAGTGTAGATGCTGAACAGACATTTTCAGAGGTCTGCTCATATTTAAGTTGGTTCATACGGCACCTATATCAGAATATATATAGCTGCTATGTTACTTAGTTACAAGATCTTTTGTATTGTGAAAAGCATTTACTGGTAGTTATAATTTATTTATATATAACTTAATACTTTTTTATTGTAATTAGTTATAAAATCTTTTTGTGCTATTACACACACCTCAACCAGAACCAAATCCTCCGGTAAGTGGCAGTGTGTGTGTTGAGGATGAGTCGACAGGCTCTCACAAGCATGGGAAATCTACTTTATAAACAGATAGTCTCCCATACACAACTTGACATGCTTGCAAATGCTGGCAATTTAAATACAGTACTGAAATTTAACGTTGATGTAACAAAATGTTTAAATTCTACCATTGCATACTGTAATGTCAAACTGGCATTATATAATATCACTATCATTATACAGTGTTACACTTATTATATACTGTACTGTAATATCAAGCTAGCATTATGCAGTGTAAACATAATGACATTAAAATCACATTTTTATCTTACAACTTTTCTTAAATATTATTTACAATTTCTTTATAATTTCAGGGAGGTAAGGTTTTTGAAGTTGTGATGGACAATGACATGCAAGAAATGGCATACTACTCCATTCAGGCAGGAGACACACTGCTTGTAAGGTGGTAGTAGCTGCTCAGCCTCAACTAATTTCAGGTCGGGACGACGCTGCATGTGCAGTGCAACCCCTTTGCTCTTCCCCCTTACCTTACCTTGAGGTTACCTTGAGGTGCTTCCGGGGCTTAGCGTCCCCGCGGCCCTGTCGTCGACCAGGCCTCCTGGTTGCCGGACTGATCAACCCCTTAACATTCCATCATTCCATATGGGCAGGGTAAACACTGCATGGGTGGTGATAGTCCCTGCTCTCTGCCTTAACTAAAGCACTGCACAAATGTGTACCGAAGCACAGTCCAGGTGTTGTACACTTGGCAATATCCAGGATAACACATGTTAATTATTGGGTAATAACAAAATATTTTGAAATTAATTTGAAATGCATGTCTGTATTACATAACACTAAGGGTGTGAGACAATAGAATGATCAGCTAGTGTTGGTAAGGTCCCTATTTTGGCCCCCCCCCCCCCTCCCTTTTTAATTTTTTGTTGTTACCTAAAAGAGAGAGAGATCTTAAAATATATATTCTTTGTTTTCAGGACATCATATTCTTAATTCATGTACATTTATATTATACTACAGTAATAATTTTTTTTTTTTTTTAACTAATACAGTACTGTATTGGGTGAATAAACAAGGAGCCCATGACATAGTTACATATGGAAGAAGTACCATACTCATTATTATACAAATTTCACAGGGAACAAAATGTTTAGTGTTTCTATTAAATAGAAGTCAAGTAGATAATGCTGCTACATGTACCCTTAGCCAAATTATTAAAAGTTAGTCATGCAGCATGAGAGAGAGAGACATTGCAACAGCAGCAGCACTGTACAAGTGGCTTACTTGCCGAGTACTATCCCAAGACTCAACATGAGGGAGGACGGGGTAGTGTTGTAGTAAGGTGTAAGTGCAGTGTGCCTCTGTAATGTGAACGAGCAAGATTTCTGGAAGGTCAGGGGTTGCATGAATCATGTTTACACATTATGACTTACTATGTATTGGATAAATAAAATAGTGTGAGAGACAAATGTATATCCCTGAATAATGTAATAAATAACTGAAGTAAACATTTTACTTTATACAGTACAGTAATAAAATTGATTGAGAAACAAATAATTACCTGAGTGACTAAATTGCTTATGTATTACAAAGGTGTGTGAAACAGTCTAAGAATGAAGGTCATAGAGCGGATAACGGGCATAAAAATACTGGTGTATAGCACTCGGTAGTTACACTAAAGGAATGTTTTCAGGAAACGTACATATCACAGCAGAGAGGTCCTAGGTTCAGTTTCTGTGGCAGGACAAAAACACTTGGGCAGTGTTTTTTCACCTAGCAACAAGTAGGAACTGTATTAGGAATTAGACAAACTGTTGTGGGTTGCATCCTGGGAAAGGTAAATGTGTGTCCTAGGGGTGGGGGGGGGGCCTTGATAAGCCTAACGGGTTTCCCATCCCCAGTGATGGGGAAACTAGACCTTTAATGAAGTATCTAAAATATTTTAGTGGTGTGTGTTGACAAATAATGCTTAAAGCTTTAAATAATAATATTGTATTCACATATAGGATTGCTATTTCCTCTGGACTTGTTCATTTAACAACTATCATATTGTTCGATGAGGAGACGACGACGTTTCGGGCCATCCTGGACCTTTATTAAGTCGGTTTAATCTTTATATCTTCAGCCACATTATTGTGACTCATTGTCTGCATCATATTGTTTGTTAAGGCTCATTAATCCCAGCAGTGCAGCAGCATCCCCATTACCAAAATGTTTTGTTACCTGCTCCCACACTGACAGGTGTTCACAATTGTGATAATCATAGGGTAAAGATTTAGGAAAATAAAGACTCAAACTATTGTAATTTTATTCTTTCTCCATAACAAATAGCATTGAAAATAAAATGTCAATGTTTTAATTGATTCTGTTCAATGTGCGGCATTCTTGCAAGCCAGTACTGTGTTGCTTTTCAAATATTCCTTCAATATCTACTGTACACAGTAGATATTGTACATCAAAATCATCTTTTATTGTATTGTTTATGTAGATATTGTACATTGATATCGAAATACTAAAGAAATTGTTCACGACTTTTGTTAGACCAAAGCTAGAATATGCAGCGGTTGTGTGGTGCCCATATCTTAAGAAGCACATCAACTGGAAAAGGTGCAAAGACATGCTACTGAGTGGCTCCCAGAACTGAAGGGCAAGAGCTACGAGGAGAGGTTAGAGGCATTAAATATGCCAAAACTAGAAGACAGAAGAAAAAGAGGTGATATGATCACTACATACAAAATAGTAACAGGAATTGATCAAATTGATAGGGAAGATTTCCTGAGACCTGGAACTTTAAGAACAAGAGGTCATGAACTAACTAGACAAATATGCCGAAGAAATATAAGAAAAATCACTCGCAAATAGTGGTAGACGGTTGAAACAAGTTAGGCGAGAAGGTGGTGGAGGCCAAAACCGTCAGTAGTTTCAAAGCGTTATATGACAGAGTGCTGGGTAGACAGGACACAACGAGCGTAGCTTTCATCCTGTAACTACACTTAGGTAATTACATTGTGACCTTAAAAAACCCGCACACACTATGGAAAACCTTAACCGTACAGTGCGGCTATGATGAAAGGTGCCTCTGTGCCTGTGTACTTTATTTATGAACAAATCATTAAAAAATGATATGCAAAAAGGTAAGGAAAATGCAAACACACAAATATATACAGTATGTCAAAATGTATTTTGTGCACATTGGTAGTTTGTAATTTGTCCTCAGGTCAAGCTTGTTTAAGTAGCAGCCATCCCCCAAGACATTCATAAATTTTGAGTAAATGTAATTTTAAGGTAAGGCACTATCTTGATTGAAGAATTTTATTTTGAATGAGGAAAGGTTAATTTTAGGTAAGGAAAGGTTTGAGTGAAGGTCTATTTCAAATACAGTAATGGAGAACGGCTGTTTTTAGTGACGAATTAATTTATAATTAAGGAAAGCTTGAGTGGGGAAAAGCTGATTTTTGAATAAAGGAAGATTGGATTAAGGAAAGGCTAGTTTGGAGTAATGTTGATTAATTAAATGCTTGCTATTGGTGTCTTTTTAATAAAGAACAATTGGAAACGGTTACAGGAGTGACCGATCACACATTGATGTAGATTAGCTTAGTAGGTTACTTTAGTCAACAATATTAATGACTATAGATGTTTAATCTAAATTAGTATAAAATTTTGATCAAGTGATCTGCAGCAAAACATACTGTGAGGTATGTGTGACTGCATTTTTGCAGTCTTCTCTGAACTCCTGCAAGGTCACATCATGGCATTGTAGTTATGTTCCGAACCTTAATGGAATCTGACCCATATATCAATCAGGTCAACCCATGTGTTGCGTTTCCAGTGTCGCCCATGTTAGAATCGGTGAACGCCCTAGTAATATTGTTGAAAACATCTTAATAACTTATTAAACCAAAGGTCTTTTTATGTCAGAAGAACGGCAGAAACTGGATCTATATATGAAAACTCTTTCAGGACAAAATTTAAAGTAAAACTAAAGATATTTGTAGTTGTATAAAAGTTGCATTTTTCATCGGTCGTAGAGCCGGAAATCCGCAATATTCATCTCAGAACAATGCTTATTTCACGCAAAATCGTTAATAAACGTAAGATTTTTATACGTCTCAAGAAAGATAGAAACATAATCTTCATTTTAAATGCCTTACCATGGGCATATTTGTATTTAAAGCGAAGATACGTGTATTTTTCTAATCGGCGAGCTCCGATCCCGCACAGATCGAGCAACGGAGTAACACTCTCTCAGAACAATGCTTATTTCACGTAAATTCGTTAATAAACGCAAATGTTTTTATGTGTTGAGAAAGATAGAAATATAAGCTTCATTTTAAATACTTTACCATAGATATATATAAAGTTCTAATGAAGATACATGTGTTTTAATAATCGCCGAGCTCCGACCCCGCACAGACTGATCGACAGAGCAACTCTCAGAACAATGCTTATTTCACGTAAATTCGTTAATAAACACATATGTTTTATATGTCTCAAGAAAGATAGAAATATAAGCTTCATTTTAAATACTTTAACATAGACATATATAAAGCTCAAGTGAAGATACATACGTTTTTATAGTGGCATTCAGTAGCTTGTCGGCCATGGAATGCAGAAGCCTACGCACTTGCCAATATAGTGTGTTGTAGCGAGTAGATTATCCCAATAATATACTCGCTCCAAATATAGTGTTAATATTCCTGTCAACCTTTGGAGATGAATGAGGTGAGGCGTTGCCCGGGCAACACGGTGAGGTGTTGCCCAAGCAATATAAGCAGCGGTGTAGCGAACATTGGCTAGTCTACTTTCAAGTGTGGTCTAGAGCAGACACTTGCGAGATACTGTACCAACACTCAGTGCGCTCAACTCACACCAACGTATCACCTGTGTACTTCTGTATATTCGACCAAATATATATATAGTATCTTAGTGTCTGTGTTTATTTGTCACCATACTTTACGTAACAATAGAACCATTACATTGGTGACCCCAGAGAGTTTCGACGATACCCAGCCACGATGGACTACAACATGGACTCTCACTGGACCTCCACTGCTGCTGCTTGCAGTGGACCGCAGCCACCTGTCGTGGAACGTTGCCTACACCCTTGCCACAGCTATGATTTTCATCGCGATCATCTCTGCATTTTCATCTACTACGGCTTGCTGCTCCACTCATCTGGCAGTTTCATCAGTAACTACATAATGTGGGATCTACAGCCTGCCCTGCCGACTCTCCGTCGCTGCCAGGGCACTGCTTGTTCTACAGGGGCGCCCACGAAAGCTGCTCTTTCGTCAGATTCATCTACACGTTCACTGCATTTTGATACTCTGCCGACTCAAGCCCTTTGCGCAGTACAGGACTTACAGCTTGCGTTTCCGACTCTTCTTCGCCTCCAGGACAATTCAGCTCTAGCAGTGATTCCCTCGTTGTCCTAACTACGTGCCTACATTACCTCCTAATGTCCTGGTGCCTGAGCCCATCCGCCCCGGATCTAAATGCTCCACCAGCGACCCAAGGACGCAACAATTATGCACATTCTTCTCTCCTGCTACACCGAGCTTGTCCACACACTGCCTACATCTTTTAGTACCAGACTACAATTTCCACAGTCAACAATGTAGTACTCGGCGTGTACAGTCCTAATCAATCCAAGACGCTACAGCTTCGACACAGAGCAGACAGCAGACTACGACCGCTTCGAGCCGCCACGCTCTCGCTCCCCGAGTTTAGACACTCACAATTCTCAATCGAGCCGCCACGTTCTCGCTCCCCGAGTTTAGACACTCACAAATCTCAATCGAGCCGCCACGCTCTCCCACATAGAGCTCCACGACTCCGGCCTCACTCAGCTCTCTGCTCTGCTCCAGGCTTCGTCTCAACGTCTGCGACACTGCTAAATCCAGAGACACATCCGCCGACTACGCAGTTCACTTTTCGACCCCAATTACCAGCCGCACCACAACCTGATCCTACGACGACGGACGACCTCCCAGCACAGGATCCTCCTACGACCCCAGTTAGATGACATCAGCGAAGAGGAGGAAGTTAACTTTGATGGTTATGTAACGCGAGCAGGGTGTACAATTCACCGACCAGCTAAGTTCCTTGATCAATTATTTTTCCTTTCATCCCCTGGGAGGGGGAGTTCTGTAGCGAGTAGATTATCCCAATAATATACTCGCTCCAAATATAGTGTTAATATTCCTGTCAACCTTTGGAGATGAATGAGGTGAGGCGTTGCCCGGGCAACACGGTGAGGTGTTGCCCAAGCAATATAAGCAGCGGTGTAGCGAACATTGGCTAGTCTACTTTCAAGTGTGGTCTAGAGCAGACACTTGCGAGATACTGTACCAACACTCAGTGCGCTCAACTCACACCAACGTATCACCTGTGTACTTCTGTATATTCGACCAAATATATATATAGTATCTTAGTGTCTGTGTTTATTTGTCACCATACTTTACGTAACAATAGAACCATTACAGTGTAATTAACAAAGATACGCTTATAAAGCCTAAAATATTATATGTGCACCAAAGGAAATATATCTTGTTGGAGGACAAAGATATATCAATTCTAAAATAAGTTTCGACTCTCGCTCGGGCGAGAGATAGCGTGACTCTCGCCCCATCTATTGGAGAGCCTCCTAGCATTACTTAAATAATGAAGAAATATGGTATATTTATTCACTATAATGTTGGTGCTTAATGCAGAACACGAGAAAACATATATTTACTATAAAATAATATACTTCCATTATGAAATAAGTAAATATGTGGCCTCATAGGAAGTCAACGGTCCATGTTGTGTCAATGTTGTGGAGGGACTTATCCAAGATATATTGTTGTCTGGAAAGTGTTTGTTGGCATATCAACCTTCTGTACACAGTGATCCAGTCGTCGCACTTCTCTCCTTAAATGATCGCAAATTTAGTTTATTATATTAACAAGTAGAATACGTATTTCTAATAATATCTAACATAACTAGCCAGAAAATATTTAAGACTTATTGAAAAATACATGTCTGGAAGTTAAATCGACTTCATAGAACAATAGTGTTGGTCTATACTAATCGTTATTCGTTAGTATGCGTTCGCTACTTAAAACATTTACTGTACTGATGTAAAATCTCTCATGTCTCTTCGCACATGGAACACCGAACCTTACACACTCTCTGATATATTGTTTAATTAATAGAGATTCACTAATAAAGCTTATAATTGTATATGTTATCAAAAAGGCATAGATAAAGTCGTTGTTACGTTTTAGTCACAGAGATTAGATATTAGTAAAGTTCATTTTATTCAGGAAAGTACATAAATAGTCGATTTACAAACATAATATTGGATTTATAGATAGAGCTAGTACATACAATACCTAAAGCCACTAGTACGCATAGCGTTTCGGGCATATTATTGAGAGAGGAAAGATATGGTCACTGCTTGATCGCAAGCGGGGATTTTTCTGGCGGGGGAGAAAGAAACAATTGCGCAGCGCGTCCCGCGGCGTTGCGCGGGCAGTTTGGGGCCTGTATAAATACGGGCGCACACTGGGGCTCTGCCTCACTCCGCCTGCCCTCGCCGCTGCCCTCGCAAAACCCCACCCTCCCCCCCTTTGCAAGCGGCTGCTTTTGTACCCCCGTCATGCTTTGCACAGTTGTCCCGATTGTCTCCCCACTGCATGTGGGAAGGGGGGTGCAGCGCCGGTCCCCAAGTGTCCCGCTGTCCGCAGCTAATACTTTGCCCAGTCTAGGTGCTAGTAAGCCCTACTTGTAGTCACACCCCCTTCTCCTTATCCATTAGGTCTTTTACGGCCTCTTGGCCGGGTACATTACGTGTTATGTGGTCTCTCACTTATTAGTTATTCTTTGTGTCCTGCCTGTTATATCCTAGTGTTATATAATTACTACACATTTGCACTCGGCCTTAATTCTAGTACCAGTTAACCTTTAGGTTTCTGCAGAATTAGTTTCCATGTCACTATAGGCTAAGGTCTCATACTTACTACGGGTGTACCTTTTAAGTTAAATCTAGTCCTCGGACTTGGAATTGTTACTGTTAATTCTTACTTTATATATTTACTTTATATATTTTAATATAAACGTTATATAGTCCTTAAATTATATATTTTGAAACTTTATATATTTACATGTTCAATATTAAGTTTAATAATATCAACTTCGTTATAAGCCTATAATATAAACCGTGTTTAATATAAACTTTATATAATTACTTACTTTATATTTGAACTTTATACATTTACATGTTCTGCAGAATTTAATCTTCAATAAACTTTAACGCCCCATACTGCCAGTATCTTTCTCCCCCTGGTCAGAAAATTTATATTTAAACAATTTTTTTTTTTACCGACGCTCTCCCTATTGATGAGAACTACAACCTAATGAAGATAAATGTTAATTTTATGTAGATACTGTAATAAACGAAAGTTTTTAATGTCATCAGAGAAGCAGAAATATAGACAAATTTTAAATCCCTTGTCATAAATATAACTGAAGTGAAAGCAAAGATATATGCATTTTGATAGTTACAAAGACAGCTCTTTAACACGGGTGGAACACGAACAAGGGAAACTTAGTACCCAAATGAGCCACAGAGATATTAGAAAGAATTTTTTCAGTGTCAGAGTAGTTAACAAATGGAATGTATTAAGCAGTGATGTGGTGGAGGCTGACTCTATACACAATTTCAAATGTAGATGTGATAGAGCCCAATAGGCTCAGGAACCTGTACATCTGTTGATTGACGGTTGAGAGTCGGGACCAAAGAACCAAAGCTCAACCCCTGCAAGCACAAATTAGGTGAGTACAACTAGGTGAATACAGCTGAGGGGCGGGACCAAACAGCTGAAGCTCAATTCCCTACGCATAACTAGGCGAGTCCATAGGAATTACCGTTTGTCCTGGCGCCATCTATGTTTTGACAGCAGTACTACTAATATTCCCACGTTATGTGATGATAGCTATACGGGTGTTACGGTCAGTTGCTCTTCTATATATGTTTATGGACAACGTAGGTGATTTGAGGCAATTTGCGGCCAGAGTGAAATAGTATCCACGCGGTGAGTGATGGAGGAGGATATATACTGCTGTGTACTCGACCAGCGGGTGAGAGGTAAGTTATATCGAATAATTATGGGGAATAGATGGGTTATTTTAAGCGTAGAATTTTTTTTTTTATTTTGAGATATATACAAGAGTTGTTACATTCTTGTACAGCCACTAGTACGCGTAGCGTTTCGGGCAAGTCCTTAATCCTATGGTCCCTGGAATACGATCCCCTGCCGCGAAGAATCGTTTTTTCATCCAAGTACACATTTTACTGTTGCGTTAAACAGAGGCTACAGTTAAGGAATTGCGCCCAGTAAATCCTCCCCGGCCAGGATACGAACCCATGACATAGCGCTCGCGGAACGCCAGGCGAGTGTCTTACCACTACACCACGGAGACTCTGTCAGGTAACCGGTAACTACACAGATGGGGTAGTGTTTTGTTAAGTCTTTATTTACTAAAGTGGAACATTACATTATGCCTTTAGCTGAACAAGTCTACTGGTGGGGGAAGTAGACGGGTTTTATGAAAGTATTTTACCTAAATATTTGTATTTGGTTAACTAGTTCAGCCGTTACCAGGGAGGGTGTTCCTTTAATCTAATCTAAAAATTCTAGCCGGACAAAGTGATTAAATAAATTGAATAGAACGAAGTGGTTTGCCAGGGTGCTTAACATTTAGTTTAGTTCACTTACTATGCAGCCCATGCTTAAAGAATGCAAGTTTATCATATTGAATTTACCGTAGTTTTACTGCATTTAATATACCGTTTTTACCCTATTTAATTACGTCGGGTAAAGGCCGGTCGTGGAAAGTTCCTAATATAGCAAGATTTAAAGGAAAAGTTTGAGTTGACTTTAACGCTTAAGTTAGTGACCAATTAGCTTAGTCTATTGTGAGGAAAGTTACTAGAATCTAACATTGCAAGTGCCATTTCTCTACTCTTTGAGAAACATGACTAGATACATGAATCGCATAGTTTTATTACTAAATGTTCATGGATTAGGTTGCATAGTTGAGGAAATGGTGATAAGGTTTGTGATTTTGTGTACCTTGACTTCAGCAGAGATTTTGATAGTGGCGCAAAATTGATAGGGGCTCGGATCATTGGGAATGTTGACTGAAGTTGATTAGGTCATGGCTATACCAATGGAAATTAGTATAAATGGGGTTAAGTTGGGAGAAGTGTTGTAAGTAGTGCCTAAAAGCTCTCCTTGGACCTCGGTTATTCGCAAGATTATGGTTTAGACTGCAATAGTTGCAGAATTGGCAAATAAAAAATACCGATGCCCTATATAGTTTTGAAATGGTTAAGACTACCAGATGCAGTTTAATGCTGACAAATGTAATGTTTGGGGGCTAGGTAAAGATGATAGATGTTGTAGATTGTTAATGGTATTAAATTTTTTGCAGGTGGTAAATTGTCCCTGAGCTGGGACTGCTCTCCAGCCTGGGATGTTGATTGGTTAGTCTTCAACTGCCTCCCAACAGTTGCCTCAGTGAGGTCCTGAGCTGACATGCAGTGAGGAATGTGGAAAGCTTCCTGAATTGGCACATGGTATGCCTCTTTCAAACCAGCAGCTGGCACAAATGTTCCAGCTAACATCAGAATAGTGGATGAAGCCCACACTAAAATGTAAGTGGTACAGTAAATGGACACCCCCCCTCCCTTTTGACACTGAACAGTTGGGAGTACTCCCAACTGTTCCAAATACTTGCAGATCTACAGTAAGTAGTGTTGTGTACATTGGAATTAGAGGGTAGAAGTTAATTGCTAAAAACCTATTAAATATTAGGGTATGGAAATTGAATGGGTATGGAAGTCTAGGCTTAGGCTAGTGGGTACCATATCTGCAAGTTTAGTCCTTTCAGGAATGTATTAAATAGAATGGTATGTTGAAATTGTGAAGTGGGGCATTAGATCTTAAACAGCATAGTTGAGGGTGTTTTATTAAAATTTTAATGAAATATAAATCTTGTTTAGTTAACATTAAATGTATACGCTTTAATCTATAAATGTATAACAGTTAAGGGTAATAAAGATTCAAATAAAGTTAATGGCAGGAAAAGTTTTGTTCTAAGTGATGGTATTTTTCCCTTGAAAGTAAAAAATATTCAATGTCTACTTTAGCTTGGTTTGGAAAGTCCAAAAGTCCCTCTGTTGGTTGGAAGTTAATTGTAGTAAAGGTTAATCTGAATAGATTTGCATAAAAGTAAAAAAATAGTAATAACTTAAACAATATAGCATTGGCTAAAGATAAATGTGAATTGCCATTGAAGTGCAGTTGTGGATAGTTTCTCAAATGACATTTACTGAAACTTGGCAAATTGATGCCATATATATATTTATAAATTAGATCTTTACTACTGCTACTAGAATATGTAGGAAAGGTAAATTCCTTAAAGAAATATTTTCCATCTGAATTTGTAAACTACTGAATGCTAATTTGAAAAGTAAAGCAAGATTGGCTTTAAATCTGAAATTAATTTGTTGAAATATTTTTCAGGTGAAAGTGATTGATGCATGGACTGGCTTGGAGTGAGGCTCCTTTACTCTACAAAAGTGGGTGAGTTTGAATTTGATGTTTTAGCTATATCAATGACCTAATCATAATTCTCTTATCTAGTCCATTTATAGGTGTGTAACCATGTCCTACTGTTACAACCCACAGGGGATGATGCAGTTTGTACTGATCCTACCCCATTTCATAAAAGGGGACCAGGCAGTCCTGCAGACTTCCCTGGCTTGGCTTTTTCAGAGCTTTGCTCTACTACCCATCTAATAGATGGACTAGATTTGCATAGGTTTAGGGACCCTTAACAATGGTTACATTGTTAATTCTCACAGGGCTTGTTTGCTGAATGGGTGGATACATCTAAAACTTTAGTGCCTGGCATGCATTGTACAGTGCTTTCTGGAAAGCATATGTACAATGTGTTGATGGCACTAAAGTGGTGGATGTAATGCACCCATTCAGGGAACAAGCTCTGCACTGAAACCAGAGGAAGGGATAGGCCTTGCTGAGCCTATCTTAAAAGATAGGATTTTAGGATTTTTTGGGCTTATTATTAGGCATTGGTGATAATAAAAGTAGTGTCCCTGTTTAATGTTTATTTTTCTTTTACAGGTGATTGTCTCTGGAGTTGTCTTGGCCTTTTGGATCTTCTGTTCATCTAGGAGCATCTGTCCCACAACCTGAAACAGTAATAAATATTAGATGTATTATAAATACTATATGTAAAACTTATTAAATAAAACATTTTTAATGAAACTACTTTATATACCTTATCCTGAAATTATGCTGGAAATTGTTTACTACTATTGATGCAATGTTTAAACATCTGAAATTTTTTTACTTTGAAAATAAATACTTGGTAAAATTTACACCTATTTGTAACTTGTTACATAGGTGCATGCAAAATGCATTGAAAAGATGTAAAAGTGGACTACCTATTCAATTTACAAACTAACACATTGCAAATTAGTCTGAAATATTAAAGTGGAAGAAACTTTAGTCGATATTTTAGTTTTCATATTTGAAAGTAAATTTAAAGCTATGCAACACCTAACCTTTGTACAAATTATGATTTAAATTAACTAAAGATCATTGTTAAACTTACAAAAAAATTAGAAAGTGACACTGAAGCATCTATACAACATGGTTTTCACAAAGTCTCTGGGAACTTAAATTTAATCAAAGCTCTTAAATGATTTGTCTGCCAAACTCTTCAGATATTCTGAAATATTTTACCTAGATTAAAACCAACATTGTTTGAAAGGGCAAAACAGATTACTGTCAATTAGTTTGACCTAACATCTGCAAGGTCCTGAAGGAATGGAATTCTTTTTGTAAAACTGGTTGCTAAAAATGAACCCTGCCTAATGAACCTGCTCATTTTTTTTTAGAAATGGTAATTGCAACATTACCAAAGGCCATTGTTTTAATAGCCAAAGTACCAAATGAAAGACCAAGAAGCAACAAACGGGTACATGGTAGAAAGGACAAAAGAATGGTTACGAGGACCCTTTCATTTGTTAAAGAAATGACTGGGGAAAAATGCTGTCATACCACAAGGGGTCTTAACCCTTGTCATATACATCACTGACATTAATCTAAATATTACCAACCACAAAAATTGCTGATAACATGTTATAAAAAAAATATTATTCTTTGAGGCCTTAATGCAGATCTCTAACTCTACAAATAGTAACAAGACTGGCAATTTCTTAATATAAAACAGAAAAAAATCCAAGACCTTGCACATGAGCCAGAACAATCCATATCACAACTACCACATTAAAATGAAACAATGAAGGTAAGGTAATTACCAAAAGAAGGCACCAAACCGGGAAGGCCATGTAACACCATCAGAGGGCGCTAAATATCACCAAGAATGCCAATACGAGAACAAAAACGCATAAGGCGAACAATATCAAAAATATCCGATTCACCTAGAATTCTATCGAGGGACAAGTGACTGCGAGGGACGGTCGGAAAGCAAGACACACGCTCGTCCTGGAAGTCAGGACATTCAAAACTGTAAGAGGGACAATAAGGAGCAGGGCGGCGCTCCATTAAGTGACCGTGGGTTAAGCGGGTATGACCAACCCACAGCCGTGCCAAAGCAGTGTCCCACCGCCAGTTACGGTGGTAGGAGGAAGGCCACGGGGACACGCCAAGTATGAGAGTTCGCAGCTTGTTACCAACCACAGAGGACCAACAACCCTGCCAACGGGGAAGAATAAATAACAGGATAAAAGTCGGAACAAGGAATACCTACACGGGAGATGGGACAAGAACGGATAGCTTCCTTAGCGGCAGCATCCGCACGCTCATTGAAACACCAATATGGCTGGGAACCCAGCTAAACTCTACTGATTTAAATTTACTAGAAATAAGAAACAGCCAATGTTGAATCTCAATGACCACCGGATGGACAGGATTAAAGGACCTTAGAGCCATGAGGGCACTACGAGAATCAACTACAACCACAAAGGAGGAATGAGAATGAGAAAGCAAGAGACAAAGAGCATAGAGAATAGCATAAAGTTCTGCCGTAAAGACGCTAGCCTCCGAAGGGAGGCGACACATGTAAGTACGGTCAGGAAAAACAACAGAGTAGCCCACACCATCCGCAGACTTGAACCCATCAGGGAAGATGGAAATAGAGTGGGAGTGCGAAGAAAAGTGCTCAAGGAAGAGGCTTTTCAGAATTGTAGGAGGGGTAAAGGCTTTAGTAATACAAGTCAAGGACGTACAAAACTTGGGAAGGGGGACTCTCCACGGAGGTAATGAAGGAACAATATGAGGAGAAACATTAGAAATATGAACAGAAAGAGAATCCTGTAAGCGAGATAACTGGACAGAAAGTGGGAGACAATGAAGAGGAACAGGAACCACAGGAGGAGGAAAAGTCAATGCACGACAGAGGCGAGAGGAATGATGTTGGAAGGACCGCGCAAGATAGCGAAGACAGTAGCGATCACGGCAATCCTGAAGAGAGAGAAAGCCAGTGTCAACATACAAACTAAGGGCGGGAGTCGAACGAAAGGCACCAGAGCCGAGACGCAACCCAGTATGGTGCAAAGCATCAAGACGGCGAAGAGTAGAAGGAGAAGCAGAAGAGTATGCAGGGCAACCATAATCGAGTTTAGACAGGAGTGCAAATAGAGGAGCGTGCGCCTATCCGCTCCCCAAGAAGTATGGGACAAAACCTTAAGGAGGTTAAGGGCCTTAGAGCATTCAACTCGGAGGCAAGAGATATGGGCTGACCAAGACAAACGAGTGTCAAAGACTAACCCCAAAAGCTTCGCGGAATCCCTGTACACAATGAGATGACCATAAAGCAACAACAATGAAGTAAAGGTCCTTTCAGTAAGAATCTATCATTCACTGAAAGTTGCTGCAGTTAAAAATAAAACAAAATACAAGTCCCTAGAAATAAACAAGCAACCTTTTTGACTAAGGAAAAGAAGGTAGTTATTCTACTGTATAAGTCTAAGTATTCACTTAGATAACTGTATCCAAGCATAGAGGTTCCCCCCCCCCCTCCCTTTCAGAAAAACATCTACTTTCGAAAAAGTTTAACATTGGCCAACAAAAATGATTCCAGAACTAAATTGCCTAATACCAGGAACAACTGAGAGCCATGACAAACACTGCAACCCTCTCCTACCCCCAAGTCTTATGCTATTTATGATCCAAGGTAATTTGAGATACTATACTGTAGTTCCTACAGACGAGTCTAGTGAGAGGGTGATCTCATGGCGATTAAATTGAAGCACGATACAGGTGTCAACGAACATCAGTCAGCCCACTTGTCAGCACAGTGGATAACTAATGACATCATAATCTGCAGTGTTGTATGCCTCCCTGTGGCCATTTAAATCAATAAAACACAGGGTTGTGGCAATGTTTACAGCATAAGGCAAGGTATAGAGGAATCCTGGAATGCCATGTAATGTGTAGTCCTTGAATGTGCTTTAGGCAACCAAATTGAATAACAACATTTCTGGTGTTCGGCTATATAATCCGACTTTCTCATTCGGTATAATGTTTTAAACCTAAATAGGAATTCACTTTAAAGGTCAATTTATTTGGAAAGTGCTAACCAGATTCCAAATTACTGAGCTCTGAAAGTACTACAAGGCAAGTTTAACCGAATGAGTGTTTGCCTATCAATACCCCCATGAGGTATGTGACAACACTGAATAAAGAAAGGGTCTTTGAGCATTCACCGTGCAGGTATTTGACATGACCAATATAGCCAAGTGTTAAAAGATCATTCTAAGCAGTTCTGCACAATCCATATACTATCAATTAATATAATTGTACAATGGTGCTTGGTGGATGATATTTCCTATTAAAACTCATTGGACAACTGTTTGTATTAGACATTTTAAACCTACAAATGGTAGCCCTAGATATTGCACTACAGTATTAATTACTGTACAAGATGAACAATGTAAAATCAATACCACAACAGCAAAGGATGACGGCTTTTCAACAACCGACAAACACACAGGTCTAACACCAGCCATCCCGAGAGAGGACGTCCCAAGCATGTACACCCCACAACTTTACATCACCTTTGCTACCTCACGTGAGCACGCAACAGCATGAGGATGCCATACTCCCAAACCAACTCCATGCACTTTGAGGCTTTAACAACTCAACATTTAAAAAGTTGATTTAAAAAATCAAACACCTGAATTTTTCCCTAATTAAATTTACTAGGGAAATGCACACCAAGCCATGAAACTTACAATGAAGATGAACAAACTACACACAACTGTCACCAAACTTCCACATACCACCCCCCTCTCACTCCTGCCCTCCCTCCTTAGGTGCTCTGATTGGCTGAGCACCTGAGTCACCACCACTCACCTCTTGTTGTGAGAGCCTAAAGCATGTTTGGTTGCACTTTAAAAGTTCCCGAGTGTACTCGCCTAATTGTGAGTACCGCCTGCCCGGTTCACCATTTTGTTTTTCAATCTACCTCAATTTACCCCTTTACAGTCAAATATTATGCAAAATTATGTTTAAGACTTGTCCCTACTTAACTTAAATAACTGCTTTGGCCATCTGAAATCTTTCTAGGTGGGTAACAATGACTCTTGAGGCCAGAAAGGACTTATCAGACGGCGATCATAACAATACGGTACACACACAAAATCACAACCTGATATACACCAAGCAGAAAATCCACTGGAGCTGTGAGGCGACGTAAACCCTTGCCCAAGGCACTGGCAGCTGCATACTCTACCACAGTATATTACTGACTTTGTAAAAGTCTTACAACCGGATTTCCCCATAAATCACAGCAAGTTTTGAGGCCACTCCTTGAGTCAACGTCTCACGTAAGACCTACAAGCACTCAGGTGAAGGCTGAAGCAGTTCAACACCATACGCCCCAACTTCAAATACACAGTTGAGAGGCGGGACCAAAACGTGATTTTCTGTGTGTGCCTGAAGTTGGGGCATACGGTCTTGTTTCACCCTTCACTTTACCCTTCACCGGCGTACTTCAGGTTTTATTTAATACTTGGACTGGCTTCAGTAGGGCCTCCAGACTTTGTGGCTTCACAAGTGTCACATGAATCCCCTGCATAGCAGTGGAATTGCCTTTTCCCTTCACCTTCAATGCCTCTGCACTGGAAGTATACATCTACACCAGCCCAGAAGAGTCATCAGTCCTGCCACCTCTCCATACCCCCCAGGGCCTGGCACGGCCTGGTACGACTCAGAGGCAAGCCGGGCGCCACTGCTAACTGGCAGTTTGTCCCCACAAGCAAGCAGTTAGCCGCCTTCAACTGACAGTGGTACAGCTCAACACAAAGGCACCGCCAGCCAGAACGAGCAGTTTGCTAGTTGACCAGATGTCCACCTCGTGTTGACACTGGATGAGTCATCACCGCCAGACTATATAAAGAGCGCTGCCTCCTTGGAGAGGCAATCTCTCCCTTAGTGCTCTAGGATCACCTTCGTGTCTCTAACCCATCGTCCGCTTCCAGCCAACGTCGTGTGACTGATGCCATGGTGGTATGGTAGCTGTCTTCAGAACACCAGTATATCTTCATACTTTTATTCATTGCTTATAGTTTATTTTTTGCATTTAAGGTCATACTAACTTGTTCACCTTTGCATTACATGATAGTCAAGTATTGTCATGTGTTATTTTTGTTCATTACTATTTCAGTAAATTGTTTAATTATTTATTTGATAATTTTCATTTGTTTCCACCTGCAACTTACACACTGCAAGGCCAATAGCAGCATTTCTTTTATTTATGTGAGGGAGAGCCATACCATCTTGGTTCAGTATAGCTGTGATACCATAACCCGTCACACAAGATATCCAGTTGTAAGACTTTTACCATCAGTGGTGGTAGAGTATGCAACTGGCAATGCCTTTGTTACAGGTTCGCTTCATCTCACAGCCCCAGTGGATTTTCTCACACATTTGAATACATGAAACAACTTTATTTGATACATTCCAAACCAAAGTACTGTACAGTACAGTAATTATCAAACCATCAAATGTGTGGGATAATCATAGTGCGCTAAATATCAATAACGTCGCCAATACAAGAACAAAAACGCATACGGCGAACAATATCAAAGGTATTGAATTTACCAAGAATTTTATCGAGGGATAATTGACAGTGAGGGATGGTCGGGAAGCAAGACACGTAAGTCCTGGAAGTCAGGACATGTAGAGACAACGGTTTGGACAATAAGAAGCAGGGCAGCGCTCCATTAAGTGCCCGTGAGTTAAACGTGTATGACCAATATACAACCTCGCCAGAGCCGTTTCCCACCACCGGTTACGGTGGTAGGAGGAAGGCCACGGGAACACACTACTCTTAAGAGCACGCAGTTTGTTACCAGTAACAGAAGACCAACAACCCTGACAACGGGCAAGAATGGGGAAATGAATAACTGGGTAAAAGTCATAATAAGGAATACCTTTACGGGAGATGGGACAGGTCCGGATAGCTTCATTAGCGGCAGTGTCCGCACGCTCATTTAAGAACACACCAATATGGGTGGGAATCCAGCGAAATTCCACTGTCTTAAATCTACTGGAGATAAGAAACAGCCAATGTTGAATTTCAACTACCAAAGGATGGACTGGATTAAAGGATTCTAGAGCCATGAGGGCACTGCAAGTGTCAACTACAAACACAGAGGAGGATTGACAGCGAGAAAAGAGTTGATGAAGAGCATAGAGAATAAGTAGCATAAAGTTCTGCCATGAAGATGCTAGTCTCCGGAGGCAGGAGACACAAAGGTGCAGTCAGGAAAAACAACAGAGTAGCCTACACCGTCTGCAGACTTAAGACCCATTGGTGAAGACGGAAATAGAGTGGAAGTGTGAAGAAAAGTGTTCAAGGAAAAGGTGATTTAGAACTGCAGGAGGGGTAAAAGTTTTAGTCATGTGGGACAAGGCTTACAGAATTTAGGAACGGGGACCCCTCCATAGGGGCAAAGACGGAATGACACGAGGGGAAATATTGGTAACACAAACTGAAAGAGCATTTTGTAAGAGAGACAACCGTACAGAAAGAGATAGGTGGTGAAGGGGAACAGGAACCACAGGATGGGTAAAGGTCAAGGCATGACATAAGCAAGAGTGAGGGTGTTGTAAGGACCGTGCAAGGTGGAGAAGACAGTAGCGATCATGGCGATCCTGTAGAAACAGGACGCCAGTTTCAACATACAGGCTTAGGGTAGGTGTCGAAGGAAAGGTACCAGAGCTGAGCCGTAACCCAGTATGATGCAGTGTGTCCAGATGGTGAAGGGTAGAAGGAGAAGCACACGAGTAAACAGGGCCATAATCGAGTTTAGACAGAACGAGAGAGGAATGTAAAGAGAGGAGCAGTGTCGATTAGCTCCCCAAGAAGTATGGGACATGACCTAAAGTTAGTTAAGGGCCTTAGAGCATTCAACTCGGACGTAAAAAATATGGGGCGACAAAGACAAACGAGTGTCAAAGATTAGCCCTAAAAGCTTTAGCAGATTCTTTGTACAAAAGGGGATGACCCCTGTTACCTAACAGTAAATAGGTATCTGGGAGTTAGCTGTTACAGGCTGCTTCCTAGGGGGGTGCGTGTATGGGAGAAAAAAAAATTTAGTAGTTAACCACTGAACTGCTCTGTCTCCAAATAACACCCTGGTGCACAAGAAATAAATTCTTTCCAAAAAATTTTTTTCTCTTCTTATATTGTTAAAATGCAGAGTCTGATCACGGGGAAACTAAACAAAAAATATTGTATGTGACTTACTTTAGCTGCGATGGAGCTGGGAAGTTGAGCAAATTATGGGCGCTGAGCGTTGGAGCGATGAGGGTCTGTCGGCCCCGCCACCCCGTGCGACGGCAGTTGCTGCGAATAAAATGTTGCGCAATTATTTTGAAGTTTCTCATTCATTTCTTCCTTTTTTTTTGCTGTAATATTATTTAAAAGTGTGTAATTTGTGGAATTTATATAATTCAAAGTATAGAACATCGCTATGCTCAAAATTATGGGCCTCATATATGCGACATATTCTACAATCATACAGTGTTTTTGCTGTTATTACACTATATACACACATTGTATATACCCATCTACGTATGTATTCACCATAACGATCCACTATGTTCGTATGGTGAGCCCAAAAAACATGAGTGAGCTGCCACACCCTGCCAGTCCTCCCTCCCTCCTCCAACACATTACTCGCCAACATTTCTCCTCCCAAAATACTGTTATTGTGTTTATTACACTATTTACACACGTTATGTATAAGTATGTACATGTTTTATTCATGTACATACGTACATACTTGCCATCTCCTCATCTCTCTCTCTTGCCTACTTAATGCTCTTGCTTCCCTCATCTCATCACAATCGACTTTATAATGGTCCAGGACGGATCGAAATGTCGTCGTCTATTCAATTTCCAGTGTGTGGTTTGGTCAACAATGAAATCTTCATGCAAGATCTTATAAAGAAAACCCCTAGAACGAGTTTTGCAGATACGAAAGAGTTTAAGGTGAGTAGGGGATGGTTTGAGAAATTTTGAAAAAAGACGTGGTATTCATAGTGTTGTGAGGCATGGTGAGGGTGCCAGCTCAGACAAAGTAGGGGCTGAAAGATTTGTTCGTGATTTTAAAGATTTTGTAGATACTGTATTGATGGATATATTCCACAACAAATGTTTAATTGTGAGGAGACATGGCTATTCTGGAAAAAATTGCCGAAGAGGACATACTGTACATTACCCAAGAGGAGACGTCACTGCCCGGACACAAGCTAACTTGGGCTAACTTGTGTCAGGATAGGCTAACTCTTGTGCTGTGTGGCGATTTGAAAATTAAACCCTTGCTCGTGTATCATTCCGAAAATCCAAGAGTTTTAAAAAATATATAACGTGCAGAAAAACTGATGTAGAGTGGTTTGCCCTGCCATCAAAAAATATCTGCAAGAGAAAAGTTTGACACTAAAGGGCCTGCTTCTCAACAATGCTCCTGCTCATCCTCCAGACTTGGAGGATGCATTGTTGGGGCCACTTTTTTTTTTTTAGGGATATTCCTGCATGGGCCCTAAGTTTCTGGCTAATGAACCAATGACATGAAGGAGGAGTTTTCAACCTACCTTGTGTTAGGTGTGCAGGGGTCAATAGGCTGAACATAATGTCAGGAGCAAAGGGGAACGTTTGCCTCTTCAAACACAATTGTGACCATCTTCATCTCTTCGAACTATCCTAAATGCTCTCTTCACCTGTCTGACCAAATTGGGTGTCCAGACCACCGTTGAATCTGAAATTGTAAAATTAATAGTGATTTCAGAATATTCAGTCCATTTATACTAACAAAATTATATACAGTATACTGTAATTGAAATTTTACAGAATGATAAAGGCAATTTAGTAACTGTTAAAATGCACATGGGGGAAATACATGAAAATAGGTTAATATTGTTTGTAAGGTTGATGGGAAATGTTTATTACTTTTATGATTTAAAAGATGTATAGCCCTAATACTCCATCCTGGGTGCATTCCACCAGGTAATGACCACAGCAAAAGTTTTCCACGAGGCTCTATTGTCACACAAACTTTTCACATTTTCAAACTTGATTCATCTTTTTCCCCCTCGTTCCAGGGGTTTTCTTTAAAAAGTCTTCATGCAAATGCCTTGGTTTCTCACAAATGATGGCCTCTGAAATGCTATCACCTGCTAACTCTTTGTTGTGTATCCAAATTAATAAAAACTTTTCAACATCCTCAAGTGTTTGTGTTCTTTGTTTCGGGATTGTTGATATGCCTTTTGCCACTTTAACGCTCATAATGTCCTTTTTCTTAGCAAGTATAGTGCATATTGTTGACATAGATTTGTTGTACTGCCTAGCTAGTTCAACAACCTGTGCACCATTTTGACGTTTATGAATGCTCTCTTGTTTTTCCTCTATGGTCATTCTCACATGTGTTTTCTTGGCTTGAACCTTACCACTGGCTTTCTTGGGACTCATGGCAAGAGATATATAATAACAAATTTTATGTTCAAATAGCCAAAAATCCCAAAACAAATGTAATGCTTTATAAAGAATTCAGGCGCGATAGTTACTAGGCAGGAGACACTGGTAAACTGAGGTGCGATCACCATGCGTCAGTAGTTAACAGATGTAATGCATTAGGCAGTGATGTGGTGGAGGCAGACTCCATACACAGGTTCAAATGTAGATATGATAGAGCCCAGTAGGCTCAGAAATCTGTACACCAGTTGACTGACAGTTAAGAGGCGGGACCAAAGAGCCAGAGCTCAAGTCCCCCACAAGCACAACTAGGCGAGTACACACATATTGGAACTGTTCATTTAATGTTTCATACTTTTTTTTTCATTCCCTCTGTATTTGTTCCCTATTTTCAATCTCTGGATTTAATCTTTTAAATGCAGCTTGCTCTTAATAAATTTATAAAAAAGGCCTGGTTCTGTTTTACAGTTAATATGTGT